>NC_134173.1:19877676-20515062 GCF_964188355.1 Buteo buteo | reverse complement strand
CTAACCTGTGTGCAGCTGCCTGGAACTAAGCAGAAATGTGAAGTACAGACTAGTGAAACACCTTAGCAGAGATACTCAGCTCAAAACCTCACTTTTTTTTCCAAAGTAATTTTATCTGATAATACAAAAGCATTGAAAAGTAATCCCTTTTCTTTATATGTAGTTTACAAATATTTGAGGTTTGATGCTTAGCAGTGAATGTATGTATGAGACAGCCAACTACCCAACAAACCTCAGGAATGATACTCTAGCTTTGGTTTACAATATTAAAAAAGAAGTTATTACAGATGTCCTCAATCCAGAAAGATGCTTAGTGCCTCTTTCAGGGTGACTGAAGTATCTTTGGCTTTCATGGGTGCTTCAGGAGTAGGGCTAACAATAAGTAGAATCATAGAATTGCAGAATCATAGAATCATTTAGGTTGGAAAAGACCCTTAAGATCATTGAGTCCAACAGTAAACCTAACACTGCCAAGTCCACCACTAAACCATGTCCCTAAGTGCCATGTCTACACATCTTTTAAATACCTCCAGGCATAGTGACTCAACCACTTCCCTGGGCAGTCTGTAGACAGAGAAGGCATTGCTGTTCTTAGTTTTCTCATGCAAAAGTTAGCACAGGCACTTTCTGTTCCATGCAGTGGACATGCAGGCATTTTTTCTCCTAAAAATGAAACTGGAGGCTAAAGCCATCCAATGACAGCATGTCATTTGCTTTGTTGTGTCAGGCAAGTGAAAATCGGAAGCTCCTGAACGCTCTGAAGGGTTTGCTGGATGACTTCCGCACGGAGCTGCGGGATGAGGAACGTGAGCGCCAGGGGCTGCAGCAGCAGTACGCCCTGCACAAAGCAGCCTGGGAGGTGGAAATGACTGAGCTGAAGTGTCACCTTGAACAGGTAACATCCCCTGCTTCCAACACTGGTAAAGAATGGATGAGGTGCTTAATGAAATGGGAAATCTGTGACAGCCAGGAAAGGGACTATATTTATTAATTTTACCCATGTGCCTGAAAGCCCCCCTGAAGCCTGAGCAACGCTTTACCTTTGATTTGCCTCTTGGATTCCAGTTGTCCCAGTACAAGTGCTCGTGTAGTAGGTACTCTGTAATGTAGGTGAGGACAAAGGAACTGAACCTCTTCTTGCTGTATTTTCTTAGAAGAGTTGGCTGGTAATGTATCAGCTGCAGTAATGAGACATGCAGGTGTCTGTATTTATTGGCATTTATAGGAGAGAAAAATGTCTTGATGTTGGCATGCTCACAATTAGCTCATCTTTGTGCCTTGGCACATAACAACTGTGGTATTTGATGCATAGGAGAGAAAAGAGTGATTTAATAATACTGAAGTGATAGATCAATATGTTAATATTAAACCAGCTATTCAAAGCTACTGGCTAGTGATGGCTGGTACCCCACTGAAGAGAGAGCTCTAGCTACCTGCCATGGGATACTGTTAGAAGTATGTATATAAAATCTGGTGCCAGGTGCTTCAGTGTCATGTACGGCTGTTCACAGAAGATGTACTGTTTCTGAAGCAATATGAAAACAAATCGGCAAAAAAAACCCACAAGGATTCATTTACAAAGCTGATGGCATGAAAGCTCTAATTTTCCGCGTTGAAGGGGGGAGGAGTGGGAGAATTAGTACGTTCAGGTCTTAAGAAAAGGATTTGTAATTGTAGAGCTTCTCTGTAGAAGACAAATATAATAAAAATACTCACTGCCGGGAGGGTGGTACATTTAGGAGGATTTACTGAACATCGGAGACTCGCTCTGATGCACAGAGCTGAGATGCGAGTGCTGCTTTTCCTGCCCAGATACTGTAGGCTACTTTCCCAGAATGAAGGAAGAAGCTTTCATTTTAGCAGTTTTCTCTCAATAGATTCAGGTTCTCAGTTCGGCTGCTGCTTAGTGCACACACATTTCCAGACAACCGATCACTTGAAAAAGGAAACAAAATCAATTCCCATTTTTGCTCCTCCCAAAATAAAACCTCAGTGACATATTTACCTTAAACTCGAGATGGCAACAAAGAACAAAACTTAGAGAAAGTTAGTCTGACAACAAACTGCCAATTTAGAGCTTGCATGCTTTGCTTTCATGTGGGAGATAAACTCCCAGACTGCCTCTTTGGCTGATGTTTGGCATCAGGACGGTGCTGCCACTCCTGTGCAGGGAGAAGAAAGATTTGCCCCCTTCCTTCTAGGGCAAATCTTATCAGGTTCTTTCCTACCTCCATTGCTCCACTGGTAATAATGTATAACATATAGTAATTATTGATCCGTGAGTGTTAATTTTAACATTTTTTTCAAGCAAATGAAAAGAATTAAACTGGTCGATATTTAAGATGTAAAACTGTCTTCCTTAGCCAATTCCCCACAACATTTCTATTTCTCACTAAAAACAGGTCCCTAACGCAGTAGCAAAAAGATAGCACATCAATTAGGGTAGGGCAAACAATTTAAGTGTCCCACTGAGGTCTGGTGTGTGTGCTCACAATTAACAAGGAGGCAATTAAAAAATTAATATAAAAATAATAATATAATAAACCTGAAATAGAAATAATATAATCATAAAATTAACTCAAACTAATGTTAAAGATTCAAAATATGGGGTGTTTGAACTATAGGTTCAATTTCAGGATCAAAATGGGAAGAGCTAGTGAGCAATGTGTAAAATGCCAGCATTACATATAGTCATGTTAACATCCGTTGCTATTCTGTGACCAACATGTGGCATAACAACAGCTTTAACTAAATAGCCAAGTCTGTCAGGTTGGTATGGGTACGAGGACCTCATGATGTCATTTTGTTGTTTTGACTGGTAGTGATGAAGCAGTGGGCTGAACAGCGCTCCCACTGTAGGTTTCATATAGAGCTGCCAACCCCCTGACAAGCCCACAGATAATCAAGGCCATTCTAGTCTCCACTGTTGTCTTCACTGCTGCTGTTTTCCACTTTTTTTGTGAAGCAGCAGGTCAGTTAACAAGAGCATTTTCCTCAAGAGAGTCAACTCCTAATTAATAGTTACTGACAATGGTTTTGCATTTTGATACTTCAACTCTCTATATAGGAAAGAAAGAAAAAAAGGAAAGAAAACTCTTTTGATACAAAAACGCTGCATATCAGAGATGACAATGTACTGTTGCCTGTTGCTTTGGATTTTTAGTACTGCATATATCATTAAAAATAAAAGTCTTGGCTGTGTCACGGTTCAACCCCAGCCAGCAACGAAGCACCACACAGCCACTCACTCACTTCCCCCCTGCCCAGTGGGATAGGGGAGAGAATCAGGGAACAAAAAAGTAAAACTTGTGGGTTGAGATAAGAACAGTTTAACAGGACAGAAAGGAAGAAAATAATAATTGTAATAATAATAATAAAATGACAATAATAATAATAATGAAAGTCTTGGAATACACAAAACAACTGATGCACAATGCAATTGCTCACCACTCACTGACCAATGCCCAGTCAGTTCCCAAGCAGCAATTCACCCCTCCCTGGCCAACTGCCCTCAGTTTATATACTGGGCATGATGTCACATGGTACGGAATACCCCTTTTGCTAGTTTGGGTCAGCTGCCCTGGCTGTGTCCCCTCCCAGCTTCTTGTGCCCCTCCAGCCTTCCTGCTGGCTGGGCATGAGAAGCTGAAAAATCCTTGACTTTAGACTAAACACTACTTAGCAACAACTGAAAACATCAGTGTGTTATCAACATTCTTCTCATGCTGAACCCAAAACATACCAGTATACCAGCTACTAGGAAGAAAATTAACTCTATCCCAGCCAAAACCAGGACAGCTGTCAGAAATGCATGTATATCTTATTTGGCAGAAGGATCCTTAGGCATTGTTTTTAAGATAAAATTGTGATAATGCTGAGCCAATAAGGAGTCCCAGTAATTCTCAGCTTCCAGCTGGGCAAGTAAAAAATCCCACTATTCCAGGAACTGGGAACTGAGAAAAGTTTGGAAGAAGGAGGGAGTTAGTATGAGGGGCCAAACCCTGTGTATGCTTTGAGAACTTGCATGTAAGGAAACAGACCCTCACTAGGACTTTGACAAATGGTCCAGCTTCACGATGCCTGGAGGGAATATTAGCTGTGGTGCACATGGGAAGGCATCTGGCCACCCTTAGCAGTTAGCAGGTTTGGGAAAGTCACACCTAGACTTTCATGCTAAGGAGCCACCTATGGACCTTTCCTCCATGATTGGAGCTGGTTTGTCAAAACAGAGGCAGAAGGACTCTCTCCTTGCCAGGAGCATTGTTCTGCTTTCCATAGACACCAAGAACTGTCTTCTGAATCTAAAGACACTGCCTCTGACTGGAGAAGGTTTTAGGTCCCAAATCACTGAACACCAGGTAATTATTCTGAAGGTGTATCACTGTATACTTGCCTTGGTTTTGAACTCATCTTTGTACTTAGAGACTTCTTGTATTCTTCTCAAATGAGGTAAGAGCCAGGGCTCTGGTCTGGGTGAGCCCATGATCCGGCATGGGATGACTTACTGTATTTTGGCAGCTTGGGCATGGCACTCTAACGGCAGCCATACATTCTTGGGATATCGCTCCTCTGGAGCATGTTCTTACTCTCCACTGCCTCTCTCAGCTTCCTTGCTCTTTGCAGGCACCACTGCCTGTCTTATTTGCTAACTGAAAGGCTGAGAATTTGCCCAGTGGTGGTGAAGAACTCAGTGTAAGGGGAGAGAGAGAATTAGTCTTGTTGAGGTTCAACATTTTGCTATTTTTTGAGATTCAAAAAAATGGAAGAAGGAATTTGCTTTATAGGATAATCATATAAACTGTATATATTGCAACTGAGCATTTGTTTGCTTTATAGGTTGCTTTTAGCATTTTCATGCTTCATACCAGCTAAAGAATTTATCGCAGGCATTGGTGTGTCTTCACAACTCAGCATGCTAGCCACAGCTACTGCTGCATGTGGCATTATTCCCCAGGAGGCAGCAGAGTTGTAAAAGTCTGCACTCCAGCCTAGCTGGATTTATCCCAGACACTCCAGCAACCTCCCCTAAGAGCTCCTATTGCAAGATGAGAAGTCTGCGGTGGCATCAAAGGTCCTTGAAAGATGACTTACATATATCGCAAAGAATAAGTCCTAAATAGCCCTCTGTCAGGCTTAGGTGTAAGGAAACTGTGCGGAGTTTACTTCATTAGTCCCTTATTATTTTGACTGATCTCAGCTCTGCAGTGATACTCCTGAAATTCGTGATTATTTAGTGTCACAGCTACTTAGTAAACCCAGCAGGAACTTGTAAGAGCGATCCGGGGTGGGAGGCACAGAACAGTAAAATTAAAGCAAACAAACCTAAAAGAATAGGTGCAAACATTGCTGACCCTGGATGCAGCACCAACTTTGACTCTTGCAGCACCATGAAGTGGAGCTGGGGCCTTGTGGATGGACAGAGGAAGGATGTAGCAAAGGGCAAGAGGCCATCTCCTGAAGTTAGCAGTAAGTTTGGAAACTAGCAGTGATATTTTTATATATTGCTGAACTAACATGTGGGCAGTCAACATGGTGGGGTAGTGGGCAGGAAGGCAGCAAATCTTTCTGGCTTCTTGAGGAGCCATGCTGCCCAGAATGGTGTCTCCCATCATGGATCTGCAGCACAAAGGTGTCTGTCCTGGGGTGTTCTGCATTTTTGCCCCACGGCACCTCCGGTCCGCCACCAAGCTATGCAGTTGTGTGCAGGACAGCCTCTCAGGCATCATTGCAGGTCCCACAAATTTGCACTGCACAAATAGGATAAGCGTGAGAAAGATAGTGTCATGTGGACTTTGTTAAAACAGGATGCTGCTTTTTTATAATTGATTTTTTTTGGTTGGTTGGTCGGTTGTTTGTTTGGTCATTTGAAACAACTGGACTTTGGATATTAGTGGTAGAGGACGCAGCTGTTTTAAGATTTCCCTGTCAATGCAAGTGGCTGTAACAGGATGTTCTTTGCAGCTCAGTACAATTTTAAATAACTCAAGCAATGACCTCTCGGCCATTTATCTGGAGAGGCTGTTCCAGAGACTAGTAAGCTTTGCTCCTGAATCCAGTCTGAGCTTCCCTTTGCTCAGAAAGTTTGGGCTTGTTTTCCACAAAGGGTAAGGTGAGGGTGTCCTCCTCTCTTGCTAATGGAGCATGTTTCCCAGCAGACTTACTGTCTCTCCTTTTTAAGGACAACTTTAACTTAACAGAAGTAGAAATGAGTTTTCGCTGCTTTTCACTTCAGTTCACCTGCAGAGCCAGGGGACGGAGATGTATCCCATTCTGAGTCACTCACACATCTACTGAGTTGTCAACAAAAGGTCAGGCTTCAGGGATAAATTCTTCGCTCTCTTGAACTTACATAAAACCACTGAGCACTTTTTTCACTCTGACAACATTCCAGTAGTGGCCCAGGTTGGGCCATCCCTGCCCTTGGAGGTTTGTCAGGATCCAGCTGAACAAAGTCCTGCACAACCAATCTGATCTCAGAGCCAACCCTGCTGGAAACAGGGGTTTGGACTAGAGACCTCCTGACACCCCATGGAGCCTGCATTTTCCTATGAATCTGTTACCTTGGGTCAGCTCTTCTGATTTGATTGAGCTGATGCCTGAGCATGAAGTGAAGAAGAAGGGAGGGAAGGCAGCATCAGCTAACTGCCCTAGAAATCAGTTCAGACACCAGAACCTGCAGAGATGGGGGGATGATCTTGGTACATCTCCTTCTGCTACTAACACCCTCCTTTGTTGGAAGGTGTGAGGCGCTGTACAATAAGACCATTGCCGAGGGTTGTTCTGGGAAAAGTCTCTTCAGAAGATGAATGCACTCTTTCTAGGTTTTGGGTGCACTGAGTGAGAGCACAAAAGCAGAGCAGTGGCTGAGGACGTTGTCCTGGCGATTGTCCCACAGATGATGATGAGGCTGGAGTTTATCTCCATGTTTCCTTCATTGCTGGTACCCACACTCCCATCAGAAAGATCATAACTGATGCCTTAATAGCAGGAAATGATAGATCTTGAGAAATTGTTCACTATGGTTTGCACTGTCTTGATTGTAAAACTTTGTTCAAGTTGAACATATTTGATCATTTATTGAGCTCCTAATATCTAAGAATTGCCATAATTTTGCCATTACCTTTGTGGACTTAGGTCTTTAACTCAAATTCATTGTCAGACACAGGCTTTTACCACAGAAAATTGAATGTCCTAGTAATGTTTCACTTTAATGCCAGCTGGAAGGGAAGAGTGAGAACACTTCAGGTGAAACAGGCCTCACTTCTGATGCAAAGGGAGCTTTTAAAAGGGAAAGAGAGGAGCACAAGAAGCTTCTGGCTGAGAGTCATGGTGTGGTGATGGACCTCCGCTGGCAAATCCAGCACAGTGAGAAGAACTGGAACCGGGAAAAGGTGGAGCTCCTGGACAGGCTTGATAGAGACCGGCAAGAATGGGAGCGTCAAAAGAAGGAGCTGCTCAGGCGGATAGAGCAGGTAAGGAGTCATGTTGGGGTGAGCAATGGCTGGCTGCAAGCATGAGGCATTGCACCATTACTACACTCAGGTCAAGGTCAAGAGACTGCATTAAGAAGCAGCACAGGAACAATTTTGGTTCCTTAGCTACATCAGTGTTTCTCATGCTACAAAACAATTTACACACACAAGGGAGTAAAAGGAAAATGCTCATAATCCCTATAAAAGACCACTTATGAGAAATCAACTCCAGGTTAAAGGCCATTTCCTGCCTCATTTCAATTACCCCGGACAGGCATGGTCACATCGATTCACTCTGAAAGCTTTTGTGCATCTCTTCATGCTAAAACACTCAATCCCACATGCAGGGTTATTCAAGGTTTGATATACAGCTTCCTGCCAAAAAAGTCTGTTCATCTGTGAATTAGCCACCAAAGATGGAGCTGCTGCAACTGTTCAGTCTCAACTGAATTCTTTTTCTCTAGGAAAAGAACCCAGGGGTTAAGACAAAGAGCCCTGACTGTTAACAAATAAACAGCTATCAGTACTAAATATTCAGAAGATATTTCTGACCTTGGTCACATGAATTTTGTGCACACCTCTGCTATCATTTGCAAATCTGATAACTGCATACCTGTCCCCTTGTTTTTTGTGCCTATCCATACTTTTGTCTGCTTGGTATTAGAGACAAATTATACCTAATGAATTTATTATCTGGTTGGAAGCCACACAAAAAATAAAAAGTTTAATGAGGGAAAGTTAATACACCGTTTCTGACTGAACATTGTTTGGCTCTGAGTCATGCATTCCTGGAAAAGCAAGAAAAACAACTGAAATTGTGGGTCCTCAATTAACTGAATACTTTCTGTCCTTAGAACATCAGAAATGAAACAGCACCAGATTTGTGCATGCTCTCTAGGGAGCACTGCGCTTGAATGAAGCACAAAGTAGCTTCACAAGTTAAGTTGATGAAAGTCCAGTGTAACTTCATGATGAATTTTAGAAAAGGGTTCGTTGTCTGTGTCTTACATTCCCATGCCTGGGCTGAAAGAAAAAACTAAAGAAAAGACACCAGGCTGTAAATATTATGAGTGCAAGACTAAACCTCAGTTTAAGCTATGGCTGTTAAACCCACAGAGAGGCACTTAGGAAAATCCGTACTCTACGGATATTTCTAAAATCACTGCTAAAAGTGTAGGTCTGAGTGGGCAGTGACCAATATGAAGGTTTTACAGACAAAGAAAGATGATTTTTTTAGCTTCTAAATTTAAAAATGTCAATAGATGATATTCTGGATTTTTTAATCTCTCATTTATCTGAGGGGTTTTGTGTATACTTCATGCAGCTTGTTGAGCTAGCCCTTATAATGCAGCCCAATAGTACATCTCCTAAGATAAAACAACCAACACCTGTGAGCTAGGAAGGCTTGTAGCAGAGCTCTTCATCCAAATTACCTGGTTTCCAGGTTCAGTGACAGAAGGTGCCGAGTTCTCCATGGCTTGACTGGGCTGGTTTCTAACTGTTGAGTTTCAGTGGCCAAACTGCCTCCTGTGCATTCTTCATGCACAATAGGAATTAAATAACCCTCAGAAAATTTCCCAGTGTACTAAGGATGTGGACACAAACTTTTCTTCAGATACCCCTTTGCATGTTTGTGCTGCTGTCCCTATCAACTATTTTTTAATATTATCTCTTCAGTGTATCCTCAATAGCTTGAGGGACTTAACCTGTTTAAAGACTGCTTTTTCTCTTCCCTGGGAATGGGGCACATTGAAGGAAGCAACAGAGAAATCCCTGTTAATGTTACCTAGCCTTTAATTTTCTTTAAACCTGACATAACCTCTCAGTGTCATCTTGGGAGAGCCTGCAAAATAGCTCTTAACTAGTCCTGGAGCTGATTTCTTTTGTTAGTATTCTGAAACCTCTAGGCTTCAACTATATATTTACTGTAGAACAGAGTTGTAGACAGAATTAGCAATAGATAGGGGAAGTAAAAAATATTTTATCAAGCTAATTTCAGACAACTAGATGGTCAGAAATAACATTTGAAATCTTGGCTACCTGCCTGAAAAACTTCATAAGTCGATCTTTGCTTACAGTCAAACATTTGCCTGTGTGACAGAAAGCTTCCAAATATTTGCAGTTGAATATCCTCTCAGATCGCACTCATGCCCTGCTTTATATGGAAACAATTAGTATATCTCTGAAGTCTTTCTCCCCAGGGTTTTTCTATGTGTATTCCATGTATGGCAATATGTAGGGGATGAGGAGACTACACCAGTGTGTATGTTTGAAAAACAGAGTCTAAGAGATGGCAGAAGCATGTGTGCCAAATTTCATACTAATGCTTTATGCCTGTCTGCTTTCACACAGCTCCTGAATAATACATGTATGATAAGGGGGAAGCTCACACCAATGTATAAAATATATAAAATACTTTACACTGGATGGTTATGGGAATACTGCTCGCATATAAAAACCACAATGACCTACTTTTTTTCAGAGCTCAAAGTTGTGTTTTTTTCTTTTTGAGTACACTGTCACTTTGTTTACCCTTAGACAATCTCCCTCCTCTGTGCTCCTAAAGCTAATTGTGCACAGAGCACACTGGCAAATACTTAAACCCACAAAATCACCTGTATGAAAGGTTGCGTGTTTAAAAGTATAAACACACAGGGACTCAAAATCATTAGTCACTCTTGAAAAGCTAGGCCAGTATTTCTCACTTTAATTCTCCTGTCAGCTGTCTGAGATTCAGAGAGTGAGCCTGTATCTATACTGTTTTCTCATAAAGGTTCCCAGATCATTATCTTTATAGGATCTCTGAAAATCTGGAAGAGCTTGCAACTGGAACTATACATACAGAAAACATGTGATTACCATTTCTCCTTGCTTTGGGTCTTGCCCATGTGCTGGGGAATGGACTCCAGGATCTCTTGAGTTATACCTTCCAGACCCTACCTTTATATGATACCTTAAATTAGCTCTTTTTAATAAAACTGTTTCAGATTTTGTATATCATGAGCAAAACACTGATGATGCATTCCTTTTTGTAGACCTGAATCAAGCAAAAATCTCACTGATTTCAGCCCAAGTGCAAATTTAATCATTTGGGACCTAAGATGTTTTGGTCTACATTAGGCAATACAGTGTCTGTTTATTTTTCCAAACACATGCAACAAGATTAAAATGATGTGTTTTGTTGGTAGTCAGTCTCTAGGGTCCTAGGGAGTGATTTGCGTTTGCAGGTGATTGTCACTAATCTTAGCATGCTGCTCTAGCAAAAAATCAGAGTTACTTATCAGATTCCTGCTGTCATTCATCATGTTTGAAAATTTCACTTACTTTATCTATCCTGTTGTATTTACAGTTAAAGGAGAAGTTGATCACATAATCTAATTTTAAGACTGGCAATCTCACTAGTGGTTCACCGTCTCTTCGCCCAGCTTTTGCAAAGTGTAGAGTTAATAGCTTTGATGGACCTTCCATAAATATGCATTTTCTTCAGGCATGCCTTGCATGCCTAATTCATCCCTTTGATAATGCTGTTCTGTACAAATAGTCAACTTTCTAGAAATGTGTTAGGGCTAGACAATCTATAAAACAAAGCTTTTGTCTTTTGTTAAGTGGAATTTTCCACCTCTGGAAACAAGTGATGTAGATAAAAGTGCAAATTTGTATTGCTGACCAGAAGAAAAATGTATTTGTTTTGATGACACTCCAAGTCACTCACCCTTCCTTGAGCTTCTACTTGTATTGCTTTAGGATCTCATATCAAGATTGCTTTTAAATAACAGTAAGTGTTCATTTGATTCCTTAAAAATCAGATTACAGACAGATGCATTATTTTTGTTTATATATGCACACAGTGTGTATATATGTATACATATATATGTAAAGAAGCATAACTATACATATACACATTTAATCACTCGAAATCCCATGAGTAATAGCATCAAAGTCCTAGAGACATCTCCCTTTGCAGAAGGACCAGTACAGCAAAGCCGTCGTCCCTGGAGCCGGGTGGTGATTTCGAGGTGCCTCCTCAGGGCATAGGTGCGTTGCTCCTGGGGAAGGATGACTTCTGCAGGATGCTGTATACTACATAAGTTATTGCTGTTCCTTTTAATTTGCCTTGTATCCAGCTTCAGAAAGAAGTGAGCCCACGAAGAGGAGGTGGTTTTCTGTGTGACCAGAAGGAGAGTAACCTTCGTCCATTCACGACCCAGGGGAACCTTCACATGCCTCGTCCAATGGGGTCAAGATCCTACTCCGATTCAGACACCATTCAGTTTGACAATTCATCACTGTCTAAGCTGAAGGAGAGCGATCGGTGCAGCGCCACGGAAAACCTCTTTCTGGAGTCGCTGTCTCTTGATTCCCCTGACGAATCTGATGAGCACCGGTCTCAGCATCTGGAGCGAGAGAAATTCTTGACCGGATTAACGGAAGTATGCTCTCTTCTACCTTTTATCAAGCTGGCGTGTTGCCTCTTATGTCAGAACTGGTACAGCATCCTGGCTGTAGGAAGTGAGATATTGTGTCACAGGCACAGCTTACAGTTACCCAGTAGTGAATTTGGTATGGACAAGATTTTGTTTCTCGTTATGAGCTGATTAGAGCTGATATGAGCTGTCAATCATCTGGGAAACTGGGAGCCAGCATAAAGGTCCCAAAGATAACCTCGCCTTGTGGCCATTTGTGTTATGAATGATAACTATATTTGACACAACATATTGGTTTAGAAGGTCTTAAATCTCTTCCAGGTGTGAGTAGATACATATATATGAAGAAACATGGGCTATATTTTGTTAGTAAAGCAGTAAGTGCTGTAGCGAGGCACTTCTAGTTGTTCCATTGTGGGTGCCTTCTAAATAGATTAGCATGAGTAAGTGGATGAGATGTTAAAAAAAATAAAGTTATTCTTCATCAGCAAAGTACCCACTCTGAGATCACACCATAAAGCTATAAAGATGTAAAATGCAGTGCTAAGAGATGCCATTGGGCCATAGTGAATGTAGTCTTATGTCCGGCTAAAATCTGCACCACTACAGGCTTACTTTGACAGTTCCAGGTCTTCATGGTTTTGTTTATATTGTTGCTGAATGAAACCCAGGGTCCCATCCCCATACAGTGGTACAAAGTAGCCTGTGAACTGGCATATGATATTAGTGGCACTGAGAAAGTTCACAATAACCACAATCATACACTTATTGGTTCCTGTGAAATTAAAAACAAAGTACAACTTCAAAATGCTAGTATCTCCTTTATTTTCTATTGTTCCTTGAATGTTAATGGCTGTTACTGAACAAGAAACATAAGGAGACTGCCAGAAGTTAAAATTACCAAGCAGCCAGCATGTTGCTTGATGCAAGTTTTGAGTACTTTCTTCTTGCCTGAAAATTCAGATTTGTGCACATGGGTTAGACATTTGGCTTGTGCCCTGAGCGGGTAAATACTGGTTGAGTGTATACTTTATAGCGAATAGGGAAGTATCTGTGTACTCTGGCTTGAAAATTTGACCACTCTGGAAAAGAGTTTGTCAGCAGGTCACATCTCAAGCTCCCTGCAGGACCAGGTTCACTGGTGTGCCTTGACTGTGTGCCTGTGAAAATTTGACCCAAGCATTTCTTTGAGATGTATAACTTTGTTACTCAGCTAAAGGATTGGGGAATCAAGTTCTTTGAGAGGAAGAAGAGAAAAAAATATTTAAAGAGGCAAGAAGTGTGACAGCCCTTCTTACGTTTTAAGTAGCTGTATGTACTTGTGTGTTCCAGTTAGATTTTCCTCCCTCAGTGCCATAAATGTACCGCTGTCAGTGTGGGATCCCATATTTACTATTTCTTAGCTTTTCTTTCATACATGTCCAAGTGCTCAGTGAATAATGTTGGTACCAGTGTCAGGGATCTATGTTTTGTGTTTAATTTTGATTGCTGTTTTCTTTCCTTCAAATTCAGTCTGATATTTAAGAAGGGAGATCTCTCTTCCCTTTGCTGTTTTTCAGACATTACCACCATTAACAAAAGTGTTGGCAGCAAAATTTGGTCCTTGTTAATAATTGCGTAGCTTCTTTCCTTCAAAGCATGCTTTAGTGAAACCTGGGCAAAGTCATTTCATCTCAGAGGCTTTGTTCAAGAGAGAATGGAGTTTAAGGAATAGCTTAACTGAGGGTGCACAGAGGCAACTGCAGCCTGCTGGCTGTTTCTCTCCACTGTATTTTCTTTGTGGTACTAACTGCAGTAGAAGTCAATCCAGCCTTCAGCCTGATTCTCCATTCAGTTAGATCAGATTTACTCTGTAGTAACTCCACTGAAGCCACCAACTTTATTCCAGACTTACACCAGAGTGAATACAGGGAGGATCAGTTTACTCCTATTTTTTCCCCTGACTCTGAATAAATCACAGAAAGTTATTTGCTGAGTTAAGCGGTGCTCTTTTTGAATACTCACAATTTGAAATACAATTCTGTGTTGGTAATGTTCTTGATTTCATGAGGTCTATCATGCTTTAACCCCAGCCAGCAACTAAGCACCACGCAGCCGCTCACTCACTTCCCCCTGACCCAGTGGAATAGGGGAGAGAACCAGGAAAGAAAAAAAATAAAACTTGTGGGTTGAGATAAGAACAGTTTAACAGGACAGAAAGGAAGAAAATAATAATTGTAATAATAACAATAATAAGAGAATTGGGATATACAAAACCAAGTGATGCACAATGCAATTGCTCACCACTTGCCAACCAATGCCCAGTTAGTTCCCGAGCAGCGATCCAACCCCAGGCCAACTCCCCCCCAGTTTATATATTGGGCATGACATCCCATGGTATGGAATACCCCGTTGGCCAGTTTGGGTCAGCTGGCCTGGCTGTGTCCTGTGCCAACTTCTTGTGCCCCTCCAGCCTTCCTGCTGGCTGGACATGAGAAGCTGAAAAATCCTTGACTTTAGACTAAACTCTACTTAGCAACAACTGAAAACATCAGTGTGTTATCAACATTCTTCTCATACTGAACCCAAAACATACCAGTATACCAGCTACTAGGAAGAAAATTAACTCTATCCCAGCCAAAACCAGGACAGGTCGAATAAAAGTAATAGGTACTAGTCCTCTTTTTGTCCTGATCATATTTTGTATTCTCCATAGTTTATTAGAAATATAAGCAAAGAGTTAAAATAATAACTGTAGAGCAATTGCTTCAGAAGTATCTATTAAAAAACCCAACTCATTATAGGAATTGTCACAGGGAAATAATTGCCATAAAAACATCTTAATGCCATTAGCAAGCTGTAGGTGTTCCCCCTATGAAACGAGTAACAGTTTTCCCATACATTTAATTTAGCTAGCTTAATGAGTTTCAACTGGTGCCATTTGTTGGTTCCTAGAGAACATATAATGAAATCCTCTGTCAAAGGACCCCAGTTTATCTCTTATTTCAGCACAGCTAGGTCTCTGGCATAAAGCAGATCACCTCCACAGAACAAACTCACTCACAGAGATACGGTCCAAACCAATATATTATACATGTGGAAAAAAGCTATTTGCAGCTTACTTCCATTTGTGATTGCACAGGAGTATAAAAGTTTAAGGCTGTTGTAGATTTGGCATACAGGCTTTCCCTGTACTGTCTGTTGTCCTGATGGGATTTCCCATTCTGCTGCCTATGTACAAAGGGAAGAATATTCCCACTGGCAATTTAAGATTCCTTAGCAGGGGCAAAATCAGCCACTTTTTAGAGACAAACATACTTGTTGCGACTAACGGGAAGTGAATGACAAATATGCACAAGCTAATGCCACGTACAGGTTCAGAAATAACTTATCCTGTTTGTTTCTGGTTTTCTTCAGGAGGACGAAACACACAAAGGAAATCTTCAAAGGTGAGTAAAACTTACAGGGAAAAACCCAGCAAATATTCAGCTGCCAGAGCTATAGCTCTGGCACCCAAACCACAGACCTGGGGCATAGCTGTACCACCTCCTAAGCAGCCTGCGAGCCAGATTAATGGATTTACCCAGGGATTAATTTGTCTCAATATGCTTGTGTTCTAGTCTGATTAACTTGGGCTACATTCAGCTGTGGTGCACAAAGATCAAACTGTATGAACATGCATGAAGCTGCAGCTTACAATGAAAGCTACACCTACCTTAGCAAGTAGTGCAGACCTGTAGACATCAGCATATAGAGGAAAACAGTTGGTGCTGAGGACCTGACATACCCCTGCATGTCAGGCATATTTTGTTTTGGACTAGTTCTGGTCTGATCCTGTGGGCTGAATACCCACCTAACCCTAGAATGCATTAGTTGTGCTTCTGGAGAGCATCTTCCAGCTCACTTTCATCCCAAAGGAACCCAGCCCATGCCCTCTGAGATTGCCCCTGATGCAAACCAGAGCATCTGAATAGGACATCCACTTCATAAATGGCACTCCTGATCTCACCTAAGTCCCTAACATAGATGCACCCTAACTGCAATTGGTGCTTTTGATTAAAATCTCAATTAAAATCTCACAGTGTGATTTTACTGTACCTTCCAGATCACTGATCTATAAAACCCACTGCTTACTGGATCCTCACCCAGCTTGAGCTACTTCATTGAGCCAACTCTGATAACTACACTCCTTTGCATTTTTAAGTAGTCCTATTCAGAAGGCTTCTTCTTTTGTTTGATTTTTTCTTAAAACGAAGCAGTAGGACAACTCAGCTGAATGCTTGTGTTTTGTACAAACCAGCAAAATGCAGGAAAGCCAAGAATTCAGCATTATCACATAGCGATTCCCTTTGGTTGAATTTTAGCACAAGCTCAACTGGCCAAGCCAGTTCAATGTAACAGCATCTAGGCTGGATGTCCCACCTCGCTATGCACCAGCTGTGCAGCCTGCGCAACCTCAGGAGTGGGGGTGGACTTGCTGATTTCCCAGCAAGTCAGAAATACTCTGCACTTGCTTTGAAAAGTGTGCCTTGTATTGTTGCAAACACTTATTTTCTGTGAATGGTATATTCCTGAAATGCATCCTACTGCTCCATATTTCAGACATTTGCCAAGCAGTAATCCGTGAGAAAGCAGTAAATTAAGAGCCATTAATAAACCGTTTGGTACTTTTAAAGACACATCAGGAATGCTTGTGTTTCACAGCTATTTTAAAGATAATAAAAGGGAACATTAATGAAAGAGAGGGCTAAAGTGTTTTTATATAGAAGCAGATAGTGAAAGTTGGGTTTCCTGAGTTAGTTTGCTGCTGAAAATAAGTCTCTCCGTGAGAGTTTCCAAGCCTATGAGTGACTCCCTCATGTTCCCCTCTCCAGGGCGATGTCTGTTTCTTCCATGTCAGAATTTCAGCGCCTGATGGATATTTCTCCGTTTCTACCAGAAAAAAACTTGCCTTCATCCAGCAGCAAAGACGACATAACCCCTCCCCTGTCTCCTGATGATCTGAAATACATCGAGGAGTTCAACAAAAACTGGGATTACAGTAACACTAGGAACCATGGTGCAGCCACCGAGAAGCCAGCAGAAGGCTGGGCAGAAAGGACAGAAATTGGGAAAGCTGGGAATGATCCTGCTTCAGATCCCTTCCAGGCATGGTACCTCACCACCAGTGTCACTATGACAACTAACACCATGACCAGCCCAGAGCACTGCCAGAAGCAGCCAATGAGGAGTCATGGTGTGAGTGAAAAAATGGGGGTTCGTGTCTTTCATAGCCCACCGGTTGTCCGTAGGTTTGATAACTCAGTGATAGCTGGCAGTGAAGGGAAAAACCAGGCTGAGCCAGACTTCCTGTTTTCTGTGACCAAAGCTATGGGGAATGTCACTGAGACAAAAGGTGCTTCCTCGGATATGTTTGGAAGATGGTCTTGTGACCTGGCCAAACATCATAAGGATTTTCTGGAGAGTGGTCTTCATCCCATTGAACGTCCTATTTGCACTACTGTGGGCTTTGCCTCACCCTTGCACAGCTTGGAGATGTCCAAAAACATGAGTGATGATATGAAGGAGGTCGCTTTCTCTGTCCGAAACGCAATACGCTCTAACTCTAATTCAACAGAGCCTCAATTTAAGGACACTGCGTGTCAAACCAATGGTATGAGAACGACAGGGACGCAGACCACCCAGACGATCAGTGTTGGCTTGCAGACAGAAACCCTGCGCAGTATCACCAGCAGTCCACACAAATGTCTGACACCAAAGGGGGGGTCCACACCTGTCTCTTCACCATCCAGAAGCCTAAGAAGTAGGCAAGTGACCCCTGTCATTGAAAAGGTCCAGGCTAAGTTTGAGCGCACATGCTGCTCCCCCAAATACGGCTCTCCAAAGTTGCAAAGAAAAATCCTTCCCAAATCAGACCAGCCAAATAACCGGACTTTGCCCGGCACACCTCAGAAAGGATTCAGTGAGTCCGCTTGGGCTAGATCAACTACTACAAGGGAGAGTCCTGTCCACACCACTATCAACGATGGCCTTTCCAGTTTGTTCAACATTATTGACCATAGCCCCATCTTTCATGAGACCTTCCAAAAATGCCCCAGGTCTAGCAGCCGGTCCAGGTCAGCAGAACCCAGACCAGAACTGGGCCCAGTGCAGGAGCCATGTACAAATGCCCGTGGCAGATCACCCAGTCCTCTCCGGTTGGGGACAGAGACGCAAAAGGAAGAAGGGACTGAGGTGACAAGTATCAGGCAGGACTTATCTGCTCCTCCAGGGTACACACTTACAGAAAATGCTGCCAGGATCTTGAATAAGAAACTTTTGGAGCATGCCTTAAAGGAAGAGAGAAGGCTACCTTCACACAGCCCACCAAATCTTAGCAATGACAACAGCACAGGAGAAATTGTCAAAGTAGATCCAGGGTCCATAGAGGTAATGAGTTTGTTTGTTTTTCCTCCTATAGCTAAATGCACTCTTCTTTGAACAAATGCGTTGCGAGGTCTCTTGCAGTACTAGTGAGTATTTACAATGAATATCTTAGTCCTGTCATGGTACCACCAGCGAGTCCCAGTCATGAAACTATTGGATTAGTCACTGAAGAACATTAAAGAATTAAGTTTCTATCCTGACAGCTTATCGGGCTTGAAAGCATCAGAAGAGCTTTATCCTTTACAGGATAAAGATGCCTTTACAGGATAAAAATGGTTCTTTGCTGAATGACTGGGGTAAGGATTTTCTGTCACAAGACACACCACTTTACAGATGCTCTAGGGACTCCAGGTTTCATTACAGATGCTCTAGGGACTCTAGGTTTGAGTAAATTTCTCTTTTATGCTGGATGGAAAGGTAGACTCTTTCTCCGACACAAGGGTGGGTGTTAATAAGTTTGTGTGAAAAATAGTCTCTACAATACCCTGAACCAAAACTTTAGGGCATTCAGCATACCTTTTCTGGATGCATCTGATTAAGTTTGGCTCACATCTATGAATGTGATTAAATGGCATGACATTTGGTACCAACTGTTGCTGCCTCACAAAAATAAGAAAAAGAAAGAAAGAAAGAAAAGATAACTTGTCTAAGCACATACCTACTTAGCATTTAAGCACTCTTTATTGATATTTTGCTGTCAACAGTGTAACAGTCATCATCTGTCTCAGCAAGTATGCCCAGGTATTGGGGGTCAGAGTCTCAGGTACAGTAATGTGCTAGAGCAGTCAACAAAAAAGAGGGTGTAATGATGGACAAAAGCTTTCAGTTATCAGTGTCTAAGCCTCCTGTTTCTGGTTAACCTTTGTGCACATGAAAGTGTTGCCCTGAGGAGGCCTGAAGAAGCTGAATTATGCCCAGCTCTTACCAGCATGTGTTGCCTTTCTGGTACAGCACTGGAATGGCATGTACCCTGCTGGTTGATGAAACTCCCCAGGGCAGGGGCAGGAGCCCATTATCCTCTCTGCCCCATGCTGCCCCTTCAGCATCCTGATGTTTTGGTCATCCTCAGATGCAGGGCAGCAGCTCCTCCTTGATCCCTGCGCACCCCAGACATCCCACTTTGGCCTCGCTGGGCTGACTCCTACCACCCCTGCCTCAGCCTCCAGGGAAGGTTCAAAAGCCATTTTCTAACTCAACATTTGGCTTGAAGGATTTGTGGGGAACTAAGTGCTGAGACTTTTGGTCTGCAGTTTGCTTTGCACTAATGGGTAGTTCTCAATGGACAGTCGGTTCCTCTTTTTGTAGGAAGGGGATCCCCCTTTTTGCTCAGAGGATGTGATCTTTTTTTGCCTAACAGAGGAACCAAAGCTGAGGATGCATTCCCCATATACAGTCTAAACAGATATAAATAGGGAAGTTTGTACATATAAAAAAGAAACCACATGCACATTGTAAATAACAGTGAATTAAAGTGGACTTTGTGCACAAACTTCAGAGACAATAAAAGTGGAAAGCAGCCTCATTTATTTGACTCTTTCTAGCTATCTCTGTATTTTGTCTTTAGTTTGAAAAAGTGGGAATGCACTACCAGTCCTTATTAGAAAGTGTGTTGTACTCTTACATGTTCAACTCAGCTTTGCCTTCAAGGCATCCCTGGAAACTTGATTTCCTCCTGCACCTTTTAAATGTCTCAGCAGATTTCAAGTATAAGTAAACGGATGTCATCCCACATCATCACAAATTGCTGATGGCAAAACACAACTAGCATTCAGTACCTGAGTTTGATGCACGGCGATATTTTGGTCAATGCTGTTTAGCAAAAACTCATTGACCATCAGCCTGGCAGAAAATTGCTCTCTTGTGAATTCTCAGTATCTTCTGCCTCATTTTTTGAGTTCCGAGCCTCAGAGCTAAGATTTGTTTTTCCTTGCAACTCTTACTCGGTTGTTATGACTGTTGTCTAGGTGGGCAGGTTATGATCTTTGGGTGGTCCTGTCATTTCTCAGGAATGTGCATTGAAAAGGAAGGTGGTGGGCATTCACATGATGAGCTTTGCTTTTCTTAGGTTAGGTGATGCTGTACAAGATAATGGAGCATGGGTTTGCTGCTGAAAAGAAAACTGCAAATAAGTTTAGACTCTGCAGATGCCTTGGGTTATTTATGGATTACACTGACCACACAAATTACACTTGCTACAAATTTCATTTAGCACATTTTGTACAAAGCCAGATGCAGCAGTTCAGCGAATTATGATCTAGTAGGAGGCAGGCTGTTCTTGGGGCAGTGTCATGTCAGCACTGCCCCAGCCACCCTCCCATAGATCCCTGCTCTGCTTCCCCCTCACCTGTTGGTTTCTGGCCAAGACAAGTGACCTTCTTGCCACCAAACACCTTCTTGTTTCTGCAGTCATGGCATGATGTATTAATGACTTTTAGAGTTGCATGGAGCACCTGTTTGTGGCTTTTCTTTAATTTGAGCTTCTGAGTGGTTTAGTTACATAATTTCCTTTTATATTTCTGCTGCAAAGATGAAATCTAGTTCATATATATATTTATATATTTACATACATATGTATGTGTGCATGTGAGTGTATATGCATACAGAGTAGTAATAACTTTGTATCTTCTAACTTGCCCAGAGCTTCTTAGAAGCAAATTCATATCTACCCAGTGCAGCCTACTAGTGTCTTATCCTGCTAATTCACTAAACCACTAACTTGCATATCATGGGGTTTATAAATACTACTATTAAAAATGCAGATTAACATTACCTACCTAACAATGTAAGAGCTATATTAACATTTTTCTTCTATGACTAGCAAAGGTATAAATCATAGAGGTTACACAACAGTCCTGGACTGGGGGTCAGACTCATTTCTGGAGACAGCACTATGAAAGGACTGTCCACACAGACCCATGGAGGAGAGGGCAGCTGCTGCATCCTCTGCTTGCTGGGGCAGAGCAATTGCCGCACACTTGCCACTGAACTGTTCAGCATGGGAGGGGGAATGTTAAAAAGAAGGGAAGGTGTTGTCATAATTAAAGGGCTTTTGCTTTAGTTTGAGTCCTCCCATCCAGTGTCACTGTTAAGCAAGGAAGAAGGGTGAGGCAAAGGGCTTTCATGAAACCTGAGCAACATAAGCATGAGCAACATGAGAAACATGAGCAACACAAAATATCATTTGCTTTTTTGCTTGTCAAAGTCTTCCTAAGCAGAAAATACAGCTTTATTCCTCTTTCATAGTAATGTGATTTTTCCCTAGCACTAATCAAGGTTGGCAAAGGATAACAGATGTCTTTCTCTGCTGAGTAGAAATGTTTGTTTAATGCTATGTCCACTGCTGAGACTGTGCTAGGATTGTAAAAGGTTGGTTTGTTTGCTCCCTTCCTTTCTAAATCTTTTCTGCTTGTGGCTTATCTTTTATTTTTTATTATTAGTTTCCCTGTGATAGCGGTGGTAACATGATCTGAATGGGTAGTAACATCTGGAGACTTCTTCCTTGCTGACATGAAATCTTCACTTTAAAAAAATAATTTATTAAAACAGTTCTTTCCAACCTACTTGCTTTCTTTTTCTTTTCTGTCTGTTCTGTCCAGAACCAAACTGTCTTATTAACTGCCCCCTGGGGACTCTAACCCTGCCCGCCTCACTGCTGTAAGTCCTTTCTACTTTGTTTCCAGAGCTTTCCAAAAGCAGTCATTTTTTAACATGTGGGTTAACAAAGGGAAATAAATGACCACAGCTCCAGAGCGCACCCAACATCCCTGTGGAGTCCTTTGTACACAATGGTCAGTAAGCACTCAGGACAGGATCCCATCTGCCATCTCCTGTGGCCGCATGGGCTATGAAGAGGTCACACTTAAGTGAAAATTTGTGCTGTTGGGGTTTTTTGTTAAACTTTAAAAAATTGGCAAAATTTAAGACCAACATAAAGGTACATTCCCTCTGGCCATGGCTACAGCAGCAGGTGGAGAAGGCTGCGGAGGGGGCTCCAGCACCAGGCTGTGGCTGACAATCACCTTTGCTCATTAAGCTGTTCCTGGCCCTGTTTTGGCCAGTGGCCGGGGTTCCTGCAGCTGAGGGAGGGAAGAAGCTGTGCAGACATGAGCTGTGACCATTGATTCTGCCTCAGAGCCAGAAAACTCTTTTATTTATTTATTAATATAGGCATAGCCATGGTGGCTGACAGCCTGGCTTAGGAAATAGCTAGAAACTAAACCTGAAATCATCTTTCCCTTTTTCAATGTCTGGGCTAAGAAGTGCTGCCTCTCCACCCACGCCCCCAAGCAACCACCAAACTAAATTACCCACAGGATATTAATTTTTTTAAAACATTTCTAGCTATGACAGCTACATGTGGTAGGTGAGGAGGGGGTTTCTCAAACCATTCTGGACAGTTTCCTTGTCATGGCTGGATTTCCTTAGCGCATGACAAGGAAGCCGTGCTGCAGGTGGGGATGACTGACTCAGCAGCCAGCACGTTATAAGATTACGCTGTCAGTCACTTGTTGGCCCTGGAACAACATCCATCCCTAGTGCAGCCTTGTGTTGTGCTGGGCATATGTACGTCACAGATAAGATGAGCTTAACCCTGCCGTTCAGTAAAAGCTGACCAACATCTGCGGGTGTGCTGGAGAGAAGCTTTTGAACTGGGAGGCAACAGTGGAAATAAATTTTGTTGTCACCATGCTGACTCTCATTTACTGCTATAAAACTAGGATAAAGCAGCCAGAAGCAAGCAGCACTATAAAGAGATCATTTTAAGCCACTGTTTAGAAAGAGGCTAAGACAAAACCCGCAGATCTCATAGCCTCGATTCACCGTGTTGCGCTGCCTGTCAGTGTTGCTGTGCACATGGATTTATCTCAACAAATCCGAGTCTAGTGGCAGCTTTCACAGAACGTATGTTGCCCCAGGCACAATGGGATAAGCTGAAGTAAGGACACGGAGTCAATCTTCTTGTTAGCACCAACTTATAGTTCGGCCTTACCATTGTTTTAGCAAGGGTTGCTCTGAAGTTAACGGCACAGAGATGGGCTGGGGGGCGAGGATGCAGAGAGGCAGCAGTGTAGGCCTAAGCTCCATAGCCCCCTGACCAGCTTCTGCGGCGGCTCACTGGTCTCGCTCTCTGTGAGTGCCGAGGGCAGATGAACACAGCTCTGCCTTGAGCAGTGATGTGCAACTGTACATCACCCTGTTGGCTGCGTATTGCCCAAAGGCACCAAGGTTCGCCCTTTGCAGA
Organism: Buteo buteo; assembly: GCF_964188355.1. Lineage (NCBI taxonomy): Eukaryota > Metazoa > Chordata > Aves > Accipitriformes > Accipitridae > Buteo > Buteo buteo. The sequence continues at coordinate 20,491,520 of NC_134173.1, read as the reverse complement.
GGTTTCCCCAAGTCTGATGATGCACTCTCCCCAAAACACAGGCCTGCACAAGCTCCATTTCCCATACCTCAGTTCTGTGATCTTTCTGTCATGTAACATTCATGTTTGGTCCTCCCACTGCAACGGAGAGGTTCAATGGCAGATCGCCTTGTTTTTCACTGCCAATCATATCATGTTACCTACTCCAATATTCTCCATCCCTAGTCATGTTTCTGCTTCTCCATGTGAAAGAGTGTGCTGAATCCTTTCCTTCCTACTTTATCATTTTACTGATACCTTGGTTTTCCTGTGCCTTACCGTGCCAGAGCTTTTCCTTTGCATTGTATTGTTTCTGGTCTCTCTCTTCATTTATCACCGGTTTGGATTCTGATTTTGAGACTGTTTTTTATTGAACTCTCCTGTCCTCTCCAGTGACTGCTCCTCAGTGTACACATTTCTATAGGTTGACAAACTCCTCTGATTTGCTTTTATAAGTTACAAAGTATGCAATGAAATTCAGAAGATTGGCTTTGGCACGACAAGACAGACTTGCTCCTACAATCACTCATCTTGATGTAAGGAGCATTCAGAGTGAGGCAGGAAGCCTAGCTGTGCTATGAGTAAAGTCCATAAATATTAGAGACAATTACCAACTTAGCGTCAGAGTGAAAAATCACAACTGCAGATTGTTTCTAATCGCAAAGGCAGGCTAACCAAGCCTGAACAGTGGAAAGTTGGTGGAGGAATAAAATTTCTGTTTTCTTCCATTTCTGTGAATGTCATATTTAATGTACAGTACCACTGAATCCTGTAATTCAGGCTTCAGCAGCTGGCACTAAGAAGCGATGTTGCAGAAGATGAAATCTGTAGGTAAGCCTCATCTTTAATCCTGCTGGAAATCATAACTGCTCCTGTAGTCATTATTCTGCTGCTAAGAAGTCTTTCCTGTGTGTCAGTCTGAACTCTGAAGCAGACAAAAGGAGTCAGTGGTTGATTTTCACCGCACTTGCAAATGCCAAACTTAGCCCTTTTATGTCAGGTCATCACTTAGAGCAATGTGATGTATAGTAGATTTTCCAGAATTGCCATGTAAATGTACTTTTCAGCTCTTCTCTTTCTAGCATAAGGAGAATTAGCAAATGGAAGTTTGTCAGCTACTCCAGCTCATCTCAGACCTCTTTCTTTCATTCTCTCCTTACCTATTCCACAAATCACGGACATACATGCAGATACCTGGAGCCCACATACAGCCAGATGTTCACTGCTTGCTTTTGTCCCGTGACATGACAGATGCTTAGCTTTAGTTTGAGTTTTTTGTTTCTTAATTCGTTGCGCATCCAGATGGCCTCTAATGCAAGTCACTAACTGTTGTTTTGCTCTCTTGGCTGCCAAGGAACTACCTTGTTCTGCACTAGCCCCGTCCCTCCAACCCTGCTTCTCCCGGCCAGAGAGACCAGCGAACCGTCGCCCACCGTCGCGATGGGCTTCACATTCCCCTACTGCCTCACAGTCGCAGTCCACCGGAGACCTGACTTCCTCAGAGGAGAGCGGAAGCAAGGAGCTGCTGGCAGAAACCCCCAGCCAGGGAGGTGAGCCCACCTGACTGCATGGGAGCAGAGGGGCTGCGACTTGTCTCTGCCAGGTCGCCTGCCAGCCATCTGTGCCGCTTGAAGAGAGGTCTGCTTGGAGACGTCAAAGAATGTTCTCAGACGCAGCTGCTGAATGTCCGACCTGGGAAACAGAGGTGTTTCTAGAATGAAACAGTTAATGTGCCTGTAATATCTTAATTTTTTTCATAGCTGAGAAAACTATTTTTGTCTCCATCTTTTCTACATACAGTATATTAACAAAAAAAAAACAAAAAAAGGGTAAAAATTATATAAAGTAAAATTTAAAATAAAATGTAAATTAAGTTTTAAGGGAATTTGAATACGTGCTTGCGCTCTCTCCAAATACTGACTGCCTTTTGGTTATATTTGCACTGTTATGTTTTCAATTTTGGTTTGGGGTTTTTTGGGTTGGGTTTTTTTTATTTCCTATAAAACTAGGGTCTTAAGTTAATTTTATTCTATTGTAATGTCAGTGTTACTGGTTTTTAAAAGTAAGGTTCTTAAAGATGCTTCAACTGTCTGAAGCGATACCTTTCAAGTAGTAAAGAAAGCCATTAAGCTAGTTCACTAGACTTGTACTGAGATGGAGGGGAATACAAGTAAATACAAGAAAAAGTGTGAAAAAAGAATGCCTCAGAAAGTCCATTTATGGAGTTAGCTGTAAAATACACCTACAATACTTGACTTGCATGCCTCTGGGTCCTCGCACTTTAGTGCATGTAAATACTGCTACTGTACCATCACATAATGTGAGTCAATCTGTTTCACTGTAATATTGTGAATTTACCTGTACTGTACTTTTATTGTTGGTATTCTTGCATTGACTATACAAAAAGAGTTTTTAAATTATTGTTAGCAGTTCAACTGGCTATGTACAGCGTTTACTGAGAACTTCCTTCATTTTGGGAAAATCATGGAGATCTCTGGGCATACTAAATTGTAACTGGTCTTGTTTAAGAGTCTGTTGGAGACCATGTGAAGTGGAAATAAAACCCTCAGTATTTACAAGCTGTTTGAGTGCTTTGTGATGTTTTTTTATGGTGGTACTTCCCAGGTTCATTTTACTGGGGGGGAGAAGCCCCCAAAGTCCTCCTTTATTCATAAGGTAAGAAGAATGCTTCTGTATATGAAATAAATCATGGCAAAGCCAAATATTGTGCTGTGCTCCACAGACTCTTGTGAGCACTAGATCAGGCCATGGGAAGGTTTCTAAATTCCCTCACTGAACAGGTGCTCATGCAGATAGTGAGACCCATCTTCTCATCTCTCTGAGGCCATATGGCATATTGCTTTCAGTCCTTCATGAAAGTGGAAACTAACTGGCTAAACATAATACCAGAAATATGACATGTCCTGTGTTAATCCAAGCTTATGTCTCTTCTGCATTACATGCAGAGACCAATAAAACCAGGGCTTTTGTAAAACCAGTAGCTAACACTGAGAAGTAAATGCAGCCGAGAATTTGTGCACTTCCAAGAGGTGGAAGCCCCTTGAACTACTTTGCCTGGGACCATCTGTTTGACCATATGCATTCTCTGGGAGCCCCAGAGCTGCTCTGACTAGTTATCCCATCACTGAACTGGCTCATTCCTGTTGGATGTCCTTTGCCAAGGCTTTCTGAGGCTTGTTTGTTAAAGTGCACCATCTGGGATCCCTAGAAGCCTTCCTGGTTAGCTCTGTCAAGCAGTAAGCCCCTCACATCCTGTCCTGCTGTGTCATGGCCAGCTTTCTAGGAAGTTTAATTCAGCTGTTGGATGAGAACAAACTCCCTAGCTCCAAATAACAGCCTGTCGAGGTCTGATTTCTCCTATATCATTTAGGACTATGGCTATTAACCTGGTGTCAAAATATCCACCTGTGGGTCATCATTATGAAAATTGCCACTTACCAAGATAGGCAGTGACTGAAAAGTACTGTTGTCTAATGGCTCTCTGGTGCCTCAGCCAAAACAAGGAGTGTCCAGTGCCGGTCCTGAGCAGCAATAGTCATATGAGTGATAATTGTCTTCCCAGCTGTCTCAAAGCCTCACTGCTAGCATATTTTGTGAGCATTAAGTTGACCCACCCCAAGGCCAAATGCTTAAAATTGTCCATGGTGGCCACCCTACTTGCTTGAAAATCTTCTTGCTGCAACACTTTGCTGAATTATTGTAATAATTTCAGTTTGGGAGTGGAAGGAGAAGCATGTGGAAGAAGTGTTTAGAAGATCAAAGAAGAGTCACAATGGTTATTGAAGAAGACTTACGCAACAACTGAAAGATTGTTTGTTTTCAAAATCTCAATTACCAGGAGCGGCTTTGCAGGGAGAGGGGGAGGGGTTGCTGCTTCCTTAAAAGCTCTTTCTCCTAGATGAAGTAAGTTAAAGTTGCAAATGAATGAGCAATGTTGACTACCAGCAAATAAAAATGCTGTTCTGTTTCCTGTGACAGCTGTATTTTTTTTTAAGGATGCAGAAGAAAATTCAGGTGGCTGATTTGTAGCTTTGATACCAGGAAACGGTATTTGCCATTCAAAACAAGGATACACCAGCCTGCAGAATTACCTGCTGCCATCCTGGAATAGGAAGGTCTGTGAGGATAAGCAGCTTCCTGTGGCTTGACAGGTAAAATGCTTATGAAACAGCATGAATCACTGAAACAAAAGCGAGACAGCAAGCAATAGTAAGAAGGAGAAGGTTAAGTGCAAATAGGAATTCTGCAGACGATCTTAAAAATAATCACATTAATTAAAAATAAGTTCCTTCCTAGTCTAATTAGCAAACACAGTTACATTGAAAAATATCACATGTTTCTACTGGCTCTTTGGAAACACCTGGGCTTTTATCTTCCAATGTTGTTGCTGGTGGGGTTGGGGGATTCCTTCCCACCCTTGCATTGTTCCAGCATGCTTCATAATTACTTAAATAAAACATAAAATAAATGATGGGAATGTAGTCCATCTAAGGTTATTTTTAAAGCTTCTAAGAGAAAATGAAAAGCCTTTTTAGAAGGTCTGCAGCTCACTCAGTGTCTGTGCAGTATCTGAATTATTGCCTCATGAATAATCAGGGCAGGAGAAGCCTCACAGATTGCCACACAAATTAGTGTAAAGGGATTTGAATATGTCTGTCACAGCTTTGCCTGATGAGGCTGAAATAGATAGCTGGATTTCACCCAGAGGTTTGTGGTGCCTGAAGACAATGGCCTTGGGATATTACCTGGTCCTGCAACACAGCAGGCATCAGGAGCAGGACTGCAACCCATGGCATCCCTCGCAGTCCAGACAGCTTTTGGGGGGGGCTGCAGCGCCCCAGGGTGTTGGGGTGTCCCTCCTGCCACAACACTGCAGTGCCCACGTGGATACCATGAAGGGGAAAAGTCACCCATTTCCCCCACTTCATGCCTCTCCGCAGTCAGCCACCCCCCGACACACTGCCTTCCCCTTTACACACCAGGCAGGCATGGATACATACCACTGGTAATGGTGTTCAGCCTCTTAACTCTCGTACCCAAGTCCCCAAGGAAAGACACAAAATAGGACAACCTGGCAACACATCTGTGTTGTGCCTCGGTGCCTGGACAAGGACTAGGCTTGGACCATCCTTTCCCACCCCACTCTTTCGCTCATGTCCCTCTCTGTGCAGAGGAAGTCGCCATGCATTTAGGGTACCCCAAGGCATGCATCTTCCCTCCCACACACATTTTCTTCCCTGAGTACCTGGAGGCATCAAGCTCCCCCATGCTCTCTTTGGAGGTACCACACCTCTTGCTTGCTCCTTGTTCCCCTGTTTTGACTTTTATGTAAATCACTGCAACCTGCTAGAGTACTATTAACCTGCTAAGTACATATAATTTTCATATGAAATGACAGCTAATGTCTTCAGTATCCATATAGCCCAGCCTGCTTTCTGGAGAGGCCCAATGGCTTTAAGCAAAATCTGCTTCCCTTCTCTGTTTATCATCTTCTTATCCATCTTGTCAAAGTATGAGACATTCTGCCTTCAGGTTTGGGTGAGAGAGATTATTGCCCTGCTATAAATGTGTCTAGAATAAAAAACTAGCATCTGTTTCTGAAAAAGACCATTTTTTTTCCTAGCAGAGCAGATTTAGGACTTTTTTTGGTGTACAAACACCTTCTGGAGGCCAATCTCGGCATCCTATGAAAAAAATGTGAGAAATCCTGAGAGCACTTGGTGGTCTGGGCAGGATTTTGCAGGTGAGGGACTGCTCAACCGGCTGCTTAGCAAAGCCAATGCAGCCTCTTGTACTGGCACTGGCCTGAAGAAAGGATCCTCAGAAGTCACTGGTTTGGCAGCCATCAGTTGCAGGTTAGAGCTGCAAGAGGTCAAAAGGTGGGTGGCAGAAATGGTCCCCTGCTGGGCACCCACTTACCTGGGTTAGTCTTGCCCAGGGTGATGAGATCTGAGGAGAGAAGGTCATAGAAAAAAAAATTTAAAAGCCAGTATACTTGGCAGCTGCAAGTAGATGGATATCTGAATGAGAAGAAGAAAGAAGGTAGTGTGGATATTGCGTTTTATATGTCTCTTGATGGCAACAAGCCTGGCTGAGCAATGTAAGCGGATACTGCACTAAAAGGGAAGAGTGCTGCTAGGCTATGCAATGTGAATCCTAGTAAACGCCAACAACAACAAATTTTGTTTTGTCCTTTTCAGTCCCTAAATATATGTATTTTTTTATACCTTAATTGGATTTTTTTAATCTCTACAGTAAGATTTAGAATAGGTTTACACAGAAAAATGTCATGGACCCATGTAGTCTTCTCATCCCCTTCTTGCTTCTGTCCCCTGCTGTGATCCTTCTGGATTAGACTGCAGAAGAGAAAGCTGAGTTTAAGTGTACAGGCTGATGAGCAATGTGGCTGATGAGCCACAGGCATTGCTCAGCAGGCACCTCTTTCTCACTGAGTTGGTTGGAACCAACTTGGCTCCAAAATACTAAGCCCTGCAGTAAGAGGCAATGGGGCAAAATTTTGGCGTGTTGAAAAAAAATCCCACTTCATATAGGAGAGGACCAGTCCATATATTTTAGCTACTAAGAATCACAGTGTTAAATGCTTAGCAATTAAGAACATATCTCATTGATTTTCTGCCCATGGAAGAGACTTAAGTAACTTAGACACTCTGAGAACTTTTATCACAAGTCTCTGACTACAGCTTCTGCATGATTGTCTTTAAAATACAGCCTTGATTCCTGATGTTGTCTGTGACAAGATGTGTATTGTGTTGTTCCTTGGCATTGGCAGGACAGAAAAAAATCCACTTTGCATATATGAATGAGAGGAAGAACAATAAAGGCCATGATTTTGTCACAGCTATTTCCATGACAAAACCAAAGACTTTTGAGAGGATATTTTCTTAGTACAATGTCACTGTGGTTTGTCATGGAAATCACATCTTAGACAAAAATCAAAGCCTTGGCTTCACAAATTGTCTGTGATGCCTCTGACAACATCACACCTTCACTATGTGCACATAAAATGCAAGTTAAATATATTGCACAACCATCTTAAGTGTTTTACAAATAGGAATTTATGTGTAGTCATATTAAAAAAAAACATATTAAATGTATTTTTTTTATAAAGTAGTAGAACCACGAAATAGTTTGGAGAAAACAGCAATAAGAAGTCAGTAAAGACAGAATTAGCCCCTGAACCAGCACCCTAAACTGCATTTGGTAAATAATGGGCCAGATTCTGATTTCCTGGGGAGCAGTCCTGGACCTGTGGCTTGGCTGTAGCAAACCTTGAGTTGTGCTACTGCATGGGAGGCCACATGAGGTTACAGACCTTGCCCATCTATGACACTGATAGTGTCTCTCAAAATCAGTCCACGTTTGACTGACAGGGAAGCCCCGAGCTGATGGAGCTGTTCTGTGCTGCGTTTGTCCAACAAGCCCTTGAGTTTTCAGCAGGATAGACTGACCTGCCAAGCAGTGACATCCTGAAGAATGCAGTGACACCCAATGGAGGAGAAATGGTGGGACACTATTCCTTGAATTATACAACCCTTTCCACATCAAGAACAGAAGCAAAATTACTTATTCAGAAACTGCAGCACTAGGGTATAACACCTCCTCATGTACGTGGGTTACTTTTACTGAGCAAATAATTAGTGCATCTCCCTAGCAAAGAGCTAAGTAATTTAGTAGAAACATTTCCCTGCTTAGAATAATCTGCCTGAGCTCTGGTCAGCAGGTCTGTGTTAGGTGACCAGCAGCCCTCCTGATTCACATCAATTCTTCCTGAAGAACCAGGAGAACCTCTACTTGCTGCCAACCCTGTCCCACAAGCACTGCTCAGCCACCACCCGCTCCCAGATGCAGAACTGGTTTATTTAGCCAGTCCCACTACCAGGGTTTCTGGTTTCTCCCACTGGAGTGAGTTACCCTGAAATCACCCCAACACCAGTGCAGAAGATCCCTCCAGTGCTGGTTCTTCAGGTTGGGCAGAGGCAACTCCAAAACCCAATGAAGCCAGGATTGGGAATGGAGTAAGGTACAAGCCCACTGTTACCTGAGGCTACTCCTGACCTGAATGGAAAAAAAACCCCACCACCCTAAACTAAAATTAAATTGTCATTTGAGCTACTTAGCAAGTTAACTAAATTTACCATGACCTACATATCAGAAAGCATTGGATATTTCTGTGGGAGTCAGGTCACTCAGTAAAATCTAGTTTAAAAATCCATACACACTTTTCTGAAGTCTCCATCTGTCTTACAGCAGAGAACGGCCAATCTGAAGCAGCAGTGAGACATTTTTAACCCTGACATCTATTAGGTCAGGCCTGCAACGATTTTAGTCTCTTGCCAGGGTAGCAGACAATGCTGACAGATGAACTGATTAGGCTTGGTGCATATTGCAGTGCAGACATAGTAATTACAGCCTAGAAACAATCATTTAAACAGAAAATAATACATTGCAGAAAGTTCATTGCCAGCTGCCTAGAGGTAGCACCTCCATGGCTATTGTGCAGAAATAAAATACATCAGGCAGCACATTGGGCATTAAATCTTACTAAAAGTACATCAGCTAAAGAGCAACCACTTATAAACAGCTGGTATAGTCACAGAAGATAACATGATTAAATGTATATATTGGAAAGTCTCTTAAAGACAGACAGAGAAAGATGAATCTATCTATCAGTGTGTCTATCTTTAAAACAGAAAGTCTATTTTATCTTTTTTACATCTAGTTATGTGTATGTATATAAAGAGGGGTAAAAACAGACCCCTAATAACAGATACCTTGCATGGTCTATAAAATGGCCTTTTCCAAAATGGGGCAGAGGAGATGCCCTTCTAGACCAGGACAGAAGCCAAGCACCCAGACTTTTCCACGCTTCTTAGCATTGTTTTCTATGCCATATCAGCATCATTGAACTTTTAACCACAGGCTGCTGCAAAGCTGGTCTTTGGAAATAAAAGACCTGAGTTACCACACAGTGTTTGCTCTGCTGTTTTAAACAGTATTTGTGTATAAAAGCTCAGCTCAGATTAAGAAGATAAATACAATACAGAGCTTTAAAGATAAGTTAAATGGACAGTGAAAATTGGCCTTTAATCTACTTAGGAAGTCTCTGTGATTAAAGTCTAGCATTTTTTTCTGTGTTAATGAAGGACTAGGCAAGATGGTGACTGAAGAAATGTCTGGGGAATAGCATGTAAGCCATGGCTGGTTTTGTTTTTGTCACTTTTCTTTCTAACTCATTTACACAGACAAATTTTGATTTATTTTCCATATCAGTGTGATCAGATCAGAAGCATACAGACACTATCAAAAGATGCATGCATTGCCTTTCAACCTCCATCACAGCACATTTCCTTTTCCCAACAGGCATTTGAGTGTTCTACCATGTATGTAAACCTCCTTTTGATGCATGTTTTATGCAAATAAGCCTTTGCTTTAGGGAGCAGCAGGCCACGAGCTGGCACATATATCAAACAGCATGCAAATCCTTCCCCACTGAAGGCGTGGTTTATAGCATGCCACCGGATTGTAAAAATGTAAAACATCTGTCAAATACTGTAGAGCTATGGCACAATGGCTGTTAAAAACAGCCATGCATTGCGTTAACAGAGTGTATGTTTTGCAAAACCTTCTCTGAGACACTTACACCCTCAGCAGTATATTCAAAAGCTCTAAGGAACAGCAATTAGTCCTCCTGATGCTTTACACTGGATTAGAAAGCAGAGGAAACGGGCATGGATCTCAGTTTAAACCAAGCTAACCAGAGTTTAGTTTATTGACAGAATTTGCTGGCAATTGGTTTTAGCAACAAGATAAAAATAATATTAAAAAGGTACTAGTGTTCACTGGGCTATTTTGGAAAGCCCAAGGGCAACCTGATTGGAACAAATGCATTGCGCAGGGAGGTATCACTTGAGGTAAGACTGCCCTCAGTTAACCCAGTATTTTCTGAATGAGAAATGGAAATGAAACATTATGTCCCAAATGAAATCAAACAGGCTTTGTGTGCTCACCCCCTCTGAAAAACTGGTTATAAGAAACAGACACCTAAAAATAATTTTCTCTCTTCCATTCAGTCCTGCCACACTTACCACTTCAGTATTTGAATGCTACTATCCCACGGCTCAACAAACAGCATGACTAACATCTGTCCCGTAATTTATTTGCTCATCCTCTCCCTCAGGAAAGACCCGTGTGCAGTGGAGACTGTTTTTATTATGTATACACACAAAAAAATACCTAATTACACAAGCACACACATGTCCATATAAGTTTGTCAGAGAGGGCAAGATGAAAGCAAAGGGGCCTCATACCTAGGGCAGGGAGTGCTGAGGTTTGTGCTGTGGGAATGGGGGGGGCCGGGGCTAGAAGGGCCCCAAAAGGTGCTGCCCAGACACACCTCACCCTTCTCCTGGATAAAGCACGGTTGTGCTGGGAAGGTGTTTGCTCTTGCCATAACACTGCTGCGGCATGTCATCTCTAGCAGCATAATTGACCAGACACTCCTGGTGACTGGTGTGGTGGTTATGGAAATGTTGGAGGCCCATGTGAGTTTTAGCTGTAGCTGCTACATACAGTGCCAGGTAACATAGAGCAAAAGAGCTTGACTAGTAATGATATACCAGGATTTCTTCAGAGAGTTTTAAAGTTTTCTCTATATTACGGCACTGTATTTTACCAGGAATTTGTTTTTATATTAGTGGCAATCTCTGTGCAATTCTGTTGTGCTGGAGTGACATGCAGAAGAAGAAGCTATTTCCTTAGTACAGGAAGAAATTGTGGTGCTAATTAAATTTGAACAAGTAGAGGCAGGAGAAAGGAATTTCTTTGTGTCTCTGTTTCTGGCAGTGAGAGAAACAGATTTACAAGTAGTTTCTTGGAACTTGGCCTCTTTGAATAGGGAAAATCCATAGGCATTCAGGAAATACATTAATGCAGTAGCAGCACTATGCAAGAGAAGATGCACTTCTAGTTATTTTCACAATGCAGGCTGGATACCCTTTAGTTGGCTCTGTCCTGTGACTGAGGACAGGAGTGCTCTTGCCCATTTTTCTAGAGGTGTATGTTCTCTGTGAAGATTTATTTGTATTTTTTTAACTTGATGGGAAATCCAACAGTGGAAAAGTTACTCTTCCAGAGACTTCGGCAGGTTTGAGCACAAGGGGTCAGGCAGCATCATAGCAAGACTAAGTGACAGCTAACATAAGAAACTACAACTGCTCATCCAATTTCCAGGAGCCAAGATAAAGGATGCAAGTCACCAGCACCCAGCAGGATTGTGTGTGACTTTCAGCCTCTTTTCTAACTACCCGTCTGAATTTTGATACTGTTTTCCCTGTTCGGATCCTATATGAGCACAGACAATGCTTACACAGCCGTTTGCTTCTTGGGAACACATGGCAGTTTGCTTTCTCTCCTATGATGGTTGCTGCTTTGCCAGCTGGGAAACTGAGGCATTTAGAAGTTAAATGATTTATTTAATGAGGTGCAGCAGGGCTTGGAACACACCCCATTCCTGCTCCTTCCTAGGCTGTGTTGAGTTCACTAGGCTGTCTTTTCACTAACAGCAGATCAATGGCAAGGTTTAATAAAAGCTTCCAGATCCTATGCATTTTTCCATGAAACAAGGGGCCATCAGGCTAAAGAAGGTGACCCTGTAGGAGGAGACCATCCCTCTGGTGTTAAGGAGCAGATCTCTTAGTATTGCCAAGCATTTTAGTTGATAAGTGCCTTAAAAAAGTTACTGAGCCATGTTTTATACTGCCTAAAGCTTCGCCAGCAAGAGGAGACAAGGCATTACGGCCACAGGCATCACCTCCAGCCACTGTAAGGGGACTGTAGCCCTGAACTGGATTCCTCTGGGCTGCACCCTCCTGGTGAAGATGAAACTGCCCAAACAGACTGCAGCTCTGGATGCTGTTGGGCACCCTTCATGAAGAGAGCAGCTCCAGCTGCAATGATCTTGGCCATGGGCTTTCCGCCGCTGCCTCACTTATAGCTCCCCGGAGCCCAGAGGCGGACCTGCTTCCCACCAGGGTACTGCATTACGTGGTCAGCACACAAGGGAGAGTGGAGCAAAATGAGCAGGGCGGTTGGAGTGGGCATATTCACGGATCACCCTGCATTTATGTTTCCTGCTTTTTCCAAGAATGACAGCACAAAACAACAGAATCAGAAACGTCACATTTCAGCTGGTTTCCAACCTGGGAGTGTGAAATGTACATGTGCCTTAACTGCTACTGTGGAAAACACCTTTCAGTTCAAGCCAGTATCTTTGAGGATTTCCTGGGAGTTGCAGGTGGCATGCTGCCATATATAGGGATTTTAATGCAAATAAGAACTGGCCTCAGTGGTGAATGAAGAACATGGATCCTTATGAAAATGTGGTGCTGGCGGGCATGTCACAGACTGGCGGCGACATCAGTCTCAAAGGTGGTGCTGGCCTCCTGCCATTGCCCAGCACTGTTAAAGGCCAGCTTGGCAAGCAGCGGCGACATTGTGTGGAGCTGTTTGTACAGTGAGTATGGTGTTGCAGATTGGGAAAATGAAATCTAGTACCACCTCAATCTGTTTCCTTATGCTTCCTCCACCAAGGGTGGGACCAGGCCTGAGTTTAAAACAAAAAAGAGGAAGGAAAGAAAAAGGTCAGTTGTGTTTAATGTAACATTTAGCTCTATGGATGGCACCAAGTTTTGATCTGTGCCTGCTTGTCTGTGTTTGACTTGTCTGTGCATATATTCTTTTGTGATGGGAACCAGTAGAGCAAAGCAGCTGGGACAGGGTTTTACTGTGGTGCTGAAAGAGACCTCCAGCACCTGCAGGGCACTCTTTCTCCTCAGTCCCATCCTTACTCAGCTCACTGGGGCCTGGCATGGAAAAGGCGGATACATGTAGTGCCTGTTGTTTGCTAAAGACTGTGAAACCACTCCAGTGTCAACTGTCTGGGCACTGGATACCTCCAGAAGGAAATGGTGGTAAAATTGTTCCTGGAAATCTAGTGCTATTCTAGGAAATGACAAAAGTTTGCTGTAGCAATACCAGAGCATCAGATGATTCCTTCACACATTCTCAGTAAGGTCAGGTTTCAAAGTCAGGGCACAACCTTAATTTTAAAAGACAAACCTTTCTAAATAATCCTGATATGGTTATGACCGAGCAGCTATGCCATTGTAACCATATTCTCCTTTAGCATCAACAACAGGAGGCTGCATTCTGCCTTGAAGGATGAGGAGGGCAGAAAGGTCATGGTTTTAGAGCACTGTTCGTTATTGTTGTGGTGGGTTGACCCTGGCTGGAGGCCAGGTGCCCACCAAAGCCGCTCTATCACTCCCCTTCTCAGCTGGACAGGGGAGAGAAAATATAACAAAAGGCTCATGAGTTGAGATAAGGACAGGGGGAGATCACTCAACCAATTACTGTCACAGGCAAAACAGACTCAGCTTGGGGAAAATTAACTTAATTTATTGCCAATCAAACCAGAGTAGGGTAATGAGAAATAAAACGCAATCTTGAAACACCTTCCCCCCACCCATCCCTCCTTCCTGGCTCAACTCCACTCCCGGTTCTCTCTACCCCCTCCCCCCAGCGGCACAGGCAGACGGGGAATAGGGGTTGGGATCAGTTCATCACACCTTGGCTCTGCCACTCCTTCCTCCTCAGGGGGAGGAATTCTCACTCTTCCCCTGCTCCAGCATGGGGTCCCTCCCACGGGAGACAGTCTTCCATGAACTTCTCCAATGGGTCCTTCCCTCAGGCTGCCATTCTTCATGAACTGCTCCAGCATGGGTCCCTTCCATGGGCTGCAGTCATTCAGGCACAGGCTGCTCCAGCATGGGTCCCCTATGGGGTCACAAGTCCTGCCAGAAAACCTGCTCCAGCATGGGCTCCTCTCTCCACAGGACCACAGGTCCTGCCAGAAGCCTGCTCCAGCACAGGCTTCCCATGGGGTCACAGCCTCCTTCGGGCATCCACCTGCTCCGGCATGGGGTCCCCCATGGGCTGCAGATAGATATCTGCTCCACCGTGGACCTCCATGGGCTGCAGGGGGACAGCCTGCCTCACCACGGTCTTCATCACAGGCTGCAGCGGAATATCTGCTCCAGTGCCTGGAGCACCTCCTCCCCCTCCTTCTTCACTGACCTGGGGGTCTGCATAGGGGTTTCTCTCACATTCCACTCCCCTCTCCACTGTAGGTGTTCCCTCCTAAATATGTTATCCCAGAGGCGGTACCAGCATCGCTGATGGGCTCGGCCTTGCCCAGTGCAGGTCCATCTTGGAGCCGGCTGGCATTGGCTCTGTAGGACATAGGGGAAGCTTCTAGCAGCTTCTCACAGAAGCCACCCCTGTAGTCCCCCACTACCAAAACCTTGCCATGCAAACCCAATACAATTGTATATAATTTTGCTCAGTTTATTAATAATTGATTTTTTCCCCAGTCCTCTCAAATGTCATCCTCGTGTTTCTTCATAATTCTTCACTGAAGTTTTAAACATTCAAATTATAGATGGAACCAAAGGCAGACACAGAGTACTACAGATTGCCTCTTCCTCTTCTCGTGTGATTCAGTAACTTTGGCCAATAACACTACTTGGGATCTAGAAGTACTGGTAATTCTGTAATTTCTTCACACAAGTGGGTTTCCCTTTCTTCCCTGGTCTTGGGCCCTGCTTCTCCATCCTATATGCACCTAGAGCACCCAAGGGATTTAGCAAGGGAGAGAATACAGGATCAGGCCCTGGCAGTTTGCAGGGGATAAAGAAATCCGCTCCTGCTGGGCCCCCAGCTGGCAGCATTTACAGCAGCTCTCCAGCACTCCCAGCAAATTGATCACTGTGCCAGAGTCCAGAAACAGAACCCACTCCCTGTTCCCGACAAGCCACAGTGCAAGGTCAGGACACAAGCTGCTTGGGCATGAAGGATGGCACTTCAGGCTGCCTTTGAAATTTGCATCCAGACTACTCATCAAAGGTGTCTACTCCATTTTACATTACATTTGAAAAGAAGAAAGACTATATAAGCTCTGCTAAGTGTCCAGAAAAAAAAAAAGAAACTGTTCTATGGGTGGGTGCATCTGAAACCTGTAGCTTAACTGGCTGTCGTGGTTTAACCCCAGCCAGCAACTAAGCACCACGCAGCCGCTCACTCACTCCCCCCCCACCCAGTGGGATGGGGGAGAAAATCAGGAAAAGAAGTAAAACTCCTGGGTTGAGATAAGAACGGTTTAATAGAACAGAAAAGAAGAAACTAATAACGATAATGATAACACTAATAAAATGACAACAGTAGTAATAAAAGGATTGGAATGTACAAATGATGCGCAGAGCAATTTCTCACCACCCGCCAACCGACACCCAGCCAGTCCCCGAGCGGTGATTCCCCGCCCCCCCCTTCCCAGTTCCTAAACTAGATGGGATGTCACATGGTATGGAATACACCGTTGGCCAGTTTGGGTCAGGTGCCCTGGCTGGGCATGAGAAGCTGAAAAATCCTTGACTATAGTCTAAACACTACTGAGCAACACCTGAAAACATCAGTGTTATCAACATTCTTCACATACTGAACTCAAAACATAGCACTGTAGCAGCTACTAGGAAGACAGTTAACTCTATCCCAGCTGAAACTAGGACACTGGCATTATATGGTAAGGATGAGAAGCATAGGAAACACAGTGCTGGAGGATTAATTTTGCCTTTGGAGGCTGTGCAGACAGCTGATTAAGCTAAGACCCTAACAGATACCTTTATCTGCAATCATTGTTCCTCCCAGATGCCTCTGTCCATCCATGGATGCATCCATCTTGCACATGCTGGCAAAAGATCCATGACATTCATCCTAAGCAGTTTCTTAGTTCCAGACAAAGTTTCAGCTGTTGCTCTAGTTCTAGGAGGACCTGCATCAGTGCCCTAAATCCTGGTCCTAACCCTTTATGCTAACCTAGGGCAAGGAGGTACCCAATATTAACTGCCGTCATACCTGTACACCAGTAACGCAAAGCCCCAGTGTAAGGGTCAGCCGTGTCGTTTTCAGAGTCCACCTACGTGTTAGGACTTAGCCTTAATTCTGTTGTAAGCCCAGGCCAGAAACTCAGGTTTACATGTAGTCAAAATCAAATGCTTACCCACTTTCCATTTTTTACCAGAACACAAATATTTCAGATCCAGATCAAGACACTGGCTAATGCCAGACATTTTTACTGATTTTAAAACTTTGAGAAACAAATATATTGCAAGGCTTGATCCTCCTGGTGACTTCTGAAGCCATTTATATCTATGTAAAAGGCCCATGGCTGAATTTCTTTGAAGAAATTACCCTACTAGTTCCACTGAGAATCACCAGTGACTCAGACAGGGACCCTAGCCCAGATACTTAGACTTGGTACCTTTTCTGTGTGCCCTGAGCAGAGGGGAAATGAAGGCGCAGAGACCAGGGCACTGCCAGCCACGTCTGCAGGAAACCCCTTACAGATGGAGAGCAGGAGTTGTCCAAGGGTCTCTTCCCTTCCACTCTATTTTAAAACATACCCAGAGGTACAATTCTTCCCTTATTTTCATCATATTAAAAAAGTTAGATTTTGGTGGGAGGTATTTTAGAGTCAGAGACAAACTTTACCTGACTTGTAAGGCTTTTTGTTCCAGGAACTGTCTCCTAGGCTGTTTACTGTCTAGCAGCCTTGCATTATTTCAGCCATGTTATACTAAAGGTAATAAAAATAAAGGTAACAATAAAGATCTATGATATCTTTATCAACAATCTGGACAAGGGGATCAAGTGTACCCTCAGTACATTTGTGGATGACACCAAATTGGGCGGGAGTGCTGATCTGCTTGAGGGTAGGAAGGCTCTACAGAGGGATCTGGACAGACTGGATTGATGGGCCAAGGCCAACTCTATGAGGTTCAATAAGGCCAAGTGCTGGGTCCTGCACTTGGGTCACAACAACCCCATGCAGCGCTACAGGCTTGGGGAAGAGTGGCTGGAAAGCTGCCCGGCAGAAAAGGACCCAGAGGTGGTGGCTGACAGCTGGCTGAATATGAGCCAGCAGTGTGCCCAGGTGGCCAAGGCGGCCAACGGCACCCTGGCCTGCATCAGAAATAGTGTGGCCAGCAGGAGCAGGGAGGTGGTTTTTCCCCTGTACTGGGCACTGGTGAGGCCGCACCTCAAGTACTGTGTTCAGTTTTGGGCCCCTCACTACAGGAAAGACATTGAGGTGCTGGAGTGTGTCCAGAGAAGGGCAACCAAGCTGGTGAAGGGTCTAGAGCACAAATCTTATGAGGAGCAGCTGAGGGAACTGGGGTTGTTTAGCCTGGAGAAAAGGAGGCTGAGGGGAGACCTTATCGCTCTCTACAACTACCTGGAGGGGGGTTGTAGTGAGGTGGGTGCTGGTCTCTTCTGTCAGGTGGCTGGAGATAGGATGAGAGGAATTGGCCTCAAGTTGCACCAGAGGAGTTTTAGATTGGATATTAGGAAAAATTACTTCACCGGAAGGGTTGTCAAAAGCATTGGAATGGGCTGCCCAGGGAAGGGGTTGAGTCACCATCCCTGGAGGTATTTAAAAGATGTGTAGATGTGGTGCTTAGGGACATGGTTTAGTGGTGGACTTGGCAGTGCTGGGTTTACAGTTGGATTCAATGATCTTAAAGGTCCTTTCCAATGTAAATGATTCTATGATTCTATTCTGTGAGACTATAATACAGGGTAACAACTACTGCTTTGCTATGGTTGGGCCATGAGCCCAATAACTATTTGGTGCCTTGGGGATGGAAGGTATTCTGTTAGAGATAAAAGTTTCCTTTTTTTTGTAGTAAAAAGGGTGATGAATTTTAACTTCTACTGAAAAACAAAACAAAAAATTGGTTAGAACTGTTCGTTGCAGTCAAGAAAATGCTTTGAAGAGAAATATAGGGTTCTAAACCTCTTAAACAGTGGCAAAGAGCAATCCTAGTTTTGCAATCAGCCTTTCCAGGTAAGGGTTTTCATGGGCACCCACTCATACTGATCCTGTTATGGCACTGTGGTTTCAAAGCAAGAGAAACAGGGCAGAATTACAGGGGGAAATACCATTAAAAACAGAAATGCTTTGCGCTTTGTTAACACTTGCTAAAAGTCAATGCATTATCAGTTTCCTGCTGCAAAAAGGGATTTCTTAAATATTAAGATGTCACAGAGGGTCTATGCACTGAGACTATCAAACCCATAAATTATCATCATATAATAAACAATACAGCTAGCTATCATAGGAGCTTTTCCCCGTGAACCAGAGAGAGGACAGTGCTTAGTCCCATGGAGGTTAACATCTGGGAAAGCATTCAACTTACAGAATCCACAAATGACTGGCAGCCCACATTCAATTTGTTGTCTTGAATCAATTGAGAGTGGTGTGGGTGATTCCACAAGGGATATTATCCTGTTTGGCCTTAAGCCACTAACTGGAAAATATGCATACTGGAGGTGAAATTGAATTGCATAGATTTATCTTCTAAATATTCACCATATGCTCTCATAAAAGGGCATTCCAGCCCCATCTATAAAATAAGTTGTTTGTTGCGTAACTGTTTTCTTTAGGTTTTGCTTCAAACCCTCATGAGATCTGTAAACATTTGAGTTGTATACGAGATGTTAAATGAGCTTATTCCAACTTTTTAGAAAGGAAGCCTTGACAGCCTGAATGTTTGTTTACACATTGATTGCTCTGGTTTATGTAATTACAATCATGCTCCAGTCCCCCAGCAGTTTCAGCTTATCTCTTTGTATCCTAAACCAATTTGTGCTGTCTCAAATACTGCGGAAAAGGTAGGTACATCCCAGAAGGAACCTCATCTCAGTCATCATTAACAAACTTGTAACACAGAAAAGTAACACAACCCACTCTTTAGTTAATAACATCTTGTGTGGTCTATAGAAAGCTGGCAAAATCAGCTGAAAATTAGAGCTGTACAGAATATATATATGACAGTTATCTAGTAAAATAATGGGAATGTTTTAGTAGCTCCAGCTAGACTGAGCAGCAACACAAGA
The DNA here is from genome assembly GCF_964188355.1 of Buteo buteo. Classification (NCBI taxonomy): domain Eukaryota; kingdom Metazoa; phylum Chordata; class Aves; order Accipitriformes; family Accipitridae; genus Buteo; species Buteo buteo. The sequence goes on along the minus strand of NC_134173.1, from coordinate 20,472,452 downwards.
AAACGACTGTAATGACCTTGACACCTTGGCTATACAAAGCTAAAAGATGCCACAAGACCTCTGGGTGAGAGACATCAAAGAAGATAGAAAGAATTTCGACTGTGAATAGGCTTGGATTATGTCTAACACTGATTTCACTTGTAACCTGGTGTCACGGAGGCACGCACAATCAAATCCAATAGGTGTTAAAAGTCAGATTTATTCTCCAGTAAAAAGTTGGTTGGTTAGAACCCTAATAACATTAGTGAACTACAGCCTCAATGATGTAAGGGGAATTAGTACTGCACAGCCAATTTAAGAACCCTTTGGATTTAAAAGTGATGGCTCAAAACGCGTGTCTCACTCCCCTAAAAGCTGAGGGCTCTCTCCCTCGAGGAGTTACCTCGGGCAGTGCCCCGACCCGAGGGGGAGTCCCCGACTGCAGACCCGCTGTTCCGAGGAGGACTGATTCCCACATGTCCTCCGGCGGGACCCCTTTTGTACCCCTGTCGAATCTGACCTGTGGTCATTTAATCCTATTGTCCAGGAGGGTCACCTCGGTGTACCTGGCACGTCTCGATTGGTCTGTTCAAATTTCAACCTGCGGTCTCCAGGGCTTGGGGTTTTTTTCTCATCTCCCTGCTGGAGAAGTTTTGTTTCCTGCTGGGGGGAGTGTACTGCCACAGGAAGGCAGCATGGTTTTTTCTGACAGGCATTTCACTGAAAAGCATGAAATAGGAGTTTTTGATGCAGATGGATCAGTCTTGGAAGCAATAGCTGAATGTACACAGCAATGAAATTGAACTTTGGGAAGCTCAGGTAGGGGGACTTTTTAGTTAGATCACATTACTTTCACATGTTATTTTTCATTGAATATTACATGTTGAGATATAGGAACCAATTCCAACTGAATGATACTAATAATGTACAGAAACCAGAGACATTCTGAAAGTGCCTTGTGTGCTCATATTAGCAAAATAAAAATAAAATAAAAATAAAATAATAATATTGTTAAATTTAATGAGCCATTATTGGATGCAATGGCAGTGAATTTGAGAAGTTTCTCAGCCCACTGGCTTAGCTCTGTATTTGTGTGTCACTGGAAATTATAAACCAGATTCTCCTTTGCAGTAAGGTCACTGGCTTTTGCTATGTGGGAATGCCCAACTAGCACAGCTATCTCTGCAAGACACTGCATTGTGCCATTTTTGAACAAGGTCAGTGCTTATTAGCCTGGCCAAAGAGTTTTACTTCCAGCTCTAAGCTAGCTCCCCACACAATAGCTAAGGTATACCTGCATTGCACTGCCTTGTGCTACACAACTATACATCAAGCAAAGTTGCACTGAACTAAAATGATGTTTTAAAAATCCATTTCCTGTTAAGGCCTATATTGGCTTATTTAGTTCAGTCTAAGCTGTCTTCTCTCACTTCAGGATATGTCTTTTGCTGAGGCAAGCTAAGGCAATATAAAGCAGTTTTAAAGCTACATACACACGCACACACGGCGTTAAGCTTTGCAGTGGTTTGCCTAAAGTGTTTTTTAAACCAATTCAGTTAAATGGGTATAATCTTTGTGTTTTGACAGGCAGAGAGATCCTGGTGCTTTGAAGTCAGCTGGACCTTTGCCAGCATAGTCAGGATTATTGGTAAGATCTTTATGCTGTGCCAGTGCTGGGAAATGCCATATAGAGAAAAGAAATTACAGTCTCAAAAGCTTGTCTGTAAACTGAAAGCAGGATTGAATGAACATCATCAACAAGCAACTTGTGTCTTTACAGTCATTAAAATCTGTAATAAAATGGAAGGCTCATTTCAAAATTCACAAAATCATTTAACTCCTCCAAGCACTGCTTCCCTATGAGTGTCTGATAAAAACAATTCAAACTCCTAAAACAGATTTAAAAACTCTAAACCCCAAACCTCATGAAAATAAAACAATGAAGCTTCATGGAAAAAAAAAACCAAACAAACCAAAATAAGCCATCTGCCAGTAAATCATTGATCTGGACATGGATAAACCACAGGGCAAGAATAAAATATTCATTAGTGGTGTAGACAGAATAGAAACCTCTTCTTTGCACTTGCCGTTGTTATGGTGATTCTTCCTCCAAACACTCTCTCCTCCCCCCAAATGACATTGGCTCTCTCCATGGCTTTCCATCTGGCTCTTGCTTTCTTGTTTATCCCAATGAAATTAGCTCGACTGCTCATTTGTCACCTTGGAGGTGTAGTTGCTGTGAACATGTGCAGCACAAGAGAGCAGGACAAGCAGATGGTACTTGAGAATAGATAAACAGACAGATGCATTAAAGAGACAGCAAAATTGTTGGTATGAAATAGCGTCTGGAAGATGATGAATTGGGTTTGTGTTTGGTGAAGCGTGGCCAGCTCCCACATGCAAAGAAGTGTCATTCCCTCATTCTTGTTTTCTGTTAGGCCACTGGGACATGCTGAGGGCTCTCCGAATTGCTGAAGCTCATGAATAAGAAGAATCAGGGATACCACGTTTCAGATACTATGCTAAGGTTTCTTGTGAATTGCTGGAAAATGTGACACATTTTCCTGGCTGCTTCTCCTTAACAAAACGAAAAACACAGCTCCATGAATCTGTGCAGATCACTTCTGTTATTAACGTCTGCTCTTTGTCCTAGAATAGCTCAACTCAGTGTGCTATTTATGATTTTTGTGGTATCTTATTTATGTGTATAGGAAAATTAATAATTTCATTATACATTCATTTAATTGCATTAAATGCAGAGTTAGTCCAGATTTATGTCAGGAATCAAATCTCTTGTCCAGAAAGAAATGATGAGAGTTATCCCAGAAAACCTGTGAGGAATTAAGGACACAAGCAGAGGCACAGCGTAGATGCAGGCAGAACAGAGAATTAAGAGTCATCATCTATAAAAATGTGACCTAGTTGGCCCTATCTGCTAGGCCAAAACCAATCTTTTGGTCAAATGAGATTTTTAAAGATAACGAATATGGCATGTTTACGTGTGTGACATAGAAAAAGTACCTATTAAAAAAGGATATTGAGACAAAAGCAGAGTAATATTTGAGAAATTAGCACTACATTTGTATTAGATCCCGAGGTCAAATTTCTGTTTCCTGAAACATGAATGGAGTAGAGTTGGATACTAAGATCCAACAGCTGACAAACTTTACTCCATGGTGATCTTACAGCAAGATTGCCAAGTTGCAGCTATCTAGACGTGTACACAGTCACATACACATACATATAGCCTGGATTATTGAAAAGGCAACTGTTTAAAGAGACTGATGGTGGCAAAGGAGCCCATTTCCAGTCCTGCACACTGTCAGGAGTGAGGGGTGGGTTGGAGCTGGGGTGGGGGACAGGTGGAGGGGAAAGGGAAGAGGAGGCAGCCAGGTTGGGTACAGCACACAGGTGCGGTGAGCCCACGTCTATGCATCTCAGATAAGGAGCACAATGAGGATGGGGAAGGGAAGGGGGAAGAGAAGGAAGGTTAAAAAGGGCCAAGGAGGAAGGGGATTGAGAGACCACCATGGGTGTTGGTGAGAAGGAAGATGGTTTGTAGGACTTCCTAAACTACTGGAGAGAAGGCGGGACTAGGGACCAGTTTGGAGAAGACAGTCTTTTTTGGACAGACTCACAGAATGTGTAGTGATGGACCTGGACTGCGAAGGGAGCAAGTGCTTTATCCATGACTCAGCTGTGAGAGCAGGGGTGTCTTTGCCCCAGGCATGTGTTTTGGCACCATCACTGTGAAGTCCTCCAGCAGGAGGCTTAGGCCGGTGACAAGGTAACACTAGCCTTTGGAGGGAGAGAGGGAGAAGAAAAATCCCAACCCCTTGTGCTGTATTAACCCTCTTAACTCAGCTGCTGCCTTCCTTCTTACCCTGTGAACCTCTTCCCAGCTCACCCTTAGAGCTTACTGTGTCACAAACAATGAGAAAAACACAGATTATGTAGTTCCTTGTTCATGGTAAAGTGAAACTCAGTTTTGACCATGCTGCTGAGAAGTTGGAGCTGACTCTGAGGTAAACACACACATATATGAGTCTGAGAAAATAAACATAAGAATGTAACTGTTAGGATTATTTTGGAAGAGACTGAATATTGTCGAGGTCTTATTAATGGGCTAGGGGATCTTCCAGCGTTTCCATGAACTAGGCTTGTAAGAAGTGGTGATTTAATTTGGTGTTCATTGCACTTCCTCCCCCTGCCCCCATGTCCCGCCTAGTCTTTTAGCCATAAACTGTTTTTTAAATAACATTAGTTATGAGTTATGTAATGCATTTCACTTTCAGCTGGACACAGAAAGCTCTCAGTGCTTTCAAGAGAGCTTTGAAGCAGCAGCTAAAACTGCTGAGGCAAAAATGGACACTACCTTCAAGCCTGGCCATGGAAGAAACAGTTTCTGTAACTGGCAATGATACAGTGTGAATTCATGGATTCTCCCAAAAACAAAGTGCTCAGCACTTTTCACATACTAAGAATTGCCATGGCAGATATTAAGGGGAAGAGATACACTGACTTTTCCACCTGTCAGTGATGATGTGTATGTCTAGTCCCTCTGCAAAAATGAAAACATGCCATGCTAGAATCAGTAGCTGTCAATAAAGATAAAATATATCAGCAGTATTTTTTATTAAAACAGTAGTTTCTTGCTTGTGAAAAATGGTATAACTCAGTATGCTCCAAAAGCTCCAGGATGTTCAGGAGTCTCAGCAGCCACTGTGAGATTGTAGCTCACTCACTTCCCATGCTAAAAATCAGAGGATTGTGCATGCCATTCCCCAGGGCTGGCACAGCAGTCAACACAGGGACAAGACCACAGCCAGGCTTGAAGCACACATTTGAATGTGAGGATCTTTCAGGCTTGGCTTTTTTGTTCCTTAACATTGCCATGGAAAGACTGCCTGGAGCCAGGTTGCAGCAGCCTCTGCATGTTCTCCAGACCCCAGAAGTTGCAGGCTTTGTTTTCTGTGGGCCAGGAATGCTAATCCAGCACACATTTCAGAGTAGCATTTTGCGTGCTCAGAACACAAGTGGAATTGCCAGGTGAATACTCTCATTTAATCTTCATTTGTTATCTCAGGGATAAGTATATGCTGCTTCTCTGACCTCAGCACAATATACAAAGTACAGACGAAAGATTGTTGAAATGCAGCTTTTATCCCTTTGACTGATTTCTTTCTAGTCTTTTTTTCAGATTTCAGGGAACTAATGTGGATTTGTCCACATTTGAGCCATACTGGTTCCTGTTTCCCTTGCATGAAATGGATTCCCTGTTCACTTTGTCCTGGAGAGAAAAGATTTTGGTGCACAAGGAATGCTTGTTTTCTTGTCTCAGTTGCAAAATGTATCTCTTGTTTTATAGAACAAAAATAACTGATGTATGCAGGAATTAGAAAGACTTGATTTGGTGCTAGTCTATCAGTTCAGAGAGAGCACCTTGGCACCCTGGACACCTTGAGCACCAGATTTTTGGTCTCACAACAGTGTTGCACAGTGTGTAATTCCACCAAGTGTTATTCACATCCTTACGTATGAGCATATTCAACACACTGCTGCACCTTGATCACTCATGCCATCAGATGTGGCATTACCTCCCATGTTACAGCAGAAATTACAAATGAAGGGCAGAGTCCGGCCTCCCATCATACTCCTTTGTGAGCTGGGTGAGGTACTGTCCTCATCACCCTCTCTCTGTCCTTGGAAAATGAAGGACAGCAACTTCTGTCTCCTTGAGATGCTCTGTTTTAGAACAGGTCTGGTATTCTCACTATGCTCCTGACACAACACTTGCCAAGGGGAGAAACTGAAGTGAATCCCCCACCTCTCTTTAGTTTTACAGAGAAACTTTGTTTGGGGCAAACATTTGAGGACTAAGTTATGAGTTGCTGAGAGTTTTGGTTTGCAGACATATTAGGAGAACACTACCTCTGAGTAACCAGGAAAGGTATATTTAAAATTCATAGACCATAGCTGGACTATTTGGTGACATAGTGTTGTAACTGAATGATGGGAGGCCAGCATGCTTCAGACATCTGGTATGCAAAAGAAAAAAGGAAAGTCAGTAAGTTAAATCCAAAGTTTGTTTTAAAACGCAAATGTAGTCAAGTTCTCTTGAAATTCCAGTTTGTCCCTTTCTATAAAGGGAGTGGCAAGTAGACACATTTTCCATACATAGCATGCACCAATTTCCTTTGTAAAACAGAGATTTAAAAAGTTAGAAAAAAAGAATGGTTTATACTAAAAGGAATTGCTTATATCATAGCTGCCTAAGTGGGTTTCCTGGCTCACAAATAGCATATAAGAACACCTAGTGCTCAGGTAATGAGAAACACTGGGCAGTGGAACCACAGTAGTATCATTATGTTGATGCATTTCATTTTAGAAATTAAATGATGGGCTTTTAGTTCTAGGGTCATTTTTTTCTAAGGAATTACAAGGACAGATTAAATGGGATGGAAAGGAGCAAGGAAATGTTCAGGAAGAACACTCCTTTGATCACAGTTTGCTGCAGCATTTAAAATGATATCCAGGATTTCCAGTATTCTGTCAGACCTTCCAGGAGAAATAGACTTCATCTTTTAGAATGAATTTCCATAATTATATATAAATACATATTTCACACAAATAGCCTTGGCTATGGCCAATATGTAAAATGCACAAAAGTGATTTCAGTACGAATTTAGAATCTTAATCTCCAATAAACCAACAATTATTATTTCTTGAATTATAGGGATATTAACTGATGTTAGTAGTACATGCTAAACTTTTAGGTAGGGCACATGATGGACGTGTTAATTACTTTGTAAAAACAGGTAAAGCTTAGTCAGGGGAAGGCAGATGAGGTGCTTCCCTTTACCCTGCTGAGAATCCTCAAGGGCAGTGTAGTATCCTTACCGTGGTCTGATGGCCTGACCTCTTTATGCCAAACAGAACAAGAAGTACTTTCAGTGAAATTCAGATTAATCTTATTTAATACATTTTACCCTAGGCAGTACAAAGTAGAGGACCAACATAGTTGTAAGAATGAGAATTTAAGCCACTCTTTAGCCATCACATTTTAGGAGGAAACAGACCCTTGTGTATTCCCAACCGCCTATCTTGAGGAGAATCATTCAAATAGTTTAGATTCGTGAACCTAATGATTCAACTTTCAAATCAACAACTGTCAGTGCAACAGAAAGAACTCCAGGAAACCCATGGGTTGTTTTTCTGCTGCCGTATATCATGCTTGATCCCATACATGGATATAAAATAAATTTATAGAGTTAATGGTGCATGTACAAATAGTATAAGGGCAGAGAAAAATCTATCAGTCAAGACTTAATCACAGTTTTTGCATGTTCCCTCTCTCCCATAAGGGGAATGGTTTGTTCCTGTGTCATAAACTTGGCTGAGCATATGATGAAACCTAGGGTGGGAGGCCATGTCCTGCTAGTATTCTACTCCCCTTGATGTTCAACGGATTGGTCCATACTCCTACCTGCTGCAAAACAAAATGGCATTTGAAAAAAAAAAATTGGTTTTAAATCCTGACATTCTTCAGGTACAAGCTCATAGTTGTACTAGTATGTTACTTCCCTCGAAATTGCATGCCAAGATGAATTTGCTATGTGTATATGAAAACTTAGAGGATGTGTCATTAGGCCCTATGGAGAGCAATGTACTGGGGACAGCAAAGACGAGGGAACAGCCTAATATAAACTGTCAGGCCCAAGGGTCATAGTCACATCCTTTTATCGTCTACAATTTGCATGTCTTCCTAACCTTTTCATCTTCTGAAGAGAGAACTGACAACATCTGGCAATTGCTGAAGAGTACTTGGGAACACAGATTTTGTCACATCGGAGAAGATGGTTTATCTGTTTGTGACCAGCCAGTCTCTCCATAGAACATGTGTCAGCTCTCTAACAGCATCCCAGACCTCATGCATCAGGGGTTGGAAGTCTTCTATAAGGCAGTGACCTCCATGGGATCTGATGAAACTGTGGGATCTTTACTGGCATTGCTGAGCAGTGACTGACTCACTATTGAATAGCTGCTCACGATGGTGAGAAAAGGCTTTCCGGTATCCCATTTTTTGCTGGTTGTTGCTTGTTTATCATGCAGTATGTTAAATCTTCCAACTGAGTTTGGTATAGTGGTGGTGTTATGACAGCTCTCCATGGAACAAACCAGGAAGGACAAAATGAACAATACTGAGGAGTATGAGTATTTTTAGAGCAGTTTACAGCAGCAGTTCCTTATAGCACTGCCTAATCACTCAAAAGATGGGAATGTTAAGCTAAATAAGAGGTTATTTAGTCAGAGTGTTTACATCTGCAGAAGATGATTTTAAGGTGACTGCTCTTTTTAATGAGTAGGTGTGATGCTAGAGCCTGCAAGTACAGCAAGAACTTAAAACCACAACAATAAGTCCAAGAGGAGAGAAAAAACTAATTGGGAGAATGCGGTAGGAGGTTTCATTTCTTCCATGCCAAAGGCTTTCTTCTATGTAGAGAGTGGGAAGCTAGAATGAGGCCAAGGACTGTCTAATCTTAATATCTGTGTGGAGTGTCCTCATCTTTAGCCTTTTCACTATTTCTTTTCAGTGAACCAACAATTTGATGAGCTATTGAGGCAGCATTTACCCTTTGGTCTTCTTTTCATCTAGTCAGCAGAGTAGGAATGAACTTGGGGCCAACTGAGACAAGGGCTAAAATGAAAGTGAGAGTTGGCTAAGAGTAGGATGCAGGGAATTAGGGAAATTTTCTCAGCTCCTTTCACTAAATAAACTTGCTCACTGTCTTTTGCAGTTTAGAAGTTTTGCTGGAATGTCTGTCCTTGGTGAATGCTTAGACATAAGGTGGAAACTAAATTGTTCTTAGTGATATATATCTATACTTGACCAAATTGGATCCTTACCATAATTCTTGCTTTGGCCATCTTCTCAGTAGATTGCTGTAATGCAGTCTTAGATGGAGTTATTTCTGAAGACTGTGAATGTAGTTTTGCCACCTGCTAAGCTACCAGAGAAAACTAATAATGGAGGAGCTATATACATTTATATGGATTTGGAGAGGAGTAGATCTTCTCAACCCAGGAAAAGCATGGCATAACATACCTTTACTGGTCACCATCCAATTTCCAGTTGATAGTTTTTAGGTAAAATGATCTATTCACTGTTTTTCCTTCTAGCTGTCCCGGAGAACATTGTCTCCTAGAGTAGTTCCACTAAAGTACCTGGAGTACTTCATAGGTCTAATGCAAGGAGCAGCTTTCTTTTCAGTGTTTCCTGTTCTCTTATCTTCAACTAAATTTGGTACTTGCCAGTCATGCCAATCACTTCTGTCCTTTCCTAAGGAATTGGTTTGAAGAGTAAAGTAGGTCAAATTGGGAGTAGTTTGGAAAACAGAGTTTGTAATGATATCATGAGAATATGATAGTGTCATTAACTGCATGTATGCCTTCCAGCAAGAGACAAGATTTTTAAAGCACTCAAAATAGACAAATCTGAAAACTTGAAAACACCCCAGATGTGTACAGCTGCAGTCTGATGACTCAATATTAGCAAATAATTAATGATTTAATCAAATCAAGTCACTTTGCCTTTCTGCTAAAGAAATTTTCCTTTTCAGTGTATTTACATTAAAGATTTCTTGGATTATCTGTAAATTTTACCTCCCTAATGCTTAAATGGGATCATTCAAATGATTAACTCTCAAACCAAAAATATGTACTGTGTTTGTTCAGTTCTATTGCTCCTATATTATTGCAGCTGCATCTTCACTACATGAATCACTGGCATCTATGAATTTTGGATTAAGCGTAGTTTAGAACTCATCATTATAAATCTGCTCTGTTAATAGTTACCATTTTAATTCCAGAAAGTAGTCAGGCACTGTTCAAGTATTTGTGCCAAGACTTACAAGTTATCAGGATTTTTGTACAAGAGAAGACACTCAAAAAGTTAAGTAAAAAAAAGAACTTTTAAAAAGTTTTATTTTTAAAAAAATATTTTTATTCTATTTTAAAAAATAATTTTTCCTCTCCTGCTTCTTTACCTAGATGTACTAAATAAAAAGAAAAGGAAAATAAATCCTGACTTTGAAAAGGATGTATTTGAGAATCAGAGAATCATAGAATCATTTAGATTGGAAGACACCTTTTAAGATGATCGAGTCTAACCATAAACCTAACACTGCCAAGCCCACCACTAAACCATGTCCCTAAGTGCCATGTCTACACATCTTTTAAATACCTCCAGGGATGGTGACTCAACCATTTACTCTGGGCAGCCTGTTCCAATGCTTTTGACAACCCTTTCAGTGAAGAAATTTTTCCTAATATCCAATCTAAACCTCCACTGGAAAGTCTAAAAGAAATGAGAAAATTGAATTGGAACTACCCCAGAGACTTTCTCCTAGAAATAAAACTTTACAGGACAGTTATGTCTTCAAAGTAAGTTTGCTTGTCCCTCTGAAAGAGTGTATGAACTACATTACTGCATTTCCCAACTGCTTTTGCCTAAGAGATCGTAAGAGCGAAATAGCTCTTGGGAATCTTAGGCAAAAGTACCCATTAGTTTAGCCTGGCTTGTTTCTAAATAGTTAATGGGGAAGGTTAGGCTGTTCTGCAGACCAGTCCAGAGTGCGGTAAACACCTCACCTGAAATAAAAGGAGAAGAAATAGCACAGCTCACCCTGAGTCATCAAGGCTGCAAACCACATAGTAAAAGGGAAAGAGAAAGATCCTCTCCTGTTTCTCACAGGGGAGAAGTACACTGAGAAATCAGTGATGATTAATAAACATTATTCAGACATGAGGTAGGAAGACAAGCAGCTTTCCAAGTAACTCCCTTTACTCCAGTAGCCAAGTAGAAAGCAAGCCAACTCCTTTAATTAGGACATGATATCTTGCTCGCTTGTTACCTCATCAGCCAGCTGCAACTTATCATAACCTAGTTTATGACCTCCCAAGGATAGAGAGCATATTTTACAGGATGCTGATGCAGTACTTACTGCTACAGAACCTGCTCTATAACTGACATTGTAAACACTATTACTACCATTAAACCCAACAGAATAATATGGTTTGGAGATTATATTACCCCCAGGAAAACATATGTAGATATAAAGATAACAAATTAGTCTGGTTATATATGAACTTAGTAATAAATCCTAACAAAACCAGGATCAACAAGAATATATATTTTCTTTTAGCTTGTATATTAGATGGGGGAATGGTCACATGACATGTGAAAAAAACCTCAGGCTTATGCAAGGCCATGCTTACCCACAGAGATAATGTTGAGAAAAAACTAAGCCAAAAAAAATTAAAACGCCTTCTGGAACAGAAATTTTATGTACATTGCAGAGAGGTGCACTTCCCTAGCCTTTGAGACACATTATACATTATTTATTGTCCATGAGTAATTTGCTAGAGCAGTCCCTATGCACCTTCTGTTACACAGGCAGCACTGTTGCCGAGAACAGTTCACCACATAAGGTTCACCTCTTGGGATATTCCCAGAAATGAGCAGATCCGTAGTCTGTTACAGAGCTGGGGATTTTTTTCTTCCTCTTTCAACAAAGTAAAACAGAGGGAACCCAAAATGAGGTTTAATTAAAAATAAATATAGCTGCGCACGCATCTGCTAGTCTTTTGATGTGATCTCTTTGCTCTGTATGCCAATTCTTTCCTCATCTTTCCTTCTCCCTGTTCCAGAAATTTCGCTTTCAATCTTGCATGAGAGAATGTTGACATGTTGAATCATTCTTGCATTCCTGTCCTCATTCCGCAGGAAATAAGATCAAGTAAACATTTTTTCAGCTCTTCACAACTCATTGAGGTACCTCCTTCTAGGGTCGGATTCATCCTTCCTCCATTTCTTTCCTTTGAGTTTCCCAAGTCAGGGACTTGAAATTCTCAGGACTTCTGCATCACCCACTTACCACCACTTTCCTCAGGAGATGAGCTTTATCTGGTGTGATCACTATAAGCTCTCCTAACCCCATTTTGAACAATGAATAATTTCTTATTCCCCTTGCAGCTCCAGAAAAGCAGAGCTTCCTAAGCTGTATCCAAAATTGAAACAGTTTCACAACTGTTTCCATGGCTAGAAAATGAATGGCTTACCCATCTGAGGATGGATTTTTATCATTGCAACTATTTTAGAGTTAATTTTATCACACAGTCTTTGAGACAGCTTACAGGACCCATTTGTTTTTCAATGATGTCAGATATTTGGCTCAGTTTTGATAAGCAGCTAATGATGGAGGTGATAAGCTGACATGATTTCCAGAAGACCAGTTTGCTCTTTGCGGTTGTCACTGGGTCTCAACATCTCTACAAATATTATTTAATCTGAATGACTTAACATTATTTTGAGGTGCAACAGTGATGACTAACTTGGGGAAACAAGTGAGCCGATATAGCACCTTTTGGAGACAAACTTCTGCTTAACACACAGGCTAAGACTTGAAAAAAGCATGCCTTGAATTCCATGCAGCAACTTCATAGATTTACTTGACTGCTGCTTTTTGGCTTTCTGACCAAGATTTTGATAATTCTTTTTGCTAAATGAGCCTTCACTCTGGAGAATTTGTTTTCTTAGTTGTTTTCACAGGGCACTTTGATAGTCATGTAAAGCTTGTATTTTTATTCTTTTCTCCGCTCATTCTCATAGCCATACAATGAAAAGAAAAAGGATCTCAGATGATCAGTAAGTACTGACTATATCAGAGCCTTTGATAATTGCACCATAGGGAATGCTGCATCTTACTCTTTGTGATGAATCTTGAGAAGAGAATCAGAAGAGAGAGACGTGAAGTGAAAATCAAGCAGTGGCAGGTTTTCTCGTGCAGATTCCTGGGCCTGAAGAGAGCATGGCAGAGGAAGCATGATAGACTTCTTTAGAAGTAGGATTTACAAACATACTATGTATCTGTCTTCTACATATATACCACATGCTCATCTCTTCTGGAAGTATGGCACCGTTTTCTTCAGTTCTAGCTGCCTGTCTGTTGAAAAGAGGACCTTAAGAAGGTCCTACTAAACTCCATAAAAAGCCCCAGCTGCTTCTGTTCTAGCTCTAAGGAGGAAGCTATGAAAAAAAATTCTGGGAAAGACTTTGCAGGAAAATCTTGGTGGACTGTGCAGGTGTGATCAAGTAATCAAAAACCAAATCCTCCTGAGTAACTCTGAAATCCTGAACTGAAAGGCGGGAGTCCAGATATCGTTTATTAACAGTTGCGCAGAGTTGATATCTGCCTGGTGAGCTGGGACCTTTTTTCATGTTATTCTTAAAAAGCCTTGAACTGTGTAATTTCAAATGAATATAGACCATAGGAATATAGCTATTTTTCACTTCAGGTCATTGCTTTTAGGTCTTTGGTAATTTATAAATTCCCTATATGATGTGGACACCAATGAAGAGATCTCATGTCTGCACTATTAAGACATGTTTTCCCTAGAAAATGACAGAAATCATGCTAGAATTAAGATGTCCCAAAGTAAATAATCTCATCTCTACTGAGAATGTTACCCTGCAATCCAAGTTGTTGGTTTTTTTGTTGTTTGTGGTTTTTGTTTTTGTTTTAAACTATTATAAAGATGGAAGCTCTGGTGGGGGGCTACTTTCTTAGAAGGTTACCAAGTAAAGCATATTAGAGCAACAATATGCCAAAAGCTAATATGTGGATCCTATCTATATAAAGTGACATCAACAATATTTTTTATGTCACAGAAAGAACAAAACTATATTTAAAGTGGGTACTATAACAACATTTATTCTTCAATCAAACACCAAAACCAGTTGTGATTCTTTTTGAGAGTTGGAAGAAGGAACTACACCTTCACCACTTGTGGCCTCAGGCCACTCGGAATTTATATGACAACACATTATGAGAAGGAGGAAGAGTATGAGTGCTGGTGGAGTTGTGTGCATTCATCATGGAAATCTAAAAATGCAGTACAGGAAAAAAACAAGTAAGCATTTGTGTTGCCCTGAAACTCTTGAGCTCTGCTGAAGAAAGCAGCCGAAATGTAGGCAAGCATTTGCTTCTTGAGATACAGCAAGCCATCATTTTTACTGAGCCTCATGTTGTTTTTCTGGGAATTTTCTCGGTGTTGTGAACAAGAGAAGAAAAACACTAACAAACAAGTTGCAGAGTGAGTAATCACGCAAGAAGGCAAAATGTCCCTCTAAGGGGTGAAAACCCTCCTTTATTTTAAAACACCTTTCCTCCACTTATGAACTCTTATTTGGTCTCGGAGGAGAAATGCATCCCAAGAATAGTGCCTGAAGTCATGCAATACAAGAAGTCCAGCATCACAACTGGACAATTGCCAAGCTCAAGGTACAACATACTGCTATCAGGTGTTTGATGAGACGTAAACTTGGCTGAGAGGTTGGTTACAAGTCCTATAAACAAAAGGTTCTGCCCAAAGTATGGAAGCATCCCTACACTGAGCTCATGCAGAGGGACTTGTGAGGTCTTAGTCTTTGTTACTTATACTTACGGCAGGAGGTGGTAAGGAAGGAGCAGTGTTTCTTTCCCCCAGCCATGGCTCTTGCCTGTGCTTTACCTAAGGCATGTCTTAAAACTTGTAAGAAGCCATCCTCAGGGTCCAGTGAGAGCTATCGTCAGAGAGTGCCAACCCTCTTCGCATTAAGACAGTGTCACATCCCAATTTCTCAGGATGATGACTCAGCTTTGCTGATTTCCAGGTCAGGATTAAGGTGAAACGACACCAGGGATCCTTTAACTCACAAAACTCAACTTTTATTCGCTCACAAGAAGAATTGGCATTCTCACAACAAAAATTGGTATGCTCACAACAAAAATTGGCACGAAACTACATCAGTAAACTGTGTAACATGTGCTAACCATACATCACCAAATATATACTGCAAGCCTTGCTTATTTGGGGATCAGTTCAGGGAGAGCACTCCCATTGAGTCACGAGGTTCAGAGTGGACTCCCTTGCTTTCTAGACTGCTTCTCAGAGAGGAGTCCAAGGGTGACTGGATCCACTCCTAGTCCCAGACTTGGTCAACAGTTTATGTCTAAAGGGATGAAGTGTAGGGATTACAGAAAAAAAAGATGCAGAGAGAAAAGAGAAAGATTTCACCAGTCCTGGGTCCAGTGTTGGTTCAGTCAGCTGAGGGGTCCACAGTTCTGGTGGGCACATGCACGTGGGGCTTCAGTTTGTGTCCTTTCATCAAACTTGCCCCTCCTTCAGGCAGGCACTCGAAGTCATTATGCTAATAAGGTGTCATGAGCCGGTTTGTGAGCCTTTGGGAAATGGATGGGTGGGCTTGGGGGTCACTTGGGGAGTAACTTCCCCTTGCCTGCAGACGTGATCTTTTGCCATGCATGGTGAGCTGCCTCGCTCAGCACATCAGAACAGTGTTATCAGAACAAGGAGCTGTGCACCTCCGGCATGGCCTCCCACTCCTGCTGCTGATCTGTGCTGATGCACTTCTTTTCACCTGGGGTTCCTTGCTACACAGCGTTCGTTGTTATGCAGAGTTTGTTGTTAGGCAGAACATACCCCACCACGATGTTTGAAAATTTCAGTCTTTCACAGATGGCTTGGAGATTGCAGATGTCATACCCAGTGGTTTGGCATCTAACGGACAAATTTGCCTTTCAGTTTCACTGGAACCATTATTTTGGATTCAGTGTCTCACCGGTATTTATAGATGCCTTTTAGCATTGCTTCAGAAGGGAAAGCTTTGGCATTCTGGGATTTTGCACAGAGCTGTAAAGTATCTCTACCAGCTGTTACTTGCAAGAATGGCTGTGGCACCTGTTTGTTCACATGAATAACTCTTACCTGGCAGCACAAGCCCCCATGCTCCTTTTCTGTCCAATCTCTGTCATGCTTGCCTGTGTCCTAGGATGCAAATTCCTCACTTCTGCCTGAACATATTGCAGCACTCCAGGTAGCTCCTTCAGGAAGGCAGTGAGGTGTGAAGTCCGCTGAGTTTCTTTCTCATTCATGTCTCCCCTCACACCAGACATCCTGTGCAAACAAAGCAAAACTTAATTTAACAGGACCTGGAGACTAGGTGTGGCAGTACACTCCCCCCTGCAGGAAACAAAACTTCTCCAGCAGGGAGACAAGAAAAAAACCCCAAACCCTGGAGGCCACAGGCTGAAATTTGAACAGACCAATCGAGACGTGCCAGATACACCGAGGTGACCCTCCTGGCCAGTAGGATTAAAAGACCACAGGTCAGATTCGACAGGGGTACAAACGGGGTCCTGCCAGAGGACATGTGGGAATCAGTCCTCCTCAGAGCAGCGGGTCTGCAGTTGGGGACTCCCCCTCGGGTCGGGGCACTGCCTGAGGTAAATCCTCGAGGGAGAGAGCCCTCAGCTTTTAGGGGAGTGAGATGCACGTTTTAAGCCATCACTTTTAAATCCAAAGGGTTCTTAAATCGGCTGTGCAGTACTAATTCCCCTTACATCATTGAGGCTCTAGTTCACTAATGTTATTATGGTTCTAACCAACCAACTTTTTACTGGAGAATAAATCTGACTTTTAACACCTATTGGATTTGTTTGTGTGTGCCTCCATGACATTTTAAAATGGTGCAGCGAGCAGGGTAATGTTAATAGAGGAATTATGATGGAGACACGGCTGCAGCCCTTCTCCCTCAGGTCTGGAATGGGCGAAGGAGAAGTGGTCCAACCCAGCAGTGGTTGTGGAGAGAACAGAATAATACCACGGAAGCAGCTGAGATGGCAAAGGGAAAGGCAGTGTGTGTGCCCTCCTAGGCACCTGCTTGATTCAAGCAGAAAACCAAAAGAGGGATTGTGCTAAAAAGCAAGGGGAAATAGATTGTCTGAAGGTGGTATTGATGTGTTCATTGGAACGAAAGATTGAAATTATGCTGGCACAAGAAAAAAAGGCCCCCCAGTATTACCCAAATCCAAAAGATAATCATGGGTATGAACGCTGAGGATTGGGATGGGGACATCTGGGGAGACTGATGAAAACAGCTCTGAAGAGGTAGAGGAATTGGAGGAAAGGGGCATGCAACCCCTGATTAAAACAGAAAGGCACACGGGTCTGCATGGTGGGACCCCCCGAGCCACTATTTGCACAACCCGTTGGTCGGCACCCGAACTCAGTG
The DNA here is from genome assembly GCF_964188355.1 of Buteo buteo. Classification (NCBI taxonomy): domain Eukaryota; kingdom Metazoa; phylum Chordata; class Aves; order Accipitriformes; family Accipitridae; genus Buteo; species Buteo buteo. Next base: position 20,455,342 of record NC_134173.1, on the reverse strand, counting down.
AGTTACAAGCTAAGTTTTCACACAAGCCAGGCAAAACCAAAACTGAGTATTTGTGGAGAGTTTCTTTAACGAGGGGGATCAGATACTGTTGAGTGATGAAGAAGCGAGAAGTTACTAGGGACCAGGAGTGTTTCTGAGTGATGGACCAGTCGGTGATCGGTCAATAACATCCCGAGTAGCCTACAGGGCTGGGGGTGCAGACCCCAGTGAGAGAGGAGAATCTGTTACTATTCGGGTAAAGGGACTGTCAGAGTTAACAGAGGGAGTGCAAAAAGCCACCTGTGTTCAGGCGGTGTATGATAGAGGGCAGCAAGGGATACTGATGACTGCACCGGTGGACACCCACCACCTTAGACCCCTTATCAGAGCTCTGCTGGATGCTTTAAAGATACACATCCAGTCCCTCAGAGAAAGAACCCAGGGGGCCACTGAGCGCAATGAGCAGAACCCCCGGAGGCTGCCCGTGCATGTGTTGACTTGGGCGGAAATACAGCACAGCATGGTAGTCACAGGCGTGAGATGGGATGGGCAGAGCCAAGCGGTGGCACAGAGGGCAGCAGGAAGGTGCGGCCATGCAGTTGTAACCCCACCCTGAGCGGTCTCGATCTTGTGGTCGGTTGGATCAGAACTATGGTCCTGGAAGGAACAATCTCTGGTGGAAGGCATTGGCACTGGGGACACCCCGAGCCATGCTGCACGGGCAGTCCACTGGCAGCATCCGGGAGTGGAATTGCTGGAGGGGAAAGCTAGAGACCAAAGGGAAGCACCAGCAACCCCACCCCCTCGGGAAGAGAAACTGGACCCTTTCGCGGCACTGCGAGAGGAACTGGAAGGGCTAAAAAACTAGAAGCTGCAGTTTGGGGTTCAGGCCGCCCAATCCACATGGTGAACACCTGCCAATGGTCACTGCTGATAAAGAGCTTTATATACACATTCCCCCATTATTGCTCACAATGCTTTAGCCAAGCTCCTTGGTGCTGTGGAAGTACCATCAGATATTCACATATATCAATATACAGATGATATTCTAGTTGGTGGGGATAACAAGGAACAGGTAGTGCAAGCTGCCCTCCATTGGTATTGTTCCTATGACCTTAGCAAAGCCCAGAGGCTTGTATGCCTGGGAAGCCTTAGATGGGAGTGGAAAGACTCACTGCATCAGTGTTCGGTGGATAATCCCGGACTTCTAACCTTGTGACCTGGTTTATGACCGAGGCCTAGTTTGTGCTTTCTTACAGGACAATGAAGAAATGAGCTATTCCAGTGCTTCTACCGGCAGTGATGATGGTGGCAGGTGTGGATGGCAAAGATCTGGATGACAACATCATGGCAAAAATGATGGACATCAATATATCGCAAGTCCTTGAGCTCACATGGGAGCAATATAACAATCACAGTTGGAGGTTCAGATTGGATGGGGGAGGAGGTTATACTCATGTTGTTTATAGTTGGTCACCAGGTGCAGTAAATGTTAATTCAGTATGAAACACCAGATGCATCTATATCCTCCAACTAACCCATGAGATCACGGGGTGGAGTTGGAATGGTACTTACACTATGCCCTGAAATTCCATGGGGCGACTGTGTATGGTACCCAAGGGAACATCGATAGAGCACTCTAGAACTGAGTTGACAACTATCAACCTTAGCCAACGTTACATCTGACAATTTGGGGACTCTTAAACAATCAGTTATAACATATTGGTAAAATGACTACCAAAAATTGGGCTGTATTGGATTAGATGCTAATGAAAGAGAAGGGTATATGTGAAGTTTTGAACCTGTTGATGGACGACTGCTGTGTTCGTTCCAAATGTGTCAATGTAGCTTCAAGATCAAATCAACAAAAGAAAGTGGCAAGAGACCCAGAGGCAATTGCTTCTGCACCAGGGACCAGCTGGCTGGGAAAGGTTTTGATATGTTTGGATTTTCTTTGATGGGGTGGATGACCAGCCTTCTCTAATCTTCAGTAATGCTTGTAGTTATGATTACTGTAATCTGTATTGCAATAAGTTCTATCAAGCGCTTGGTAGTGAAGTCTGTACTAACGGTTAAGTATACTCCCTTAAAACCTGTTTGTGCACTGGATATTCCTGTGTCAGATATTCCACTTTAATTCTAGACCAGAATGGAATGATGACCCACAATGAGCATCAAATTCATCAGACTGTGCTCCCTTTTAACTTTGGAGGCAAGAGGTGACTGTACCACCACTCCAAGGAAACCAGTCAAATCATGACTGTGGTCACAGTGTGGATTGTGTGGCAGTACACTCCCCACAGCAGGAAACAAAACCCCTCCAGGCAGGGATTAGAGAAAAAAACCCCAAACCCTAGAGGCCGCAGGTTGAAAGTTGAACAGGCCAATCGAGACGTGCCAGGTACACTGAGGTGACCTTCTTGGCCAATAGGGATTAAAAGACCACAGGTCAGATTCGACAGGGGTATAAACGGGGTCCCACTGGAGAACACGCTGGAATCAGTCCTCTTCGGAGCAGCGGATCTGCAGCTGGGGGCTCCCCCTTGGGTTGGGGCACTGCCTGAGGTAACTCCTCGAGGGAGAGAGCCCTCAGCTTTTTAGGTGAGATGCACATTTTGTGTCATCACACTAGGCGCACCTGCCTAGACACAAATGATTGCAAAACTTCTCCCTTCCTTAGCAGGCATGAGATGCCCAAAGCCTAAAAAATGAAAGACCTTGAAGTACGTTAGAACCTTTCCTGAACAAACATCAGGAACTCTGGAAGGCAACTTCAGCCAGAGCCTCCTTGACAGGCTTCCTGTAGTCTGCCAGGGCAATCTCAAACACAGGGGACGCACTCGTAGCACCCTCCCCATCCCTCTGCCTGTAGCACAAACGTCCAGGTGCTTCTGAGGATCAGGTTTGGCCCAGGCAGCCTTGAGTAAGTTTATAACCCTTTGACCTTTTCTTCCTCCTCTTTTAAGCTCTGTTATTTCTGTTTCAAACACTCTCCTTCTCCATCCAAAGATGGATAGATGGATGGATCTCCAACTGGTGACCTTCTGTTTATTGCCAAGGTGGAAAAAGTCAATGAACTCAGTTAGCAATAGAAATTTGCCCACCAGCATTGCTTGCAATAATTGGCACATACCCTGGATGAAATGACCATAGTCCTTCTCCCTCTGAATGCACAAGGCCTTTAGATGAGTAAGCAGCACCCTGAAATCACTGAAGCAGCTGCATAACGTGCAGGTGCTCTGGAGGGAATTAGCTCTTCCTCGGGCTGTCAGGATTGCCTGATATAACAAAAAAATCCACAGAACAAGCCTCACGTAGCTTTAAAAAAATGCCCCTCCATCTATCCCTGTGTCAATCTTTCCTTAACATTAACTGCACTTTGTTGAGGATCTCACCCCTATTGTACCTGAAATAAGAGATTATATGTCTTTTGGCAAGACCAAAGATGGAAATTTATGCCAGGAGAAGAACCTGTGAAAACTCTTGAAGAAAATGCCAGGAGAAGAACCTGTGAAAACTCTTGAAGAAAATCTATTTCCAATATAAAAATTCAAGTTGTATAGCTTTTGTTTAATCTTTTCAGAATGCTTATTTGACTAAGATTTACATAAACACACTTTACTTCAAAACTGTACAGCTCACAATCTGAAGTACAGTCTTAGTAATCAATAATCAGCTTTGTTGCATCGCCACTGATAGATACTAGAAAATCTGCTGCTGCATTTACCAGGTCCTGAAAATGAATCATACATGTGACAGAGGGAGGAAAAAAACAAGCAAAATTCTGCAGTGAAGACGTGACCCAGAAAGAGACACCTGCTCCTGCACTCATACCATATCAAACCACCTTTATTAGAGCTCTCCGCACAAACATTATCATACTCTAGGCTGTAAAGCTGTGTAGCTGGGGAAGAAGTTCTGGATTGGGATTGCCAAGTGAAAGAAGGTTACTTTTCTGGTGGGTTTAGTGTCAGGACTAATGGCTTTAACTTCACTACTCCTATTTTAAATCCTTTTGGACTTCTCAGCTTTGATGCCTCCATCTAGAAATACTCCTCAGAAATACTGCCCTTCCTCACAGCAGCTTTGTAGGGCTTAGCAACTTGATACGTGCAGAGCACATTTAAGATGTACATTATACTCAGCTTTCTTATTACAGTGCTGGATGTTCACTTTTCCTAAGAAAAATTGTTCCAGGTTTCCTAAATAAAATATTTCTAGGCACTTTATGGAAATAAAATATTAAAAATAGGACACTAAAGACATACTTTGGACTATCTCTTATCTCTGCAGGTACACAACAGTCAAGCACAGCTTCATTTAATTCTGCGTTAGCCTAATTGCTGGGTCCGACCACACCCATCTGTGTGCATTATAGTGAATACATGCACTGAGGGCTTAATGAGTCAAACACCTGCTCAGATGAACGAATGGCCTAGAATTATCACTGGTAGTATCATCCATACATTTAAGCTGCTCTTAATTTAAAAGGAGTGCCAGTGCATCAAAATAAATGGAGATGCGTACTAGAACTGATTAGATTACTCCAGCCAGGCTGCATGTGCAGTAATAGTGACATGTCCCCAGGACCATCCTCTGGCTATGCAACTGGAATGACTGCACCACACAGTTGAAGAGTGAGAGCCCTCAAAGCAGGGTAGCTCTGTTGGGAACATTCCTGCCTAAGGTACCTGAGAATCTGGGAGGGAAATGCTAGTTGACCTGGATCACACCCATGATGGGGACTGCTTTAAATGTGTAATAGTATAAAAGACCAAATCTCACTGCCAAGAAATGTTCTCTGGCACTGTTTAATTTACTGTGATTTAATTGCTAGTGAGCCCAGAACAGCAAAAGTGTCTGTCTGAAGAGCTATAGTGCACAGAGCAGGGAAAGCCATTTCAGTTCAGCTCCTGCTACACAAAAATACCATCCTTATGTTTCCATGCCATTAATACAATTCTCATGCAATTTTCTGTTCTCAAAAGATTTGACTATCAAGTAGCTTACTCTGAGTAACTATAGATACTCCCAAGTCAAATATCCCAAACAGTCTCCTATAGCCAGAAGAGTTGTTATGATTGTGTTTATAGTGACATGTCAGAAAAAATAATGCAGGGGAATAATCAACAAGAGCATAGATACAACAGGATCATAAAAGCCTACACCATTCTCAGTACATAAACTGGCATTTTCATTTATGTTACTTAAAGTATTTAGCTGACATTTCTCTCAAGGGTTTTTATCAAGGCCTGAAGGAACACAACTTCCAATACAGGCCTTTTTCAAAGCAGATTTTGTGGCACAGTTAATACTGTGTTTTTACCAGTGTGGTACTCCTGATTGCCCTTGCTTCCCTAGGCCACTAAGACTGTGAACTGGCATTTTTTAATTCTGGCTCAGCTCTTTTACCACATAGTGAGTATACCAAGCTGTCTTCTTCCTCCATAATAACTTCTACCTCCAGAAGAGCCTGACCTTCATTCTATGTTTGCACAGGTAGGAAGGTCCCAGCTAGAACTTTTCGCATACTTCTTGGCTATTTCATCCTCTTCTTTCAATTCATTCCAACTTTGACTGCCATGTCCCTGGGTTATGCCATTTCAGCACTTGCTTGTTCTCTTCCATCAAATTCAAGTCTCTCTCCCACATAATTCCTACTCACCCCACTTCTGCCCAGCTTGAGAGACATTCCTTTATATTTGCTGAATCATCCTCCCGGCTTCCTTCACCTTATCACTTATACCAGTCTTATCACTGATTATTAATGGGAAAAATGACCATGACTTTCCCACTAATACTTGGCCGTGTACTTCCACAACTACTGTGCAGACCCAGTTAATGTACTTCCACCAGAAAAGCCCTCAACTCATTAATACCAGGATAAGGACTAAGAGGGACTGCTAAGGCTTGGAAGTTTTTTTGTATGAAAATGAGTTGGTGCTATCAAATTCTTGTGGGTTAAACACACAGGATGCATATGTGTGTGTGTGTTTGTATGCATGTGTGTGTATATATATATATATGGATATTCTTACTACTGTAAGTCCTTTCTCTTTTCCACCTATTATATATTGCATTCCATTTGTGCATATTGTAATGTTTTTCTCTTTTATAACCAGAAACAGCATCTGTCTCAATGTTACTGGAGTTCCAGAGGGGATCTTAGAATATACGTCACCACAGACATTTTGTTTTAAAACTGTCTGTAGTAATGGCTTGCCATAAGATAACATGGGGAAATGGAACATGTCCAAGCAATGTGGCTGTTCCGTAATTTCATCCAGTAAGAGTAATGACAGTTTCTTTCACCATTAAAAAAGACATCACTACCATGACAAAGTATTTCAGAAATATTAGTATCAATAATATCTCATCTAAAGGACAAAAGTTAAAAACCATGGAAAATTCCCCACTGTATTTATTACAGGGCTTCCAAGAGAAAATATTTGAGACAAAACAAACACTCTGAAAAGCAAAGCCAACTCTGCACACTGAAATTTAACAAGTGAAAGTACTGAGAGCTGGTTCAAAGATTAGCAATTTCCTACTTTTCTATAAAGAAGTCACTTACCTATACTGCTGACACTATATATTAGATAATTCAGTCTTCTGCTTTAATGAGTGATTTGTTTTAGACTATTAATTTCCAACAATTTGTTATATGCACTTCATTCACTTTTGTACAGCTACAAAACCATGACATAAACCAGAACACAATCCACCATGCAACATGACCTTCTGTAAATACTGTAATAGAATACATCAAATATACATCAAATACGAAACTAGTTTAGAAACTAGCTTACAAGCACTGAAGTTGGAATGTCTATGCCATACAACTCTTTTGTGGTGGTAGAAGGAAAAATCATCCTAAACTAAAACTGAATGGAATGGCTAGTTTAGCATTGTTGTTCCAGATGTTATACGACATCTGTTGCTGGTAAGCCAGAAAAAAAAAAATTAGGTTCTTAACCATGAAGTGTCATTCCAACAGGCTTTTGATTCTTGGCAGTCTTCACATGAGTAGGAATCCAACACTGCATGGACATTGGAAATAGTTTGACATTAGAAACTGCAAAGGACACAAGATCAAGAGAAAGACCATGTCAGGCCAAGGTCCAATTTTACTTAAATATCACCCCATCTGCCCACACGGGTTACAGCAGCAGCACCTCTCTATTTCCTACTGATCAGATATTGCCCAATAGTCCTTTTGACACAACAATTTTGCAATGAGTGAGAAGATAGTGAAAGACCCAATCTACTACCCCCATGCTGTAATCACCTTCATATCATACCACAGAAATACAAGCCTACTTCTAAGCTTTGTATTGCACTCAGAACACACTATACAGTACATCATTTTGGCAGTGATCTGCTGCTTTTCAGTGCCTTTCCAGAATGGATGTGTCACCAGTCTCGGTTCCTTCAGATGTCAGTATTTTGCCAACACGCCAGTGACTCCCACAGAGGGTCTGGAAAGGTTTAGAGATCCTGTAGCCTTCGTATTCATTTATATGCAGCGATGCAAGAGTGAGAGCTACACATTAAGGGCTGCAGTATGCTAAAGAAGGGGACATGTGATACTACATTTTTTCACAGGGACCCTGTTGTTAGCATTCAGCAATGGTCTGGTGTGGAAAGGATTAGCTTTATTCAGATGAGTCTGACTGGCTGTAACAGAATTTGGTGAATAAGAGATTTCCTCTGCTCAAGTTTCTATTTGCACATTTATTTGGGATTTTTATAATGTTACTTACTCTGCTGTTGCTCATACCCTTGAAAAGAGGGAGGAAACCAACAAAATTTCAAGTTTGAATGAAGGCAGTGATGATCAGCAGTCTTCTTCCATCCCTAATGGCTCAGGGGAAAGTATTTTTTTCTCTCAGATGTGGATCTCTTCACAATTGCCCATACCACTAAGGGACCCAAGGAGCTTAATGGGGAGCAGAATATAGTTACCCTTTAATAGAGTAGCCCTTCTAAGTGCTGCACTAAGAGATAAGCTAAGTTTTAGCTCTAACGTGCATGTTTTTTGTGTTGCATTAGCTTAATGACTGAGCTCAGGAGGTAATTTCATCATGATTGTGGCAGTCCTTGGAATGCTGCCTCATCTGAAAAGCAGTTAATTGGAATAAAAACTTTTTCTGCTGCCACAATTGAAAACAGCAGAAATATCTGGGATTCAGAGTCCAGAATTCAGTTTTCTCCTGTCCTAGGAAGAACATTTTTAACTGAAGACTATAGAACTTGTTGCAAAGAGTTTAAGAGGTTTTATACCTTATCTTAAGCATATTAAATAAGTTGAGCTTAGCACAAATGTGATTTTATTTTGAAACCAAACATATCTGGCCTAATTAGAAACCTTAAAAATAGGCACATTTTTACAGAAGGTGAAACTTCTTATAGGACATGGATGCAACAACTTTTTAGTACATTGTACATGCTCAGCTATACTCTTATAGATGCTATATAATTTAATATTTGCTGCATGCTCCAGAAACTGCCAAATGTTTTCCATAACCCCTCTTTTTATTAAAATATTCCAGATATATCTGTACTGCACTAAATCCTGTGCTGCTGTTTGGCATGAACTGTATCTTCAGACTGTTCTGCAGAGTTAAACTGTGCCAAGACTGAAGTATTGATTGCTACTTATTGTACACTGCATACTAAAAATCCTATCTCTGTGTCCTGGCCAGCCATATATATATCTCCCTGGAGAAATCAATTCTGCATTTTAACAGTCCTGTCCTAATGGAAAAAGGCACTAACAAGTATCTTTCATAATTTTGTGAGATGAAGAAATTGATCCAGCTGAGCCATTAGCATGTGCACAGTAAGCTAAAGCAACCAGCTACCACATCTTCAGTTTAGCTCATGGCACTGGGACACGGGTGTCACACCTGGGCTAGAGGCTACAACCAAGAGAAAGGGAGAAGCTGAAACAAACAGAAGCCAAAACTTCTCCGCAGTCCTATATGAAGGACAGACTTTATATTGTGGTGTTCACGCCACATTTTTGTATAATCTTTTATCCTATACTTTAGCATACACTGACTCTTTTTTTCCAGATAGTCATCATTCTAACTGAGCAAGCTTTCAGGGACAATTCAAAAGAACAATTACTGCACACTAAAATCTATAATTATACGTATGTGCTTATGGGAAGACTGACTCATGAATCTGGAAATAAAGAGACCTTACTGTTAGATCACCCTGTCCTATTAAGCTTAAGACTAGAAGTTGTTATCTCGGTTTAATTTCACCCTGAACATTAACATTCCCCATCTAGTTGTCTGGAGACGCATCCATTTTGGAGGCACTACTGACATACTTGTATTTTGTCAGAAGTCTGAGGGAGAAAAGTTGTTAAGTTGGAGTGTGGAAAAAATGTAGAATGATAGAGGGATCCTTTTCAAGTATGTCACAGCAAATTGACTACATTTTTTAAGCAGCTCACAGTGACTTGTAGAGCTAGTTACTTTTCTTCACTAATTACCAAGAAATGATACATTTGGGTAGCTCAAATGTTCACTTGCAGTGACCTGGTGACTGAGTGAATGGTACTCAGTACCATTTTTAGCTCTGTTTACTGAGGAAATGAAGCCTACGCTGTGGCATTTGGATGTCTATCTGCCTGTCCCAGTAATACTTGGCTGACTTCCATCAAATCTAACACTTAGTAGAGGGTTTAATAGATAATAGGAGACAATTCAATTGCTCAGACAAGCATCTAAAGTTATTTTAGATGTCCACATGCATCCTCCACCTGCTGTTCCAGAGACGTGCAGGTCTTCAATATATTTTGTACCTTAGCTCCAGTCCCATGTGGAAGTCTCTAAGGCAGCATGCCACCTTTAGGCAATGACATAAATGTCTAGGCAACTGAATCCTGCCCTAAATTCCAACAAGTTTTGTGAAACTCCATTGCCTGCTTAGTAAATGGCCACAGCATAAAACTTAACATTTATTCATCATCTTTAAAGTGGCAGTTCAGATCTGGCTACAGCCAGGTACTGCCTCTTTCAAACTGTTAAGTGTGGGCGTGGAAGCTCCTGGAGATACTGTGAAGAGTCTTAAGACTAAGTAGAGATGGAACTGCAAGAATGACAGGGCTGTCATAAAAGACATGCTGGTGAGGTCAAGGCTGGAAGTCTGATATGGACTTAAAGAAAATCAGACTTCCTTATTTCCACTGTTTCCCCTGGTTTTTATATAATAAACTGCTTATATTGCTGCTCACTAATCTCTCCAGACACAAATAACCCCAAAGGCCCTGATTCATTTGCAGACTTTGCAAATCATCTTTCCTTGCAGCTCACCAGTAATGGTACTCCTAAGGCAGACCCAAGGCATGGCTGCAGAAGAAGCCCCTGCAGGGGTGTTCCTGCTCCCTGGACTTTGATCAGGGCTATTGTACACAGAGCCAGTTCTGAGGAACACATCTCTCTCTCAGATGTTTACTGTAATGCAGTAGTATATTTGCCAAATTTAAACTGAATTAATATTCAAGGACTAATTAAACCCATTGTTCTGATTGCCTTGTTCTAATAATGCATAGATTAATTCCTAGCCAGTAAAATACTAAATTTTTAGATCCCATTGTAATCAATCGCCCATACCCCAAGATAAACAGACCCTAGAGCTTTGTTGAATACTTCTGGCCTGAGTGTTGAATACTTCTGAGTGAGGAAAGGTCTGGGTTTAGCCTACAGTAAGCATCTCATTTGTACATTACTGTGTCAGCCGTATGCATTGTGATAACTTTGTCTACAAAATTTACTGTCCCTAAAACTTACTAAAACCCCAAATTTTCTTTTTAAATTAGAAGCTTAGTTTATTTTAATTTTTTGCTATGTACTCTGAGGTTCCCTAGAATTCATTGGAGAACCAGTGAGACTGAACAGCTTTGTAAGCAACCCTGATAAAAAGGGTGGAAATGAGGACAGGAAACATCAAAACGATCACTCTGAGAGAAACAAGATAAAAGTGTAACTTAGTGTGGACCTATGATCCTGTTCCACCCCGAAGTCTTGTACTGGCTCCCCTGGAAATAACAACAGCACTCTATCCAAATTCAGAGCCTAACATAAGGTTCCAAGTGACTGCCATTTATCACAAGAACAATCAAGAACTTAGACTGTATGAGATCTTCCCATCTTATGACCCTCTTGTTTCTTCTTCGCAGCATCTCAGAGCAGGAGAACCACAGGTTCATTAACACACCACTATTTTAACAGATGGGATCTTGGAGTGCCCATTTGGGCTCAGTGGGCAGGTATCACTCTATCACTCAGGAGTATTTTGGCTCCAGTCATCTGCCAGCTGTGGATGGACAGGCAGGGCAAGGCTGTAGGCCCTAATCTCCTAAGACACTGCAGAAAGGTCCCAGAGCTCATCTGTCAAAGCAGAGAGCGTTAAGTACCTTCTGCATGTTCTGGTGGTCTACTGGCAATGGATGTAGAAGTGCCACGTTATCCTTATTATTTGGTGCTTACACCACTGGCAAGTGAAATGAAATCATAACAATATACTCTTGTTCTTTTTGCACTTGGAAAACTTTGAATGCTTTTCTACATATGGCTGCTTAAAATTGCAAATTTACAAAATTGTTTGTCATGGTATATTTGACTAGTAAGAAAAAAAAAGTGCCTGTCAAGTTGTGTAACAGAAATGCTTTCAATGGTTCTTGCTATCTGCAGTTTGCAGTTCTCTCTGGCTTTACTGATGTCTAGTACCTCGCTTTCAAAGCCCCAGTGCATTAAATCATTTTGTAAATGAAAAGAAATGTGCTATCTCCAGCAGACAAAGAGTGGATAGGAGATCTTCCAGCCTAACACCAAGCCTTCAAAAAGCTTTTGAAATCTCATTACTCAAGTATCTAATGGACAGAGTAACAGTGGTGTTTATTGTTTACTATGCGTTGTAAAAGTGATATACATCAACACTCACTATGTTGGTAAATGGGGTGGATAATCTGCCAGCTTTGATTCCCATCAATACAATTTTCCATAAATGTAGGAAATTAATGTTTACATATTACAAAAAAAAAAAAAAGTAAATGCATTTTAAGAGGACTGCCATACTGTATATTGTAGTATATTTAAAGTATGAACAGAAAGACTCATTACAACCACTTCACTTTATCCATTACCTAAAGTAACATAAAATATATTTATAGCAATTCCAACTTTTCCCTCATGTCTTTCTCAAAAATCCAAAGCCATTTAAGCATGACCAAAGTTTGGATTCATTAATGTCTAATGAAGCACAAGTTCCAGTTGTAGCCTTATGCAAATCAGGGTGCTGAAAATCACTTTCTCCCTCACTCTTCCTTCCTCCTTCCCTTCCTCTCTCTCCCCAAATGAGGTCTGCATTCACACTGATCTTTTCTTGACTACAGTCACCGATACAATCTTTCTCCTGCAAACCTCTCCATCCCAAAGAAAAAAATGCAGAACTTAAGGCTACCTTACTTAAGCTTTGACTTAAATTATATATGGATTCAAATATTACAGCACATACACAATTATAACCTCCTAAATTATATTTTCTTACCAAGTCAGGTTAAAAATCACTTCAGGAAAATTCTGCCCATTCCTGAATTAACACAGCTGCATTTAGCAAAATATACTAACCAAGATAAAACTGCATATTCCATAAATGTCTAGACATGGATATTCTAGAAAGAGCAATTAAAGTATTTTCAAAAGTACACTATACTCATCTAACTCTGTCCTACCAAGCCAGTGGTAGTTTGACAAATGATCCCAACAGGGCAAAGAGCATTGTTGAACTCTCCCAACTGTCTTCTGACTGTGTTCTGCAGTGTTCTGACTGCAGAACTTGGTTTAAATCCTTGCCAAAAAAAAAAAATAAAAATTACTGACCATCATCCAAACTTGTGCAGACACTTGGCCCTGCCACAACTTTACATCAATCCCTTTTCTTTTATTTGTGTTTTATGTGTCTTGGGAAGTGTGCGAGAGCCTGCTCTCTGCTATGCACCCACCCTACCTCAAAAAGCCACATGACCCATCGCTCAGGACTGCCTATTGATAGTCAGGCTCAGGGAAAGGAACCTGTGGGCCTACATAGAGCTGTGCGTTTCAGACCCGGAGACCTTCTATACAGAGCAGATGGGATCAGCATGGGATGAGGAAACTAACTCAATCCTGTGACTGTAGGGAACTACTAAGAGATGCAAATTTTGGCTCAGCTCTGAAGGGAGAACCAACATGTCTATTTGCTATGTCTATTCAGAGTGAAGGAGCTCTCACTGTGCAAGAATACAGAGAGTGTTTACAATTACTGGCTAGTAATTATTAGACAAAATTTAATTAAAAAATCCCGATTCATAAAACTCATAACACATTGTGGAGTTGTTTTCTGTTAGGACTTTAGCTGAAGCAAATTGAAGTTTCTATTGGGAAGTTGCCCCCTGAGCCGGTAGTGGTGTGGTAAAGCCCAGCTCTCTGCAGTGTATGGTACCCCAGTGCAGGACTGCTCCACCACCACTTCCAGATTTTCTGGCCTGGAAGCAGCAACCTGAGAGCCTTCAAACCCTTTGAAGCCCCAATTCAATCTGAGATGAACTTTTGGATCCATGGAAGACCTCATTCTGAGACTACGCCAAGTCTGGAGCACCATCATCTCCACAATTCTTCAGCAAATGTTTTTGCATGCTTAAGGAGGTATGTACCACCGGAAAAATACCATTTTGTTGGTATTTGCTATGTAATTTTTTAATTCTTAGAGAATTTCTTCTAGAAATTTTGACAAATTGGATTTAATTTCAAACTGGAACAAAACCAAATGTCAAAATAATGACATGTTTCTCTGAAGCACACTTTGCTGGGTTTGCCAGCTCTGATTAAGGTGAACTAAGAATGAATGTCTTCCAACTGTATGTCCATCATTTATCTTCCAACAAGGAATCGGCCTGTTTTGAAAGTCCCAAATACACATGCTGAGCAATTCAAGTTGCCTGAACAAAGAGATGAATGAAGAGCTGGACACGATGTGTACATGGGAGCAGGCACAGCACCATGACTTGTGAGCTGTATTAGCCTGCAGTCACAATGTGACAAGCAGGTTTCGTGGCCAGGTTGCACTTTACTTTGGGAAGTAGTTTGCACAGTCTGGTTTGCATCTTTCTTTGGGACTAACCAAAAGAACATGGAGAACTGCCTTTGAAAGGCAGACACATTGATTTGTCATACTCTTCAGGTGTCAGGTTTCTAGTTCAACGGGGGATTTAATTGACTTTAAACATCCAAAAATTAATTCCCTTTGTTTACACTCTCCTTCACATCCAGCTCTTGCAACACTTCATTCTTCTTACATGTTTTTGAAATTCATATGCATTCTTACTGGGAACAGAATGATCTTAAATTCCTACGTGACTGGGTGGCTCTCCAGGATGTCTTTATGAGTAATGAATTTTTCTCACTCCCTCAAATCTTCATCATTAAGACCATTTTTTCCCCAAGGAGATGTCCTTGCACATTCAAAAATTGCACAACGTTCTTCCCATGTACTTTGTGGCAGATGCAGCTGAGTTCCAAACACCTGTGGAGACTCAGCTACTTTGTGAGATGGTATCAGCCACTAGTTGGTAAGCAATAAGAATAACATCTGCTCATGTAACTGCCCTCTTATTTCTCCTCCTTTTCTTCCCCTTCTCATTCTACAAAGTTTATGGGAGACTTTTATAATTTAAAAAAAACCTATGATTTGCTCTACATTAGAATCATTAGGAACATGATGGGATGTGTCTGTGAAACTGCAGACTGTGACAAAATGGGATTTCTGGATCTTTGTCTCACCCTTCTGCTGTTCAGCTGTCTCTGACCTCTCTCTGTAACCTCACCATTCCCACATATTTTAAAGGAACAAACTTCTGGGGGAGGAGTGACCATGTTAATCACAAAGGTAAAAGCAATTTTTTCTTCTCTATTCTTTCCAGAAAGACTGTTTGCTTTTAACATGAAAAAATTTCTGTTTATAAATTTGTGAGGGTGAGGAGGTCAGTAGATATTCAGGCTCATGCAACTCTTGAGTGATGACAAGGGAGAACAAACATTTTTCTTTTCTTCTGGTTTTACTTGAACTTCTGTAAAGAGAGAATGAAGCCCTTTCCTCTGAAAAAAAATCGCGATTTGATGAGGTGTCAGCACTAAGTAAGTGATAACATGAGATCCCTTTGACCTTTTTATGTGATACAATTAAATAACAGTTATAAAAGAACTTTAAAAGTGCCAAAAGAGGAGCTACTATCCATTTCCAATGTATTTAGTTGTTACACCAGCTTCTCACACAGTCTAGCACCTTGCAGCTGTTACTGGTTGTTTTTAGCAAGTGTGCTTTATGCCTCCTCCCTTCCTAGTGCAGGTTTTCACCTTTCTCCAGATAACAAACCTTCGGGCTTGTACAGCTTCACAACCTGACTTAAGTGGCCAGGGCGTGGCCTGAAGAAATCCCTTTCTGCTGTATGCAGCACCCCAGGTGAATCCTATTAGAGCAGTCAGGAGAACTTCTCGGCTTCTCTCCACTTCATTAACCTCCTGCCCATCCAAACCCTGCTCCCATGCCACAGAGGCAGCTCTGTCTAGTTAGTTTTTCTGACTCCTGCCCTCCAGATGAAGCTCTTGGCACAAATATGCCTGAGAGCTGAGCCAAAACTTCTTTGGGGCCTTTTTGCTTTCAGCACATGCTTCTGCAAGCCCATCCTCTGTCAGGCAAAGAGAAGATGTGGCTGACCCCAGGAGAAAATTGATTGCTGTCAGGATCCAGAAGAACTGTTTCTGATCTCAGCTGACAGATTTCAGGGGGTGTGTGGGTTGTATTTTAGTGTCTTTGTTCTGCTGTTATTCATCAGTGAATAAGGGATCAATGGCGTCCTTTCCCAGGGAACAGAAATGTGAAGTCTGTCTTCTTTGAGGATTTTGCAGGGATTTAGCTGATAGCTAAAAGACTTCTTTCAGGGCACAAAAGGGAGTGTAAAATGACTGAAGTTTGTGTGGGTTTGGGAGTGGACAGGGAAGAAAGAAGCTTTGCCAGCCTCTATTCCTCATTCTTTTTTCTTATTGACCAAACTCTCTAACTACACACAAACATACACAGCTTATTACACACAGCTGCTGTTTGAGTTTTCAGTGTGGTGGTGGGTACCAGCCTTGATCTTAGCTCCTAGTTACTGTATATGTAACTGAGGTCTATAGAGCACTAGTGACACTCGAAAGGATTTTTGTGGAAGTCAAAAGCAAAATTAGCTCAGTCTGCTTCAAGTCACTGAAAGGATAATGAATGTCAGAATTATAACCTGGCTGTTCACAAACTGGTGCCATTAGCAGCAGAACGCGCACACTAATCAATAAGCATTGGCACTTAATGGCTCTGAAGTATTGGTGGGCTGGCAATTTACACCTGCTCGGAGCACTGTACCTAGTCACAACAATTTACCTTCTTCTATCCTGTTAAAACCCACTGATATAAATTGTCAGACAGGCACTAGCTAATTCTTCCTTCCAGTCTCATAAATGACTTTTACAAAGCTCTTTTTAGAAATCAATAAATCTTATACAAGGAATGGTTAAAGGAGGCAAGGTGCTGCTTAATTAATAGGTAACTGTCATAAGGTAACATCATATTTTCCCCAACAGATTTATTTGTTGTGAATCTATAGATTTCCTCAGAAGACTACTCATGGTACACATTCTTCTGAACTTGCAGAGATCAGTTTTCAATTTCCTCAGTCTCATCTGAGGTGTTTGTATTCCCCATGTCTCCTGACATCCAGCTTCCTTCCTCTTGCTCAAGATCTGATCAACACAGAGAACTACCTAACCTAATGCAATTCCAGCCTACGCTGTGTCAGAGTCTCTTGCGAGAGCTGCCAGCTCTGGATGGGTCTCCCCGCTCTTCCTTGGGGTTCACAGGCTTCGGGAATCTCCTTGACCACCTCAGTCTAGCGCTTAGACACTGACTTCCCGTAAGCGCTGCAGGTCTCATTGCTGACTGATGGCTGCTGATGGTTGCACCACATTTAAATCTCCTGTGGTTGCCCCTGATAACGCCCACGTTGTGTCAGCCTCTCTCGTGAGTGCTGCTGGCTCTGGGCGGGTCTCTCTGCTCTTCCTCGGGGTTCCCGGGCTTTGGGAACCTCCTTGTCCACCTCAATATAGTGCTTAGCCACAAACTTACCGTTGTCGCTGCAGGTCTCACTGTTGAGTGATTGCTACTGATGGTTAGGTTGCGTTTCAATCTCCCGTGGTTGCCCCTGGTAATGCTGAAGCTGCTTCAGCATCTCCCATGAGAGCTGCTGGCTCTGGGCAGGACTCTCTGCTCTTCCCTGGGTTCCCAGGCTTTAGGAACCTCCTTGTCCACCTCAATCTAGCGCTTAGCTGCCAACTTACTGTTGCCGCTGTGGGTCTTGCAGCCGATTGATTGCTGCTGATGGTTACGCTGCATTTAAATCTCCCGTGGTTGGCCCTGGTAACACCCACACGGTGTCAGCCTCTCTTGAGAGAGCTGCCAGCTCTGGGCCAGTCTCTCTGCTCTTTCTTGGGGCTCCTGTGCCTCAGGAACATCCTTGTCCGCCTCATTCTAGTGCTCAGCTGCTGACTTACCATTGCTGCTGCGGGTCTCGCCGTTGACTGATTGCTGCTGATGGTTACACCGCGTTTAAATCTCCCATGGTTGCCCCTGGTAAAGCCCACACCACGTCAGCCTCTCCCATGAGAGCTGCCGGCTCTGGATGGGTCTCTCTGCTCTTCTGCGGGGCTCCTGTGCCTCAGGAACCTCCCTGTCCAACTCAATCTAGTGCTTAGCTGCCTACTTACCGGTGCCGCTGCTGGTCTCACCACCAACTGATTGCTGCTCACGGTTATGTCACGTTTAAATCTCCAGCAGGTGCCCGTGGTAGCACCCACGCTGTGTCAGCCTCTCTCGCGAGAGCTGCCGGCTATGGGTGGGTCACTATGCTCTTCCTCGGGTTCCTGGGCTTCGGAAACCTTCTTGTCCACCTCAGTCTAGTGCTTAGCTGCCAACTTACTGTTACCGCTGCTGTCCTTGCTGCCAACTGGTTGTTGCTGACGGTTATGCCACATTTAAATCTCCCGCCGTTGCCCCTGGTATCATCACCCACAACGTGTCAGCCTGTCTCGCGAGAGCTGCCGGCTCTGGGCAGGTCTCTCTGGTCTTCCTCATGGTTCCTGCGCTTCGGGAACTTCCTTGTCCGCCTCAATCTAGCGCTTAGCCGCTGACTTACCAGTGCCGCTCTGGGTCTCATTGGTGACTGATGGCTGCTGACAGTTACGCCACATTTAAGTCTCCCACAGTTGCCCCTGGTGACGCTCACACCTCATCAGCCTCTCTCGTGAGAGCTGCTGCTCTGGGCCGCTCCCGCTGCTCTTCCTCAGGGTTCCCAGTCTTCAGTAACTTCCTTGTCTGCCTCAATAGAGTGCTAAGCCTCCAACTTACCATTGCTGCTGCGGGTCACGTTGCTGACTGATTGCTGCTGATGGTTATGCTGCATTTAAATGTCCCGTGATTGGCCTTGGTAACACCCATGTGGCGTCATGCTCTCTTGAGAGAGCTGCCGGCTCTGGACGGGTCTCTCTGCTCTTCCTCCGGGTTCCCTGGCTTTGTAAACCTCCTTGTCGTCCTCAATCTAGCACTTAGCCACTGTCCTGAATGAATGGCAGAATCACCCCATTGTGACTGGTCCAGAGGCTCCATGTATACTTGGCATAGGCTATGTCAGGAGCGGGTATTTTAAGAACCCAAAGCTGTATCGATGGGCTTTCAGTATAGCTGCCTTGGAGATGGAGGAAACTGAACAGCTGTCTACCCTGCCAGGTTTCTCTCAAGACCCTTTGATTGTGGGGTTGCTGAGGGTTGAAGCATAACGAGTGCCAATTGCTACCACAACGGTGCACCAGAGGCAACATCACACCAACCGAGACTCTCTGATTCCCATCCATAAGTTGATTCATCAACTGGAAAGCCAAGGAGTGATCAGCAAAACTCCCTCACCTTTTAATAGTCCCATATGGCCAGTGCGAAAGTCTAATGGGGAGCGAAGACTAACAGTAGACTATCATGGCCTGAATGAAATTACGCCACCACTGAGTGCTGCAGTTCCAGATATGCTAGAACTTCAATACAAACTAGAGTTAAAGGCACCCAAGTGGTATGCCACAATCGACATTGCTAACGCTTTTTTCTCAATCCGTCTGGCAGGAGAGTGCCATCCACAATTTGCTTTTACTTGGAGGGTAATCCAGTACACTTGGAATCGATTGCCCCAGGGGTGGAAACACAGCCCCACCATTTGCCATGGACTAATCCAGACTGCACTAGAAAAAGGTGAAGCTCCAGAACACCTGCAATACATCGATGACATCATCATATGGGGTAACACGGCAGAAGAAGTCTTTGAGAAGGAGAAGAAAATAATTGAAATCCTTCTGAAAGCCGGTTTTGCCATAAAAGCAAGTAAGGTCAAGGGACCTGCACAGGAGATCTAGTTTTTAGGAATAAAATGGCAAGATGGGTGTTGTCTGATTCCCATGGATGTGACCAACAAAATAGCAGCTATGTCTCCACCGACTAATAAAAAGGAAACACAGGCTGCCTTAGGTGTCGTGGGTTTTTGGAGAACTCATATTCCAAATTACAGTCTGATTGTAAGCCCACTCTATCAAGTGACGCAGAAGAAGAACAATTTTAAATGGGGGCCTGAGCAACAGCAAGCCTTTGAACAAATTAAACGGGAGATTGTTCATGCAGTAGCCCTTGGACCAGTCCGGGCAGGACAAGATGTTAAAAATGTGCTCTATACTGCAGCTGGAGAGAATGGCCCTACCTGGAGCCTCTGGCAGAAAGCACCTGGGGAGACCAAGGGCCAACCCCTGGGGTTTTGGAGTCGAGGATATTGAGGATCTGAGGCCTGCTATACAACTGAAAAAGAGATATTGGCAGCATAGGAAGGAGTTTGAGCTGCCTCAGAAGTAGCTGGTACTGAAGCACAGCTCCTCTTAGCACCCCAACTGCCAGTGCTGGGCTGGATGTTCAAAGAGAGGGTCTCCTCTACACATCACGCGACTGATGCCACATGGAGTAAGTGGGTCACACTGATCACACAACGGGCTCGCATAGGAAACCCCAGTTGCCCAGGAATTTTAGAAGTGATCACAGACTGGCCAGAAGGCAAAGATTTTGGAATGTCACCAGAGAAGGAGGTGACACGTGCTGAAGAAGCCCCACTGTACAATATAAACTGCCAGAAAATGAGAGGCAATATGCCCTGTTCACTGACGGATCCTGTCGCATTGTGGGAAAGTGTCGGATGTGGAAGGCTGCTGTATGGAGTCCTATACGACAAATCACAGAAACTGCTGAAGGAGAAAGTGAATCGAGTCAGTTTGGAGAGATGAAAGCCACCCACCTAGTGTTAGATTTTGCTGGAAGAGAAAAGTGGCCAGTGCTCTATCTCTGTACCCACTCATGGATGGTGGCAAATGCCCTGGGGGGGTGGTTACAGCTATGGAAGCAGAGCAACTGACAGCGCAGAGGTAAACCCATTTGGGCTGCTGCACTATGGCAAGATATTGCATCCCCGCCTAGAGAATCTGGTTGTAAAAGTACGTCATGTAGATGCCCATGAACCCAAGGGTTGGGCCACTGAAGAATATCAAAATAATCAACAGGTGGATCAGGCTGCCAAGATTGAAGTCGCTCAGGTGGACCTGGACTGGCAACATAAGGGTATTTATGGCTCGGTGGGCCCATGATGCCTCAGGCCATCAGGGAAGAGTTGCAACATATAGATGGGCTCGTGATCGAGGGGTGGACTTGACCATGGACACTATCACACAGGTTATTCATGAATGTGAAATATGTGCTGCAATTAAGCAAGCCGCCCCTGTGGTATGGAGGGCAATGGCTGAAATATAAATATGGGGAAGCCTGGCAGATTGACTATATTAGCCTGGCAGATTGACTATATTACACTCCGACAAACTCACCAAGGCAAGTGCCATGTGCTTACAATGGTGGAAGCAACCACCGGATGGCTGGAAACATATTCTGTGCCCCATGCCACTGCCCAGAACACTATCCTGGGCCTTGAAAAACAGGTCTTGTGGTGACATGGCACCCCAGAAAGAATTGAGTCAGACAACGGGACTCATTTCCGAAACAACCTCATAGACACCTGGGCCAAAGACCATGGCATTGAGTGGGTGTATCATATCCCCTATCATGCACCAGCCTCTGGGAAAATTGAACGATACAATGGACTGTTAAAGACTACATTGAGAGCAAGGGGGGGTGGAACCTTCAAATATTAGGATACACATTTAGCAAAAGCCACCTGGTTAGTCAACACCAGAGGATCTGCCAATCGGGGTGGCCCTGTCCAGTCAGAATTTTTACGTACTGTAGAAGGGGATAAAGTCCCTGTAGTGCACATAAAAAATGTTAGGGAAGACAGTCGGGGTTATTCCTGCCTCAGACAAAGGTAAACCCATTCATGGGACTGCTTTTGCTCAAGGACCTGGGTGTGCTTGGTGGGTGATGTGAAAAGATGGGGAAGTCTGATGTGTGTCTCAAGGGGATTTGATTTTAGGTAAGAATAGCCAGAATTAAACTGTATGAATTAGTTGCTATATAACACTGCTACTGTATGTTATCATTACTATAATTGTTATGTGCTATATCCATAGTACTACAGTAAGAATCACTTAGATCAAGCAAGAATGAACTGTAATAAAACTGAGCAAAGCGCAGTAGTGATGGAACCAGAACTGACTCCAGCATGCAACAATCCAATGGTGCACACCATCCTCCTGCTGCATCCAATGTCACCTGCTCGTCACACCGCACAGAAGCCCAATCCTGCTCTACCGACTGAGAGGACTTTGCACCATCCCTCCTGCCCAGAAAGACTGGTATAAGAGATGGACCCCACAGTCAGGAACTAAATGAACTCAATGAGCATTTTATGAACACGACCCATAAACTAATGGAATGATATCTCTGTGTGTGTATACATATACACATGTATCATTGTTTATGTGTCTTAAAGGAACGGAAAAGGTAATGAAGATTGGCCAGGATGTAACTGAAGGTATGGGAACTGAGTATGACGTCAATGGTATAGAATAAGGGGTGGATAGTGTCCTGGTTTCAGCTGGGATAGATTTAATTGTCTTCCTAGTAGCTGGTACAGTGCTATGTTTTGAGTTCAGTATGCGAAGAATGTTGATAACACTGATGTTTTCAGTTGCCGCTAAGTAGTGTTTAGACTATAGTCAAGGATTTTTCAGCTTCTCCTGCCCAGCCAGGGAGAAAGCTGGAGGGGCACAAGAAGTTGGCACAGGACACAGCCAGGGCACCTGACCCAAAGTGGCCAACGGGGTATTCCATACCATGGGATGTCCCATTTAGTATAGGAACTGGGGGGAGTGGGGGCGGGGAATCGCCACTGGGGACTAGCTGGGTGTCAATCGGCGGGTGGTGAGCAATTGCCCTGCGCATCATTTGTACATTCCAATCCTTTCATTATTGCTGTTGTCATTTTATTAGTGTTATCATTATCGTTATTAGTTTCTTCTTTTCTGTTCTATTAAACCGTTATAATCCCAACCCACGAGTTTTACTTCTTTTCCCGATTTTCTCCCCCATCCCACTGGGGGGGGGGGGAGTGAGTGAGCGGCTGCGTGGTGCTTAGTTGCTGGCTGGGGTTAAACCACGACAGCTGCCGCCTTACCGTTACTGCAGCGGGTCCCGTTGACGGTTGTGCCGCGTTTAAACCTCCCACGGTTGCCCCTGGTAATGCCCACGCCGCGTCATACACTCTCGCGAGAGCTACCAGCTCTGGGCGGGTCTCTCCGCTCCTCCTCTGAGCTCCGGGGCTTCGGGAACCTCCTCGTCCGCCTCCATCTGGCGCTTCGCTGCCGAATTACCGTTGTCGCTGCGGGTCTCGATGCCGACTGATGGCTGCTGACGGTTGCGTCGCCTTTAAACCTCCTGCGGTTGCCCCTGGTGATGCCGAAGCCTTTCAGGCTCTCTTGCGAGAGCTGTCGGCTCAGGATGGTCGGTCGGCTCTTCCTCAGGGTTCCCAGGCGTCGGGAAACTCCTTGTCCGCCTCAGTCTAGCGCTTAGCTGCCGACTTAGCGTTGCTGCAGCGGGCCTCGCAGCCGACTGATTGCTGGTGACGGTTAAGCTGCGTTTAAATCTTCAGCGGTTGCCCCTGATAACGCCCATGACGCGTCAGGGTCTCGAGAGAGAGCTGCCGGCTCCGGACGGATCAATCTGCTCTTTCTCGGGGCTCCTGGGACTCGGGAACCTCCCCCTCCGACTGAACCTGGCGCTAAGCTGCCAACTTACCGCTGCCGCTGCTGGCCTCGCCTCCGGCTGACGGCTGCGGACAGTTACCCCGCCGCTCAATCTCCCGCCGTTGCCCCTGGTGACGCACACGCCGCGACAGCCTCTCTCGCGAGAGCTGACGGGTCTCCCTGCTCTTCCTCCCGGCTCCTGCGCCTCGGGAACCTCCCTGCCCGCCTCAGTCCAGCGCCTCGCCGCCCACGTACCATCGCGGCTGCAGGGCTCGTCACCGCCTGATGGCTGCTGACGGTTACGCCGCATTTAAGTCTCCCGCGGTCGCCCCTGCTGACGCCCACGCCGCGTCAGCCTCTCTCGCGAGAGCCGCCGGCTCCGGACGGGTCTCTCTGCTCTTTCTTGGGGTTCACGGGCTTCAGGGACATCCTTGCCCACCTCAGCCTTGCATTTAGCTGCTGACTTAACATTGCCGCTGCTGGTCTCGTCCCTGACTGATCGCTGCTGCTGTTTGCGCTGCGTTTAAAACTCCCGCGGTTGTTTCTGGTATGGCCACGCCAAGTCAGCCTCACGCTCGAGAGCTGCCAGCTCTGAACGGGTCTCTCTGCTCTTCTTCGGGGTTCCTGGGGTTCGTGAACCTCCCTGTCCGCCTCAGTCTAGCGCTTAGCTGCCGACTTACCCTCCCACTGCTGCCTCAGCACCGACCGATTCGTGCTGACGGCTATGCCGCGGTTGGATCTCCCGCCGTTGACCCTAGCAACGGCCACGCCGTGTCGGCCTCTCTCGCGAGAGCGGCTGGGTCTCTCTGCTCTTCCTCAGGGCTCCTGGGCCTTGGGACCTCACTGTCCGCCTCAATCTAGCGCTTAGCTGCTGACTTACCATTGCTGCTGTTGGCCTCACCAGGGACTGATTGCTGCTGACGGTTACACCTCGGTTAAATATCCCACCCTTGCCCCTGATAACGCCCACACCGTGTCAGCCTCTCTCAGGAGACCAGCCGGCTCTGGATGGGTCTCTCCGCTCTTCCTCAAGGGTCCTGCGCCTCGGGAACCTCCCTGTCCACACCATTCTAGCCCTTAGCTTCCGACTTACCCTCCCACTGCTAGCCTCAACACCGACTGATTCATGCTGATGGTTATGCCGCAGTTAGATCTCCCGCCGTTGCCCCTACCAATGCCCACGCCACCACAGCCTCTCTCACGATGGCTGCCAGCTCTGGATGGGTCTTTCTCTTCTCCCTCGGGGTTCCTAGGCCTCAGGAACTTCCCTGTCCAACTCAATCTAATGCTTAGCCACCGTCAGCCTCTCTCGTGAGAGCTGCTGGCTCTGGGCCCCTCCTGCTCCTCTTCCTCAGGGATCCTGGGCCTTCGGGAACCTCCTTGTCCACCTCAGTCTAGCACTGAGCGGCTGACTTACCCTTGCCGCTGCTGTCCTCGCTGCCAACTGATTGCTGCTGATGGTTACACCGCGTTTAAATCTCCCATGGTTGCCTCTGGTATGCCCACAACGTGTCAGCCTCTTCTGCGAGAGCTGCCGGCTCTGGACGGGTCTCTCTGCTCTTCCTCGGGGCTCCTGCGCCTCGGGAACGTCTCTGTCCTACTCAATCTAGCGCTTAGCCGCCGATTTACCCTTGCCGCTGCTGGCCTTGCGCTGACTGATAACTTAATACAGAAATTAGGATAACTTAATAGAGAAATTAATGAACTCTGGGTCTGTGTTCTGTGAAGAATACACCCTCTGATTCTCATGGAATGGTAGACAATCAACTTAAAATTGAAAACTTTTTGTAGGTAGGTCTAAAAACACTAAGCCTACATCTGACAGCCATAGTTCTATCACTGATTGGTTTGAATTCCTTTCTGGACACGAATGCCTCTCATTGTGAGTTTGAGTTAAACTAGTCCAGTGACCCAAGTAGTTAATGTAATACATTTATTTAAACCAAGTTTATAGTATTTGATCTAATATAGATAGGGTTTTATTTCTTGAAAAGTTATTTTTCTCTTTGTTTACTAGCATGTGTTTAAACACAAATCACATGTTCATAAATAAAGTTAACATTCTTTTAAGCTCGTGTGTTCCCTGGCATTTCTGTATTACATTTCTAAGTGACATCTTACCATAAGCTAATATAGATGGCTCAAAAAAATAAAATAAAATTAAACCCCCCCCCAAACCTGGAGTGGGAGGGAAGATGGGAAGACTTATTGTTTGTTAGAACTACTTAAAAGTAAATGAAAGATGAAGCAAAACATTCCCTTCCCGTTTGCTCTGACTGTACCTGATTTGGGTTGTGGGTAGCCATATGGAGGGTGGAAGCCTTGCACCTCTCTCTACAAGTCCTCTCTCTTTCACTGTTAAAAGCACTGCAGCCTCAGCTGCTTCTAGTGTTGGAGACACAATTAGCTTTATTCTTAAAGCTAACTCAGGTCTTGGTCTAAAGTGTGGGGTTTCCGTTTTGTTTTGGTTTTTTAAATACACATACTTCTGTATGTATTTCAAAGCAGAACGTGGATCTTAGTGTGGTAGGAATAAATCACTGGAAAGCTTGCCAATTATTGTTGAACAGTAAAGCAGCAAAATTAAAATTCGTTAAGATTTTTTTTAAAGGATACACAAAAGCTTATACTTTGAATATTTCTTCAATGTCTTGCTCTTACATTAGCTGTCATTCTACACTTCCAAATTTGTGCTGCTGTCCTACTGCTACTATAGCCAAAGCAAGAACATGGATCATTTTTAGTATTACTATTTCAGCAACTGCAAGGATCTCTAGTTGGTATTTGTCCTTGGAGGCTGCAGAAATGCAGAGACCCACGCCCATTGTTTTAGTGCCACCAAGCACAACTGTGATCCTTCCTGGGTAAATTTTTAGTTTAGCCAAGCTATCAGGTTTTAAGAAACCACTGTACTTTAAATGTAGCACTCCAGCAGTGAGATTAGCCTTTTCCTCCTGTTTTCTGTCCCCTTTCCCACTTGCTTTGTGTTAGTTTCTGTTGAGTCTTCTGTTTAAATGGGAGTTAATACATTGACTGTTGAGTCTGTTGTTTGGGGTTTTTTTTCCAAATCTTCTGCAGTATTATATTAGGATTGTATACAAGTTTCATGGAGATGTTTCTACTTGACTGATTGGAGGGACTGGCAGGAAATACTTCAGTAGAAATTGAAAGGAAAAAAGAAAGGCACAAGAATATAGGATCATTGGAAGATGGACATTGGGCAAAGGTAATAAACAGTACATTAATTATCTATTTGCTGATTTTGGTAACTGTTTAGTAGAAAGGAGTGCTATCACCTCCTTTAAGAAACTAGACTGCTGCCTACAGAACATATAATAACTGCTTCCTGAAAAAAAAATATGAGAACTAATTAATAGTTTATTAACTGTTATGTTTCAGTTACTGGTCAATACTAGACAGTTTAATGCTAGACTTTCCTTATTTCTTGTTTCCTTCTGAAAACCCACAAAATGGTAGTGGTGTGCCTGCCATGAGAGAACATGTGTGTGTGCGTGTTGTGTGGCTCTGTGTGTCAATGTGCAATCACCAGCAAACATCAACCCAGACCAGCCAGCCACCAGGATGGGAGGCTTGGGAGCCAGGTGTCAAAAGCAGCCATAATTTTGGGATGGATACCAGAAAGACCACAGATATTTTATTAGAGATACAAGCAGGTGTTCTTATATTTATTTTTTAAGTACTAGATGTGAAATCCATTAAAAGTACTAAAAGCAAGCCAGGAACTCTAAGAAATGACAGGAAAGCAATGTTACATTATGGCCATTGTACTCACGCTCTCTGCACAGCATCAGTTCTTCTGAAATTTAGGAGCAGTAAGTGCCTGTGGGGAAAAACAAGAAAAAAAAAAAACCAAACAAAACAAAACCCAAACCAACTAAACAAGAACTTTCCCTACTTTTAGAGAAATAATAACAAAAGGCCTTCAACCCCTTCTCTGTCAGAACATCAACAGACTAGGGATTTGTATAATTTCCTATTATACAAATTCCCTTTTTTGCTTCTCTTCAAGTTCAGTGATTTACAATTCTATCGCAAAGGACAGTGATAAAACTGGCTGATGCTTTACTTGGAGAATATCCCTAACAGAAAAGTTTTAAAAACATGTTTGTAAGTATTTTAAAGCACTTATGTGGGTGATGGTTTGCTGGTATCCAGACGTAGGTGAAATAAGAGCCCCCCAAATAAATGATGATTTTTCTTGCAAAATGAGTAAGACTGAATAAACAACTTTCCAAAATGGCTATATTTGTCAGAAAGAACATTTTGATTATTAATAAAACCCTATTTTATTCATTCAGGTAAAGAAAAAACCCCTCAAAACTACCATTTTAATTTTGAAAAAAAAACTGCTGAAGAGTTAATTCTCTGTATTATTCCATTCATCTAGATCAGTAACTTTTATAATATAGTTCCTGGTAACATTTGCCCTGAGAAAATCTTGAGAAAGAAAACACATAAACCAGTAATATCTTTTTATTAAATACCTCTTGAAACACTCATTGTAATAAAATACACTGGATGTTGCAGTATGATATTTGCATACACACAATGCTTACAGCAAACTCTAGACAGCATCAGGAATTACAAAAAATAAGGCAAGCCCCAGAAAGTGTGCATCCTCACTACCTACTCTCAGGCCATTACAGAGACAACTGTGTTTACATTTTTAGGCTGTTCCTCACAGTGTTGCCTGGACACCTGTTAGGCCAGTCCCCTGTCTCTCCCACTCCCCACCCTTGCTGCTCCCGTGACTTGACCTCACAGTGAAATTCTGATGATGTAAATGGAGACAGTGTCACAGATCCATGGGGCAGCAGTTTTCCCCCCAAGAAGATTCTGAACTACCATAATGTTTCCAATAATTTAACGTTGCAAGAATCCAAAGCATGCTAATGACCTGTAGCAATGCTTACCATGTCTTCTATCTTGGTCAAGAACGATGACGCATCACCCTCCAGCTAAAAAGTCACAGCTACTGTAACATATTCTTTCTCTCCATTCATTTTAAGAAACTCAGGCAGAAGAAAAGATAACATGAATTATCAAATACAGGAAGAACAACTCCTTCATGATAAGCTAAGTTTTTCTATTCATGTCTATGATTCTTTTTATCACTTAAATGCAAGTTTAAAGTATGAAGGTATTCCATCATTCACTAGTTCAAAACAATAAACCTTCATCTTTCAAGTACTTCTTTATAGCTGAAAAAGAGACTGAAGAAAGCAATGTTATTTCACAAAAGCAGATTTTTTATTATTATTATTTCATCTTACTGAAAGAACTGTATCATGAGAAAAAAATGAAAAAACATTCAGGCAAACTTTTCAACAAAATAGATTTAAAATGACTGCTTTCATTTGTACATGGTACAGATAGACAGGTGTGACTACAAAACAGTTTAATCCCTCTAGACTGAGGTTAGTGAGAGAAACATGAATAGCAAATTCTTTTTTGTGTGTGCATATGCATATATGCATAAAAAAAATATTCAAAGAGTTAAAACCCACATCGTTATAAATACCAAAAGCTGATCATTAACTACTCATACACTTTATTCTTGTACTTAGTACCATTACCAATGGAGCCCTAACTGGGTCATAGTAACTGCTACGTAACTGTCAACACATTAGAATTCTTACTTAGAAAAATGGACCATGTTCTGAATTCAGAACATCCTAGTTTTGCCTTTGTGGACACATCTTCCCTTCTTCAGTGACATTTCGGGGGGGGGGGGAATAAAAGTTCTAAGAATTATGTTTTGGAATAAATATTCACAGCAAACTGCTAAATGGGAACATGGCTGCTGCCAACTGCTCAACTGGTAGCCCTGTACCACTTGCTAGTTCATGTCATTTCATTCTTCTTTATTCATTTAGACATTAAATCCATAATAACCTTTCACGTTTCCTTTACTGGACTGAATGTTCAGGAAGTAAGTAACCCTAGAGAACAGTGCAAAAGGAGGGACATACAACTGCATTTAACAGCTTTATTTTGGTATCTAAGAGAAGACTGAAAAGATTATATTTTTTTTACTATCTAAATTATGCAACATAGGCCCCAATATACTTACAAGAGCAGGGCAATGAAACTTGGAAGAGAAGTGTCCCATACATACTGTTTTGTTGGGCAGCCCTTCTAAGAAGTTAGGATTTCATCCATGGCAGCCCATGCACTGAAGAGAGAGCATGAGGGGTTTTTTTTTCCCCAAATACCATTTTTACAATAGAAGGCTAAGCTCAAAAACTAGAAGGTAATAAAGTTAAAAAACAAAACCGGAAACTAAAACAAAAAAACCAGCACCTAAAGAACAACTACGCCCCTGCAACCTAGCGGCCATTTAATTATTTGTTGAACTTAGATGATGGAAATCCCATTACCATATCCTTAAGGTTTCCCTAGTCTAAACTACAAGATACAGTACTACATTCCGAAAACCAGTATAGTCAATACTTTCAAATCAAAGGAAAACAGTCAGAACAGCAACGATGAGCATGGCTGTACCATTCAAGCAGAAATAAAGAAAAATAAACTTAAAACATAGTGTTGAAACGTCTACTAGTTAGCCTTGCTTACATGAATTAAAAAAAAAGAAAAGGTTTCAGATTTTATACATCTTTTTTCAGCCAGGTACATTTACTTGCAACCAGTAGGCACTCCACCAAAACACAGTATTTGCAATCCCCATCTCTTTAACCGAGAGAGATTACTTTGGCCTCAGTATTGCTATATTACAATTTTCCTGCTTCAAAACATGCAGTTCATACATTTTACAGTTTTACTGCCATAGTCGATGCATTCTGGCCCAATACACTCACAGCAGGCGTTGTGAAACCATCGGTATTTGGAAGCTCCCATGGACTCGCAAGAGATCTTGCACTGATGTATTGACATGCAGTCATCAAAATACACCACAGTACACATGTGTTCTAAACCAAGAAGGGGGAAAAAATTTGGTTTAAAAGGTCTTAAAATATTTTTAAAGGTTAGTTAAAAATCAATTAAATGTGCAGTTTTTGAAGTAGGATTGCAAATCATCATGACTATGAGGCATAAGGAAAAAAAAAAAAGGCGATAGTGAAAGTAGAGAGAAGAGGCAGAGAGCCAAGGTACAATCTATCAACTTCAAGTTTTCAGTGTCTACAACTCAACCTGTTGTCTGCTCTCCTTCTGGATTAATTTATTTCTATATTCATGGGCAAGAATGTTTTTGGGTTTTGTCCCCCAGTTATGAAGGATACCTTCTAAAGTGTAAGGATGGGCTATGTCAAAATAACAAGCAGGCATGTGGCCACTGAAGGTAACATCAAGATACCACTTTCACAGTTGCCAGCAGTTACTACATGCTATCATGAAAAAATTCAGGTTTAGAGAAGTTATTTAAAAACCACCAAACCCCATTTATTTAAGTGTAAATGTTTCCACCTTTGCTCCTGTTATGAGTTTGTGTGGTGCGTTTTTTTTTGGTAGCGGGGGAGGGGGCCGCAAGGCCGGCTCCTGTGAGAAGCTGCTCGAAGCTTCCCCGGCTCCAAGTCGGACCCGACTCTGGCCCAGGCCGAGCCCATCAGTGACGGTGGTAGCGCCTCTGGGAGAATGGATTTAAGAAGGGGAACCTGCAGTGAGTGGGGGGAGTGGGATGTGAGAGGAACCCCTCTGCAGACACCGAGGTCAGTGAGGAGGAAGGAGGGGAGGAGGGTTTGTCCCTGCAGCCCGTGGTGAGACAAGACGGCAGGCTGTCCCCCCCAGCCCATGGAGGGGAGCGGGGGAGTGGAGGCCCCCAAGATGGCCGTGACTCCATGGGAAAGCCCGCGCTGGAGCAGTCTGTGACTGAAGGACTGCAGCCCACGGAAAGGATCCACACCAGAGAAGTTCGGGAAGAGCTGAAGCCCGTGGAAAGGACCCACGTTGGAGAGGTTCTTGGAGGACCATCTCCCATGGGAGGGACACCCTGGTGGAGCAGGGGCCGAGTGCGGAGTCTTCCTCCCCCTGAGGAGGAAGGAGCGGCAGAGACAAGGTATGATGGACTGACCCCATCCCCCATCCCCCGTCCCCCTGCACCACCCAGGGGAGGAGGTGGAGAGAACCGGGAGTGGGGTTGAGGGCTGGGGGGAAGGTGTTCCAAGGTTTGGGTTTACTTCTCAGTGTCCTTGTTTTGTTTTAATTGGTAGTCAATGAAATTGATTTTGTTTCTTCCCCAAGTTGAGCCTGCCTTTTGCCCATGACCATAAGTGGTGAGCGATCCCTCCCTGTCTTTGTCTCGACCCACGAGCTTTTCTTTATATTTTCTCCTCATCCCACCGTGGCTGGGGGGAGTGAGCGAGTGGCTGCATGATGGTCTGGTACTGGCTGTGCTGAAACCATGACAGTCCTTTGTGGCACCAAACATGGGGCAAGAACGGGGTTGAGGTAACTACAGTCATTTTTGGCAAGCCAGACAGGAGACAGAGATATAATTTGAGATATAAGGATAATAATTGGGAGAGGTAACGGGCAAAACATGGACTGAACAATGTCAGTGAAATACCCCTGGGAATTTTGGTTTTTGTAATTGTGGTGGAGGAACGATTGTGTGTATATTGTCCACTTTTGTTTGGTATTGTGATGGTGATTGTGTTAATTTTGTTATGGGGAAGGTTTTTTTGTGATGTGAGTGAAGTTTGTGATTTTAGTGATAATTCTTAAATATGTGATCTGCAGAGGTGAGGGGTGGAAACAAAGGACTGTCATGGTTTCAGCCCAGCCGGTTACAAAGCACCACACAGCTGCTTGCTCACTCCCCCTGCCCCCGTCAGGATGAGGAGAAAATACAAAGGCAGGCTCCCGGGTCCAGATAAGGACAGGGAGGGATCACTCACCACTGATGGTCACAGGCAGAAGACAGGCTCAACTTGGGGAAGAAACAAAATCAATTTCATTGACTACCAATCAAAACAAAACAAGGACACTGAGAAGTAAACCCAAACCTTGGAACACCTTCCCCCCAGCCCTCAACCCCACTCCCGGTTCTCTCCACCTCCTCCCCCCGGCGGCGCAGGGGGATGGGGAATGGGGGTTGGGGGTCAGCTCCCCACACCTGGTTTCTGCCGCTCCTTCCTCCTCGGGGGGAGGAGGACTCCGCACTCGGCCCCTGCTCCACTGGGGGGTCCCTCCCACGGGAGACAGTCCTCCACGAACTTCCCTGGTGTGGATCCTTTCCGTGGGCTGCAGTCCTTCAGTCACGGACTGCTCCAGCGCGGGCTTTCCCATGGAGTCACGGCCATCTTGGGGGCCTCCACTCCCCCGCTCCCCTCCATGGGCTGGGGGGGGGGCAGCCTGCCGTCTTGTCTCACCATGGCTGCAGGGACAAACCCTCCTCCCCTCCTTCCTCCTCACTGACCTCGGTGTCTGCAGAGGGGTTCCTCTCACATCCCACTCCCCCCACTCACTGCAGGGTCCCCTTCCTAAATCTGTTCTCCCAGAGGCGCCACCACCGTCACTGATGGGGTCGGCCTGGGCCAGAGTCGGGTCCGACTTGGAGCCGGGGAAGCTTTGAGCAGCTTCTCACAGGAGCCACCCCTGCAGCCCCCTCCCGCGCTACCAAAAAAACCCCCGCGCCACACAAACCCCTAACACGCCCCCAATCCCACAATATTCTTCAGCCACATTAAATGACAGAGCTAGAGAATCACATTTTCCTCAACTTGAAACTGCACACTTTTTTTCTTCTTTTTTTAGCAATATGATCAGCTTTACTATTGATTAAGAAACCCCTTCTGCCTAAGTGTTGACTTTATTTTTCTAACATCCATGCAATTATGTGGAATGCCATGAAGTTTGGCACTGCAGCCTCAAACTGGAGCTGAGGCATTCATCACAACTATAAAACAAAAACATCCCTCCCTAATCTACTTCCAATTCTCTAAGCTGACAGATTCTACCAAGTTTTTTCTGCCTTGACTGGGTGATTACACTGTAACTTCATTCATTCTCCAAAGGACCTCGACTGCATCACATTTACCCCCAGTGTAGCTTGGTACACTTTGGGGTAAAGCACAACTAAAAGCTGTCTGCAAACATGAATGTCTCACTCACACACATCAGACAGATTTGTGAGCGGGAGATGTCAAAGGGCTTTCTAGCCTATTACTACTTACGGTGCATGGATACCAGAGAAACATACTGACCTACATTCCAACATGGATTACAAAAATATAATCCAAACATAAATGGTAAATCAAGACAGTGGGGGGCTTTTTAATTGGAGATAGGGAGAAGGGCAAGTAACCGAAGGACTCTCAGAGCAGTGTAGTTGTTAACCATAGCATTTATTCAGTCTCTTAACTGCGAGCAAGTCTTGAGAGGCTGAAGTGCACCAGAACCTCCTGTTCAAAATATTGGTGCCCCATAGGTTAGCAGCCTCAGCAGTATGCAGATCTCATGGCACATTCTTAAGGTGAGGTCCAAAGGTGAGCTGAGGCCAGCAAGGGTCTCTATCACCTTACAAGTCATCAGATCTATGCAGCCAGTTTCCCCAGTAGATGACTTCTGTGGTGCCCGTGCTTTTGGGCACGTGACAAGGGACAACAGAACATACAGGAGAGCACAATGTACCCAACAGCTTTTCTGTGGACCCCTCCTCCTCCTCCTTGACATCTGGAAACCCTGCCTACCCTTTTAAGAATTATCATTTGTTAAAACATGTTTGAGGGAACCCTGACCACTCTCAAACTATTTTACTACTACCTAAACAGCTGCAAGAGGGTGACAAGACATGCTGCCAGCCCACTGAAAGCAAGTGAGTATTCACTGCCTTGTTTAGGCTCTGAACTGATGTACACATCTTGCAGACATCACATACAGTGCAACAGGCAATAAGGATCTTGGGGAGGAAGTGCAGACCCATAGCTGAAGCAGTTTTCTGCTCCCAGAAAAGCTGTGCTGCGTTTAATAAAGCTGCAGTTGTCCAAGAAATTGGAGTACCTGAAGTACTGCTGGGAATGTCAACAGAGTACACTGAGGCTGTGTAAGTCCTGTCCCATTCTTGGCACCTCTACTTCTATGACCCCTTATAATAAAGCCTGAGGCACAGCAAGCAGAGGAAGAGAGTTCTCAGAGAACAAAACCTCTGCCTAAAACCAACCAACATATCTACAGCTTCAGTAAGGGCACTTTATTCACAGAAGGGAGGAGGAAAGAGCATAACAGAAGCTTATGCTATGGTGCCACGTGCAAAGAGGGACTGGCCAGGTATACACCTGAAGTGCTCAGCCAAAGCTGAAAAGTGGTAGGGAGATGCAGCCACCACATCCTCAAAGGCAAGAATCCACCCATCTGCTTATGGAGAACGTAAAAGAACTTGGCCACATTTCATCACCAGCCACAAAATTGACAGGGTCCCAAGAAGGAGCACACACCATCCATTCCCAGGAGGCCCAGACATTCCCAGGTATCTGTCCCCCTCACTCCTCACAGGAAGTTTTCAGTGGAAGGGTAGGGTGTGAGAAAGTAGAGGTTAGTCTCCAGGCAGCATTCCTCATGAAATCTAAGCACCAGTGAGTGTCTAGTCAGTCATCCAGTTCAGTGCTGGCAGGCAAGCACAGGAACCTTACAGAAGCTTCTCTAAGACATTCATACTTTTTGTACCCTCTTGCTTAATCCTAGTTCACTCCTTTGACACCTTTTTAGTAGTTTTCTTCTCAAGTTTGACCTTAAATGCAATAGGTAGGGTCAGTCTTCGAAGGTGTCAGCTGGAGGCACAGAGCCTCTGCCTCAAAACAGGCAATCCTGGCTAATCCAGAAAGATTTATTCCTTGCTGCAAAATTGGCTTTTGAGATGTCATCTCCACCTGACTGACCTAGTCTCTGGATCAGCTTGAGAAATCAAAATGACTCATGGCTCTCTCTAGATAGTAGTGGAACAACTCTGTAAAGAAACTAGAGTCCTCTCCAAAGGGTTGCCAGAAGTGCTCACTACTATCATGTTGATCACTTGTAACACGCAAAGGAAAGCCTACAGTAGGTCAGGAAAGCTTGTCAGAGAAGTTGTGCACACTCTTGGGGTGGGCTAGCTGCTCCCAGCGGTTGCACGCTGTCTTCATGCCAGAGGATGACCAGTCCCCTCTGTGTTAGGAGACATATGTGTTCACCTTCATGTTAACCTCATCTGTGACAGCCTCATCTGTGTTAGTACAAGTTCAGAAGTCCTGGAGAAGCCCAGTTCATCAGCTAATGCCTGCTGAAACTTGAAATAAACCTCTTGTGGAAGAAGAGCCTGTGACTTCTAGAACATAAAGATCAACAACACTGAACTGAGACTAAAGACATCTCTTGGGGGGAAGGAGGCCAGAGGATGAGCAGCACCAGGCCCATAACCCTGGCAAAACCAGATGACAGCAGTCAGGTCCTGTGACACTGGAGCAACTGGTCTCCTCAACCACTCTCCCAGGACTAAAATGGGAACCAAAGACAGACCTCAACCTTATTAAGGTGGCAGTAACAACAACCAAGGACATTAATCTTGACTGACTGGAGAGTGGAGAATAAAGTTTATTTCCACCTGCACACAAGACAAAAGGATTAGGTCTTAGAGGACAAGTCCAGAAATGCTGGTCTGGGGAGAGGACAGACTGTACACGGCAGGCCAGCGCCAGCAGTAGATCTGGCTGGTTCCCAGTAGCTCTTGTAAGCAGCTGGAGGACATGCTCCATGTATGTGCTACCGAACTGTTTCTGAAGTCTTGCTCACTCAGAGACTTGCCAGATCTGAATGAGTCAGATTGGCCAGGGTGTACTTTGTTCATCACAGGACACTCCTGATCGCCACCTCAGCAGTGTCTGCATGCCCATGTAGAGGCTGAATTACTGAAAGCAGCAGAGCTCCTCACCTCAAGCACTAAATCCCTCTTTATAGGCTGCAAAACCAAGAGTTACACAGGGGAAAAAAATACATACCTACAGACTCAGTTGGGATCCAGGGATCCGGGAGAGCACTTAAATTGTTTCACATACCTGATTATATAGCCATCACTTGGCTCCCTCAGTATAGATAAAAAGGATGTTACTTAGTGCAGTAACAGCTCTTTCATTTGCATGTTGCCAATTTTCACACAGTAAGGACTACAGACTACAGGTGCGGGGAGGGAGAAGAATGCAGCAGCGTTCTTTTTTTTGCAGAACATGAGTTTCTCACCTTTCCCCCCCTCCAATTCATACTCAACAAAGGCTGTGTAGGAGAAACAACAATCAAATCTAAATTCAAAATGACCAGAAGAAATGGACTCATGTTTCTATCAGGCTTTGCTATGATACTGTCTGTGCTGCAAGTCAGATCTGTATTGGTGCACTATGAAGGAATTCAGTGACTTGGAGATGATAAAACAATTCAGTACTTGTAAGTTAAGGAAAAATGCCTATCTACAAGATGAAAAAACTTTACCAGTTAATGACAATTCCCTGTATGCCACCTTTGATTTAAGTTCAGTTGTCTGCTGGTCTGTTTATCGGTAGCTCTAAAAATACTTTAAAAAGGTAACTGTCCATCCAGCAGCCATACCATTTTATGCCAATCAGAACTTATAAAAAGAAACATTTAAAAAAAAAATCTTCCTAGAGAACCTACAGAGGTAGATGCCACTTTACTAGATTTCTAGCTCTCCTCTACCTGGCTGACACTGGAGGGGAGTGGAAATGCAGAGTGGATGCCATCCCCTGTGTCACCTAGCAGTTTAAGTCAGAAACCCTTAACTACAACACAGATTTTGTTCCATCAGTTGCCAAAAGAGTATCTAGTTCCCCTCTCTCTCTCACACCAAGGTCCTGTCATCATCTGAAACAACTAAGCTTAAACATCTGAACTAGCAGTTCAGAGCTCTGAGGGTATCAGCTAAAAGTAAAGCAAAAAGAATAAAGTATAAATGTAGCTCTAGATTAATAATCATTGCAATTCCCTCTGAAGTAGCGGCTCAAATGCCAGAAACTAATGACACAAAGAACTACAGCAGCTCCAGCAGCGCACACATACTTTGGCAGCTAAAACGTTAAAAAGTCAATTCACAGGAGGAAAGGGAAGACACTCATTAAGATAATAACTGGGAAGTTCAAGGTCTGGCACCTGGGCTCGCAGTAGGCTGGGGCAAGAAAGGAATGCTTTATATCCCACCGAACCACAACTCCTCCCAGATCTACAGCCACCCTCCCCGGACTGATGGCTTCACGCCACTCAAGCACAAATCTTGTGGATTCCCGTGGCTGGTGCTGCTTTACCTGGCACTCACCCAGAACTGCACTGAGCAAGCCTGGCACCCTGGACCAGCTTAATGGCGATCCCTGCATGAACATGCATTGAAATTAAAATCAGAACTGTGTTACATGACATGACAAGGGGTATTCGTAGGCAGAGCCTTTCCAAATTTTGGGAGGTATTCCAGAAGACAGCACAGAGACTACTGTGCCCTTACCAAAATCTACCTCTCATTAGCTCCTCTCCTTTTACAGGCAACACAATAGGCTGCTCCCAGCATACCGTGCTGGAGTGAAGCATGCAAGAAGCCACAAAAAAAACACAAATTGGACGAGGCACAGCACTGTAAAGGAAACATAAAGCATCTGTGTTTCTGCTCACAGGAATATTCTTTCAAATCCCTGAATGTCACGCCCTTGAAGAAAACTGCTTAGCAAGTCACCTTAAGGACGTCTCCATTTGCAAGATCTGCCCTTAAGCCTAGTAGCACATCTGGGGAGAAGGAAAGGGTAAAGAGATGGTCTCCAGTTTCTTCCACTGCAGGCTATGCTTGTATTTACTGCAACTGAGCACGCACACATACACACACACAGACCCACCCTCCAGTGGTTCTTCCAACACATGCCAGCTTGTTAAACCACACCAACTTGACTGTGTGACTGAACTTTGAATGGGCAGAAGCCATCAGACTCCAGCTACTTCCTGGGCTCCCTCTCTGTGCCCATGCTCACAAGGCTCTTTAGCCCTTGATCTACTACCCCTCCACCTTTTGGTTACTGCTTCCCCAATAAACTCATAAAAAACACCATTAAAAACAATGCCACCCCATGGCTCACACAACATCCAACACAAGAGGTACAATTCCCCAGTTGTCCTTGCTTCCACCATAATAAACATCAACTGACCAAAGCCAGCAGCCAACTTTTCTTTCCACCTTTTTCTCTTCCCAATTCTTGAATCATCCATGTTTTTATAA
Organism: Buteo buteo; assembly: GCF_964188355.1. Classification (NCBI taxonomy): domain Eukaryota; kingdom Metazoa; phylum Chordata; class Aves; order Accipitriformes; family Accipitridae; genus Buteo; species Buteo buteo. Next base: position 20,416,798 of record NC_134173.1, on the reverse strand, counting down.
GCAAACTTTAATATCACTTCTGAAAAAGCAGAAGACTACAAAGTTATCTACATTGTGACCAAGAAAAGAGAGACTCCTCAACAGGCTTACATATTCAGATACTTAAAGGATAGGATGTTGAAAGTCATTTTCTATGTTTTCCAATTCTTCACTGATCACCAAGATGGAAGAGGCATAGCCAATGATTATGAGAACAGCTCTGACATTTATTTCTGTTCTGTCTACTGAAGCCTGAAAACCAGTGGCATTTGGTAACTACTTCTGAATACAACTGTTGTTTTTGTACTGTCATCATTCCAGTGAAAGCTCTCTCAACCTAATCTCTAATACATTCTTAGTAAATGAAATCAAGGAGACTTTTGACTAAGAAAAAATTGCAGTGTTATGCACTTGTCTGTGTTGTTAAACTCAAAACTCCTCCACACCCTTGAGATGCAATTCAAATTCCAAGTTTAATCCAAAACTATCATTGGCCCATCCTGTTGGTATGGTAGTAAAGGACTGTAGTAAAGGGCTGCAGTACCTAAGTACAATGGGATATATTCAACATTGTTCTAAGCATAATTTTTTTTTTCCAAGTATAATTTACATCTTTAAATATTGTAGCGTTGGCACACAGGGCTTTTTGTGGTTTGCCATGTAACATGGCTTTCTGCATAATTCTCATAATGGCGAGCAAGCGTTTTAATAATGTCAAAGACATATGAATGAGATGCTTTCTGACCATCTGGTTTCCCAGTTCTGGAATTAATTTATTTTTGTCACGTGAAAAGGAAATTAGAAAAGTTGCCATTACGGTCCCATTTAATCAACAACTGTCCTACTCAGAAACGTAACTAGGTCAAAGGCTCACAACAGTATGGAAAAGCAGCATGTCCATCAATTAGGGTATCTTTCAATGATAAGATAAAAGAGCTATCACAACAACAACATATGGGGTTACGAATATTTCCAGTGTGTGTTGGGAAGGAAGTAAAGCATTAATTACACTAATAAAACAAATCAGATGCTCTTTTCTCCCTGATAAGCAGCAATTTCACTATGAACTTTTTATGAGATTCTTTTAAGTCTGATGTAATGATTTACAGGGAAAAGTATTTCAGAGTTAGTATGAAAACCAAGAAGCAGAGAGTATTTTTCTTATGCCACTACTGTCACTACCTCAAACTTCTCAACTCCCTGCCCACGCCCAGCAAACAATATTCTGAAGTCTGTCCTCTAAACTGAAGGTGAGAATATAAAAACTTGATATAAATTAAGAGGAACAAGTCCATAAGTTGAACCCCTGCCCCCAAATGGCTTATTTTTAAGATTGTCTGTCACATATCCCTCCTCAACATAAAGAATGGTCTTGCTAATCTTACTCAGGTTTACTATTAATCGTGGATTTCCTACAAACCATCCTTTTAAAGAGTTCAAGTTATGCCAGCTCAGATGGAAGAAACAAACATCTACTCCACATAAAAACGGTTTACAGCATGTGGCTTTCTCAAACCTCTGAAGCCATGCGTTTCAGTTGCCTACCTCTGCACTGATACATGATTTGGATTCAGTTTTTTGGTCTGTCCTGTCTCCTAAGCTACAGGTAACCGCTTCAAAGTCAAAGAACATATTGTGCCAGTGTGCATGAAATAATGTGAACAAACTGCCTCATGCCACAGAAGGAATTACAGAGATAACAAACTTATGTGGTTCAGCATCTACTAAGATCATCATACACTTTAACACCATCTTGCATGTTCCTCAATACTTTTGCCTCACTCTCTTTGTGTAATGCTCAAAATTAGACTGAACCTTTCACACTTTTTTATGGGAAAAGAAGCAGCGAGCACAGACAACACTGAAGGTGCACCAAGTAGGCTCCTGGAAGAGACAAGAGGAAACACTAGGAATTTAGACACTATACTCATTACCTTTGTCACTAGAGTAAGGTGTGTGGACGTTGTTGCTTGGAACAGAGACGTTCTGATGCTGTGGCTGGTTCACGGTTTCTAAAAAGGAAACAAGGTTCTCATGGTGCGACAGTTCTTCTGCCACAGGGAAAGAAACGATATTCCAGTTCAGCTGAGTATCCCCTTCTGTCAGTGCCCGGAAAAGGGAAGGAATTGGTTCATGCAACTCCTCGACAGTACTCTTGGATGTTGGAGGTGTGTCACTGTAATTGCGAGGATTGCACATACCTGCAGAGGAATGAAACAGTAAGTTACACAAAACTCCCTAAACTCTTCCCCTTGAAACAGGCGGGAATATTTGGAAAATTAAAATTGCCTTTTTTTTTTTTTTTTGCTAAGCAGAACAGAGCCCTTTTATATATATTTATCCCACTCTTTGCTCAATAGCAGATGTGCTACCAAATACAGCAGGATAAGCTTTCCATAACAGCAGCTTTCAGATCTCTGCAGACTTCCACAAAACACACCTGCAACTTTTGAGAACCAAGTGAAAAGAAAAGCCTCATCTACATGGCACTCTCCTTCCCTTTTTATGCTACCATTACAGTTTAGAATATGAAGAGTTCAACAAAAGGTTTGTTTTCCCTGGGAAAAGAGACAAAGCACAGCATAACCGATACTAGCATAAATCTGGAATGAAAGTTTATGACTGAAGGAAGATGGTATCTTGACAAGTCCTGAGGTACATGAAACTTTTGATCACAATTCAAGTATTCGATCTCACCTGCTGCAGCAGTGCACTAGATCTTTTGACATCTGCCAGGGGTGCAAAGATCAGTATCAGGAGGGAGAAAGAGTCTGAATTACTTTACCTGCTTACAGGCAGCTCAGATGAACTTCATTTTGCTACTTAGTTGGAGGGGTCACTACAGGCAAAATGCTTATTTCCAGGTTACCTCTTCTTTATTTTTCAATGTCTTTTGTGGTATCTTTTTTGAAGCCTTGTAATCCTCTTGGCCACTCTCTACAAAATGCTTTTGTGATGTGCAATGCAGGTGCCAGTTTGTCATTAACCACTTGTCATTAAACACTAACATTTATTACCAGCAATGAAACTGAAGGGTACCTTGATTTAATCCAAACATTGAAACAACCAAGATTAAAAAGAAAAGTTGTGCCTGCATAGGTATTTAAACTCAGAAGCCATAAAACACTATTAGAAATCACCTGGCAAGAGACAGACAAATCCGTTTTCCTCATGTATATCTGGATATCATTTTGGGTAGTTTCACAGATATAGTTTTAGACAGCTACAGCTGCAAAGCACACCAGTCCTTAAAGTCCCTTGTATCAAAGCAGTACCAAACATAAATGTTCAAAGTCTACCTGCCCCACACTAGAGAAGCATCTCCTGCCCTGCAGATACATTAAGATGCCAGCTTCAGAAATTGTGTTTAACTAGAACCCTATACAAAATGACAATCTCTTCAATCTAGGTAGATGGATTTCCACAATGATCAAACCAGAGCAAAGTTTGCCCATGATGATCAGCATGCGATCTGGCAGATCTTAAGCAAGTGGTTAGCATTACCAGCATTTAATAATAAAAATAATACAAGATAGTCTGCTCCTATAAAAAGGTGAGCCAAATGTTGAATAGAAAAAAAAATAATCCACTCCTCCAAACATCAGGTCATGCTAAAGAGTAATGCCATTTATGCAAACTTTCTACCGTAAACAATTATTTTCCTACTCCTCTCAGCTAGGTTTGTTCTTCCCAGATGCTCCTGGACTCACTTCTTCAATCAAAAATTTCTGTCCTTGCATTATCACCTTTTAGTAAGCACTTTGAATATTCACTCTACAATTGCAATAAATGATGCTGTCGTGGTTTAAACCCAGCCAGCAACTAAGCACCACACAGTTGCTCACTCACTTTCCCCCCACCCAGTGGGGTGGGGGAGAGAATTGGGGAAAAAAAAAGTAAAACTCGTGGGTTGAGATAAGAACAGTGTAAGAGAACAGAAAGCAAGAAAATAATAATAATAAAATTACAATAATAATAATAATAAAAGGATTGGAATATACAAAACAAGTGATGCACAATGCAATTGCTCACTGCTCGCTGACCGATGCCCAGTTAGTTCCCGAGCAGCGAACCACCTCCCCACCCCCCTTGGCCAACTCCCCCCAGTTTATATACTAGGTATGATGTCACATGGTATGGAATACCCCATTGGCCAGTTTGGGTCAGCTGTCCCAGCTGTGTCCTGTGCCAACTTCTTGTGCCCCTCCAGCTTTCTTCCTGGTGAGGCATGAAAAACTGAAAAATCCTTGACTTAGTCTAAACGTTACTTAGCAACAACTGAAAACATCAGTGTGTTATCAACATTCTTCTCATACTAAATCCAAAACATAACAGTATACCAGCTACTAGAAAGAAAATTAATTCTACCCCAGCCAAAACCAGGACAGATGCCCACCTAAAATTTAATTAGGAAGATACCAAACCAGCTAAGAGTTTTGTACCGAGACATCAAGAGACGTATACTTTAGTTGATGTCATTGTATTAATGTTGTGAAATTGAAACCAGCAAGCCTTTTGAGAGGCCCCCTGTCAGGCTGGATTCACAAAATAAATTTCACTGATAAGAAGGACACACAGGAAAAAAAATAACATTAAGATTGTTCATCAAATCATTGCAGAATGTTTACAGTTTGCGTACCTATCAATCTAATAAGAAAATAATATCTTAAGATGGTACCAAGAAACCTTTGCTCATAGCTTAATGGGTAACTGATCATTCCACAAAGATCCTTCCCTATTTTAAAAAGTATTTTGATTATAATAATTATATTTATAAATAATAAATATTATAAAATTGTAGCTTTGGTTAAAACAAAAATAAAAAAGCTTAACTTATGAGCAACTAGTAAGGCACAAACATGCCTACACTACCACTTTGGAGTGGATGAGAAGATGCAGAAATGGGCTATTGAAATGATGGAAGCAGACAAGCCTTTACATGAGGGACTAGAAGAGCTTAACGCACAGAGCTTAGAAAAATTGGGGAAATAGGAACCTGTTGCTGTTCTCCCTACTCCAGTGTCTTTTTCCCTGTCAGAGAAGGGAGAGAACACCCACACAAAACACAGGGCATCAACTGAGCATCAGTAAAGTTAGTGCTGGAGGGCAGGAGGCAATTCCTGACCTCAGAACAGACGTGACCTGAAAGACATGACAACCTACCTTCCTTTACATTAGACATGATCATCTTGTAAAGAGACTTAAGTATCACCTCAAGTATCCACAAAGAACTGTCTCCAATAAGCTGGGTATGGCATGCACTCCTGTTTCCTCATTTGAATAAGGCTATGGCAAGGATGACCCTACACTGAAGAGAATAGGACCATACCATAGAACCAAGAAGATCTGAGGCACCCGCAGAACCATCAAGAGATGTTTTAGTTTACTCAGTACTAGAAAACTGAACCTGAAACCTCATTAACTTCAGCATAACAGTGAGTAATATGCAGATTTAGAAAAAAAACCTGTGTGTGGACTTTGCTTTTTTTCCTCACAATCCCAAAAGGTAGGTTCTTCCTCTCCCTAGAGGAGATAGGCACACTACACCTTGCTTTCTACAGCAGATAATTGTTCTGAACTAGGGAAGTAACCTACTATATTATTCCTCACCCCTATGACTGAATATGACAACAGTGCAGTTTAGTATTACATTACAAAAACCAAGATGACACTGCAAGGGCAAAAGGGATGGGGAAAAAAGGAGAGAGGTTTTGGGCTTGGGTGGTTTTTTTCACTTTTCAAGGATCCCAAGATCAAATAGAAAAAACAAACTCTAGGGCCTCTTTCTAAATGTATACCCTCCACAAGTGCAGGGGCTGAGAATACTTTATGCCATTGGGAAGAATCACACATACACAAGACCACACCACTCCACTGCTCACTGAAAGACAGTAAAGCAAAGATAAGCTAGCCAGAACCAAGCAAAAAGCAGGATAACAGAAAGCATATTCACATCGTGATGGAACAGAAGAAGCAATGGACTGCACTGAAAAGGAGCATTTTGACACTAATCATTGTCATGATTTCAGAGAAGACCCAGCCAGCCAGAGAAGCTGAGAGCCGGTACAACACTCAAGATGCATTCCTTTCATGGAAGCTAGAAGGATTTTAAATGGCAGCAGAGGGAGACTTCCAGCAACCACAGAGGATGAAACTTTCAATACATTTAAAACAAGAGACAGAACTAGAACACATCCTCCTTAAGCAGAGGCAGCACTCACTTGCAAATATCTGGGCACTCTGAATACTACCTTTTAGTAGTAATGCTGTTGTTAAGACTATCATCTAATCCTACAGTAAGAGCTTGTGTGCCTCTTTCTTACCCTCCACAAAGAGCTCTTTTTGCAAATAAGAGAGTGATAAAAACATTGGGCCATGCATGTTTACTACTAATCCCAAGGATTCACAAGGGAACTCAAACCTAAATTGTCTCTGTGCAGTACCTGTCAATACACTTTACAGTTAGAAACCCCCATACAGCATCCAACCCCATCAAGCAGGTGCTGCGTAGTTTCCTCAAGATGACATTTCAAAAAGGAGTTTATGTTTTAGAAACAAAATTAATACTCAGTTATGATGACATTAACCAAGCAAAATCTGGATTACCGCCAGTTCCCACTCCATAGAGCAGATACAGCCTTCAAATGTTTGGTTCTCCACAGTTAATTTATTCAGTACCTGAAGAATGAGCTGTAAGATGTTTAAAGCACAGATTCTGGACTGATATTTTACTTCTATTCTAAGAATGTGAGCTCAGCATGTGGCAGGAGGAAGCAATTTAAAAAAAGAAAACCCCAAAGAAATGCAAACTTACCAACACAGTCACAGCACTCATCCCAAAGTGTGCCCAGGCAGAGCATGCACTCCTTACAGCAGGAACAGTTCCCTTCCCCAGGGCGGCACTGACACAGCTCCTGAAAACAACAGAAACCCATTACACTGCAGCAATCCCAGATGTAAAACGCTAACACAGCAGAACAATTCTTCTTCAAGCTACAACTCAAGTTACGGCATTAAAAAAGCTTAGTACACTAATATAGCAAGTAAACGGTAAAATAGTTCCAGCCAAAGAACCAATCTTAGTTTACAAAAGGATCTTTTGCAAGGTTTTTTTTTTTTAAAAGGTGAAATTCTAAAGACAAATCCGAAGTCAAGAAGCATTTAAAAAGAGAAAAAATGTTATTCATGGGAAAGGTGTGTGCTTTTCTACGTATGCCTGAATCTACAAGTTCTTTGAATGTTTTTCCCATCACAACAGGAAATTCAAAGAAGGAAGTTTCTTTATATATAAATAGTGCACATATGTTGTAATTTAGCTAAAAAAAGGAAGTTACTATAAGCAGCATATGCATACTCAAGAAGATACACATCATCTATAATCACACCTATTCAGGGATTCTAAAAGGAACTTATTTGGTTAAGTCATCTGACCACAGAACTTTGTGGATCTCTGAATGCTTGTTACACATTGCGCTCTGCCTGCAGTATTAGTGACCAGATTATTTTTCACCCCCCAGGTCTAGCTGATTCATTTTTGCTATTATGAAAACAACCCTCCACCTTCCTCCCCCCCCATATCAGCATATTGGGATACTTCCAAGATTTCTGGAGCCTCTAGAAAGTGAAATGGTATACACATGCATTTTTCTTTAACCATTATTAAGCTAAAAAAGATGGAAAAGGCATGGAAGCAAGAAGACAAACCTCTCTCTTCATATTACCTAAACCTGAAGGCACTGGTTTAGCAGTCCAGCTGGAGACATACACTTGTGGACCCCACAGCACAGAAACAGACTACATGGATGAAGGAAATCTAAAGACCGGGGTCTCTTTCCCTCTAGCTCAAATCCATACTATTAATTCCAGTTTGGCTGAAAGACTGTGGCTACCTGACAATACTATATGGGCTTGAATCATGCTGTAGTGTAAAACATGGACAGTCATGAAGTCACATTGGTTGTCCTGTCTAAGAATTTGGTTTTGATTATGTCTGTCTAACTATCACATTATGCTCAACTGGTGAGAAAACAAAATCCTGTTACTGGAGACACTGACCACGGGATCCTACCCACCCCCAGCTTTACTGGAAGAGCCATTGGCAAACCTCTGCTACGCACCAGACCAGGAAGATGACACCCATCCCCACTTCTTGACCCCGTTCTCCACAGACAGGGGAGAGACATACTGCAGCGTGGGCGGGAGACACACACAGACAGGAGAGAAGGGCAGGAAGATGGTTTGGCATGAAATTCTCCTAACCTGGAGTCACTACCTGAGGCTCCAACTCAGCTAACCACAGCTGGGTCAGGGACACCACACCTTACAGGCACACACAAACATCACCCAAAGAGTCTTTCTGTAGCACCTTAGGAAAAAGCCAAGGGGGCAAACCTCCACTTTTTAAGTAAATCTTTGCCCGATTTCATTAAAGATCAGGTAGAGGAGAAAGGAGGTGTTTTTACAGCAAACATCAGGAGCGCACTTGCTAGGCAAGGCAAGGCACAGAGATGCACCTGATCGTGTATGACTCCCATTCTATCTTTATTTTGCAACACTGGCAACTGCAAATGCCTGCAGCCTGTTGAGCTGCACAGGGATCACCTCCCTCTTGCACCAACTCACGTGGGCCCACGGAAGACTGAAGAGTGCATTTCAGAGGGTGAGGCCAAGGTGAGGTCTGGCTGGGAACAGGGCTTAAGAATACAGCAAATGAAGCTTCAGGGCTCCCAGTTCTGGACTAAAACTGAACAAACCCCCAAACCTGCTGCGGACGTGCTACAATGTATTAATGCAGTATAAATTAATTAATCTGTTATTTTTCCATTCACTTCATCCTAGATCACAAATCTTCTTGAAGCCAGCAAAGAAACCAAATTCACAAACTATTGCATGTTCTACCTAATACTGAGAAATGCTGTTGCCCCTGCTGAGTGATCAAGTGTGAACTGCTCCACATGCATTTCTGCAGTATGCAGTCTTAGTAAGTCTTGATTTTTTATTTACAGAGTGGAAAATTACCAAGATCTTTTACTTTTTCATCCTCAAAGTTTAATAATGTCACCTATTACTATGCTGTTTCCAAGTGAAAGATGAAAAACAGGCTCATTAATGAAATATACAATTTTTTCCATAAGAGGAGACACCACAAACTTAGGAAGATGACTTATGTGAATGAATGACGCATTTCTAAAATATTTATCTTAGCATTTGATAAACAGATTGTGTCAGCCTTGAGAATAAAAAGCCCGAATAAAACAACTTTAAAAACAACCATAAGTACTGTTACCTTGGCCAGAGAATAGTATTAATACATACTAGCATTAAAAATATCCTATATATTTTTTCTTCAACAGCAAAACTGGGCAAATAACTTCATACTTATTAAAGACATTGCAACAGCAACAAGCCAGTATATGGGAGGAGGCGAGTCTCCATAAACTATTAAATGTAATGTATGAATCAAAGCCAGAAAATTCAAGAAATTTAAGTTGTTTCAGTTTTATAGATTGCACTAATCTAAGAGAATCTAAGAGAAGAGTACTCTCACTGAATTAAATGTAAATTATACATTTGCAACATAATAAAAAAAATGCTGCTTAGCGCTGAGAGATGTGAGCACTAGCTTGGGATAGCATCACTATACCTACCAGTCTTTCAACAACTTCATATTTATAGGAAGGGCTTACGAGCAGTGTAATTTTTTATTTTATTCCTTTTTTTTTTTTTTTTACTTACTTTTTTGTTTGTTTTTTTTTTACTTGGAGGGGGACGAGGGAAGAAAGAGCAACCTAATTAGTCTTCTGCACAGTTCTCCAGCTCCCTCCTTCTCAAAGTTCGACTGCCTCTTCAGGGCAATAACTGTATGTTTTTCCATATATGTGTTTGCACGTACATGGTTTCCTTAACTACTCTTGAGTCCTTCTGCCTGACTCATCCACACTGGATACTTGCACAGGATACATCTTTTTAAAAGAATGCTTACATGAGACACGGGTGAAGCAAGGCAGAATGAGAAATGTTCCTTGTTGATAGCTGGGGGTGGTGAGGCGTCAGTGGAAGAAAATATTACTCATAAGTCAACTTGGCAACTTCCCAAGCTGAACTACTGAAGGTGCATCGGAGAATGTATTTTGCTAGGCAAGAAATAAGCCTCTCAGCCTAAAAATACAGCATTAAATAGGAAGCAGGCATGTTTGTACAATAAAGATACTTCTGCTCCAGAGAGCGAATAAAGATTTTTACAAGGTATTTAACATCTGCCTTTTTTCAAAGCTTTCTTGAAATGACAGAGACTATTTTCTCAGTGCAGTGAGAAACAGGACCTGAAGGCATTGGCAACATCTTTGTGAACTGGAAGGGGGAGTGAAAGAAAAAGAGCTAATGTTTTTTCCTAGAACAGTTTAATAACAGAAAATCTCCTGGAAGCAAACCAGCCAGAACTGTTTTGTTAACCCAACTGCGTTATGTACTACAGCTAAAACATACACACTAAAAGTAATTTTTGAATGCCTAAGCCCTGAAGTTAAGGAGTGGTGCTTATTTCATACGACAGGGCTAAAAAGTCTTGGAAATCCTTTCAAGCTGACAAGTTTGTACACAAGATTAACAGGAGGCAAAGGCGAAGAGAGATTTTAGTTGGAACAATACTGCACCAGCTGAGGTAACTGCAGGCATGTAGCGTTCTGGACAGAAAACACTGTATTCTCTGCAAAACAGCCCCTCTTTAGAAGGATCTGAAATCCATGCCTGAACTATAGCACCATTTGTTTCCTACACACAGCAGTAGTTTAAAGAGCTGTTGCAGATGAGACAGCAAAGTTCAGCTTCAGCACAACATAGACATACAAGCCTGACTACTGCAGGTAGCTCTGCACCACAAGAGCCAGCCTGGGACTCACCTCAAACCTGTTTGCTATCAACAGTTGTGGGAACATCCTATCCTAGAGGTTTCTGCCTTTAAGGATTTCCTCCATGTTGCAAGGACACAATATAGTCCTCCACTCTGCCCAGCGAGCATAACTGGCCTTGTCATCTCCTCCACACATGGAAACATCACAACAACCCATGCACCCAAGTCAACAACAGACGTGCTAGAATACACACATCGTGTGCAACCAGGGCTCAGTGGCCCACCTGAAAAGCAAAGTAACAGTCACTTATTGACTTCAATGCCCCGGTCCCAGAGACATGGGAAGGAGCTACATCCAAAGCCTTCAAGGAAGCTAATTTTGTGGTCCCAGTCTGCCTACATTCCCAAGTCTTATCCACAACTCCTTCAACAACTACAGGAAGCCACAAAGTTTTTTTGTGAAGGCTAAGCTTATACAGAGAGATGCCTCAAGCTATTTTCTTACAGGTCTTTGCTTACAGAAAGACAAGAAGTAGACTACGAGAGCACCAATGAAGCTACAGCCTCAAGATGTACAAGGAAAGCTGAATGCAAGTTGTTGATCTCATGCTCTGTTCTGGATCTAACAAAATAAATATTTATGTAGGGACCACCCTCAAGCAAAGCAGCTCCTAAGGAGTGGCAGTAATGACTGTACTGACTTCTAGCCACACTGGCAAAAATATTTATGTTAACCATATGCTTTTTGAGAGAGCAGGTCTTTTGTCTCATTATGTCTCTAAAACAGGCAGCCTCACTTTCTGCACGCAAATGCAGATGACGAACATTCACATTCTGTTTGCTCCCCCAGTTGTCTCCAAGTGACATTATCCTGGTTTCAAGCCACGGATTTTGCTGAACTAGAACAGTTTTAAAAATAGGTTAGGGAAAAAATATCAGTCATGCGATAGTCAAGCAAACTCACTCACCACAGTATTTTATTTTTAAGTTCAGATTTCTCTAGAAGAGTTTAGAGGGGAAAAAAACCCATTGATATATTCTACTTGTATACCTACCCAAGAAATAACATGCACTTCACATACCAGTGCAGCGCTTCTGCCGCAACAGTCCTGCAGTTGGTTTGGTTTTTTGGTTTGTTTTTTTTTCTTTTAAAAGCCAAGAAGAAAGATGACAACTGCTTCAAGGTAAAGCTTTAGGAGTCTTCATATCCACAATCAGAGTAGGCTGACCTGATCTGTTCTTCTACAAAGAATGAATACTGACTGGTATGTCAGGCCTGTTTGCAGGAACAGAGCAGCCAGATGGTGAAAAGGAACAACAGCATTCCCCTGTAACTGTACACAATTCACGTGGCCTGGGTTACTTTAGGGTCTTGGAGAATTGCATACAATTCTGATTTTAGGGAAAAGGGATTCCACATCACCTGTACAAAGTAAGAGAGAACACACCTACAACAAGTAAAGCACTACAGGGGTCTGTGCATGCAAAGGGCTGCATCGCTACAGAGATGCCAACATTATCCAAGTAAAGCACAGTTATGCGAGGCACCTCCATGCAGTGCTGAACCTCAGCCATCTTATTCCCAGACGAGGAAGGACTCCGGTAGCATTAGCTCCATTTCTTCCTGGGCTGTACTCTATTCATACTAGCTCATAAAAATAAAGTTTAAATGCTAGGTGTCTCAAGCTTGACTCAATAAAAGGTAAGTGATTACTTGAGAAGGAGATGTCTGTGCTTTCATGGATGGTGGACTCCATCAATGACACAGGAAAAGCAGACAATACATCTTCCCTGTTTTCCCCTTCATCTGGACCAACAGCTTTCCCCTGAATTAACAAATTAGTACCACTGCACTTGCTAATTAAGTGCCTCGTACATCCAATGCCACAATAGCATCTTACTTTTTAAAGGTTTCAAGCCTAGAGAGGTGATTTGAAAAAATGCAACAGAAAGAACTTCTAAGTGCATCAGTTTGTCACAGTGCACAATGCCCAATGTATCAGCAAAAACACCGGCATTGTCGTTGAAAAGGTAAAAGTCAAAAGCCTCTTTTTCTTGCTCCCGTATTTAACAACTCCACAAACCATAGTGGGGCTAGGAGAACCAGCAATTGTTTTTGGTTTTTTTTAAAGCAACGGCAATGCAGAAGCCAGAAAGAAGACAGTTCAGCCTACAGTCAGTCTTCCTTCCACAGGATGGATTTGTGAATCTGACAAGTATTTTTATTTGTAAACCAGCCAAATTTTATACGGAAGTAAATGAAATGAAGTAAATGTGGAAATGCTTCATGCCACTTCTGTATCACTTTTTAGACTGTGATCATACATTTATAGTAAGCATACTAGCACGTTACCAGCATATGATATTTCTGCTCTTTACTATTGCATTTCCAATCTACAAAGAGGCAGCAAGAAACAGTATCTTTTAGAGAAGCTGCAACTGACCACATGAAAGCTCCTTTTTTTCAATATCGAGTCAAGAAGCATGTTCAATACACCATTAGTAAATAAATACTTGGTAGTTACCAGACTGCTTGCAATTTTGCTAGAAAAGGCACTTTTGTTCTGCTGCACACCGTACCTCTTAACTCCTGCTATAAGACGAGCAACCTGGTCTCAGTTTGATTCTTTCACTACAGACAAGACATACAGTGGGTCAAAAGCAGCATCTGGATTTGAGTTTAACACCCATTTCCTACCAATTCAACTTATAACTATTTGGTTTGGGGTTTTTTTAGGTAGACCCGCATGCTTTCAGAGCTTGCTCATTACCATTAGTAGCCATAGGTCCCTCCTGATCAAAAAACTTTTCCAAATGCACCTCGTGACTCTAAGACAAGTTAGGTCCCTACTCATGTTAGTTCTCTCACATGGGTTTTTAGGCATCTTTTAATCGACTGTACAAACTTGATATTATGGAGAGCTTCAGGCATCAACTACTGACCCTTTGTCTGGGCCAGGGGATTTAAGAAAGTGGACAGACTGCAAGTTAAGGGGAACATCTCAGGCAGATATGGAAACATTGTAAGCACATTTGAACTTCTGGTATTGCAGATGTCTTTAAAAAACCCAACTGTTGCCCACAGAAAGCTTTCTAATAAAATGTCTGTTTTAAATTGCTGCTTGTTCATAATATCACTAATAAAGAAGAAAGAGACTGAAAATTAACAGTGTGACTGGTAGTGGCTTCTAACAATAACCCAGCAATCACAATCCTTGACTTGAAAATGTTTCCATCAAAAAAAGAAACATGCCCATATACACATGCACTTAATATTATCTATAAAATGGTTGTTAATCTGCATTTATACATGCCGGAGACCAAATTAACTTCTTTAAAAAGATACTATTTAACATAAAATAACAGTTATTTTTATCAATGGATCTTTTCAAGACACAGCTTCAGAACTGTTTCTTAAACTTTTAAAAGCAAATAAAGGAAACACAACTCATACCTGTATCAGGCATTTACTGACATCGCTAGCACAGAGAGCCTTATTACAGCCTGTTGATGACTGGATCCACAGCAGGAACAGAAGGACAGTGACTGTGGGCGCTGTGATGTACTGCCTCATGTTTCCTGCAGGTGAGCAATTTTCACAAGTACTTAGATGTTACATAGGCTTTCAATTCAATCACAAAGTTGTTGGCTTCTTTTTTTAAAAAAAACACAGACACCAACATTTAAAAAAAAAAAGTACCTGAGACTTTGAACAACATGACTTTCAAGAGCCACGCAAGTGACTGAAGTCAACCAGAGACGAGCATCTGCTACTTCAAACAGACAGAAGAACTGAGTTTGTTCAAAGCATTCCACCTTTCTCCCTTTGTGAAAACAGAGCTTCTCTGCAGGTGGTATTTGTTACAAATATAGCATGATTAGCAGTGTGCCAGTGAGTTCTTACTTGCGCTTAGCATGCAAACCCCGTCAAAAGAGGACCCTCTTGCCCTAGGCACTGTACCAATATATAATAAAAGGCAGCCCATGTTTGGGCAAGCTCGCAGTGAGCCTGTATTGTTCTCATAAGAGAAAAAAAATTGCTAATGGGGCGCTGGGTTTCTTTCTTTCTGTAACTAAAAGTGTTCTTCTGCTTTATGAACTCAACCCCCCCCCCCCCTCAATTAGCAGTATCTTAACATAAAAAAGTAGAAAAACAAGCCAACGTGTAAACAAGGCATGACCTGGACGTTTAAAGCCCGTGTCAGATAAGCCTTTCTTACAACGGTTATTAAATGCTTCTTGCTGCCTCGGGCGCACCACCATCTGTACTTACGGAGAATTGGGAGGGACGACCCCCCCCCGCCCCCCGCAAGACCCGGGGACACGCATGGAGAACACGGGATCTTCCCCCTCAGGAAAGGGTCACCGCTTACTCCCCTCGCTACACACAGAGCAAAGAAAGTTTCCCTTCACCTGGAGCCGGCCCAAACCCACCGGGTGTTGCATTCCGGCAGGCCGGGCGCAGAAGCCAAGGGAAGCGAGATGCTCGGCGGGACGAGCGATCCCGGCGCCTTTTAGCACCGCGCCGCTTCGACGGCGGGCCGCGCTCGGCTGTTACGTAAAAGGCTCCTGAGGAGCCGAGCCGGCGCGATGCCATTTCCACGAGCACCCCGCTCGGATGCGCCGGCGCCCCGGGCTGACCGCGCACGTCCCCCTTCCCCCGGCTCCCCCCCACCCACCCCCCGCCGTACTTTCGTTTCACCGACCGCCGCTTTCCCAGACTTTTATTCGGCGTCCCCAGGACCACGACCCCTGCCCGCCGCCCCTCCGCTCCCGCCGCCCGCCCCGGCGGCACCGGCTCCCCCCAACCCCGCCTCGGCACCGCTCTCCCTCCCCGCCGAGCTCGCAACCCGGGGCGGAAGAGACCCAGGAACCCCCTCCGGCCGATCGACTCACGCTCGGGTGCCCCTCCCCGCCGAGGCTCCCCGCCGCCTCCCGGGAGGCCCCAGCCCCAAAGATGGCACTGCCAGCGGCCCGGGAGGCCGGTGACAGGGAGCGCACCCCCCTCCCGAAGCGGCCCGGGGCAGGCGGGGCGCCGCCGAAAGCCGCCCCTCCTGGCAGCGGGGGGCCCGGCCTTCACCTCCTCCGGCCGGCAGGCAGGCAGGCAGGCAAGCGGGGCGGCTGCGCCGAGCCGCACCGAAACTTTCCTTCCACAAAGAAGCAGCCGCCTCCCCCCCGGCCACTGGCTCCATCCCGCCGGCGCCGCCGCCCACACCTCTCCCTCCGCGCCCCAGCCGGCGGCTGGCTCACCGGACGGCGCCGCGGCCGGGCACCCCCCGCTCCGCGGGCGGCTCTCGGTGCTCCGGAGGCGGCGGCGGCGGAGGAGGAGGCGGCGGCGGCAGCAGCAGCGACCGCGCGCCTCGGCCCGCTGCTCCCCCCTCGGCCGCAGGCAGCGCGGAGGCGGCGGCGCGGCCTCGCATCGCCCCGCCTCGGGGCACCGTCAGGCACCAGGACCCTCCCCTCGCCGCCGGCAGCGCGCCCCGGGACCCTCCGCCCCGGCGGGCGGCGGCTGCGCGGAGCGGGGTGGGGGGCAGGGGCCGGCGGGCGGGGGCTTCGCGCTCGACGCTGAGTAGCGGGACGGCAGCGGAGGGGCGAGGCGGAGGAGCCTGCTTCTGGAGGGGCTTTGAGCCGGCGGGAAGGGCGCTTCTTGCGGCGTGCGGGGCTGAGCATCCCCTCTCCGACGCGAGTGCGAGCAGGGGACAGCTCGGCGGTCTTGTGGGGCGAAATGCCAGCCCAGGGGAGCTGGCGAGGGAGGAGTAGGGCGCGGGGGTTTCGCCGAGGGGCTGCCGCGGGAAGGGCAGGACGCCTGGGGAAGCACCCCCGCACCAGAGGGCTGCGGGCAAGGCGTGTGAAAGGAGAGAGAGAGAACTGGGGGGGAACCGCCGCTGGAAGCAAGCGGGCTCTGCCGCTAGAGGCAGCCTGCTGAAGCGCTGAAGGGGAGCTCGAGCTTTGCGAAAAATTGGCAGAAGCTGTCCTGACAAAGGGCCGGCGGCGGCCGAGGGGCTGCGTCCCGCAGCCGCTGCCGGCTGGGGGAGGGCAGGGGCAGCCTCTGATGAAGAAGGGACCCTGGGCTTTCGGACAGCCTCGATCAGGATCTCGGAAACACCGCTGCGGGGGTAGTTTATCCTCCTACATGTCAGTCCCCAAGGGACAAAGGTAACTAGTTGGTCCCCAGAAGAAAAACGCCGCAGGAACCTGACTGGGTACCCAGAAACCCAGAGTAGCCCTCGGGCTTCCCAGAAGACGGCTAGACTCCCGCGAGGGAAATACAGCCTTCTCCCCAACAAGTTATTAGTGTATTTCATCTCATCCCTCCTTCTCCCCTCCCAACGCACACCGCTTTGTTGAGGGAAATCCACAGCAGGGTGTCCTTTAACAATACACTAGGTGTCATCCCACAGAGTAAACTTTAAAAAAAAAAACACCACGACTGCAACAAACCCTGACTTCAAATCAGACAAGCCAGGAGATCATTGTCTAACGGACCAAAATATTTGGACAGTCACCTTTCTTTGAGCAACTAAGTTTTTACTAAGCAGTTGCAATTGAAAACAACAGAAATCTGTTTCACAGACGCTGGTAATAGGAAATCATCTCTCCTTGTAAAAAAGACACAGGTTAACCCTAAGAAACATCTGTCTTCAGACCTCCTTTTAAGATAGAATACTGCCAAAGTATTTTTAAATTGTCACAAAAAAATGTTTCTGCTGATAATTCCAGAGGATGAACTTTGTTTTACAGTAAACACACTTCAACCCCCACCCTCTTCCCACCCCTGCGAGACCCATGGGGCTGTTCCTGCTGCCATGCAGGGCGCAGAACTGCCACAGCACCCCAACGCCATCCTGCTCCCTGGTTGGTGTTAGTGCTGTTGCCCCAGCAGACTGTGATGCCCTTGCCCTTTCTGAGCATGCACTGAGGTACCACTGTACAACTGCACCAAGTAACAGCTATAAATCCACTCAGTTGTCTCCTCCATCCCAAGTATTTTTGTCACCCACTTCTTTTCTAACACAGCCAACACTCCTGCAACCCCGTTTATATTTTCTGTTCTTTATGAAATACTCTTTAATTATTCCTATCTCCTACTTCAAAAAGTCTGTATGAGCTTCTCCCACTTCCAAATACACATGCTACTTTTTACCACTCCAAGTATCTGATGGAAGTAAACTCATACCCACTTACTAGTTGTTAACATCTTGCAGCTTTATCCATTTTTTTCCTCGTCTTTTCAAGCAGATAATACAGATAATTCAAGATAATAATTTCAAGATAATACAGATTTCTGTATTATTTTAAAATTTTACAGCTACTTTCAAAAGAATATTTTACTTTCAGAAGAATATCACATTTGCATTTTCCTCAGTACATCTTCAATTCTGAGTGATGTCAGGAAGATATTCCTATATAAGAGCAGGAACAACTTCTCCTTCCACAGGTACCTAACAAATTAAGAGTGGAAAAAAAGTTACAGGGCAGGAACTACATACTAATTGGTTTTACTATGCCTGAGTTACTGTTACATTATTCTTGACTGGAACTAGAAGTGATGCGCACATGGGAAGGAGCCTGCTGTCCATACAGTCTCTTGTTCAATGCCTGTTCGCTCTTCATCACAAGGCACCCTGAGCATTCATACAAGCATAAGGAGTAAGTACTCTGCAAAAGTTCACCTAGTAATTAAAAATCAGTTCAAAACATGTACTTTACATCTCTTTTCCGGGTAACCAGGTCTCTTGCCTAAGCCCCATTTCTTTCAGAAGTAATTTCACAGACATCAGATCCCAAGTACTCTTGAATAATTTATGGACTAGAGGGTAACTTTCATGAGTATCTGTAGCCTCCTACTAATAAATAGTTAACTGTCTGCTCATTAACAGTACTAAGAATAAAAAAGCATTAAATTTCACAACCTGGGAATTTTTTTTAGTTTTTCATTGAGCTGCCTTACATATTTCAGGAATGCTAAGATTTGATATATCAAGTGTTACAATATTAAGAAATTCCAACTAATAACATGACCAATAAAATTTATTAAACATTATATTTACAACTATTTACATATCCTTCCATAGATTACTATTAAAATAGACAATATACAATTTAAGAATTTTAGTTCAAAGGCATTTTGTTGGAAAAAAATAGGCTCTGTTATGAGACCGCCATATAAGAGCAAAAGGGTTTTTTTTGTTTTCCACAAAAATATTTTCAGTATAGTAAGTCATAGGTATGGCATTACAACAGCAGACTAATATGAAATATGATTTTGTAAATATTACAATTGTTTAGGTATCAGTTATTGAAGTAAAGAAGTTAAGAGTTCTGTGAAGCATGCAATACATTTCAGTTTCAATTCTTTTACAGTTATGGTGATGAAGCAAGCAGCTAAATCAAACACATGCCATACAAAAAAGAACTGCCAACCGGGAACACACTACACTTAATAAAAACTACAACTTTGGTCCAATAAAACATTAGACAAAAACAGTTTTACAGTTAAAATATCTACTTTATACAGGTTTGAACATTAATTACAAGATTATTTACATTTGCACAATATGTATAAAATAAATTATTTAAAAATGAAGATGATATTACATCTTTTTCCAAAAAGAAAACTGTACAGTAATTTACAAAATATAAGATTAATAGACTATTTTCCTCCAAGTCTTACATTTTCTTCCACAGGCTTTTTCATCATTTTTCTGCAGGAGTTCAACTATTACTGAAGTTTCATAATACAAAGCTTTATAGCAGATTTTAAGTATCTTTTCTTTTGGTGGCTGTTTTAGTTATTAACAGCTTCCAGCGCTGTTAACTCCCCATGTTTCATCATCTTTTTCAGCAATAAGCTCTAAAGCTACAGGCAACTTTAAAATACAGATAATGGCAGTTACTGGAACACTGACTTTAAAATCAGCATCAGTCTTCTGTGTTTGAACAAGAGCCTGTGCCACACTTCTGTGAAGAAATACCCGAATTTTTGAGAAAGGTAGTATTCCACAGAATTAAGTGCTCTGTCTTAAAAGAAAAATACTTTTCTGTATCACTGCACCTCAATCTCTAGTTGTCCAAGGGAAAGGGTGAGCCAGAAGATGCTAGTTGTCATATTGGTGTCAATTCAAAGTCATCATTAACATCAACAAGAGGAACATAAAACTCCTGGATTTCATAAATGCTGATAGATTTGTATGTAGCCGGATCAAGTTCTTGTAGTTTAAGCTGCCACTCCAGTCTCTGTACCGCATTTAAAGCTGCTGCTTCATGCTGCTGCCTCATCAAAAGGCACGTCTATTTTAAAATTGAGAAAGAAATTATTTCAGTATTTGAAAAAATATTGCAACAAGTTTGAAAACAGAAAAAATATCTAGGAGCCTCTCTGGTGGTAGTAATTTATTTCTCCACTATGTATTTAGAAATTTGCTGATTCTTCCATTACACTATATAGCAACAAAGGTTAAGTTTTTATACTGCTAGACCCTCCTTTATGTTGCCCTCAAAACCTCTACAATAGCATATGATACTCCATACAAATCTACTATTTTTTCATCTATTTATTCATCTCATCTTCATAGTGACATTAGAGTTTTGGGGTTTTTTAAAGTGGAAAGACAAAGTGTACCTTTAATTTATCAAACTTAT
This sequence comes from Buteo buteo, assembly GCF_964188355.1. Taxonomy (NCBI): domain Eukaryota; kingdom Metazoa; phylum Chordata; class Aves; order Accipitriformes; family Accipitridae; genus Buteo; species Buteo buteo. The sequence goes on along the minus strand of NC_134173.1, from coordinate 20,396,328 downwards.
CATCAACATCCTGTAACCACGACATAAACTGTCTTGCATTAAATCGATCCCTCACTGATGTTTTGCTGTCATCCGCCTGCAAAAAAAAATTTATTCAAACTGTAAGTTATGTGATGATTCAGCCTTAAACATACTTTAAAAGATAAAATCTACTTTGTGGGACCTTCATAAGCAATGCTTCAGATGGGAAAAGAGAGTCAAAGTATCACAGTATATATGAGCATAAGTGTTGACCACTACTTTCACTGTGAGCCAGCTGCTCACTAAAAAATGGATATTTTCAGATTCCCTCAAGCTCTTCACTGTACTCTATTTTTGAAGTTTAGAGTAGGAGGCTTAAAGATTTATGCCTTAAAATCTTAATCAGTACAATGCAGATCCTTCCACAAAATTGTTCTCTCTTTTCTCTTTAAAATTCAGTAACAAATTAAATGAATATTCCCTCATGGAAAAGCAAACACATTAATAAAGGAAAACTTAAGCAGCCTGAATTAACTGGCTACACAAGTATTCAAAAGCAATAATAAAAAATATTTTTACCATCAAAATCCCCAAAAGGAGATTTAAAAAAGTGAGCAGATATGTCTTATGTCCTGCTCAATGAAATAATTATTTTTTTGTTTTAAAAACTATTTAATAAGAATCTGGTATATCACATCTGTCCATCATGAGAAACTAGATATTCTATAGATAGTCCTAAAGCCAGACTATGCCAATTTAACATTTAAATAATAATCACTAAATAGAACAAGCTGCTGTTACTTTTCTTAGGGAAAGAAAGGAAAAGACACTGCAGGAATTTGTACACTGTAGCAATAGGCAAGAACAGGAAAAAAACCCCTGCGAAGACTGAAATCTCTACAAAACAGCTGAGATTTCAGATATCAAGGACAGCTGAACAGGTTGGCTCTAGAAAGAGCCCTCAACAACACTGTCTTGTAACCCTGAACTGTAGGCATTTAGGTGAGCTGTGACCAGCTAACAGTTGAACACCAGAAACTTGGGCCGCTTTCCTCCCCCATCTGTGGTTTGACCCGTATGACTGCAAAGTACAGTTCTCAAGGTCTGCCCAACATGTGCAGCCATAAAGGCAAGCCTTCAAAGACTCAGAATTCCCATAAAAACAGTTCTGAGGTGGTCATTTTCCCGAAAAATAAACCAGATCTTTGCTTACAAATCTTTCCCAGCTATTTGCTCAAATACAAGAAAAGTTTTGTCAGAAATATTTCTTTATTGGAAAACAAAATAACAAAATTAAGAGTTGCTAGCGGGGTAACAGGAAAGTGGAAGAATGCCTTGCAAGACAATGGTTTCCTATGCATCTACATTCTTCTCATGAAGCAAATTTAAATCAAAGCATCAAGCTGGTAGTTTAAAACATTTCAATTATAATTATAATTAAAAAATATACTTTGCTGAACATTATGTGCAGTATTAACTTTTCTAAGAAAAATTACCACAGACTGAAACACAAAGCTGTTGAGGTAGTGAGGGGGAAGGAGAGGCATTTTACTACTATTATTATATAGGCAGTCAAAAAAGCTGCAATACTTGGAGGGGTGGGGGGCAGGCTGGTGGGGACCACAACAACTCCCCCAATAAAGATTCCTTTTGCTTCACAGAATTCAAATATAGAAATCAACTGTAAAATATTAACTATAAAAAAGCAGTTATATGCATAACTCAGATGCATCTCAAATTTCTAAAAAGCTCAGGGCCTCTAAATGGGGGCAGAAAAAAAGCAAAACATTCTGAACTTCAGAACTAACAATGATGATATTTGGACTGTTAACAGAAGAGAAAAAAAATCTCATTTTTGCCCTATCAGTTAGATTTACTAAGGAAATGATAAGTTAAAGAATTATCAGTACAAAGCTTAAAATGGGAGAACAAGAGAATCTCCATAAACTGCTATCTCCTGCTGAACCACCTTTGTTTTGCATAGCCCTAGTTCTTTAAAGACGGTAAAAAAAAAATGTAGTAACAGACTGAGGAAACACTGGAAGCTGTAATAATTCTATAAGGGGCTCCAGGACTAAAGTAGAATTCCACATATGTTGGAAACGTAGGTGTTTCATTTTAAAATGCCCAACATCCAATGCATCAACACTTTTATTACATCCAAAACATCACATTTCTTCCTTGCATTATGTGTTCCTCACCGACACTGAAACAGGTTCTGAATGCTGTTTCTGTTAGTTAGCAGACCTGTTCACAAAATACCAACACCATGAAATTATATTCTTTTAGAGATATAGTTGCAGCAAACCTCTGAGTGCTAGTCCATAAAAGGTATACTGCTCATTTGTTTTAATCAGGACTAAATGCCACCACTGAACATGTAAATAACATGGTGCATATAAATAATATAGAGCTTGAGGTGACTTCGAAAAAAATAATTTCATCTGGTAGCATTCAACATTTCACTGTTGGTCATCTGTTTTTTTATGGAACAGTTCTAATGACCGCCTTATAGAGAGGAGAAAAGTATAATGTGAATATCTCCACAAAACATTTCCAAATTTCACAAACTGATCTCATCACTTCACACACTACTGCATTCCAATCCTCTGGACTACTTACAAAAATAATCTTACATTCTGATAATTTGTTGTTGTTGTTTAAGCTGTATTTGTAAGCTTCCAAAATACATTGTTTATGACTGAAATTTGGTCTCACAAAAATCAGCAGAGTAATGTTCTCATTTTATCCTTCTCATAATTTCTGGAGGTGAAAGAAAACCAGACATGGCACAAACCAGAAAATCAGTGTGTATATACCCATATCCTCTTGTTATTGTATACCCAAATGAGGCCTAATCAAAGTAATGATCTATAATAAGCAAAATCTTAATTCCAAACAAATCAATGACAATTTCAGTATGGGAAGAGAATTCACTCCAAACACTCCTTTTGAGTCAGGCTAGACAGACATTTTTGTCTGAAAAACATCTCTTTACCTGAGCATCCAGAGGCACATTATAAACCTCGGCATCCAGCAGAACAGTGCAGGCACTGAATGGTAGCGTTTGATTAGCTAGTGTTCTTGCTGCTCGATAATGAACACGTAGAACTTCTTGTTCATTAGAAACAATAAGCTTTTCCTAATTGAATGAGATATCAACATATAAGTATACATTTGATAAATTGAGCATTTCAGTTTGATTCATAAAAATGTCCATTCATTTAAACATTTCTTTTTAAGGCCTACACTTTTGAACAGTGTGAGAAATGGCCTGGTGGAGGGAAGAGCGGTTGTTAATCTAAGCAAATCCAAAATTCAATTTAATGATGCAAAGAGTGTTCCCTGAAAGTCAGAACTGAAAACACCTTCTCCCTCCACACCGTTGGCTGAATGTCATGCCCAGATTTTCCACTTAGTGCTACTGGGGCAACTTCTAGTTAATCAAGAAGGTGAAAGATTAAAGGTATGAGGAACACAGGGCTGGGATATAGGTTTGTGAGTCTCAAATGTACAAAGATTTTTGTCACATGCTTGTCATGCCAGGCACAATGGCCAAGCAAACTGAAGCAGAAATACAATTTGCAGGATAGAATTTTATTTTATTTTAATTTTTTTTTTTAAACCATATGCAGAAACTCCATAAATTCATAGCTGGACAAAGATTCTTTCCTGAACTAAGACAAGAAAATATAGCTCACTTGGCCACATTTGACTTATAGTTGGAAAAAGTGGATTTGATTTGGAGAACAGTCTATTTGAGCAAAATAACTAAAAATATGCAGAATTTTATAAGACCTAAAAGAATGTATCTGTGCATTTATTGCTCTGCAACACAATGGCTCTAATTTTTATCAAAAGAAAATAAGGTGGATTATAAAAGCTCTGAAAACAGAAAAAGCAGCATCTTTCCTTTGGTTACAACTAATTTCTTTTCAGTCAGAACTTGAACCATGTTTACATTCTTTGTGTGTGTTATTTTATACCTAGCTTTACAGTGAAATGCTGAATTCAAGTGAAACCCCTCCCTCATCTGGTTTGTTAAGCCACATTGAAATAAACTTAATCAAAAAACTACCACACTGGGTTTTAATGAGCCTGCTGCTTGTATAACTGTGTGGAAACCCTTAAAGATACATTCTATGTGAGAAAGGGGTCCTGTCTGTGTCCACAAGCAATCTGGCTCACAATACTGCCACGACATCTAAATCTAGGCTGCCAAAGAAAAACGTTTGGGCAACGTAAAAATAAAGAATACTCTTAAACCAGGAATATTTTCTCAATTTCTGTATTCAAATTCAGTGAAGCCTACAGATGTAGTTCTAACATAATTTTAGGCAGTTTTTCCAAGCAGAATATTGCAAATAATGTTTTAGTCTTAGAGCCACGTGTCTTCTACCAATACAGAATTTACTCTTGCTTCAATTCTTTTAACTCAGTCAATTTGGTTCTGAAGTCTACAACCGTTATTAACTTTCAAAACTAGACTCTGCAGCTTTCTTCCCACTCCCCACTGCCCCTGGGAAAAATCTGGGCCACATCTTAGAGCAATTAACAGGAAAAAGCTGCTATCTTACTGACTTAAGTATTCTGCTAACAGTTGTCCAAAACCATTTTTTTTTTATTTACAAGTTTCTCCAATTCATTAATTTGGATAGAAGGCAGATTTCTTCTCAGGCATTGTTAAATTGAGCAAAATACAGTCTGTCCATTGAAAAAGAAAAAACCCTAAAGCTTAAAGTTGGGAAATAAAAAAATAAATTATGTTATTCTTACCCTTTCAATACTGTGCTGTAAACGTAGTTTCATCCTTACAACCTCCTGTTGTTTAAATAGTTCCTTAAGTGGGTCCGACAGTGAGGGAGGTGGTGTAATCTGTGCAGAAATTTTTATAAATAGTATAGTGAATATGTATTTAATGTATGTTTAACATTGCCTGTATGATTTCAGCATTTATTTAAAAAAAAAAAAAGTAGTATTTTTTAGGGAAAATATGAGTGTTTTGTACATTCCATTAATTATGTGACTTCAATCCATTTGCAATGAAAGGTTTTGAGGATTCTTTACCATAAAGTTAATAAAACCAACTGAAATAGCATTTCAAACTGTTTAGTACTTTTAACCAGTCACTGTCAGCATGCCATAGCTATTCTTTAAAAGGGCTATACGTTAGAAGACAGTAAAAATACAATTTGCTTTCAATTTTAAAGACTCTTTAAAGCACAACTGTTTACTTTGAGAAGTTAAAAACCGACTAGACAAATACAAAGTAAGATAAAGAAAAATACTGCTAAAAAAATAAGTCACTGGATATATCTATACAGTGTCACTGGCATTTTACATGGCACAAAAGATAACTGACCATATTCCTAATCTTACAATCATGCAGAACACAAGCAAGCACAGAAAGTACACTACAGCCCCAGGCAGTGGCTTCCCACAGTGTTTCCTCCTGTCAGTTATTCAAATAATTTTTTAAAAAAGCTTATGCCTAAAAAAAATAATAATTAAAAAAATCAAATAGACTTGAATGAGCTATCAACACTGTTACTGATTGGCTATACTCTAAACCTTTTGCGTTTTTAGTCAATTACTGTAAATTACTGTCCTGACTGAGCTATATGAAAAACACCAAAAAGGCACCTGGAGCTCTCATTGCAACTACAGAAATCAGATGTTTCTTGAGAAGTAACTAATTAACATCTTGGGAGTTTTAAAGCTCCACCCAAAGTTTACTTTTCTCTATGCAAGTTCTGTTGAATGGTTCAGCATGGTTTTTAACAACTGCTAGATGCAAGAGCATTGATACTGCTTTGGAGAGACTCATCAAAACTAAATGAAATACTGCTTACTACCACTGATACTCAGAAAACACAGCTGAAATACATACCTACAGGTATTATACACTACTTTGTACCTAACAAACACATAGACATATATAATTCTATTCAGTAATATGGATCCAGCAACTGTCAAGAAATAATAAATCCATTATGAAAATATGGACACATTGCATTACTACTATCAATCCTGCACCTATACACTCCAGTAACAAAGTGATTTATCTACCAAAAGTTATTAAATTATTGTTATCTTTGAAAATTATTTCAGAAAATTTTTTTCCCCAACTGGAAGTTAGCCAATGGCTTTGGAATTAAAGAACATATTGAATAATGAATTGCGGTTCATTCCTTAAGTTATTATTTGGTATAAAATGACATTGAACTCCTTCATGTTTCAAACTACTATGCAAGATACACTTCACTTCTCTCAATGAAAACGGTTTGGCTCCCAAACCAGTGAGTAATATTTATGGCATATGACATTTTGCATAAGTCATCAGTATTAAAAACGAACACACACACACACACAAAAACCCAAACCACAAACATCTACTGGAATAATCTGTCTCCATCATAATGGATAGTGTGTTTTAAGTTTAGCCTGAGATATACTGCAATCAAGTTTTGCCTGGAAACTTTGCATTCATGGCACAGTACAACAGTGCTGTCATAGTCTTTCAGTAAGAGAAGACGCTTGTAGCAACACCAAGCTTTTATTTGATTAATTTTACTCACCCCCAAAAGATCTCTCAAAAACCTCAGTGCTTTTTCTAACAGAGAAGCACACAGCATAAGAAACAAGATAAACAATCTGTCTGTAAATATTCTTTCAGTTTATGCAGCTAAGTTATTGTCACGGTTTAAACCCAGGCAGCAACGAAGCACCATGCTGCTGCTTGCTTGCTCCTTCCCCCAGTGGAATGGGGAGGAGTAAATGTAAGGAAAAGCTCAAAAAGCTTGTTCGTCAAGACAAGGACAGGGAGGGATCACTCACCAGTTATGGTCAGGGGCAAAACCTTTTGACTCAGGGAAAAAAACCAAAATCAATTTAACTTGTTACCAATCAAATTAAAACAGGTTATTGAGAAGTAAAACCAAACCTTAGAACACCTTCCCCCCACCCCTCCCTCCTTCCCAGGCACAACTCCACTCCCAATTTTCTCTACCTCCTCCCTGCCAGCAGCACAGGGGGACCAGGAATGGGGGTTGTGGTCAGTTCATCACACACTGTCTCTGCCGCTCCTTCCTCCTCAGGGGCAGGACTCCTCACTCATCCCCTGCTCCAGCGTGGGGTCCCTCCCATGGGAGACAGTCCTCCATGAACTTCTCTAATGTGGGTGCTTCCCATGGGCTGCAGTTCTTCATGACCTGCTCCAGCATGGGTCCTTTCCAGGGGCTGCAGCCCTTCAGTCACAGACTGCTCTGGTGTGGGCTTCTCCCCGGGCTGCAGGTGGGCATCTGCTCCCCTGCTCCCCTCCATGGGCTGGGGGGGGACAGCCTGCCGTCTCACCACGGGCTGCAGGGGCAAACCCTCCTCCCCTCCTTCCTCCTCACTGACCTCAGTATCTGCAGAGGGGTTTCTTTCACATTCCAGTCCCCCCACTCACTGCAGGTTCCCCTTCTTAAATCTGTTCTCCCAGAGGCACTACCACTGTCGCTGATGGGCTCGGCCTGGGCCAGAGTCGGGCCCGACTTGGAGCCGGGGAAGCTTCGAGCAGCTTCTCACAGGAGCCACCCCTGCGGCCCCTCCCCTGCTGCCAAAATCCCACCACACAAATGCAATACATTTATCCAGAAATAAAAATTTCTGAGTTGGCAAGCATCCATATCACCTGAAAAATTTCAAATATTATAAAATGTTATTCCCTTACAGGCCGTTTAATTTTGCAAAAGAAATAAGAATCAACACTGTAGGGAATAACTGGACAGGACTTGATTAGACAGCAAACTGGTGTGGACTTTTATTTAAACGCATAAGAGAACCCTGCCTCTGTGAAGGTGCTACGACATCACAGCAGACTCTGTTCAGATCCCAGATTACTGCTTTTGCCGATCGGGCACATCCCGATTTTTGTAAGCGACAGCTAACCACCGTTCCGCGCTCCCTGGCAGCCCGGTTGGCGGACGCCGGCCGGCCAGCGGCGTCCCGAGCAGCAGGCGGCGCCCTAGCGCTGCGGACGGGGCGGCGGGCAGGCCCCGCCGGCCGGAGACCGCCGTGCGGGCCGGGGGCACCCCCCGGGGCGAGGGCACCCCCCGGGGCGAGGGCCTCTCGGCAGCACCAGCTGCGGCCTTCGACCGACCGCCCGGCCGGCCGAGGCGGGACCCGCAATGGCCTCGGATCCATTCTGCGCGAGCACTAAGCGCCAGCAGCACGAAAGGCTGCCTGTGCGGCGGCTACCGGTTTTTATGATCCCAGAGATCGCTACTGCCTCTGCATGCACTTACAAAAACTTGGGTCAGCCCTATACTGTCTCCCAAAACATAAAGCTAAATACAGGACTGAGCTTGCTGACGGTAATGTCTGAAACTACGAACTTCTTCCTCTCTTCTTGGAAACACGGGAATAAAGAGCCTCAGATCCTCAAGGCCTGCAAACAGGATTTGAGTAGTCTCACACCACCTGCTGGAAATCCCAATTTGTGAACCAGCACTGGATTTGGACAAAAGAAATAAACTTTCTGCTCTTAAAGGAAAGTGAAGATAAAGGTTTCAAGGCAACAGCAGCCAGATCTTCTAGTCAAAGAGACTGTTAGTAAAGAGGCTGCAAAAAGTTGTAGGGAAAATATGAACATGTATATTGGACTTGCAAGAACAGAGCATGAAACAGAATGCCACAAGGAAAAGCTGACCTCAGTTTTCTGTATAACCAAAGTAAGTTATCAAACTAGTTTCTTAAGGGCCCAAACTCCATACAGAAGAGAGGGAAAACAAAGGGGCCCTGCCTTCTCGAACGTTTTCTAATCCCAGTCTGAGAAACTACCCAGAAAAACTGGACAGAACTCAGCCTTTCACCTCTCTGCTCCACTTGACTAGAAGGCAGTCATCGAAACAGGTTTGTTCAGTAATAGCTAAGGTTCAAGGCATACCCTCACCATCTCAAACCCATGAAAATCAATTAAGAAAGTTTCTTGCATGCCTTGCATCCTTCATAACAACTACACCAAGAACAGTAACTCTTCACTCCATAAACCTTCAAGCCTCCTTTGTGCCTGTTACAAAAAAGAGAGCAACACTGAAGCTAACTCAGATTCACACATACACAAATTTTCTGCAATTATTTTCACACATCCCTATCCCCCCTCACCCATGCCACCCAAATCAACCGGCCTGCTCTATTGCTATAGTATTTCATGCATTGAGGAAGCAAGTTTCTGGTAACACCACTAAAATAAGCTTTTGCCACTTAAGTTTCTACAGCAATGCCAGAGAGACCGGACAGAATCCCTTTTACTAGAAACATATCTATAAAGTTTCTTTTACTAGAAACAAATCAAGATAGCCATTGGAAGCTGGAAATGAATCATCTTGGTACCTCTTCTCAGGAGACAGTACAGATAAAGATGACTGAACCCCACAGAACATACTGATGTAGCAATATGAAAGGCAACATAGCTAAGTACAATTTAAATTTACTATGTTAGAAGATTCAGATTTGTTTCCTTCTGGTTTGAACTGACCAGTTGTCTCCTATCTTACGTTTTGTATTTGCACTGGTGAGAGGGAAGCCACAATTTATACGTGATTATCCTTACAGCCTTAGGTGATACAGGTTATAAATTACAGTATATAAACAAGGCTGTAGAAATCAAACTTAAGTGCACCATCTCCTGGTTCCCACCTACAGGATGTATGAAGTTCATCAGATAAACTATAATGCATCAACAAAATTCCAGCACAGAGAACAGTATGTTACACAAACTACTCTGAGTCTCAGAATGTCAGAGCTAAATATATTGTCTTCACGTAGACCTTCACACAGTGATATCTAAGATACAGGAATAATTTAAGAAAGAGTATCTACTTTCCTATAGCTGATGTAAATTAATGAGGCAAAAATCAGTTTAACAGAGAATCATTAAAGAACCATCAAAGGAAAAATTTAAAAAACAATCCCGACAGAAACGTCATTTTATAGTTGCATATTAAATTACACATTATATGCATAACAACACATACATGTTATTAATATTCCACAACTGTAGAGAGACTAGGCATAGCCCTTATTTTCATATTGTTGGACAATGTGTAGAATATAGAAACATTCACTTCTGAGCATGAAATGCTCTCTGGTTTAGCTATATTCCTTTTTATGGTATTTGTAATAGGAACTATTATGATCGTGATTTTAAATGGTGACAAACTAAAATTATTAAACTGTATACACAAGCAAGCTTTGCAAAGAAGTTAAATCTGAACTACTAATAATTTTTTAAATTGTACCTTTTTTCTGGAAAGAAACATGAAAAATGTGATCAAAATAGTGTGTTTACACAAGTGACAGTAATCAAACAAAGTATTTAGCTGCAGTGTAGATGATTTTTCAGACAAAACTAAAATGCTTAAAATATCTCCCTCTTTAGATTAAAACTCCTGCTGCTTTTTTACACGTTACTCCTAATGGAAATAAACATCAATTTCATGATCATTTATTTTGGCTTCTCAGAATTTTTTTTCTTCTCTTTTGCTCCTAACAGCCTGGAATAAAAAAGTTCCTTCTGCAACTGTAGAAGATTAACAGTACCATGAAAGCATATACAAAACAAGTAACAGTTTAAATCATCAGTATCACCAGAACATGTATGTGTAGGGAAGCAACTCAGAAATCTAAATGAGATAAAAATCAATAAGTGTAATCCTTCAAGTACATATTCACATTTTTATCAACTTTTTTTAGGTTTTTCTTCTCAACAAGTAATTAAAAGCCATTGAGAATGGGGAGCATGCGTTCATCTCTGATATTTTTTGAACCTAAGTTACCCAAGAGTTTGCACTACCCCACTATCTAAATTTATTTTCATGAACTGCAGAGTCCCTGTTATACACAGCATGAGAGACAGGAAGGAAGTTTGAGGCAGGCTTTAATATCAAGTCAATAACCTTCCCTTTCTTACAGTGCCTACACACATTGCCATTTATGACAGGGAAATGAATTCTATTGCCCAGGTAGAGGATGGGCCAGGGAAAAATAGATGCCGTGATTCTCCACTTCCTGCTTATCCCAAATTAAGCACCAAAGTGTGATGCCAAAGCAGTTAATCGTAGCTTGGAAACGGTATGTTCTTGACTAGCAGATGATATTAAAAAAAAAAAAATCTCTGCTTCCAATGATAAAGATTTATTATAGAAGCTGCAACAGCCACTGAGAAAGACTTGTAGACTGAGGAAGGCTAACAGCCTGGTACATTGTAGCAAAGCTTACTATACATCTCAGTTCACTTACAGACCAAGTAAAAGGGTCATCTTACCCACATCTTTCCTCAGACTGTAATTGATCTACTAATTTAAAAGAACTGTGGTCACCATCAAATAAGAGAGAACTCACCTAACGTTAAGAGGATACACATATTAATACCCTTGGGCAGACATAGGGGGCATAGTGGAAAAATGAAAAGAAACAGCTATATACGAGGGATTATGACTACCTCCAGAATGAGGAAAACTTATTTTTAAATTTACTTTTATACATTAAATTTGTGTTCATTGCTTAATCAAAAGAATCTTCAACTCTATTGGAAAAAGTCAAGGCCACATCTCAAGTAGGGGCAAGTTATCTTAAAAGAGTCAACATAACTAGTCTATTCAGAAATATAGATGCTGAAGACTGGATGCTTGGCCTGTGTGTATGAGATTTCATATATACAAACAGTTCAGTTTAGTAGGCATTTTTGCTAGTCGAGGATTAAGATATTCTCCCCATTCCTCCTAAACTCAGACTTTTCCTAACTTGACACATCTTAAGTAATGGGCATATAATCAAATACTATTAAATTCTGGCAGTACCAAGCTACCATATGTCAGCCAAACAACTGCTTTAGGAAATCAAATGCATCATCTCAGCGTATTTCAGCTGTGTTAACTTAAACCATTCAAACAGCTTTAAGCTAATAGTTTAAGTGGATCAGATAATAGGTAGAAAAATAGAAAATCTCCTACTCCTGGGAGTAATAGTGCATCAGAAAACCCCCAAATGCACAATGTTTCAGGTCTCCCCTGTACCCCCATGTAGAACAATAAGCACAGAATCAATTGTGCTGAGGAGCAAAGGAAGTACTTTATGCTGACTTCAAAACAGAGACCAGCAGCGACCATGTGTTATTGTGAGACACCTTGAGGGGCACCTCCATAGCAAATAGTAACATTAACCGCCCTTGAGCCAATTATGTTCTGCATTGCACAAACCTCCTTCACAGCTGTCATCAGGAATATGCCCATGTCAGAACTATGGAGAGCTTAGAACTAAACAAGTGTCCCTGTACTATGGATGTTTTTCAGTGTAAAGGAAAAGAACTTCACATTATCAAATAAAATTCAGAACACCTTAGACTGATAGATTACAAAAGCCGAGACACAGCAGGTTACATCTGCTGCTCTTGAGAGTATTAAGGAGAAACTCAGATAGTTAGCAGGCATTCTCTTACTTAAAACTTTTGGTGATGGACTTCATATTTTGAAGCACTGCACATCCACCCCCTCTCCAAATGAAACAACTTTGAATAATTAGTTATAACCAAATTATCACCAGCAGAAATTCAGAGAAGCTCTCAACAACTTACTTCACTTTTGAAAGGGTAGGCTTTACAGTAGTAAATACTTTGAAAGATAACATTTGTCTGTGTGCCTTTTACAGGTGTCATATATGATGGTGTGTCTTGTAATGACTGTGAAGCCACTGTTTGTATTTCCACTGAATGGGTCTTTTAAATATGACATTACTGGTCAATATTAATTTGACATATGTCAATTACTATTTTCAGCACAATATTCAGAAGCAAGTTAGGAAGAATATGAAAGTTACAAAAATAAAACCAAAATATGCCTTTCATTGTACTGTATATTTAAAGACCATGTTACTTACAGTTGGGATGCATATTTTGCTCAAGGGATTGCCATCCAGAAGGTATGAGCCATTGAAGGTCACATATTCATCATAATATTGAGGTGCCTGAGGAATAACACTGCATAGTAATTTACGCTTCTCTTCTATTTTTTTTCTTATGTGCAAGTATTCAAAATATGGGTTTGCTCTCTCAGAACTGTATGGCTGAATTTCTTCAAGTTTCAAAGAATCAACAACAGCTGCCAGTGACTGCTGGGTTTTCTCCTTAGCTTGCAGTAAAGAAGGGTTCACTTGCACAGGCTGAGGCACACGCGACACCTTTCTTTTACGTGGATGATGTACCTGAGCATCATCCTCTTCTGTTAATCTAATCCTTGCTTTCATAGACGCTGACAATTCAGACTCTTTTTCTGATGTCTGCGTGCAGCCAAGTGGATTCTGCTTACCCTGGTTAGCAAGCATATTTGCTCTGTTCCTCGTAATTCTTTGAGGTACTTCTTGCTGTTCCACCTTCGGATCCTCAGCAATTTCTTCTTCTAGTTTAACTATTTGGCTGTATTTATGCACCTCTTCCTGTGTAATCTGTTGTGAACTATTTTCCAAATTACATAAAGAGGAGTACTGTGGTGGATCATCTGTCAACACATTTTCTCTGTCTGCAGTGCAGGGTTTTTTATTAGTCAATTCATTCATAATTCCCTTCGACATTCCTGAATTTAGTTCACAGAGATCGTTGGCTTTATTATCAACAACATGCACTGAAACCAACTTTTCTTGTTGGCCTTTTTCATTTCTCATGTCTGAAGTATCTCTTGTGTTACTATCCATTTCACTCTCAGCATTCTTACAAACAACTTTACTGAATGCGTACGAATTTACATTTAATTGTGAACTGCTATCGCTTTCAGGAATATCTTTTTCTAATGGTACCGTAGGTAAATCATTCACCCTTTCATAGCTCTCTGAAATATCCTTCACAGAGCTCTCAGAGTATATAGCAATGGGTGCATCAGCCTTCTTAATATTCGAAGGGAAGGAAGTGTTTTCCAGCTCTTTGGTACTAGTAGCATCTGTATCCAAAGTAGAAGTTGTAGTTTGAACTAGATTTTGTTGTTGTAGAAATGATGAATCTTGACTGCTAATGCCTGGTAAAGAAACATGTTTAGACACATCTGGGAGTGGCTGGATAGGTAAAGAACAAGGTGACTGTGAAGGCAAAAACGATGCAGATTTTTGAGAACTGGAACTTCCCTTAATTTCAGCATGCTGAGGGAAAATTTCAGATACTTGTTGCTCTCTTAATGTCCTGCTTTCAGAATTATGCATTGCTATAACACTGTTAGTATCTTGTTCTGATGCATCATAACCTGAGCTGTTAAACTCATTGTTTAATGAATTAAGTCTGTCAAAAGGCACGTCCCACGGTTTAGTTTGCTGAGTCACACCACTTTGACTACATGGCTCTAAATGCATATTATAGTCTTCTGAAGGGCTCAGCTGAGAAATATTTTTAATGGTACTTGTACCCATTGTTGCCTGCTTGTTGCTAACAGCTCCAGTTGGACATGATGTAAAGTTTGACTGCAAACCAGACATACTACTTTGAAAATCCCTTTCAAGCATGCTACACAGTAGTTCTGGTTTAGGAGAAATGCTAGCATAAGTCTGAACTGACGGCAGAGCCTTCTGATTATTTTCTTCTGATATTTGAGGCTGTTTGCTGTGTTCAGAAACAGCAGCAGGCATGCTGCATCTTCGAACCTCCGTAACAGGTCTACACTCATTTAAAACCAGTTTCACATCTTCAACAGATGCTGATCTAATGTACATTAGTGGAAGCCTGTTTGTGAAAGGTGGCTTAATGTGATCTGGCAACTCGGCAAGACCATCGGTCTCTTTTTCAAGAAGGGCTGGTGATTTAGCACTTGCCAAAAATGGTGATTGTGAGAAAGGCATTTGGGAATCAGAACCTTCTAGCATAAAGTCTGAGTCATATTCAATGACAGGCCTTGGAGTAGTTACTGTCGTATGGCAAGAATCCTCAGAGCTTGCAACTGAAACCATGGACACCGATCTGGAGCTCAGACCTGTCTTTTCACTTTCTGATTTGGGGGATCTATTTAAATTATCTAAAACCAATGAAGGCTTTGTAACATTGGCATTTCTTGTATCTACTGATTGTGATCTATTATTTGTAGCATCCTTCTGCTGTTTTTCCTTCATACAAACATCTGGCAACTCTGAGCTTTTTGAACGAATCAGTTCTTTGCTTTTTACTTCAGCTAATGAGTGTTTTGGTTTTTCTTTCATCTTGTTAAGTTCTAAACAAGTGCGGTTTCTTAAACGTTCCTTCTCTTTCTGTTTTATTTTTTCTTTATGTTTTCTATGCCACTGCTCTATTTCCAGATCTTTAAGGCTAAGCATTCTTTCAAAACTAGTCTGCATTAAATCATCGTTGACTAATCTTTTTTCTTTAGGTCGAGCATCCTTTGGTGCAGGAGCTGGTTTAGGCTTAAGTTTCTCATGTTCGAGTTTTAGTTTAAGTAAACTACTTTGATGCAGTTTATCTTTATGCTTGTCTCTCTCTTTGTACCTGTCTATATCTTTATCTTTTTTATCTTTCTCTCTACCATCTGCAGTTTTCAATAAATCATCTTTTGGTTTTTCTTTCAAAGATGACAGTTTGTCATGCACTGTTTTATTACTTTCTGTAATACTGCATCTCCTTTCCTCTTGCATGTGTTTTGAGTTTGCTGCTGTTGAGATCTCCTTGTCTTTGGATTTGTCTTTTTTTTCAAGCTCTTTTTCTTTGTCTTTAGTTCTATTTTTTTCTGGTTTAGTATATTCAGATTCTTTTTCAGACTGTTTGACTTTTCTTTCAGTACAGTGTTTTTCTTTGCTTTCAGTCCAATGTCTGTCTTTATCAGCCTTTTCTTTGTCATGCTTCTTATCAGTTTTTTCTTTACTTCTTTCTTTGTCATCAAGTTTTTTAGAAGTACCCGTGTTTTTTATTTTATCGTTTTCCTTATGGCATCTTTCTGCTTGCTGGAAATTCGGCTTCTCCTTTACTTTCTCTATATTTTCATTTACTTCTGCTTTTTCTTTCTCTAGCTTGTGTTCGTGTTTTACCTTTTTCTCTTTTTCTCCATTTTTTCTTTCTATCTTTTCAACATCTTTTTCTCTGGCTGAGGTTCGCTTTTCAGTCTTTTCTTTATTTTCCTTTAAATTCTTTTCCTGCTTTTCAGTATCTGTTTCTTTTTCTATTAAATGCGTGCTGGCTGCCTCATCTTTAACACCAAAGCAGAACAATTCCATTTCTTTATCTGCAAGCATAATTTCTTTTTCTTCTTTTGTATCTTTTATTTTTTCATCCTTGAGAAACTTCTCATTCTCCTTTTTGTTCTTCTCTTTCTCTCTCTCCTCTTTAGCATTTCTCTCTTTCTGGAACTGTCTCTCCTTAACTAACTTATCTTCTTTTGCCACAGCTTTTTCCAGCTTTGATTTTCTGTCTGAAGAAAGAGACTCATGTTCTATATTTAACAACATATCTTCATTTTCATCACTTCTGAAAAAGTTCTCTTTCCAAAATTCTCTGTCAAACTCAATACTTCTTTGAACCTCTTTAACATTATCTTTATGTTTATGTTTTTCCTTCTCCCCATCCTGTTCCTTTTTGTGCTTGTCCTTTTCTCTTTCTTTGTGCCTTAATTTATGCTTTTTAAGTGTTTTACCTTCCTTGTCAGTCTTTCTCAGAGTATACTCTGAATTCTCAAATGTTGAGCTATTATCTTCCTCTTTAAATTTAGGACTAGATTTTTCACCAAATTCTAAGTTAAAATCTTTTTGATGATGCCTGCTTTTTTCTTTGTGCTTGCAAGATTTGCCACTAGAACTTTCTACTAGATATTCAGAATCAGTGTTGTGATCATAACGAACTAATTCAGATTGCAATGTTATTTCAGAACCTCCTGGTGATAAGCAAGTTTTGGTGTTTTCTTGCTTTAATGGTGTTGACTGCTTTTCACTTAATCCACAGGGATGCTTCGGAGATTTGCCAGCAGTGATATGAAACAGATGTAAAGAAGAATCGTCTTTTGGGGTGAAAGACTTCTTAAAGGTTTCTTCCTCTCTAGTTTTATCTAAAGAATCTAACCCAGAAGTAGCTATATTTGTTACTCTAGCATTTTCTTTTTCTTGCTTTAGTTCTTGATTCTCTTTATTTTTGCTCTGATTTTTTACTTTCCTTTTAACTTTGCCTTTTTGCTTGTGTTCATTTGTAACTATATATTCTTTCTTCACTCTTACATCAGAATTTGATGTCTCTGAAATAGAGCAAGGAGAGACTGTCTTCTTGTCCTGAAGTATTTCTTCATCTGAACTTTCAGAACTTGAATACAGAACTCTAGATGGTTTCTGCTTTTTGCTTTTAAATGATTTTGAAAAGACAACTTTTTCTTGTTTCACAAATACGCTGTTCTTTTCAACTTCAGTCTCATCCTCTTTCCTTAGGTCTTTCCTAAGAATATGTTTATCATCGATCATTTTTTTCATTTCATCTTCATCATCATCTTTAAACTCATACTCATCAAGAGCAGATGGAAGTGGTGCCTTACTAGGGACCATTTGTTTGCTGTCATTGGCTACAGAGTCCTTTTCTGCTTCTGAATCCACATTCCCCTCTACACTGGAAGGATTTACAGATGGAGCTTCTTCAGAATCTAGAATAAGAAAACAAAAAATGAGTTGAATATTGATGGGACATTTTTCACACTTTAGTTCAGGACAAAACAGTTCAGCAGTCACACTGCTATAGAAATGAAAAAAGAAAAAAACACTCAAAGCACACAATAAACCTTCTCACTAGAATTAAGCTTTTTAAGAGAAAACAAAAGGTCATGAAACCAAAGTGCTTCCCACACTTTACAGCTCTAACGCAGGTATGTAAAAATATTAATTAGCATTTATATCCCAATCTAATCAAAGCAATGCACTTTAAATATTGTAAACTTCACCTATTGTGCATAATTCCTGCATAACCCGACTCTTTCTCAAGGATATCTTACTATGATGTCTTATTCCTCTAGGAATTCATCAACTCTTATGCTCTCTAACTACTAAACTAAACTATGTTCTTCTACATGAACTATTTAGTCATGTTTCAACAGCAGATAAGCTTTTATTCTTAAAAGACAAAGAGCTGCTCATGTAAAGAAATTCCCTCATGAATCTTTATGCACCTGATATGGACAGCCTAAACTAGACTATGCTATAATTCACTGCAACTGGTCTCTGCTATACGAGTGCATAGCATGGAGCAAGTATGTTGTACTGGATGTCTTGGACTTGCAAGTCCAAAATGTAAACCTCTCAACTGTTCCTAAAATTAAATCTTAGGAAACATATGGAGTGTTATCATCACCTGATCATACAAAAATCTAGAACTCAAAAATCTTAAAAAGTCTTTCTGGATATATTGTTTCCTCCAAATAAGGTTCTAAGTCAAGCCTCTTCAGCTGAATCTATCAGTTTGCTTTTTGAAAAGAACTGAGTATTGTAATATTCAGTACCATGACCCAGAGATTTGACATACTGAATAAAAAGTAACAGAAGAGTTTGAAATAATAGTGTAAGAAAAGTTATGAGATAGTTTCAATACATTAAAAGTTTGAATGAGGAAAAAAAAAAAATGTTCTGCTGCAAGATTCCTCCTCATTTCCAATAAGATCCTCCATGGACCAACTGCCAGTACACAATGGTTAAGACACATACCTTGCCAGCAGGCTTCTCAGCTACTTTGTATTCAACAACACAGTATCAGTAAAATAGATCCCAGAAGTCCCTATTACTTTTTATATTATCTGTAGCACCCAAAACATATTAGTAGTTCTGTGCTACCAGCTTTTTATATATTCCCTCCCTGGCCCATATGTACAGGCCATCATCTTCCTGCCTTAACTCTAACCACTCCTTGTAGCTTGTGTGTGCCTTCCCTTCACCATTTTCCTACCAGATAGTTGCTGCTTCTCTCTTCCATGTCCCTATTTGCTTTGCTCTTACCAGTCTTTCCCCATTCCAAACACATCAGAGAGCTTACTCCTTAATGACTAAAGGTAAACCAATGAAAGTGCAGGAGACAGATCACCTATTCTCTAATCCTGACTCCTTGAGAAACTGCAGAGAACTTTCTGCTCCTCTTAGAAACCAGCCCATGGAAACTAAGCAATACCTTGCACAGACAGACAACTGTTGAGGAATCAATTGCTAAATAGTTACAAGTTTCTATTATGCATATGTAAAAATATTTTTCTTAAGATTAATGATTTGGCTAAGCTTAAGTAGATTCTGTGGAGCAATGCCATAACTGTCCCTTAAAACAGAATGACTATGCACTGTATTTCAGACTATTCTTCTAATGCCAAAAAAGTTAACGCTACATCAGAACATTTATTAGCTCTACATAGGGCAATATGACTTTTTTTTGCTTTTGCTTGAAGTACAGTGAAACCTTGAATAGAAAACATTCCTAGGGGTTTGGTTTGGGGTTTTTTTTTGTTTACTTAGCTGGTTTGGTTTGGGTTTGGGTTTTTTTATTGACAGGGAAAAAGAAACTGACTTTCACATCATGTGACACAATGCTCTCCCTCATGTAATTTTCACAAAAATCACAGATTGGTTGAGGTTGGAAGGGACCTCTGGAGGTCATCTCATCCAACCCCCCTGCTCAAGCAGGACCACCCAGAGCCAGTTGCCCAGGACCATGCCCAGATGGCTTTTGAATATCTCCAAGGATGGAGACTCCACAACTTCCCTGGGCAACCTGTGCCAGTGCTCAGTCACCCTCACAGTAAAAAATGTTTCCTGCTCTTCAGGGTGAGCCTCCTGTGTTTCAGTGTGTGCCCACTGCCTCTGGTCCTGTCACTGGGCACCACTGCAAAAAGCCTGGTTGTGTCCTCTTTCCACCCTCCCTTCAGGTATCTGTACAAGTTGGTAAGATCTCCGTCAGCCTTCTCTTCTCCAGGCTGAACAGCCCTAGGTCTCTCAGCCTTTCCTCATAGGGGAGGTGCTCCAGTCTCTTCATCATCTTCCTGGCCCTTCATTGGACTCTCTCCAGTATGTCCATGTCTCTCTTACAATGTGGAGCCCACAACTGGACCCAGCACTCCAGCTGTGGCCTCACCAATGCTGAGTAGAGGAGAAGGATCACCTCCCTTGACCTACTGGCAACACTCCTCCTAACGCAGCCGAGGATACCACTGGTCTTCTTTGAGGTAAGGGCACATTGCTGACTCATGTTCAACCTAGTGTCCACCAGGACCCCCAGGGCCTCTTCTGCAAAGCTGATCTCCAGCTGGTCAGACCCTACTCTGTACTGGTGCATGGGCTTGTTTCTCTGCAGGTGCAGGACTTCACATTTCCCCTTGTTGAACTACATGAGGTTCCTGTCAGTCCATTTATCCAACATGTTGAGGTCCCTCTGGATGTCAGCACAACCTCTGGTACATCAGCCACTCCTCCTAACCTTGTGTCATCAGCAAGCTTCCTGAAGGTACACTCTACCCCAATCATTAATGAAGATGTTAAACAGGACTGGACCCAGTATTGATCCCAAAGTACACTGCTAGTTACTGGTCTCCAACTAAACTTCATGCCAATGATCACCACTCTCTGGACCTGGCCATTCAGCCAGTTTTCAATCCACCTCATTTCTTTTATTCAAAAGAAACTGAATTCCTCAAGATTCTGTGAAAGTAGAATGAAAAGTTCCTGCCTGGCACTCAAGCAAGTTAACTGATGGTCAAGAATCTTTTGCTTCCAAGGAGACAATAGTTCTTTCTGTGCCCCAAGAGGTGATACCTGCTCCTTAACTTGCAGAAATACAGTAGGGGCCAAGAATTACTGCCTCCATGTAAGCACGCTACTATCTGGTCACCTTCACAAACCAGTGATTCCCCCACGGGCAGGGACTTTACTGAGTAAGTGTAACTAATAAGTTATACCCATGGGAGACATTAGCTCCCAATTCATCTACTAAGGATGTGAAATAAGTGACTTAGGGGATATTTTCTCCCAAGAAGACCTCTCAGAAACCACTTCATATCATAATAAATATGGTATTTTTCTCTGTATCTCTCTCTGGTAAAACCACCATTCTGAGGTAGGGCTGATTTGGAGAGTGGCAAGGGCTTATTAAAGAGAGAGAGAAGGGAAAAAAAAGTCTGAATAAACATTTCAGATAATTCAATTGAAAGTTTTGAAAACTACTTGTAAAGCTAAAAGTGGAAAACAACCTTAGCAATAGCAATTGCTACCTGCAGCAACTCTGAATAGCTAACACTGTGCAAAAGATTAAAACCACCTGACTTCAGACAAATTGACACACCTGAAGTACGCAATTAAATGGGTTTTACCTGAGCAACTGTCCTCATCATCAGAGATGGGCACCTCCCTTTTCAATAGCATTTCCAACTCTTCTGTTTCAGCAACATCAACAGGTCTCTCCCCATGCTTATTAGCTTGAAATGGATTTCCACCATGTCGAAGCAAGAGCTTCACAATCTGCAGCATTAAATAAATGAAGTTTTAGGTTTTTCACAGCATATTACTTGACCAGCATAAAAATCTTTCATTGCACACAAAATGTGGATAATGTGATATGCAATCCTAAACTCCTACCTGTGAGACAGACTGGAAAGCAAGACTTCAGCAACTAGATTGCAAAGTCCAGGTGTATGTAATCTGCTCATTAGAAGAGGCAATGAGGAAGACTAAAAAAAGTTGTCCTCTTGTTACACAGACATAGCATCATCTTAAAGAAAAGCAACAGTGGCCTTTTGTTTGTGCTGTTATAGTATTTCCTCACACAATTCATCTGGTTTCTCACCTACCAAGCTCTCTACTCTGCAGCTGATTCACCTCCTTGCTCTTAATTTTATAGCACGTAACTCTTAAGAACAGGAAAAGTTTTTCAAGTAGCAGTACTATTGGTTTCCACAGAATTTCAGAAAAGCCCTGACAGAGATCCAAGTATCTTATTGGAGGAATAAACTACCGCCATCCCCAACTGAATACAATACAGCAAAATCATCAATTTCTCTAGCATCAAGGGCAACGAATTATTAAAGTTACAATGATACCAAGGCCTCTGCATTTTCAGCACAGTAACCACTATGAGTTACTTTTTTTTTTTTTTTTTTTTGTCCTACATGCTAGGAATGGGAAATTCAGCAGACAGTGATATGTTAACATGAAACTTCAGAATTTTTCCAATACATAGTGTCAGTGAGATTGTCCCAGATAGGTATGCTAAGACCAGACAAGCAAGAGGTCCAGTTCTCCAAAACTCTACAATTTTATGCAAGTTTAATCTAAAGACCCACTTTTGTTTAGACACCCATAAGAAACAGTTACTAAACAGTTAATAAAAATTTCACAATCAGATTATCACAATTCATTTCTCTAGCCTTTCCAGAAGATCCTTTCAAACTGCGTATCTTGTTTGGAAGGTATACCTGATCTAAGGATATTTTCTATTTTTTGCTTTATACAGCAGATCGCACACATAGTAATGAAATAAAAGAGATATAAAGGGAGAGCAGAGTAATTTCTGCATCTCGTTTGCAGAAAACAAGAACAAATTCAGAAATTTATGTAAAATACCTAGTGCTCCATTTTCTTCTCCACTAAGTCATTATTGCTAAATTTTTTAAAAAATTATTAAGACTATATATACATCACTGCTCTATTTCAAAGTCCATAAACAAATATATAAAAATAAATGTAGGATATATACCTTTAAATATTTTTTTATATATGTATATATATACACATACACAGAAACCCACAGTATACTGTTTGGAGACATTTTTCTTTTGAGAATTCTATACAGTAGAAGTCTCTCTCTCAAAAAAAAAGTCACCAAAATGTTTATTTATTAAAAAAGTAAAAGTGAAACTGTTACATATTTAAGAAAACAGATACTGGCAGAAAATATATGGGAACAGAAGTATAATGAAAAGCAAGATGAATCAAAGAAAACCAAAACAACTTTAAGATGCCCCCAAAACAGCAGAAGCAGAATTATAAAACCATATGACAGCAATCAGGACAGTTCAGATTTGTTCTAAAGACTGAGCATTTCAAACTACTTATTTACTCCCCTCCCACTCTCCCAGTACACCAGTACACTCACGTTTCTATGCCCACTACTAGCAGAATCATGAAGTGGCGTATCATCGTCCAAGCCCTGTGTGTTCACATCAGCTCCTGCTGCTATCAGGACTTTAGCAACATCATAGTAACCGACATTACAAGCTTCATGCAGTGGTGTCCAACCTATAGTGAAAAGGGGTAAGTGTAAGTTTGAAAGGTCAAAGATTTAAGTTTGTTTTTTCCTCCTGTGCTATAGATCTCTATTGCCTTGAAACATTTCAAATTACACACAGTAGTTGGCAGGAAGATAATGCCATCCATCTGATGAATAACATGCTTTATCAGCTTCAAACCTCATGCCAAATTCCAAATTTTACTGTGATTTTACTGTGATTAAACTGAACACAGAAAAAATCTGGCACAAAATCCCCAGGCTAAACACATTAGAAATTCTTTGACTAGTGAGCATTTGAACACAGTGTTAGGCATATATAAATAACATTATTCTATATAGAAACAGTTTGAAAACCACACTACTGGAAAGACTAAGTATAGCAAATTATCATAACCAGTGCTCCTTTAGAGCCATTGAACATGTAGCAGGAATCACTAATAACATTCAGCAGCTATTAGACTAGATACCAAGCTATTAATAAATACTGGTGGAGAAATTATTCTTGATATTTCCTAGAATATTAGTCATTTTTAGCAATTTTTATTTCCACATTGATAATCTGAAGTTCAGTGCTCATTTTTTGCATCAACTGAAGATGATGGTCAACCCACACACACTATACTCCTTACCTCTGTTTCTTCTCCTCAACTTGATGCCTTCTACTTCATAGCTGCCCTGAACTTCTCACCTGCTGTTGATGCCTTCTCAAAGCCCAGTTTTGGCAAGGCATTCAACTTTTGTTTCCAATATAAAACCAGTGCAAGTCTGGAAGAGTTTATTCACTTGAACTCAGTGACTAATCAGTAATGGTCTTGTATGTCCATGAAGAGGAGGTACAAGAAACCCCTAATTTAGCTAATCCCCCAGTAAGGTGATTTCTCACGTTCATCTCTCACTCAACTTCTCACCTGCTACTCATTTAAATTAAAAAAAAAAAAAAAAAAAAAAAAAAGCTTCTACTTTATTCTACAGCAAAACACTTCTTCCTGATCTTCATATACTAGATTTCCTCTGCAGTTATCACTTCGGTCACTCACTTCCCACACTGCCTGGCTACCACCTCCCTCTCTCCACTTTCTTGTCATTTGACCTTTTCCCACTCACCCACAATCATGACACCCTTCTGCTCTCAGCCCTCTGATCCCTGTCTTCTTTCCCCTTATTAATTCTCCCCAAAATTCATTCTTCTCCATGTTCTACTGCTTTGCCTTTCTATCCTATCACCATGTCTGGCGTGCCAACTCTAGTCCTGACTTGTTCTCAACATCTGTTTCTTTACTCTTGTTCTCACGCGGCAGTATCATTCTAGGAGATATCCCATGAGCAGGATTACCTCCTCCATTACTAACTCATTTTCTGCTCCTTTAGTTCTGTCAAATTCTTAGCTAAAAACCTCTAAACTTCACTGCATCCTAAATTCTTATTTTTTTCCATTCATGAATCACTGCTCAAATCCTCCACCTCTTCTTGACTACTTCTTCCGTGCAGGATTTTGAAGTTCAGCAACCTCTGCTTCTCACTTTGGACTACCAATGGAAAAGTATCTCACTTGATCCCAAACACCTCCTCCAGAGTTCTGAATGAAGTCTACAACTACTTGCTCCCAACTGATTCTCAGAACCAGCTCTCAGCCATTCCTCTCATACATTCATCTGCCTTTAAAATTAGTTAAGTATCTGTACTAGGTCAGGCTGGGATGAAGTTACAAAGTTAACTTCCTTCATAGCAGCCCATACAGTGCTGTGCATTGCATTTGGGGCTAAAACAATGTTCATGACTCACCAGTGTTTTGGATACTGCTGAACAGTGCTTGTACAGTGGCAAGGCTTTCTCTCTTCCTCCTCCCACACAAGAGGTTAGGAAGGGACACAGCCAGGACAGTTGACCCAAACTGACCAAAGGTATATTCCATACCATACAATGTCATGGTCAGCAATGAAAGCTCAGGGAAAGGAGAAGGAAGGGGGAGGGGGGGATGTTTGCAGTTATGGCATTTGTTTTCCCAAACAACCATTACACTTGCTGAGGCCCCACTTCCCAGGAATTGGCTGGATATTTGCCTGCCGATGGGAAGTAGTGAATTAATTCCTCTTTTTCCTTTGCTTGCATGTGCAGCTTTTGCTTTTCTTATCAAACAGTCTTTAACTCAACCCATGAGGGCTTTTTTCCATCTTATTTTCTCCTCCTTCCTGTTGAGGAGGGGGAGTGAGAGAGCAGCTAAGTGGGTGTCTGGCAGCCGTCCAAGGTTAACCCAAAACAACATCCCTTCTTGAAGTGTTTTTATACTCACTGTGATTTCTATGGGTCCGTCTTCCCCTGAACTTCCCCTGCTTTTTCTAAAATTGCTCTTTCAACAAGTTCTTCCCATCTCCCCTCTCAACTTCTCTGAAGATCCCACCGGGTTCTACTTCTGCTTCCTTTCTCTTCTTCCTCTACAAATGAGTCCTGGGCAGCCTCATCTTCAAACACAAATTCATCTACCCGACCAAGAAATCACTGATCTGTTTCTTACCTAAAATCAAAATTTTAGTCCATCTCATTAATATCTTCTCCTGATGTCAAGTTAGAGCTGACAACTAATTGAACCATATTTCTCTCACTGGGGCCTGCTACCTCAGCTCATCTCACTACTCCCATTGAGAGTATAATTCTCCTTATTACCATTCAGACCCATAAACTGAGCACCTTTAGCAGGCTTCACTGTAGGTCTAGTCAAAACTCTCATTCAGACCTTCATTATGGTTTTGCTTCTATTATGCAATGACTCTATAAAAACTTGAAACTGCTAGTGCTGCCAGTTAATTATACCAACGAGCGTTCTCAACATCCTCTTTATTCCCTTGATATGCCAGCAACTCCTCACAAATTTTGTCACCTTTTCTTCAGCATTACCTTTTGCATTGGAAGCACAGTCTTTCTGAACATAACCAAAAGCAACATGGCTCTTTCTTATATTTATTTCCTCACTTTGCCATAATCCACTTGTACTGTGGATGCAAAAAAGCCAGTGTATAATGGCTAATGTTGAGAGGTAGAAGGTTAGAAACAGTTTGTTATGCTGTTGATATAATGTGCACATGATACTTGTATTATTTTTTTTAGAGTTGTCCTTGCATTTAAGAGAGAAACATCTACTGAACTCTATCTTTTTATAGATGTCTCTTAGCCCCCAACTCCACAACAACCTCTGCACAAACCCTTTATCCTCTGATTTAGACTTCCTTTAACTCTTTCCATCCCTCCTTGTTACCCCAACCCCCTTCTGTGCCCTAAATGTCTACCCAATACTCCAGCTCCTAAGTCTCATGCCCATTTACACTGGTTGAGGAAAAACCAGCAGGTACTTTGGCTTATCTCAGTATGCAAATGTCTTTAATATGGTGCCTAGCCAATCAACAGCTGGCACCTACTGAACTCAAAACTGCAGGTTCTGTCTTCTGTGGAAGCATTACTTTGGGGATCTCATATTTACTCTCCTGGAGATTTTTTACTAAAACCTGTAGAAACTTAACTACCGTGAGAGTATCAAAAGCAAAATAGGCAAAAGTTTGCCAGCAGGTTCCAAAAAATTATTTAGGAGGCCTTGCTGACAAATAGGCAGCACAGATGTTTCCTTACAGAAAAGTTAATAAACAGATACTAAAAAAAGTAAAGAAAGATACCAAATAAAGGATACTAAAAATATGGTACAAGTTACAACTTACCTTAAAGTTTATCAATCAGTGCTGAAATCATAGCAGAGAATGACATACCAAAACTAGTATTAATCTAGCAAGATTAGAGGACAAGTGCATGCTATACCACACCCATCTGCTTTGATGCGTATTAGCTGTCACAGTAAGACGACAGTGTACATTACAGTGCTACCACCTTCACTGTTACTAAACTTTGCATCTCCTCACATAGCCTACAATCCCATTATCAGTTACTGACTTGGCCTAGTATAATTCTTTAAAGTTCAGCAAGCAAGCACATGTATTTTTATATATGCCTAGTGTGCAAAGGCCCTGGCCACAACCAAAACATCCAGGTATTATTATACCATTCTAATATACTATGGACTACAGTGTCCCAGTACTACCACTGCCATCAGAAATAAAAATTTCCCATCAATTTTGTTACATTTTTCATTTGCATATAGCATGAACTGAAATTAAACCTCTGACAAGAACTTCAGCAGTAATATTTAATTCATACAGTTAAGAGAACACATATCAACTTACCTGCAAAGTCTTTTACGTTCACATTTGCACCTAAACTGATTAGCTCCTTAACCTGTTTAACATCCCCTCGAATTGCTGCCATATGTAGAGGAGTTTCCCCTCGTTCATTTCTCTTGTTAACTTTGTCTTTTTGTCTTGAAGAGGAGCTTGGAGTTTTCTTTTGCGTTGGTGTTGTTTGTAAGGGATGATTTAAGGCAGAATCTACAAAATAAGTTTTTAAATGGTAACTAAGTTATTTAACACTATATTTACTTCATTTAACAATTGTATTCAAAGACTACTACTACCAGTGAATAATTATGTTTAAATAAGGGACATATTTGACATTTCACATGTATCAATACAATGTCTCTTTTGCAATGCGCAAAAGGGTGTTTTGCAAAGTCTCACTATTTTTAAAGTAGGTTTCAAGGACAGACGAAGTCTATACAAAATACAAGGTTCACATATTCTGGTATAAATTCTGCTGAAACAAGACAAAGCATCACTGTGCAGATCAGTACCTACCCTGCTAACCCTTCCTCCAGCATATCTTCACTGTATTTTTATGTAGTGGTATGCCAGTTTACGGATATTGGTTGTGCATTGTACTCCCTGCACTTTCTCAGTTGTGCCACTACAAATGTTTTTGGGCAGACTGGACAGTAAACTACTATTACTAAAGTTTTTCAAAATATTCTCAAAAATAAGGGAAGCCACAAAGGCAGATTTACACAAAAGGAGAAACTACAGTGAGACAGCCTGTACTGTATTTTTCTGGTAGTCTTTGGTTACAGGGTGTCAGTTCAAATATTATCTTCTGTAAACTTATTAATATATTTGACAGAATATAAGCTTCTGACAACAAAGTGCTTTAAGAATATAAATATATACTGAAATCATAGAATTCTAGCTAAAATATTTCCCTTCAAATATTATTCTATTGAATAGTGCCTATTAATTAAAAGTGGAATCCCTAACCAAGGCAGTCTGGTTCTATTTCAGTAACAGTTTAAATAAAAGTATGCAAAACTTCAGGCAATGTTTCTAGTGATTTTATGGAAAGAAGAGAGCCTGGAAGCCCCAAATTCTTCTGCCACTTTTATGATGCACAACAGGGAGCTAGAGCGTACCGGTCCGGCTGTTTCCATCGTCATGATTCCCTGAGTTTAATCTCTCAAGCAACTGAGAACATATCCATGATCCAGGGACTCAAGGGTTTTCATATATGGGGTAGACTTCCCCAGCAAGAGAGACTAAAGAATATTTTTTATTTCACCCACAAAGTATTCCAAAATCTGAGGAGCTTTTTAAAGATACCTCCTCCTGCCATGAAATTGTCTTGTGTTTCTCTACACAGATTTTGTTTTTAATACAGCAGGATAGTAAAAGATTAGGTAACTGACACCAAACTCTTAAGGAAAACCCAGCCATTCACTTTTAAATGCCAAATTTGTAAAAACATTATATGGGTAAAACATATACATACATGAAGATTTTTTAAATACAACTGGATCAAGGAAAGCTTGAAATTCTGAATTAAAAAACAAGGTGTCTCTCCTCTCCCATTAAATCCCAAGGAGACAATCCAGTTTTCTTCTAATTACAATTCTACTCCAAATGGAGGCAATGAGACAGTAGTTAAACTTCACAAAAAACAGTATTTCAGTTTTTAATTAATGTATATGGAACGGTGTTTGAGAGGCAAAAATAATCAGAAGAAGAAAAGAGACTTTCAGGTTTTACAGCTATCATGATGCAAATCTTTGCGCATAAATAGAGAAGGTCAAGAATTTTTCATCAAATTACCTGTCAATGCACAATAGTTTTACCAGAATTACTAATAATTTAAAAATTTTTCAATAAAAACCAGGGATTGTTGAAAACCAGTAGGGTTCAGAATATTCTGATTGGGGTAGAATTAAACAGGCAGAAGGAAGAAAGCTGTTAACTTTGTAAGATCACCTGGACTGTTGTCTCTTGCTGTCATCTGCATGAGAAGTGCCATCTGTTTGCGCTCTGACAGAGGATAACCAAAAAGAATACTAACTGGTGTTGATTTCTTATTTCCAGCATCCTTCTTCATTTTCTTTTTCTCCGGACCTTCCTTCTCTGGAAATATTAACATTTAAAAACTGAAACTGCTGTTCTATTAGAGCATTTTTCTAGAAATAAAACATTGTTTTAAGGTATGTGAACTGGTGATTGATGGCAGGTGATGAAAAACAGAAATTGCATCTCTAATTTGCTGCATTTGCATCAGTTTTGATTACCTGTTCTAATCATATCGAGATAATAAGCTACTGAGTTAAAGCACTTAAGTAAGCTGTAAGGAAGATTACTAAAAAATTCTAAAAGATGAAAAACCTGTTTTACAGCAGGAAGACTGTGTATGTCACAACTTTAATTTTCAGAGAATCAAGTCAGGCGCTTAAAAAAATTCTGTAAGATCAGCTAGTCAACTTTCAGCCCTGAATACTGACTCAAGACTGTGCTCTATTCTACTTCTCTCAAGACACCACGTTAAAAATTAGGAAAAGACTTTTTAATACTGGTATTTTTTAGGTAATTGGATAAAAGATTGTTTCTCTCAAACTCATCCTGTTACTTCACCTTAAAGCAATTTCTTCTCCAAAATTCATATCCTTCAAAAATATACAGTTATTTTATATACATAACTTCTTTCCTTTTATGCATATTTACTGTAGTTTAGTATTTCATGTCTAAGATTTAAACCAGGAGCTAAAATTACACATCTGAATAAACAGGTAATTTCTAAAGCTATTCAGTACCTACAAACTCCCACAGATCTTCAGATTAGTTAAATGTGCTCTGAAATGAGATGACTTTTTAATATCTAACAAATTTAAAAACTAGAATTTTATTTGCGTAATTTGGAAACTTTGGTCTATGTCTTCCATCCTTTTCAAAAGTTCTTCCTTCATTTTTCTGTATAAAGGTCTCCTAAACCAAACACAGACATTTAGATTAAAGTATGATAGAAAACAACTGATTTGTGATTAAGCGACTTCGACTAAATCACTTTTAACTGGAACAGTATTTAACGACCTTAACATTAAACAAGTACAAACTCTCAATGCATCAAATTTCTTTTGGTACAACTGTTTTCCATAGATCTCCCTACCTGGTCATTATTGTTTAACTGTATTTTCTAGAGACATATTAGTTTTCATTTATGTGTAGTGAAGATCATTCATTTGCTGTAATTATCTCGTCTTTCCAGGCAACTGCTCTTTTTGTCTTAACAAGTTCTTATCAAATTCAACATTTTATATTTTGTAAGCAGCTTACATTACTTATATGTTAGATCTAATGTTTACCTTTTTCTTCAAAGCCCCCAAGATTACTACTTGAATATGAATGCACTGGATGTAAAAGATGGCTTAAGAAACCTTAGTCACGTATTTGGTGACTTGGAATTAAAATTTTTGAAAGAGTTAAAAAAAATTTCTAACTGCCAGTGTCAAGAAGGAATGGTCTGAAGAGTACTCTAACAGACTCCTCTAACAGATTCAACCAACAAAAACAACATCTCCAAACTCTGAGCAAATAATTCCCTTGGTTGTCTCCTTAAAAGCCCAGGTTCAGTATTAGCTTTTCCAGAGATCCTGCTCACTCTACCACACCTTCTCCTTTTGGAAGCTTCCCTACCAACCACCTTTCCCAAAAGGCCTTTAAGCAGCCAAACAGGACTCTGAACCCTACAGTCATGAATAAACCCAACTCACCCTCCAGGCTGGACTACCAACCACAAAGATAGGGACAGAATTCAGTAAGGATGTCTACTGCTTGCTTTCTCCTCTGTGGCTGGCTGATGTGCTAACCCCCATAAAGCAAGCAAGAACATGAAACAAAGCTGAGATCTAAAAATTACAATGGGGAATATGTAATAAATGAAAGGGAGGCAGAGCCAGGGGAAGATGTTGGACTGATTAATCAGACTCAGCCATACTAGAATTTGGCTGGGAATTGGTTGAGGCTTGGTTGGGGGTTGTTACTATTGGTTAAATAAGCCTGGCTGCCACACTGAACTTTTCAACTCCTTGTGTAGTAAGTTATTTCATCTTACTCTCACTGTGACTGATTACCACCTGATGAGGCACTGTTCATCCGGTTTTAGTTAATCTTAGTATTTTGGGCCATACTAAAAAAAAAGTGGAAATGCAATTAAGCTACAGTCAAGGTTGGGGGAGGATTTTCTTTTTATTACTATCCCTATGATTATAGTGGTCTGCCAGTTTCCTATCCTAAATCTCAACCTTAAACACCTCATTTTAAAAACAAAAAAATCTGTCATCTGCAAAAGCAGAAAATCTTAAAACAGAAGACTCCACTGAGGCAAACTTTACTAACCTATTTCAGAGCACCAACAATTAATAAAAATTACAAATTAGAAGCTTAAGTCCTTTTGAGGTTCCTAACCATGTACCATTCCCTGTTTCATTAAGCCCCAAACTCACCCTTTTTTATCTTTTGATTTTCTCCACTTCTGCCTTAGGCCCTCTCTGTGGCCCTCCTTGTGTCATTCATTTCTTCTCAACTCATTTGCTGCCTTCCTAGCCTTCTCTAGATCTCATCTTCTAAGCTTGATTGCATACACAGGCTCTAGTAATGCAATGCTCTTGAGGCAGAGGAAGGCACGTAAGTAGTGCATATCGTGAATGCCAAAGTGACCAAATAAGAAATACATGATTTTACAGACTAAGCAATTATGAGCAAGACTATGTAAAGAATGGAAAGCTACAGACCTAGGTACATATTAGAAAAACCCTGCAAATTTATCCATCATGTTTAAAAAGGAAAAAAGATCCTTTACAGAAGTAATTGATGAGATTTTTCTAAACTGCATGCATCTCATACTCCTGAATATCTAAAAATACATTCAATATCCAAATCAACACTACTGCCCTGTTGGTACAACATCTGCATAGGAAAATTTAAAGAAAACCTACAATGAAAATGTACTTTCAACTTTTCACTGCAAATATCCTCTCTGAGGATAATGTACAGTATACCCTTCATTGACTAATTTCGTACTTCCATCAAAACAACATATTTCAGTTTGTCTGCCATGATCTGCTGTTTCTTAGCTTATGCTATTTACTGCTTATGCTTCTTTTCTTGAAAAACACATTCATTTCCATTCAGAATTATTTCTTACAATTTTATAGCTATACTCAGCTTGAGAAAATAATACATCAAAATAAATGAAATACATCTTTTGATGATCTAGCTTTTACTTTTTTACTATACAGTGTACTTTTCCAGGTATTTTTATCTGTTGGGTTTTGGGGTTTGGTTTAGTTTCTTTTAATTATTTTGTTAGAAAAGCCTACTAAGTAAATGAGTGCAACTTACCCCCATCTCATGTTTAGTGTTGTCAAACATGAAGATCCTCCCCTACATATTCCAATGCATTTCAGTGGTGGAGCAAATTATTCTTGTATTACTCTTTATTAACACAGTGTTTGCAAAGCACTTCTGAGACCTTACCAATTAAAAGTACCAAATAAGAACACAACTCTTGCCAAGTTATACTGTAATTATGCCCTTAACACTTAAAATTATACCCTTAAAAAAAAGAAACAATTTTATTAACATTTATGTGAGACTTCATATGTGTTTTCAGTAAATCTAAACAGTTTAATACAGAAAATTAATATGTTCAACAACAAACAAACAAAAAAAAGTCTCAGGACTACAGCAGATGCACCTGATCATCCACTTACTGGAGTACATCCTGTAAGAGACTACTGCTCTTCCCCCCTGAGATCTTATGTGTATGCATGTCCTAAACATAGGACAAAAAGGGTGGAAGGAAGCAAATGGAAAGGAGTAGGGCATATAAAAGTGAAATTTTTAGACAGCAATAAATCAATCAATAAATAAAATAGGTAGTCAAAAACTATGTTTTGGGTTTTTTTTAAATCCCAGGAAAACAACCATGCAACTGTTGATAAAGAAGCTACACAAATCCACAGAAAAATTCTTATAAATTATTGGGAATCCCCATTATGATTATTGCAGAATATATTATAAGATTTTTTTTCTACTGTTCCAAGAATATCATCATGCAGTACACTACATTTAGCAGGAGAAGACCAATTTAATGTTCAGGAACTTTGACTTTTCAGATATTCTTTATCCTGTGGTAACAGAAAACTTTTCACAGCCATGTACTTGACGTTTATACAATTTGAACAGTAATAACTTCCCTAATAGAGGAATAATATCAGTTTAAGAAATTAAGTTCAGGTGGAATTTCATGTAAAAAAATTGACTGTTAAATTCAATGAGTTTGTGGCAGTTTTTTAGATTTTGAGCATTTTGTTTTCAAAGCCTATGGAATACAAATATCTTCTTTTACGTTCACTTTCTTGTCACTTTTCGGTGTTCTTCAGCAGTTAGAAACAGAACATCAGGGAATTTCTTGTTACTAAAAAAATATAACTCTTCAAGCGGCTTCATGTTCAATTACCTTTATTAAATAACCTTCATAATATGCAGCCAAATCTACCTGGACAACATTCCTGTTAAGATTTTCCTTTTGCAATGTAAGCTTTTTAACCCAAGACTTTTTTAAAAGGATTTAAAAATAGCCAAGTTGTGCTTAAATGCACCTAAATCACTGTTTCGCATTTATTTGTAGTAAAGCTTTGTGAAATTCACTCATAGTACTTAAATGTACTGGCACAAGAAACATCAGAATCACCGGTGATTATTTTAGGGGAACTTACACATGACAGATTATGTCCCAAGGCAACCAATAATTTATCTGGGTTTTTTTTTATTATTATTTGGATAAATTAGAAATTACTTGACTGAGAATTTGTAAATGTTTTAGGAAAATAAATTATTAAATAATGTAACGTGGATTTCTCAAAATACATCATGCCAAACTAACAGAATATTCCATTTGGTAAAATAACAACCTTAGTGGATAAAGGAAATAAAGCAAAAAGACCAAATTCAAACTTCACAGCTCATGATATTCCGGTTTCACATAAAACTCCTATCACAATGCAAATTGTAAGGAATAACAGGATTAAGAAATAGGACCATATGAAGCTAAAATATGAACTGCTTGAAATAAATGCTTCTAAAGAAGTTATAAGATTGAGTGATATACAACAAAAGACTAATATGCTTATTACCAACAACTGTAGAAGACAGGTCAAGATGATCAATTCTGCAGGTGATGAAGTTAAGACAGGCAGAGTTACCGAGATCTGTGGGATTGCGGTAATCTGACTGAAGTGATTTTAAAGAGAAACACATCATAATTGACTGCTGCTTCCTAGCCTTAGTGAAAGAAAGATCAGAATGTGATGAAGAGACCTCACAGTATACTGTACACTGCAGAGATATCAAGGTACTATTCTGATACCTAATTAAGTTTATGGCATATTTATTTAACCAAACCAACATACACATACACACACATAAAACCACCTCCACTTTCCTGCCTCTAGCCCAAATGACAGTTAAGGAAACTTGTAATAGGTGAACAGCAAGTCCAAATCCAACTGTCCTGGTTTCAGCTGGGATAGAGTTAACTGTCTTCCTAGTAGCTGGTACAGTGCTATGTTCTGAGTTCAGTATGAGAAGAATGTTGATAACACTGATGTTTTCAGGTGTTGCTAAGTAGTGTTTAGACTATAGTCAAGGATTTTTCAGCTTCTCCTGCCCAGCCAGCGAGAAAGCTGGAGGGGCACAAGAAGTTGGCACAGGACACAGCCAGGGCACCTGACCCAAACTGGCCGACGGGGTATTCCATACCATGGGATGTCCCATCTAGTTAAGGAACTGGGAAGGGGGGGTGGTGAATCGCTGCTGGGGACTAGCTGGGTGTCAATCGGTGGGTGGTGAGCAATTGCCCTGCGCATCATTTGTACATTCCAATCCTTTCATTATTGCTGTTGTCATTTTATTAGTGTTATCATCATCATTATTAGCTTCTTCTTTTCTGTTCTATTAAACCGTTCTTATCTCAACCCACGAGTTTTACTTCTTTTCAGATTTTCTCCCCCATCCCACTGCGGGGGGGGGAAGTGTGTGAGCAGCTCTGTGGTGCTTAGTTGCTGGCTGGGGTTAAACCACGACACCAACAACCAGTAACAGTGTGTACACAGTCCCTTTAACAGCCCCACTAACCTCTGTAACTATGGGAAGCACAAGTATAGAAATTGGGTAACTATAATGTACACGTGGAATATAAAGAGGTCAGTTGTTTTGCTCTTCTGGATGTCAATTAAATGCTAAAAGAAATATGACTGTCCTGTTTGGACTACTTTAAAGACAGAAATTGAAGGGGTCAGAAAACAAAACTGAGGTGCTACTATGAACAGAAAATCCAGAGAACATAATTTCCAAGGAAAGATCAACAAGTTGGCACACTCAGTGTAATTGTAACTCTTGTAGTTCTTCCTGAATAATAAACTATGTAACAAGACTACAAAAAAACCAAACCAAAACAAACAAAAAGCCTATGCTTATCGTCATGATAAAAAGATTCTTCCGATTTGCAGTTATGTTTTATTATTATCAAAAATTCAAATTTATCTCTTCAGGCTAGTAAGGTGGAGAAGGCAAACAAACTTGTCCTTTGCAAAAGCAGCACTTGCCCGTTGTTCTTATTTCGATAACCACATCAGAGGTTATTTAAAAATAACCAGATTAATTAAATAAATTAACAACATTTAAATAATGCTAGTTAAGTAGTCTAAATAAGGGATGGCCTTTCGATCAAATTATGTTTTTGGATTGGGGGACTCCAAATCAGAGAACTTATTAAAAAAGGTATGAAAAATGCTTCTCCTTCCACCATCCATTCCACCAGTCTTAATCAAAGCTTGTGTATAGTAAAATCCTTCATAAGATTAACTTAAATAAGGGTTAAAGCTATACTGCAAAATTTGCAGTATAAACAAATTTGACTGGAGTATGCATATATCATATTAGCTTTTTGTGGTTGCTCTGGTCAAAGAATGGGGATGTGATAACAGAGCCCTCAGTTTAGGATAGCCATCCAAACCAGGACAGTGTAACAGACACAACCCTGCACAACAAAAGAAACTAAGAATAGGATGCTGTTGATTATATAGAGGTTACTTAGTGCCATTTCAGGTGCTGTCGTTGTCCCACTGGCCTCTTCAGAAGGCCACAGGTCTCCTGTGACTCACATTATCTTTCAGCTCTCTGCAGACTCCTTAGCTACTGCAGGCATCTCAACTGGCATTGCATGACTACATTTAGGCAACTGGACTCGGTCCTAACCAGTATGAAATTATTAAGAAAGTAACCTAAAGGCTAAATCTGAAAATATTTAATACTAATTTATTGCAGCAGTTTCTTAGGCAAAAACATTGATTTACATCTAAATTTAGATAAACAGGAGGGCTAGAATTGTTCTAGACTCTTACGGGACACTACAAATGCTGCTTGATTTCAGTCTTGCAAAACTGAGTGTAAAATTCACTTTATATATAGTTTTGTAGGAATCAAATTTAAAAAAATATTTCCAAATTAAGTTAACATTCAGTTTGGCTGTCCATGTTCATTATTACTTACAGTTTCTAGACAATACCTGAACCAAAAAAAAAAACCACCACAAAAAGGAGCAAGAGATGGAATTGCAGTGGGCAATTTTTACAAAAATGAAGCAAAAAAGACAAAATCGTAGTTTATGAATGAATACTCTGGAGATAGAACTGAGACAGCTCTAATGATGTAAAGCTCTAAAAATCAGGTATTCCCATTCTTTGAGTGATTTACCTGCCTAAATAGGACAAAACCCAATTATCATGGAGTTCCTACAATTTGCTAGCAACCCTATCATGTATTTTGGAAATAAATCTTTTATTAAATTAAACTATTAATTAAATGGAATTTTTTATCCTAGAGCTACTTTTTATGGCATTTCTTGATTTTGTTCACCCAGACACATTTTTAAAAGACCCTAAATCTTTAAAAACATTTGAAAATCAAACTCAATGGTCTTATCTGTTACAGAGAAACTATTTAGCAAAGCAGTAAGAACATTTTGCTATTCTGAACTCTGAAAAAAACAAATTGGAAGGCTATTAAAAATAAAACTGTCAGGAAAGGATAAAATACATCCTGGAACTGTAATCAACAGTGGGAAGAATGGAGTAGTACCACATATTTTTTCAGAATCTCTTCAATTATGAATTATATACACAACCTTCGAGCATTTCCCTAGAATACCACTACAGATTTTCACAAAGTATCAGAAGAAAACTGAGATTTTATTTATTGGTGTTTTGGTTTTGTTTTTTTTTTAAACACTAGCACTACTAGCTGATGAGAAGCTTTTCATCACCTCTTCTTTTTCCCTCTGTCTCCGGTTACACTTTCACCTCCAAAAACTTACCTTCTTCCTTCTCAAACAACATTTGCCATTCTCTGTACATAGTTAGCAGGGAGACACTTTTGTCAGAGGTAAGTTTAGTCCAGTGATGGCAAACCTTTTCAACGTATAATGCCAAGTTTGTGTCAGAAGCAGCACTGCATTTCATGATCACTGATGTCAGTCCTAATCCACCCCAGTGACAAACTTGGCACCAATCTAAGTGGTTAATTCCCACTGGTCTACTCTAATTGGTGAGGTACAGAATCAGCATTACAAGAACTGTTTTTTCATCCTAGTAAAGCTACTGCATCTAAAGTTTCTGGAAAGCTTATGTATCAAGCTCCTCATTTGTGAAATGGGGTAGTTGCTCTTACCTTCTTACCTCCTTAACCCAGAAGTAATGAAATGGACAACAAACTGTGATGTTTGCCACACAGTAGCTAAAAAGCTATGTGCCTTCTATTGTTAATATTAAGTATTTATTGCCCCTCCTTGAACTGTTTATTTCATCTCCCTACCACAACTTGTAATAAAAAGATTTTGTAGTGTGTGCATTGTCTTTTTATGCATGTCTATGTGCCTAGAATAATCCATCTTGTTTGTGGCAACTGCGACAATAGATGCTATAGCAAGAGAAAAAAAAAATTACACTCCCTTACAAGATGCTATGACAATGAATTATTTAAAGTTGATGGTGGTAGTGAGACATGACAAAAGATTTTCAACACAGAAAACATTAGATAAGTGCTAAATATTACTTCTAAACATATTAATTTCCATTACGAAAGTAGTTAGGGTCTAATAAATTTTAAAAGGCAGATTCTGGCAGCATACTTCTAATTTATACACGGTCCTTTCAGAATCAAGTGGTATCATGAACAGTGCAAGACTCTAGAACTCTGTAAAACCACTGAAAACAGAGATCTAAAGCCAAGAATATTGTTTTGTAATGTGACTATTTCAAATTTGGATTTCATACGATATTTTCTTTACAGTAACAAAAATGTGTGTGTAATATCCAGGAGCCAAATATTCTGCACAAAATCAATCCTGGACAAAAATTAAACATGTACTGAGGTATATACTTCTATCTTGCATTTAAATCTAAGTGTATTAAGGGAATTACCTGTTTATGAAAATATTCAAATGTACAACGAGCACTGTATAAGAAACTGTAGTACTGAGCCTCTGAGAAATTTGAGGAACATGCCTTTTGGTGGCCTTCCAGAGGGCACAGATACTGTTTTGCTACCAGCAGAACTATTACTGAACTATGACATAACTAACTAATTGCCTAGACTCAGAGATAACTGTACTCTTGGAATACATCCAGATCCCTCCATCCTGATTTGAAAAGAGCCATGTTAAGAACGGTATTTTGAAATCTTGAAATCAGTTCCAATAGAATATGCATAAGTTAGGAAGAACTACCAGCCTGTCCAGAAAACGTAACCTGAACAGATCATAGGAACTTAGACTGAAAGAAAAGTTCACTCTCCATGGCTAGTTTAGTTAGTTCCATAACCTTAGCAACCTTTTCTTCTATATGGAGGACAGTACATCCACCAATCTTTCCCACTCCCCCTCCCCAAGAAAGGCTATGAAAGGCTGACAGCTGTGTCTCAAATCAAGGCACATACATGTTTTTTCATCAGTTAACTTATTTAAACAAATGGACCTCTAGAGATGACAATGAAAAGAAAGATTTATTACTAAAATAGAAGCAAAAGAATGAGGTTAAGAACAACTGGAAAATGTAGATAAACTATGCTGGCAAGCTAGCTCTTGCTAATGATAGGATGAAAGCCTGTCAGACTGAGACGCAACAATCAGAAGCAAGCAAACAACTTTTGTACTTAGTATCCTTTTTTATAGGGGAAAAAAAAATCAATATAAATACATAATATACAATTAATTAAGTTAGGAAGTATTTTACCAACAAATAATTAGTTAAGGAAATAAAAAGGTTCTACCTGTGTCTGAATTGCGATCTTCATTTCTGGATGGACTAATAGTAAAAGGAAGTTTACGTTTCATGGAAGACTTTTCTTTCATCTCCTTCCCCACATCACTCCTATCCACTTTTGGAGTTTTGCTGTAGGATGCAATCTTGTCCTTGCTCTAATATAAATAAAAAGTATACTAAGTAATTTTTGCATAAAGCAGAATAGTCTTATAATATATACAGATGGAAAAGACTGCTATGCAAGAATGTATGTGCATGTGTGTAAGTATATGTATTACATAGTTTATTCAAAAACTTTTAAAGTAACCTTACTAAAAATAATCAGTGACATTTCTTTCTTTTTAAAAGCAGTTATCTCTGTGTTATTTCTACTTCCAGATACATCACTGTAGAACTGCTGTTCACTATTAGAACCTTGATTAATAAGCAAAGGAACAACACAAACTGGACAAGAATTTGCAACCACCCCAATTTCCTTCCCTCACCATAACATAATAACCACATTAAAAGCACATTAAAAGCCCACACTGCAATTCAGACTGTTAATAGTAACACAGTAACAGTCAAAAAAATGCTAACAATCCTCCCCTGCCTCCACCCCCACCCTGTAATCCCTCCATAAACAACTCCCTTTCTATTTCAACAATAATAGTGTAGTGTTTCATTTTCTAAAGCAAAATTTACAAAGAACTTAGAAAATCTACAAAGAAACTTTTTAAACTGATATAAAATTTAGAAAAAATAGGTACAAGCTATTTGGAATTTTTAGTTGCATAAATCTGGGATTTTTAGCTTATAAAAACTTATTTTAACAAATGGACCTCTAGAGATGACAACGAAAAGATTACTAAAATAGAAGCAAAAGAATGAGGTTAGGAAATTACTATTATTATACTTTAAGATAAACAGAAAAACCTGGATGGGTACAATATTAACTTATGTTTGATTACTTTGATAATATAGACGGTCAAAGTATGTAAAAGATACCAGGTTAGTGAGAAGACTGCTTGAGAGAACTCTCTGCAAACCCCAATATTTTGGCCTAGCAATCAAGATGCAAAGTAAAGACATAATATTTTCTGCTCATTACATGCTGCAGAAACACATTATCCAGCTACGTCAGCTATCACAACTCCCCAGCTTTATATCATTCTTAACAGATCATTAGATGAAACCACTAATAGATTCATTTTCTAGAAGTAGAAGAGGCACATACACTGACTTGCCACTTAGTGAAAAACAAAAGGCTGCTCCTTGGTACTTTTGAAGCAAGAAGCTAAAAGATTTATTCTGATTACAGGAAAATAGAAAATAACTCCAAGTAAAGGTACTATTCTCAAGGGCGCCTTTCCTTTTTTAAAAACAAACACAGGTTTGATTGTATCATCTGACACTCTGAGTTTAAACTGTTGCCAAAAGTGTAGACAGAAGCAAATACAAAAAACCTGCAAACAAACTCTACAATCTTCAGCAAACAAATGTGTGTACCAGGGAAATCACAAAGAAGGGATCAGTCTACATCAGGAGAATTCCTAAAGTAACAGGCTGATGCCCACAGAGAAAACCTATCTTCACTCTGAGTTTGGAAACCTGAAAAAAAACCCCAACAAACCCAAAACAACCAAACACCAAAACCCCAAACCAAAATGAAGAATAAAACCCACACACCAAAAGCAACCGTCTTCCAAAACCACACACACAGACACACACACACCACCTTTTTCTTACATGCTAGAACAAGAAAATCTAAAAATCTAAAACACTTAAGACCCCCTAAGCCCTTGAGAGATAGTGTCTGTGCTATTAATTTTGAAAGAAGCTAATCAAACGCAACTATCATTTGCAAATGCATCTCTAAGTTGACAAGAGCAGATCCAAACTCCATTAAGCCCATTCTGATCTCTTCCACTACACATGCAAGTTTCTTACTTCAGCCCAATCTCAGTAAGAGCTCTCTCATCCCTTGTTCCAAGTGACCCAATTATTTCTCATATGTACGTATGTAAATTTCCCACAATATGATAAAGTGGTATTAAAATTTTATTGCTTTCTCTAGAATATTATGTTAGGTACTATGCAATAGAAAGGATCAGTTAAAAATAATTTAAAATTCCGAAGCAGGAAACATTGGTTTCAACTTGTTCTGTAGGAAAAAAGAAACACTTTTTTTGGTACTACTCAGTAAAATACATTGATACATGCTCACAAAGAGACACAAGCTGCTTAAATAACTTGATAGCTTTATTCTTATTCTTAAATTGTATACATGCATTATGTTAAATATTACGACTGATGCACTACTTTTTTGGTAATCACTGAATATTAATTTTGTCATGATCTAATTAGGAGGAGAGACAGTTCAAAATGCTTACTTTCAGATAACTAAAGATGCATTGAAAATGAAAGAACGGGCTATACACAGAATACACAGAAACTGAAAACTGAGAAGTCTGTACAAAGTCAATGCTATTTAGTATTTTCAGTGACAATGCTGAAATAGAGATGCAATTAGATAAGCAGACAATCACAACTGGGAGAGAGGGAGAAGCAAACACCACTGGCAAAGGGAAAGTAAAATGACTAGTGAATTTGAAAAACAGTCTAAATGCAAAACAAAACTGGAAAAGCTAGGATAAAACCAAGGTTCTACAAACTGATAAAAATAATTAACTGTACAATCACAAGACCTCATATTAAAAGCCAGAAAACTCTTAACAGCCTCCTGGATTCAACTTCAAGTAAAGGCAGGCAAGAGGATGTAGCAAGCCCTGCAGGTTAGAACAGGTATTTCAATTTGAAGAGTGAGTATTCCCTGTTCCAACTACTCCTGGTCACTGAAACAGCATGGACATCTCTTTTTCAGAACCCAACGCCAGGTTCAAAATTCAGCATGAATAGGTCTATGTATTAGTTTAGTGTGATCCACAGAAGCAACCTAAACCAAAGTTGACATCTTTTATAAAGCAACCTGTAACTTAGAATATCTGTGGACTTTATGAAGAGGTTCCTTAGTCTAAAGTGAAAATTGTTAATCAAATAAAACACTGAAGACATGATAACGTTCAGATACATAAACTATTGCTGCATAGAAAAAGGCATTACAGACTCTCCATGTCCACTACAGTAAGAGAACATTTAATGGCTTTAGACTGCAACAGGAGACAAGTAAAGGTTACAGGAGACAAGTAAAGGTTATTTATCCTTCTATTAACTATATAACCCTATGCCAGTCAATGTAATTAAATATCAGAATAAACTGCCCAAGGAGACTGGAATTTCATCAGGCAAGGCGTTCAAGAAAAGGTCTGGCAAACATCTGTCAAGAACAGAGTACAGCTTATTCTACTCTGGGGCAAATGGATGAACTGGATCTGCACTTCTCAACATTTAATGTGTGCCTCACTGGAGGATGTAGTACCAAGGAAGAATTTTCTCTATCAACAAAACCAGACTAGTGTGCTATGACAAGGAACACATTTTTAATCTGTTCAACAGAAACTGTCTCGGAAGACTAACAGACAGTAGTCTGGAAAATTTCTTGATATCCCATTACAGCTCTATTGTCTGGTACCACTACAATCAATGACAATACACAAAAGAAGAGAACAGTGCCATATAATCTAGCAGATGTACTAAGCCCTGGGAGAATAAGCATTCTTTTTCTGCCTATCAAAGATAATTACATACTGAAGCATGTTCTGCACAGTATTAAAATGGCTTTGGGCACTATTGTTGGACTCTTCTAAGATGAGAGTTAATTCTTACAAACCCCAAATGTGTTTCTCCTTTGGACCACGTAGCTATCACTTACCTCCTCAGTTTTGGCCATGTAAGTTCTAAAGTATAAATTCAGATAAATTAAAATTTCATTATGTTCTTATGTTTATAAAATATCTCATGCAAACACTAAATGGTCTATCCGCTGTACATACTCTTACAATATTTTTATTTATTTTATGCTCCCAAGATGAGCAACTGAAATAAAAATACATGTACCCTAAAGCATATATGAAATAAACTCAGCTTATTAACAGGAATGTTATTCCTAATGATTTTTTTTAAGCTCTCAGAAGACCTGAACACATAGCTGATTCACATAGCTGTTTACTGGTTGCTAGAACAGCATAGTAAGCATTAACTTCCACTGGACAAATACAAAAGATTAAGTCTCATCAGTAACTTTACTACATTCCTCAGACAACAGCTAAGAGTGCACAATCAGTAAGAGCTAAACATTGTATCAACTACGAACAGAAACCCAAATCCTGCAAGTGTTTTTCCTTTTATCTTAATATATTAACCACTGGAATAGTCTTACACCATGCATTTAGGCCATTACAGTTTTTATTTTGAAAAGAACAATGAGGATTTTTTAGGGAGCAGTGTCCTTCAACATTACTGTTCACTCGTAAGATGCACTGTTTTGTATGAACATTATTTCACATTAGGCCTCCTCTGCCTACAATGCATCTATGAACACATAAGGGAACACCAATAATTAAATTACCTGTCTTCTGTTCATTTACAGTCATACAGATTAAGCTCCACCAGTAGTTCAGATACAAAGTGGACACAGTAGCAATTAA
The DNA here is from genome assembly GCF_964188355.1 of Buteo buteo. NCBI lineage: Eukaryota > Metazoa > Chordata > Aves > Accipitriformes > Accipitridae > Buteo > Buteo buteo. Next base: position 20,351,996 of record NC_134173.1, on the reverse strand, counting down.
GAGCAAGTTTACGAAGCAAAGTACAGAAGTGGTTTGACTGTACTACTATACAGAGAAAAAAAAGCCAAAGCTACATGAAAAACACAGTTAGAATGCATTTTTTGTACTATGGACCACTGCTGTTATCTGAATGCAGAACATCCCAGGGTCTTTTCTTGCTACTGAAAGACACAGGCATCTCTGATGGCACAGTGAATGGTCGGTCACTCATTGGTTGTACAATACTGAGAAAAGTGTGGGAACAAGAGGCATTTTCCAGATTAATCACGACGCTTCCCTATCAAAATGCCACTAAAGCAAATGTTTTACTTTAGTATCCCTTTCAGCTGTAGCATCAGTACTTCCTTACATCAATTACATAAGGTTAACAAATCCATAACTTTTTCATAAGAAACTCTAATGCTTCAAAGACTATTGTTTTTAAATTCACGGTTGCAAATATTTACATACTGAGAAAAATCCTTATTTGCTTTACAGAAATTTCCACTACTTCCTAAAGATATTTCATTTAAAATTATCACTGTTGATTTGGCCCAGTCAATCTCTACTTCAGAGTTTTATGTTTGTGTACGTCATACAGATTTGCCATCATGATTTTCTGTTGTTCAAACTCAACTTTTACCCTATTGCCTGTTCAATTTTAAATAATTTTCTAGGCTGAATCCAAATGATTGCATTTCGGCAGTATTTTGTCTATTTTTTCTAATACAAGGGGAAAGATTGCAGATCATTCAAGGGCCAGCTAAACACTTCTGACAATTACCTGTCCATGTATTAGAGAACAGATTGTGTGACTGTTTAAGTGACTACTTAACATCTTAACCATGTATTCAGTTTTTCTCAAAATCTGACAAAAACAACTAAACTGTATTTATTATGCTAAAAACCTGAATACAGGAATATTCACTGCAACACTTAAATAATTCTGCAACTGTACTTAGGAGCTCCCATTTTCAATATTATATATCAGTTTACATCATACAATCCCCAAACTAAACCCTACATCATTCTGATCTCACATTATACATTGTGCCAAGTAGTTAGTGAGCAAGACTGAACGTAACAGTGCAAGCAGTTTATCAGCTTACTTTTTAGTATCAATGTAATTAGTCCACCATTGTGATTCCATACCTACATCCTTGGTCAAACTTCCATCTTCTTCTAGACTTTAATTTTCACAGTAATCCTGCTTTCACTGGCATCTTAATCTCAAATACCAGGCAAGGTAGAATCTGACATTTGTCCATATTTCTAATTCCTGTACTGGTGATCAGTCTCAACAACAAACATTTCCTTGTTAGAGCAACCAGCTAAGGACAAACCTTCACTTGAACCAATATGAAAGTGAAAGGGTTTTATGTGACCATTAAAAAGAAAATATTGATTTACTCCTTTCTGTATCAAATGAAAATTTGCTGTATTTCCTGGTGGTTAAATAAATGATACCATGTTCACTCTGTTCCCTGGAAAGAGTTATTCATATCTTCATATGAATCCATATGAATTCTTCTTTAATGTTCTGGCAAAAAAGCTATACAACTCTGTTTCAGAAGATTACCTAACTTTGCAGAGATCGCAGGGTATGGGGGTTACATGGCTTAGCAGATGTAACTGGTACTGTTGCTAGCAGAGCAGGAACAGTTTATGGAGATCAGAGGCAGGAGATTACCAGAGAAGAAGGTGTCAAGACAACCCACAAATACTGAACTGGGCACGAGGGTCACTGCTAAGGCAGTTCCTTTGGCAGTGGTTGCAGATTCAACAGCCACTCTGGAAACTAGCACCATTTTTCTACAATGGCAGCAAGCAACAGGGAGAGGAGGTGAGGGGGAGTGAGAGGTGGAGAATGGAGGAGGAAAAGGGGCCTCACAAGTAAACTCTTTATTTTGATTGATTTTATTTTATTTTTTTTTAAACTCAGACTGCAGAGCAATTTTTATGTAAAAGTCAAAGCCTAGGAAGGAAGGAAGTAATCTGCACTATAAAAATCTGACAATCTATTTCTATACGTTCAAACCTCCAAACAAATGCATTCCAAGCATTTCAAGCCATACCTTTAGCAAAGAAACAGGGAAAAGGAAAACTTAAATTGGCACATTCCAGGAAACCCACTATTTTTGCTTTGATGAAAGTGAACAAAAGATGAAAATTCATTTTAACCTCTGTGTTATAGATTTTAAACTTTTTTTTAAATTATAAACACAAATAAAGCTTGAAAAACTTGACGTAAGTCAGTTTTCCTAGCATGAGCAGCTGTTGACTGTGTGTTTGAGATTTTCCCATGTCAAAAGTTTTTTTCAGAAATACTGAAGTGTCCAGATAATATGCATTTATAAAGCCAGAAAATATTTTTTGGTTAAATAAATAACCTAAAATCTTTACAAAATGTAACCTATTTACAAGTGTATAAATAAAAAGGCAGTATTTAATACCACTAAATTTCACTGCAATAGCCTTCCTGTTCTGGCTGCTTGTAGGCCCCAGGCATTCCCCCCTTTCCCAGTATTGAATGAGACTTCAATTAATTTGACCATATCCCAAACAAGGACCAGAACAAAAAAAAAGAAAACCCAACATTTTTCCATCCCTTTACTAGTAAGCTGATTTCCCTTCCCCATTTTACTCCGCTATCTTCCTCTTCTTATCTAAGTAGTTCATCACAGCTGGCAAGAACAACTACCTTTGCCTGACTTTACTGGGACCCATAAAGCAAACTAGGAAGAGACTAAAAAGTCTAAAGTTTTCTATAAACGTTTTCGGAAGATAAACAGTTTGAAGTAGATGCTGGATCTTCTAATCTTTTCCTATTTTCTAATCTCTTCCTGTCTTATGTTCATTCATTTAGGGGTCTTACAGAGAATACAGACTTCAACAAAATAGTAACAGTAAGCATGACCACATGCGCGCGCACACACACGCACACACACACACAATCTCCTTTTCCAGAGAAGACAGTTTCAAACATCATTTGGAAGATAAATGGATTCTCTCTCCTTAGGGCAATATACAACTCATCATTCACAATGCAGAATATTATTCTACCTTCTGTTATTCATTAGTACTACAGATAAACTTGTTGTCTACTGTACAAGTGTACTAGGCAGACAAAACTGAGAATGGGTTATTTGCAACTTGGCTACAGAAGTTTGAAAATGATGGGATACTTCATATTTATAAACAACAAGCCGCCCTTCAGTATTACTGGAGCTCCCATATTCCTTCATTCTTGAACACTCAAAAATGGACTACAATTTTTAAAGTGGACTTCCTTGTACAGGAATTACTCTTAACCCTTCTGCAGCATTTGGCTTTCAAGTCTTCCTAACAGAGGGAATAAGTCCCTGTGTTACAAAGGAATATAAGAAAATTGTGTTTGTTCGTTCATCTGTGCTCTGTCACAGGCCTTCAGAAATGTTTCATGTGTTTGTTACAGAGAGTAAGACACTGTAAAATTAAATGAAACATGAATCGTTGTTCTTGTGAGTGTATAGAGACTTCATAAGATGTAAGATATGGAAACTATGCACTAATTTAATTTACATCAAATAAACCCAATGCATCCAGCTTCCTTTTGAATTAAGTTGCAAGTTACAATAAAAGGCATAAATTCCATTCCCTAGTTTAATTTACAGTTAAAGCCATGTAAAAACTTACACTTTTTTTGCCTGCACTTAAGATGTCAGAATACAGATTCATATTTATTTCCTCCCATTACAGCAACAAAAATCATGATAGAACACATGCTCTTCATTTCACTGAAATTAAATGGACGTGAATGTAATTTTGTTACCTTTCTTGCAGTTGGTTTTTCCACCATGGTGCTATCACTGTCAGAATTTTCAACTTGAACTGCTTTTGTAGACCCAAATTTGGGCATTTTATAGCTGTTTAGCTAGCTGTATCTTCTATCAGTCGGTTCATGGTGTGTCTGAAAAACAAACAAACAAACAACATTACATAAATATACACACTGCAGTGTCATTTCAGGACAAACGTTGTTACTGCAGATAGTAGCAGAGCTGAATAGTACCCCAAAATACAACCCCCAAAAAGATGATGACCAATGACACCTAACTTCCAAGCATCCCACTCATCTGCAGCTCAAACCTTGGGGTGAAAACCCAAAAAGTCTAACATTGCTACTACCAGGGACAGTGCCATCAGAAAATCAAGTCAGTTGCTGAATTGTCTCATCCTTCTAACTTGCCTCTTTGGCAGACTTAACACTTTCAGGTATTTCATGGCTCATTGGTTCAGTATCTTGCTTCACTGTTTAGGTAATAAGACTGGGAAGATGCACAAGATCATTTCTAGCAACATTATGAAGAGAAATTAAGCTTTCTAGCCTGGGAAACTGAAATATTGTCTACCCAAAATACTATGAAAAGAAAGTCAAATCTTGATGATTTGCTATCCTTTCTGTTGGAACAAGAGATACATATTAGAAGAAAAATCTTCTAAAGCTTAGACCAGGAACTAGAAATCTTAATTTCCAATGTCTAGCAAATTAATTACATAAGCCATCGCTATATATATGTATATAAAGCTCTAAGAGCTCTGTGGTGTTTCATCTCCAGGGTACACCAAATAAGTGTCATTACAAACTCACGTAATGGAAGAGGTCTGACTTGCCTCTTCCACAGAATGAGAGCCACTCTTCTTGTAAGAGTGCCTGAGAAGAAAGATCACGTGAAAAGTAAAACTACATTTGACATCACTTCAAAGCTGGTGACATTTTATGAGTCTTTTTGAATTGATGTATAATATTACAAATATTTATGTGATCACAGTAACTGTAGTAATCTTATGCCTCAGCTAGATGTCATTTCAGGTGTGACATTTCTATTGTTGCTTTACAGTTAAGATTTTGGGATCATCACGTAGCAAATTGTTGCTGTTATAGGACCAGGGCCACTGTTTTGGTTTGGCACAGGTAACTGACAACAGAGACTGGTACTTCTCTTTGGCAGATGACTGAGGAAAAACTGTTTTGCAGACTAGAGCTGACACATAAAACTTGCATATTCAAGCAAATTTCTACATACCACCCACCCATCCATCCCCCACAAGACCTAAACTATGGGAAATTCCCTTAGAGAATACTTGGCTAAGATTAATACAAAAATAAGATTGCATACAACAAAGTAACATCTTACTTTCTTATTCTTCCAGAACAGGAAGGGAAGAACAAAAGTGGAAGGAAAGTTCAAAATGCTCAATCCTGAAGTCAGGAAATTAGGAAATGCTGCACTAAGGTCTGCTCTTTTTCTCCCTTTCCCCCACACCTGAGGTTTGGGTTTGGGGTTTTTTTTGGTTTTGTTTCTTTTTTTTTTTAACATTAACCACAAGCTTATGAAAAGAGGAAGAGCTTAATTCTAAACTGTCTCACATACAATAACCTCAATCTTGTCTCCACTATGATACAAGATACAATATTGTGGAATTCCTACTGTTCTACTCTTACCCAAGACAAAAGAAACATTAGCATATTCCCTTCATTTATGTAGTGTCAATAGGATTTAGGCAGCCCTACTGATACAGAAAGTAATTGTTGATTTTTAATGGACATCAAAGCACATGGTTATTTGCCTTTTCTTTTTATTTCCTTTTCGTAACAGCTGCAGGAAGAAAAAAGGTTATTGGTGCAATGGAGAGTACTCCAGAATGAGTTTCCTGTAGTTTACAAAAACATTTCTTAATCCTAAAAGAAGCGACAAGTTAGTATCTTCAGATGACTACTGTGCTGATTACACCAGAGTATTACCATAGCAGCAAACATCTCTGTCATAAAACTGCTTTTGCTCAGTTAGCCTCCCAAATCCTCTCTAAGTTTCATTTGCAACAATTGTCATTGTATATATCATCACAATTACAACTACTTTAAAACAGATCAACATGTGAAAGTTACCTTTATTATTTTAATCAAAGTATTTCTCACTGCACATGCTGCTGTTTTCTTTCCTTTCTTTTTTTCTGCTACTTGACTCCCTAAAACTACCTCCATTCCTGCTTTGCTTCTCTTCCTTTCCTGGTTCACCATGCCATTCCCTATACCTTTCTGGTACTGACAGTAAGGAGCCCAACTTCATGAGCTTAGTGAAATTTATTAGCTTAGGCTTGCTCCATTCTTCTTATTTGCCTCACCAGTAGGGGCTAAACCACTTTAACTGAAAAAGAGTTCCTCCTTCACAAAAGGCCCAGCCTCCCTGCATGTCCTTTCAAGTCTTACTGAACAGAAATAGTTTATTTTTAAAAATGGTAGACCAAAAAAAAAATTCAAGTTACAGGTATTGTATAGGGGTAAGAGGATGTTGAAAACATTTTCAAAATAAATTTAAATTAAAGGTATTTTTAAATAATACAGTTAGCACAAACCTAAGTAAATACATAAATATAAGTAAATGAAATGACAACAGCATAGGATGTTTCCATTTTCTTACACACATGATCAAAATTAAATGTGAATTCATTCAATTGTTGACCCCAAGTCAATTATGTTTTGAAGAGAAAACTGCTTTGTAAGTACACTAAAAGTGAGTGTCACATACTGGATTATTAAAGCAGAACCTTCCCAACTATCATACTGACACATTGCAGTATTTCCATTAAGTGTTTTATGTACCAGGTTGCTATTTCACAATCCCTGTGTGAAATACTCTTCAGACAGACATAAATGCTTCAAATATTTGAGAAAAAAAATTTTTCATAAAGGGTAGATTTTTTTATTTCATAAGATACCACTACGGTCCAGAAATGTAACCAAACTATTCAACCCATGATCACATAATATATATTACAATAAAATTCTGAAGAAGTGATTTTACCGACATTTTAACTTTATTTCTGTTTGCCTGCAGTTAAGTGCCATTTCAACCCATGCTCTGAATACAGTCAACAAACATTTGTGTTCAAAGTCAAAACGCAGAACATTATTAGCAGGTTCTTCCAGGGAAACCTAGATCTGTCTGCTTTGAGTTTCATTCAGGGCTGTTTCTAATGCAATTACTGGTTTATTAGGCAGTCTTGATGGCATATTTCAAATCACCAGAACCCTGAATTAAAAGTTACAACTCTTTACATTCAAATTATTCTCCTCTGTCACAACAAACAGCACCATCACTTTTCATCTGACAAACAGGCACAGCTCTGTTTTTTCTTTACCAAACTCATCTACTTCATGCTTTCAATAAAACAAAGAATCTGCTTCTTACTAAAGAACTTCTCTGCATGTAACAAAATCAGATATTCTGATTTTATGTTTGGACGTCTTTCCTGCACATTCATTATCAGTTATCAACGTCCTATTATTTCAAATACTGTTAAACTTTTCTCTCAATCATTTTTCACCTAAAGGAACTAAAAATCTCTATTTTCTCCTTAAAGTAACAAAGGTATGCATTTTGACAGTTCTACAGGCAGTGATATAAAAAGCTAGGATTATTTCATTAAAAAACCCACCCCAAAAACCAAACAAAAAACCCCAAACAACTACCAGAATTTCAGATATAGCTAGTTACAGAAAATTAGGCATATAATAAATCTCTAATACAAACAAGTTACTGTATTAATTTGTATAAGCTTACATCTAGCACTAATGAAAGGGCATGCCTTCACCTATGTAAAAAAAACCAGAATTTATGCAGTACTCGAACAGTGCTGCTGCCACTGTCATTCAATCCCTTTATATGAGTTTTTGCTTTCAGCCCAGTCCCCTGAGAAACTGAGGCCCATGTGTTTGTTACATGCATATGTATGATTCACCAATGACTTTCAAGCCTGTAGATGGGTTTTCTTTAAATTTGACAGAAGAGAAAAGTTTTCATATCTATTAAGCACTCACAAATTTCATGGAAGAAGGTGGCTGATGGATAATAATGATGATGATAACAACAACAATAGTAATAGCCATTGTTTTCCCCAAGGGAGTTTGAATATGAGCTTCATGCCATATTGCATGTAAGAAAACTCCACTCAAGATGGTTGTTACAAACCACTTTCCTTCTTTTCCCCTAGTCAACAGGTGAAGTTTCTGTTGAGACCTGCAACGTTACCACAGTCAATCAACCATATGACATAAAACTGTAAGAAATTAAGCATCACTAGCTCTGGTGCTCAGAGAACTACTTGTTTCCTTTCTGGTTTACAATGCATGCTTACCTTCTTATTCCTGCATGTCTTCCCCATAACACATGCAGCAAAACGTTACACGATGCTTAGGGAAGGTTTTCTTTGGTAGCCCTGCTGTACAGTTCATCTTGAAGGTTAGCTGACTGCTATTATAGCAAATCAATGGGGCACAAGACTGAACTTTTATGAGAATATTAGTAGTCAGTGGGTTAATTCCAAAGATACTGCATTTATCCTTGAGCTCTAGAATGTGTTTGCATTTAAAAAGCAGGGGATCTAGCATAAGGCAATCTTCTCAACTACCTCTGTTCTTCTATATTTCCCATATCTTATTTCATCTGTGGAGAAAAAAAAAACAAAACAAAACAAAAAAAAAACCATGAAAAAAAATACCCCTCTCTTCCAACAGGGATTTACTCCAGACAGGGAAACAGTGAATCGACTGCACAAAATTTCTGCTATAAATATTTGACACAAGTACTTCAGAATGTTTTGCTAAAATTAAACTTATGAAAATGACAGCGAAGACTCCATCTACTTTAGCAGGAAGTACAGAATTATCAAGAGCAGATCTGTAGAGTGGAACAGCTGGTAACAAAAATTCAGAATTTACCCTAGTCACATTTAGCAGTTTTGCTCTGGACTATTTCTAGTGCCATCCCATGTACTAAACACACATTAAAGGTTGGAGAACATTCAGCACATTCCTGAACACATCTCTCAGATTAAAACAGGAGGAATCAAGCTCCGGAGCCACCACATAGAGCAAACTGGAATACAGTGAGGAGAAATAAGGATCTAAAGGTACGTTCCTGATTCAAACTAAGACACTGACATTGATTTCCTCATTGTGACCTCCTCCCTCCTACGCCCAAGACTTCGTCTCCTCTAATTTTATTTAGAAATTACTGGTATGATCTAGCTCTCAAAGTTATTAAGGGTCTATTATGGAAAGGAAAAAAGAAGTTGGTGGATGAGTATGAGAGAGAGACCTCTAAGAACAGCTGAACTGAGGGAAAGGCAGGCAAAAGCCAACATTACATATTCTGTTCAGAGAAAGCCAGCTGGCCAACCCGTATGTACATACTGGCTAATTAAGAAATATGTAGGTAGCTCACGCCTAGCCATGCCAAATGTTATCTGTATTCTGGTGGGAGTGTCAAAGGCAGCTGAGGTTAATGCACTGACAGAAAGTGAATGGGTATAGTACAAAGGACCAAAATCCACAGAAAACTGGGCTTTTTAAATACTGTAAGGAACACAGTTTAAGCAAAAAGATGTTCATTTAACTAAGTTTAACACTCTGAGTTCTTTTTTCTTCTTATGAGAAAAGTGCAAATGACTTCAGTATTTTATTTCACAATAAAAGCACCCTTCAGCAAACAAATTAGAGAAGTGATTTCTTTCCACAAGAAAGGATAACAAACTGTAGCATTATTAGTGCTAAATGAAATGTTTTGACGGGAGATGTAGCGGCATTGTCAATTTCTTTTTTCTTCTTTCTGAAGTCAGTGCTTCTATACAGGAAGTTACTCAAGCATAACCTACTGCTATACATGGTCAGACTGCAACATGTGTTACCAGATCAGCATCTACCTTTTCACCTACAGTGTTCAGTAAGAAAAAGGGTCTCAAGATGGAACAAGAGATTATTTGGGATATTTTGGCTAGAGGCTGGGGACATGCTAAGAGGCATAAGACCAGGAATTTGGGACTGTAGGGAAAGACATCATTCAGGTACAACATGCAGTAGGAGGGTAGCAAAGTCCAGTAGTACAGAGCTAGGCTTTTCTGGCTTGGGAATTTAAACACCACATGTATGAAAAGAACATCTATATTTTTACCTGGTATTTCCCACACAGAAGTATGCCTGTGAGAAGTAAAGCTTCAGATTAGCTAAATGAGAGAATGTGACTGTGATGAGGAAGCAGCAGAGAGAGAAACTTGAGAGGACAGGTAAGAATGGATTGTGCTATGGACAAAAGCACAAGAGACTCCATGATCAACACACAAGAACTTTTGCCCCAGAACATGGGGCACAAACCAAAATTCTTTAGTTTTGCCATTTCTGTGGCCCATCTCCTTTTAGTTTTAATGGAGAATGACAAGCTTACTATTGCAGTCAGTTTTCCATTAGCTCCTTGTACAGACATACTTACAGAAATGAAGTCTTAAACACTGCTGCTGTCTCATGAGAATGCCAAAATGATGGTAAAGGATGGGACATTACCCAGGGCATGCACTTAAAAATCTCATTAGAACATTATACAAAATACTCTTCTGAAATGTCAAAATTTCAGAGTTACTGTAGCCACAAAAATACTAGTCTTTGTACCAAGGTCTTCACTGCAGAGGACTGTATAAACAGAGATACTCTATAACAATTGCAGCAGTTTATTTGATCTTTACAAGGAAGACAATGAAAGGGCTATTAAAGGCTTCATTTGAGCAAAAATAGTTTTAGGTTTCTTGTGCAGAGTCTTATGAAAACAGCGTTACATGAATCCCCCCAAAAAACTTCCTCCTAATCATTTAGCAACCAGGGGTGCTGCTGGAGTCCAGCATGCATGTTATTGCTAAGTAGGATTACGGAACAACTTAACTCCCAGGGTACTAAAGTCAAAGTTGAATAGGTAGGAGATCTATATAATAAGCCTTTTTTTCCAAAAGCTGATAATACATTAGACATATGCAGCTATAATGGACTAAATATAAACTGCAGTACATCCCTACTGGCAAGCCTGCCTCCTGCTGCAGGCTAGAAGCATATTGTCCTTTACAAGCTTAAAGGAAAACACATTTTGCATAAAAAAACATGAAATAGGAGGCTATTTCTGTATGTTATCCTATTTAAGACTAAATTTTTACCATCACTACTTCCTTGACGTGGTATACACTAAAATACCATCAAATACAATGAACAGAACAATTTACCAGGCACTTTTAGCCCTGCACTCCATGGTGTCTCATTGTACTTGCAATTCAATTCTCTAGCAGTAACCAGCAAACAAATTAGTAAATACTACTGGCTTTAGGTAGCACACCAATTTAGTATGCTGGAGAGAACAGTGTCTGAATGATACATGCAGTGGCTTTTACAGATGAAAGGTGACAAGAACATTTTTATATGGAAAATATTCACAAGCTCTTTTCACACGATTGCAACAGTTCAGTTCATGCAGATTCCACTGTCAGAGTTACGATGAAAGAACTAAGCTCCAACACAGTCTCAAACTAACAGTGCCTAAGGTAACAGCCTGTTGCAGTATTAAGTGCAAATGCAGTACCCAGCATGGACATGAGTCACAAATTTGGTAGATTTTACAGCATTTGACGATTAAAATATGACACAACACTTTTGGTCCAGAAGTGAGGAATTCTTTTTTATTACAATTTTCCTTTAAGATCTGCACAATACTTGAGATGACTTTGTGGCTAGAACGTGCAACACTAAGATCATTTCTACTCCTTTCTTCACTATACCTATCATGCAACCTCAGAAAAAGTGCCCTATCCCTCCCCTGCAGCGATTCCCCCTACCAGATTTTAGAAGAAAACGAAACAACAGCCTAACATAAACACACCTTTCAGAAATACATGCCATGAGATAACTTGCATATGTGTATTTCATGGCCTCCTCAGATCCTAGCTAATGTATGGAATGGACTACTAGACTTGCTGTCCTATCAGAGAGTATTTCTACATTTTAATTTTAAATGTTTAGATACTTGAGATACAAACATATAAGGACCACACAGATTTTTCTGTAATAAGAAAAATAAAATATTTGAACCCCGTTTTATAAAGGTGTCCTTGAACAGTGAAATAGGAATGGGCAGTGACTACTCATAATCTCCAGAACAGCTTTTAATATACTCTGAAATACCTACTCATCCCATGCCAGACTACACTACACAGGACTAGGATGAAGTCCCTAAAAAACAGCTGACACTCAGGCTGCAAGAAAGATTTTCCAATACTTCAGCTGGAACTCACCACTACTTGCTACCAAAATAAAGGACATATCTCATAGTCTAGGAATTTCTACTAGGAAGAGCAAAAAATCAGAGGACTTACAACTCTTTCCTATGCAGAAAACAAACAAGACTCTTTGTGGGGGTTTTGTTGCACTTGCCTATATAGGACTTCGGGCTCCTACCCAGAACACCTTCAAATCACTGTTTTAAGGGCCTGAGTTTACCGGTGCTTGGTTTCAAGTGCCAAGTTCCATATATTTCACAATACTCTTCAATTTATTTTCCATGCTAATAGTAGCACCTAGATCTGTCAATCTCTTTCTAACAAATACGCTCTATTAAAGAGCATGACTGAATCTGTAGTTTTCTGATTGAATTTTAGTAAGGTGCTTTTTTACACACACACACATCCTTTTTTTTTTTCAAACTAAACACACACTTACCAAAGAGCACAAGGACTTCATTGCTCATAGAATTAAAGAATAGTTGAGGTTAAGGGACATCTGGAGGTCATCTAAGTCCCTCAGTTATCTAGTCAGTCAGACATTTTCAGCTGTCGTTGTACCTTACATAGACCAGGTGGAGTTTGTTACTTGATAAGGAAAAAAAAAAACCAGTACAGAAACCATGGAAAATACAAACCTTCCTACTCTTGACTAACTGTAGGCACCTATAAATCATGCAGCATTTTACAAGCAGCACACTGTGAAATAAGACAAAAACTTTGGCCCAAAATTTCATTTACAAAATCTTACTTACTGATTGAAAATACCACACACCAATATGCCTCTAAGATGTGTTGCGTGGACTGACTTGAATTTTAAAGGTACTACTGGTTTATAAATTACAGATAGATCATGCTTCAATAACAGCTGTATCTGAGCAAGAGATGGCTCCTCTTCCATGCTCATCATCAGAAATACACCTGCACTTTCTGTAATGTTTTCTCGCAACTACACTTAAAATAAATGTCAAACAACTAAGGACTGAAACTCTTATTGGAGTAGCGTTGGACATTTCTCACCTCACACACTTTTAACTAAAACTGCAAAATCTACCTGTCAGAATGAAATAAACACACTGGCACTCATTTGCTTCTGAAAGTAAAAACAAAACAAGACAAAACAAATAAGATTTTTAGGGTTTCTTACAACTCTGATTTTATTTATACTTCCTTGATCATGATCAAGCAATATATTCATTTGCTGAACATTCCTTTCAAGCTAGTTTAGTCCTTAATGCTCCTGCTGAAATGTTTTAAGTAGCACTCAAGCCAAAAAGTGGACTTCAACTTTCTGTGATCATTCTTGCTACTGGCAAGAGCAAATTCTCATAGCAAGTGAAGAAACTTGCTTCTGTTGCCATCTGAAAATTTTTTGACAACCTGGTGAAGTTCTGAGGAATCACTGACCAGAAACGTACGCAGCAAGTGGCTTCACTTGCTTCCAAAGAATTCATTTGTCACTCATACCACAATTCCGTGCTATTTCAGCTTGCCTTGATTTCTACCTTCTTAAAGAGAAGGGAATGTCTACGACACTTTTTTTTTTTTTTTTTAATTTTACAAAACATCCTAAATAAAAAGGAGGACCTATCCTGGACAACACCACAGAACTTACTATTCATAAATCAAAACTAGGAATAATAAGGCTTAGATGACTCCTCCCTTCACAGACATTAATTTATTTTCACAATACTGCTGGAAGATGAGAATGCATTATTTCTTTCATTTTACAGATGGCGACTTAAGTTCACAGAAATAATGAAGTCAGGAGTTTGACCAATTTGCCATATCCATAACACGTGATGGACTTTATTTTTCAGATTATTTCACATTAGACAGTACCTTACACTTGGTTAGAGCATAGCTACTAGAGACTTCAGTTTCAACTTCTGCAAGCAACAATTCCTCCCTACACTGCTGAAGGAAAAATATGAAACAGTCTCAAAGCAGTTATCCGCAAGCGAGGAAAACAGTTGGCAAATGCTCATAAAAAGCCTGTATCTTACAGGAATTCCAAAACAGACTGAAATTTGGTAATTTTCAGGGTCAGTATTCAACTTTCTTCAACATGGGACCCTCTTTTCTCTTCCCACAACCTCCTCCTAAGTTAGAGAACTTATACCAACTCCTGCAATAGGACTCCTCTTGGAGCAGTATCCTGGACTACACAATTGTAATTTATCCCCAGAGATCCATCCGGCTCATTACTTAAAGTGAAGTCCCAACCAAAACCCATCAACTGGTGATCCCACCCTGCTATCTGCAGAAAGGCAAACGAGCAGTGCTACTCTAATATATGGCAGACGGCATTTCTGATGCAGCAGAATATAAAGGTTAGTGACACTGTAGTATACAGCAAGAAGGCATGCAAATACAGACAAGAAGCACTCGTTTCACTTCTTTTGCAACACACTCCCATTCCCTTCCTTTACTTTCTCTAAAGTTTCCAGTCTCAAACAGATTCTGAGATTCTCCCACTGCAAATATCATTCCACACATCAAGATTATGAAAAAAATCAAAGCAGTTTGTTGGTATCAGACTTCTAAACTCACATGGAATTAATTACTGTTTACGTCTTGCCAAGGCACTGAAAAAAAATCATAAAAACTAACATTTTGTCGAAGTATCCTTACAGGTGCTATGCCAAACAATCTAGTCTTGCTTGGCATATAAGAGCTAAAAATTATTAACAGAACATGACAGAGGAAAAGAAACAAAAGGATCCCAGCTATCTATAAGTGACCTTTAATGTTCTTCCACATAGATAACTGAACATGGAAAAACTGAAGAAAATGAGTGTGCTAGGCTCTACTTCTACTTTAACACCTCACAGTAGTATACTAAAGTCCAAGTATCTAAAAAGGTGTCACTTTCAAAGGACAGGACACTCTCAAAGAATCAGTTAGATTAATGGACCCAAAACCTGGGTAAACCTATCTGTATCAAGCCCCATGCAAAAGACGACACCAAAAGACTGACTCCAAAAGACCCTGTAAGGTGCTGAGAAAAGGTATGAAACAAAAGAAGTAGGGAGGGCATGAATTCTTTCCCAGTTGACTAGAACATCTCCTAGGACACTGAACTCCTTCCTGACTTCTTTTTTAAGTTACTTTTTTTTTTTTTTTAAAGATGCTATGGGAATTAATTTGTTTACATAATGTGGTTTAGGGTGAAAAACAATGTTGACAAACATGGCCTAAACAGACAGGGTGCCACAACCCTGAAAACAGGCAAGTAGGGAAGATGGCGCTTGGCAACCTGGGATCCCCAAAGATGATTTGATATAAACAGACAGCTGAAACACGGAAACATTGAATGAGATGGTACCTGAAGGAACAAAAAGTAAGATCAAATACTACGATTTCTTCACTTTTCTTTTTGAACAGAAATAGTTTCACAAGTCTGAAATCTTAAATGTTAGTTGTTTAATAAAATAAACACACAGGGACAAGAACTGTCTTTACAACAGGTACTTTCTGATTTACACCTCAATCATACAGATATTTCAATTCAGAATAAACTTTCAGAACAGAAGTCCTACCATCTTAAGATTACAGAATTATCCATTATTTCAGAGAAGTCTTTAGAGGGCTGTGGGCTTGCTTAATAGTGAAGCATGTGGACTGGATACATATAGTACAAACGAACTTGCAAAAACATAGCCTTAATTAATAATTTTCACAACAGGATTGGAAAAATGCTAGTTTTTCTGGAAAAGCATAAAACAGTAGGACATTTGATATCACAATGGCATCCCAGATTGTACAAGAATGGCAGAATCTTCATCAATAAGCCAGTATTATCTTGCAAAAAAGGAAGATCATTCTATCACCACTATCTATTTTCTCATATAATTTCCTCTTAATACCCAAGAAAAGTGCTGCATTCAAAGCATTTAAATTAATATTTTATGACAAAACTAATTTTACATTAAATGGCTTAAATTACCAAAGCTGAAAGTTTGTGGCACTTGCATTACATAAACCAGATGGCATTTTTATCAGAGAATGGTTAGGAATTATTTAAAAGCAGAAAATCCTCCCTGATTCCAAGAGACTTGTGTTGAAGCTTCTTTTTATGCATATAGGTACACATTCCCTGCCCCAAATTGGGAGGGACAAGACATAAGAAACGAACATTTAAATATAGGGTTATCTCCTAGCATTAGCAACAAACGGAAACAAACAAAAAAAAGCATTGCCTTTCCCCAAAATAGTGATAAACCTGCCTTCCAGAAGTCACACATTGACACCTATTTCAGTGTGGCAGGAATGGCTCCCACATAGTTGACAAGGAGCATCATTCCTTCTGAAACACATATACTATTTCTACAGCTGGGCTAGTAAGGAACAGCAACCAGTACCAGAATTCAGTATGAATCTGAAGGATGTTTGTCAGTATTGTCTTATTCTCAAGTGCATTTCTCTACTCTCAGATTAACCCTTTGTCTTTTCATGGAAGATACTAGAATTATTGTTTTTACATATGGCTGGCTGTTCTACAAGGAAGCACTGGAAAGAAACAAACAGAATGATGAGGGTACAAATACAACTGGTTGAATAAATAATTGTTTTTCTCCTTGAAAGGAATTCTGCAAGATCAAAAATATTATTAAGTTTCTTTTCAGACATTATTAATGTTCAAATGATAATTTCTGAAGAAATACTCTTATTAATATTTATGCTTCAGCTACTTTTCATATTTCTCCTTTGGCAGTAGAAAATAAGGTCGTTTCACTTTCAGTTTCTCACTCACAAGCTTACTCTGAGTTGCAGGCACTGGAAGAGACTTTAAGTTCTAGTACAAACAACGTAGAGAAGACATGTATTTGTCTTTCTAAAAAAAAAATATGAGAAACTGCAGTTTTAATAAGCGAAATGAAGCACAAAGAAGTCTTACTTATGCAACTAGTGTCATTTAAATTAAAGAAAAAAGACTTAATTAAGAACCTGTATAGCAGAACTTAGAATGCACTACAGCTTTACAAGACTACCACACACAGGCAGTACAAGAAGAATGCATCCTTTGACTATTAAAAATAAAATTAGTCAGGAAAAACACATTACCTAGAACACTTGGAAAAAAGTTCTATTCCACATTTGAAAGAAAAAAACAGTTTTACAATTTACCATGCCTTCAGCAACAGGTTAAGCAAGGAATCCCAACAGACTAACTAAAATTAGAACTTAACATTTTGCTCACACTACTGGGGTGAATTCCAGGTTCAACTGGTCTTGACTATAAGCAATCTGCTCTAGCTGACCCTGCTCTGAGCAGGGGGTGGACCAGATGACCTCCAGAGGTGCCTTCTGATCTCAACTAGTCTATGATTCTGTTCCATGAATTAGAAATGCAGATGTTCTTTACCTCAGCAGCAGCATGTCTACTGGCAGTTCTCTCCTCTTGTTGATACATTCACCATATGAGAAGGTTTAAGTCTTCTATATTCTTCAGCAACTCATGCTATGTAGTCAGGACAGCATTTATTCTAACAAAGACTTACACAGGTGGCTAGAAGAACCTGTGTAGCTTGTAAGTACTGATGTCACACTCAAATCATATCATTAAGACAGCTGCGTAGAATACAAACATCATATTCCTACTTAGGGACATACCTAGCTGTTGAAACAAACATTTACATGGAAAAACAACCTCACCTCTTTACTCTGAGAATCAGACATACATAAGCTTCCAGAGTGCCTGAAGGGATGCCCCTTTATTCTGGATAGCCTCTCAAAATAAAGGAGGTTCTTGATCCTATAAAGAGGAAACCTATTCTGGGAAAGAAAAGAAAGTGTCATGCTTGCCCAAGAACTCTGGCTTTTAGGAGCCAAAGACTCTTACTGCAAAATCCATTAGTCCTCCCTTTTAATCTACATGTCTAAAAACTTTTATGTTCACACGTGCTTCCTCTTGAGTCTTTTTTAGGATGAGCCACGGGTTCAAAGGAAGCACCTGCACAGATGTTTAGCATAACATGATACTCCCTTTAAGCTAAATGGAGAAGTGGAGTTGTAAACTTCAGTTTTGATCTACTGGTTATTCCTTAAAGATGTAACTAAGTAGATCTTTGTCAACTAAGAAAGACTATTCCATTAGCAGAGTGCCTACCAAAGAAAAACTTAAAAGCCTTTCTATCGGTACTTTGCCAAACTTAAGACAAGCAAGCCTACTGCCAATTAAGATTAAATTCCTTCTACAGGAATCTACATCCCCCCTGGAAACCTTCTAAAGATCTGCAAGACAAGAGATTTCAAATCTACTCTATACACTATTACTAGAACCTCAGTAATTTCTATGTAAATCTTCATAAGCTAATGATAATTTGCCAACCTGAAAACAAGAAAACCCACAACTTATCTGCAGCACTGCCAGAAGGAACATAACCTAAAAACACGCAAACGCCCTTCACGGGATAAAAGCAGATGAACTGCCAACACCTACTCACAGTCCTTCAACTTTAGCAGGATTCATTGTGGGTAAAACAGTGTGCTTGAGTGCTACCGTTCATGAGTAAGACCTAAAGTAGCAGATGCTGGGAAAAAAGCAAGCTTCTGAGTAGGCTTACTTACAGGTCTCCAACTGGTTCAGAGGTTTTTGTCCTGGCTAAATTGTGAAGACATGCAAAATATTCAACAGTCTTTGTTGCCACCTCTTGGCCATCACCACATATCACAAAAGTAGCAGAACAAAATCATATGCCTGTTCCTTTATGGAAATAACTTTTCTTTGGGGGAAAAGAGATAGTGAGGGAACAGATGAAGTGGGAACAGAGAACAGAGAATAACCAGAATAGTTTGCATACAAGTATAACTATTTAGAGCTGTAAAACTAGTGAGTACTGCAATTAACCTTCATTAATGTTTTACTACCTCATCTGGAGAATCGAAGGGACTGGAAAGCAAAGAACCAGTTATTTTCAAGACAAAAGACTATATGTTTATTATATTTAAAAAGGGTAATACAGTTGTCAAGACACCTGTCCCTTCTTCAAGTCAGAAAACGAATGGATTACCATTATCCACACTGGAAAGAGAATATCACTAAATGAACTTTCCATTTTCCCTTTACCTTTAAACAGTAGTAAGAATCCCGATTAGTAGGTTGCTGAACAGTGCAGAGCACCACAGAAAGTTGATTTCTCTGAGTTAGAGTTCTTTGTTGCACACAATCTTGAAGCGAACATAAACAAGAGGAAAATATTTCCATGAACTGGCGGCTAAGGAAGCTATCTATCTATCAGAGCTTGAAAAGTTTGAAAAGCCAGACACCTATTAAGTAGGACTAATACAAAAGGCTTTGAAAGAGAAAGAAAACTATAGGAAATGTCTTCACATAATTAAGCTCATTTCTCCTGTCATCAAGCAATGGAACCTTCTAAGATTTCTACTGCAACAGTACTCCTGGAAACGCAAAGTGTTACTTGGTTTGTGTTGCATTTAATACCTTCTGAAGCTCAGAGAGGGGAAAAAAGTGCTTTCTACCTCTGGTGTTTTTCCACCTCATGAATGCAAGACACAGGACGAGAATAAAGTCATTCCAATATTCTCCATCTCTACCAGGCTACTGGCAAGTAGAAAGCACATGACAAGAGCAGGGAAGTCTTCCTCCTCTGCTTGCATTTTTACTTTTTGCCTCTAATACAGCTCATAATTCTGTCTCTTAACATTGCTAATGGCTTTTCCTAGCCTAAACTAGTGTAAAACCAATCCTCTTGTGATACTATCATTACCTAGTGCACTCTGAGTAGCAGACATGAAACCGAAGAGTTTATTCATTTGTTGCTTGCTAAAGATAAAAGCAGTTGCAGCAATATAAGGATGCTTTGTCAGATCCAGGGACCAAAGTAAGATCCAGACCCAAAGTAAGCCGAGGCAAAGTCACACTCTCAAGGCTTCAAGTCTCTCTTTAAATGAACATTTAGGTTTTATCCAAGGTGGCAATAAAGGTCCTCAGCTGCATAGTTAAGATACAAAGTATGGCTTCCCACGCTTATGGAGGAACTTCCTAAGACTTCTCTAGGTTCTGCAATAATAATGAACTGGTAAGAAAAAAACTAAAGTTAGCAGGGCTCTGACTTGTTATTCTGCTAATAAAACTATTCAGTGTCATAACAAAAAATGCAAGACAGAGTTTGTGCTAATATTTATTTCATACCATCTGTCGTTGGAGTCTAAGTAGAGTCTAATGATGTAGTTAAAAAAATATAGTCTGATTTGGAGACTAAATGACCAATCAACATTTATACTACTCCATCTGCAATAGAACATGGAGAAGAAGAAACAACAGTCATGCCCAGCCCACCTCTTCATAAGATAAGATCCAAAAAATGACAGAATTAAGTTGTTCTGAGTGTGTATATTAACAGCGTGGTAGCAGGTTAATCAGTACATATTTTGTGACCAATAGTTTTTTCCAATTTTAAAGAGGACCAACTATGCTAGTCTTCCAGATAATTTCATCAGCCTAAGATCATCTAAATCAGTTCAACAAATAGAATTTGTTTTCATATATCTGTATGCCCAATACTGAAGAAGTTGTTCTAGATCAGCCATTTCTAGGTGACCGTATTTCCACCAAAGGATACCCAGGACTCTTCCATCTAGTTAAGTTAAAGCTGCAACAATTCATGGGGTTTGTAGCAATTTAAACAGACACCTAATGGTGCAAAGAAGCTGCTGTTTGAGACTATGTTTGATTGCCTCTAATTTAATAAACACAGGTATTCAATTTTCAGTATACACTTTTAATCCTAAAGTAAGTGGTAACATAGTAGTACCCCCTGCAACTAATACCAAACAAACATTGAAGCTTCATACAAGCACTCATTCAACCTGCTTATTAAAAGACCTTTTCCTCAGAGAAGTTACCTGTTGTGCAAGCCTGCTAGAAGAAACCATAAACGAACTTAAGTTTGTTGCACAGAGCTTGCCTTCTTACACAACATCTGTTCTAAGCTTTGCCATCCATAGTATTCAGAGTTCACGAATAATTTTGAATAATCCTCTGGGTGGGAGAAGAACACACAAAGAGATGGCAACGGAAAGGCAGAAATCCTTATATCTGAAAGACTGAGCTGTCATCTTTGCAGAAGAACCAAAGACTCTCTGATCAACTGTCTGCACTCGGTGATTACTAGAGAAAAGCCAGGAAATTAGAAAAGGGACTCGCATACTGTACACCAAAAAACTGACATCACCACAAGAATGCCACCACAGTCTTCTGGGTGCCGAGAAAAACATTGGCACTCCTTGATATTTTAGCTTACAAGACAAATACAGGAAAGTCGAAGTATTAAGAAGACGGGGGGAAAAAAAAAAGACACAGTCAATGGGTTTATCATTATCTTCCCAATGAAGTATTCTGCTATACCTCAAACCCTGAAATTTTATTTGAACAGTTTCTCAGGCTTGCATAGAAACCTACTGATTTCACACAGGGCGAGATTAAGGTCCCCAGCTGGTCAAGTCACAAGGTTAGCCGAGAGTCTGAGTTTCCATCTGAAGAATGAAGAAAAGCATGTGACACCCAACATCTGCACAAGCCTCAAATAATAAGAACAGGTGAAATGCCCTGACATCTCACATCATTTTGAAGATCTGTTACTCTAGGGACAATTACCCACTGCACTATAGCAGAGAATTACAGTGGAAGAAGGAAAGAAACCACAGGATGCTTAGCTCTGCAGCTGCACAGCACCTGTGAGTACCTCACCATATGCCTACCTAGAGTAACTAAGATATGACAACCAAGCTGCCATCAACTTGCATACTGAAAAACAGCAAAACCCTTGCTGCTTCAAAACTCAGGTGCCCCCACCTCCAAATCACAAAATGTCAATAACAGTGAATTATTTTAATAAAAGTTAATGATTTCTTATAGACATGATGATCTCACCCTTTCCTAGCATTCCAAGATTAAACAGTTTTTTCCTGGAACTTAAGTACATTTGGACTGTTCCACATCTGTCTGATAGCTTTTCGTTCCTGTAAGCATCACAACTTACTCACTTGTCTTCATTAAAGAGCTGCTTTATTCCATAAACTACCTTATAATTCAGAGGTATAAAATTCAGATTTTCCTCCACGTTACATGGCCCGCAGAAGAAAGGCATAGAACACAGTGACAGTGTCCAGGCAATTTCCACAAGACGTCTAGCTGGTAATACTGATATTAGACTACTCATTTTGTTGGGGAATTTAAATTTAAAAAAAAAAAATTAAAAATCCTTTCATTTCTTATCAGCTACACAGTCCTTAAAAAATAATAATAAAAAAAGACTGAATATTAGCAAAGGTACCTGGAGCGTCTGGCTAGAACTAGCATGAAGAACTGTGCAACTGAGCCTGGCATTCTCTCATTTCTTGTCCTTCCTTTGTTGCCTAGTGTCACCTGTGCTGTGCGAGTCACTGTGCTCCACCTCAGCAGCGGTTGCCTTGTACTGGCAGACCAAGCAGCTGAACGAATTATTCTGCAAAACAACCGGGCACCCTTCAGCATTTAACAGAAGACGCCAGAAACGCCTCACCCGCTCGCCCCGGGTCTCGATTTGACGCGGGCAAGCTACCCCGGCGGGACGGCACGGCCGAAATCGGCGGAGCAACTCCCGAGGCTGCGGGGAGCTGCCGAAATTCCCGAAACGGAGGCGGGGAGGCGGGGCGTGAGTGCATGTGTGTACACCGCCATGCCGCGCTCGGCACCCGCGCCCCGGCCGCCCGTGCAGCCCCCGCCGCCGCCCCCTCCCTCCCCACAGCCCCAGCCCTGCCTCCCGCCGGAACCGCCGCCCCGGCCCCCCGCACCCGCCGCCACCGCCCCCCCGGCCCCAGGCGGGCCCCCCGCCGGACGGCGGGGCAGGGGCTGGGCAGCGGCGGGCGAGAGGCGCGGCCGCCAGACGGTGACAGCGGCGGCCATGGCTCCCGCCGCGGCGCTGACAGGCTGACAGCGGAGAGCCGCTGCCCGCCGCCGCCGTGCCCCCCGCGCAGGACAGTGCGGGGACGGGCCCGCCGCCCCGCCGGGCTGGGCGGGGCAGGCGCGGTGCCCGCTGCTCGGGAGGGCAGGGCAGCGGTTACACCCCCCCGAGGCGGGCGTGAGGGCTCCCCGGACGCCTGGCTGCCAGCCGCCCGGAGACAGGGGGGCGGCACGCCGCGGGCGCCGCGGTGGGGGGGTGGGACCGGGGCTCCCCGCCGCGCACCGGGAAAGGGTGGGGAGGTGCGCTCCGGTCCTTACCTTCTCCCGAGAGCCAGCAGCGGGACGCGTCCTCCTCCTTCTCCCGCCGCTTCCCCCCGCCTCTCTCCCGTGGCGGCGCGGCCGCGGGGATCCGACAGGGGAGCGGGTGCTGCCCGCCGCCACCGGCGGTGCCCAGGGGCTCCGGCTCAGCCCCCGCTCCGGCCGCTGTGGCTGTCGGGTTTGAAAACACCCCTCCCCCGCCCGCTCTCTCCCCCCCCCGTTCTCTCTCTCTCTCTCCCCCCCAACCCTCCCTCCCTCTCACCCTGCGCTGCCGTTGTCCCTCCCCTCCCCCTTCCCAACGTCGCCGCTGGAGTAGAGCTCCGCGGAGCTCCCATTGGCCGCGCCCCGCCCACGTGGCCCTCACACAGGGCACGGGATGTGAGCGGGCAGGCGCTGCTGCGAACGTTACACCGTTCGGGAGGCGGCTGGGGAGGAAAAGGTGGGGGGGACACAACGTCACTACACCGCTCCGCTCCCCGTCCCGAGGGAGAAGGGCACGGACGCGCCCCCTCCGCCGGGCTCTTCGCTGCTGAGCGGGCAGAGCGGCTCGTCCCCCTGCGCGCGCCAGCGACAGGGAATAACGGGCTCGCAGGGTGCCAGGGGATGGGGGGGCCGTGAGGGAAGAGGGTGGCGACGGGCGAACACAAGCAGTGCGCCGGCGCTGCCGCGCCCTTCTTGGCCTCGGCCGCTGGAACTTTCTGGAAGTGGTGGCGGCGGCTAGGCTGCGGCGCACCCGGTCGCGGGGTAGGGACGGGGCGACGGACGGGAGCCGACCTAGAGGCACCGGCACGATCCCACCCAGCCCCCTCCCACCCCGCCCCGGCCCGGCCGCTGCACCTGCGGCGGCCGCTCACTCCCCCGGGAGGGGTTTTCCGGCGGCGATGGCGCAGTGAGTTTTAACAGGCGGCGCAGTGCGCGTGCGCGGCGGCGGTAGCGCCTCCAAGTGAGGCGGGTGCGGTGGGGCGCGAGCTGTAGCGGTCAAGGAGGGCTCGCTGCCCCCGCCGGGCGAGCGCCGCCTTGCCGCCGAGCGTACGCGGTCACACGAGGGCCGAGAGGAGCGCTGCGTGCCTGCAGGCTGCAGTTAGAGGGCCCGCGGCTTTTGGGAGAGGCCCCTGGAGCCAGGTGGGTGTGGCGCGGTGCCGGAGAGCCCGGGGGGGGGGGGGGGAGCCGTTCGCCTTCGGGGCACCCGCGTAGAGCGGCTGTGGGAGGAGGAGCCCGCCGCGGGCGGTCAGCGCTTCCGCGCCTCGCTTAGGCGGAGTCCGAATCCGCAGCCGCCCGCCGCTCGGTCCCAGCGCTTCGCATCCCGGCGGGTGAAGGCAAAGAGCTGCAGGACCTTCTGCGGGAAGCATGCGACCCTTAGCCCCGCAGGCCGGCACCGCCTGCCGTTTGATGCTTGGGCCTGCTTCCAGGTTTCAAAACAAAGAAAACCCTGCTTTTTTTAGGGTGTCTCGTTTGCACCAATAAGCCAGACGTCATGTAAAGGCATCAAAAGGGGTTACAGAAGTAGACTGATGTTAGTCCTAGTTGCAACCTTAAAAATGGGTCATTTATCTGCATTTGTGAAAGGTTTCGCATCTGCTTATTAAAATAATATTATGTGGTAAGGCTTAAAGAATCTGCGTGGTTCTGTACGTGTGGATACTTGAATAATATTCTCCAGGTGCTAAAGATCGGTGGGCTGTCAGGTGCATTTTGAGAAGGCAGCTAAACAAAGCCCTTCTGTTTGATGTAGTCTTAATTGCCATGCTCAGCCTGCTACTGGATTACTTTGTTACTGTGTAGAAAGCAAGAACTCCGTAATATTTATTACCCAAGTCAGAAAGGTGAATTTTTCAGAATTAAAAGATTAATTTGATTAAGACCATCTAATAGCGTGGACTTCTCCCATATTCTGATCTCCACCCATCGTGTTCCAGCATGGGTAGAGAATGGCATCACAAATCTCGAATACTCCCATGCTACACAGCATCCTATTGTTTAGGCAAACTTCTCTCTCTTGCTTTCAGAAATCTTACTCTACAAATGATGGTACAGATCATTTGTGTTGTAAAGCAACTGCCTTTCTTTTCATTTGATTCTGTTAGTGTAGTGTGAGTACTGTCAGCTGACCAGGAGCAAGTATGCCAGCGCCCGTCACCACTTAACAAAGGGAGTTGCATTCACTTCATATTCCTTCATGTCAGGTTGATTACAGAGGTCATCACTTGTGGTGGTGAGCAGATTGCAAGCTATAGACTGTTAGCGTAAGTGAAGTAAGAACTGTTTCCCAAGGTAGAATATTTTTCCTTCACACAGGACTATATAGGGATGATACTGATGATTCATCCTCTAAAACATGACAGGCTACAGGTGTAGTACAGTGGTGTAATACTGCATTCTGGTCCTTGTACATCAGCATGAGTAGTGTGCAGTTCTGAGATTTCATTATGTGTTGGTAGGTGCTCACAGCCAGCAGCTGAGGTAACAGGGAAGGAGTCTCATGAGCAACACCTTCTTAAGTAGAGACTAAGATTTGGTAATATCTAATAGTAACTAAAAAATATGGTTCCTTAAGCCTTTTAGAAGAACCACTGTTTGGACTAACAAAAATCAAGCGTCAGTTAATTGTTCATTGCTAACCCTACATTAATTTTTTCCCCTTGTCTCCAGAAGCCCCTCCCTTTTACATACAGTACAGCTGCAAAATGCTTTTGTAGCTGCACTGTGTTGGTATGCGTAGTACTTCCCTTGATCTGCCCTCCCTAGTGAAACGTCTGCTGTGCGAACTACTGGTCTTAAGAAACGTGCACAGCATCTGGGTGAACTGTGTCATTGCTGAGTTCAATCTAGTAATTGAATAACTGAGAATTTTAAGACTGCAATACAAAAATAATAACTTTACCCTAAGAACTTGCAAAATGTCATGCTGGTAAAAGCATATGCACTAGCCTGTGGCAGGTCAGCTGGTGAGCCTGGCTAACATACTGCACAGGTGGAATTGAACTTCATAGCTGCTTTCTGTTTAATGACAGAACATGGTTCCAGATAACATTTTTCTAGTGGTGTGTGGAAGTCACAGAAATCCTTTCCATTATGCAACATTGAACACATCATTGGCTATCTAGTGGAGTTTCTCATTACTCTAGACTTTCTTCCATCTTTACCAAAGAACAACCACCACCCACACACTCAGTCCAGTGGATTCTTTGTGTGTCTTCTGCTTCCATGTTGTAAATCTCACTTCCTTTCCCAAGACTTTAGCTATTTTTCTTAAAATCTTCTCTAGGTAGTCTTATATTCCTCCCCAGTTAAAGGGTGTTCTTTTACTTATTTTTCTTCTGCTTTTACATTTGGAGAATTAATATAGCATGTGAATTCTTTCATTTTTCTCTCATTCAGGGAGAGGGGCAAACAAGACCACCAAAACCACAGCATCGGTTCTGTTACTGCTGCCTTACCAGTTTAAGGAATGTGTTGACTGTTGCTGTAGTTAACTCAATTTTCATTTAACTCACCACCTGGTACTCTTACAATCCAAGACACTAACCAGTAGATTGAAACTGCAGAATTTTAAGTGTTTAATTATTTGACAGGTTAGTGTCAGCTGCCCAGAATTACTACTAGTAACCCTCTGCTATTGAGGATTGAGAATAATGGAAATTATGTCCTGTTAATATTTGTTATCTAAAATATTCAATACTACCAGTAAAAGCAAGCACAGGATAGTATCTGCAGCTATTCAAGAACAGAAAAGAGAACTTGGATATATTAATTCTTACGCTATTCTGGAACTCTTCCATAATGATCACCTTGTTAAGCAGGACTGTGATGAGGATTATCATTGTGAAAATAACTTTGTATATAGTAAACAACTACATGTAACAAATAGTGCAGAATCTGTATTTCTAGTTGAGACGTTTGAAGTTTGAAATGTTCAGATTTGCACAAAACTTGAAGTAACAGAAGATGTGAATTTTTTCATTAATCATTTATCTTAATAAAATGATTGCCAAACTTTTTTGATGTAAAACCCAGGACCATAAAGCCTCATATAATTGATGAATGAAGTGGGTAAGATGAGAGAGAAAAGTAATGGTTAGTTGCTTATTTCTCTTCAAATATTTCAGTTCTATAGCTGCCTACAATATTCAACTTAAACAGTGGTGTATCAGATTTGTATCATGCAGTAATGATAACGTCAGTTACCCTTTTCTAGTCAAGTGATTGGCAGACTGTTACGTGTTGCATCAAAATGACTGACATAATTGTCTGTGGAACATCACTAACGATCTCCAACAAATGGGAAACTGTTGAGATCCATGTTCTGCTCATGAGACGGCAAGATTTTCATGTACAGATGGAATGAATGGGGAGAAAAGTGGGACAAGGCAACAAATCCTCCTGTCCAGGTTTATCAATGGGAGGAGTCTGGCATTCTAGAGCTTTGTTTTTGTATGCCTCAAAGTTTCAAACGTGGCAGGTCTAAAATCATGTTTCCCTTCAAGACAATTATGCAATCCTATCAGTTACATAAAAAAGTGAATAATTGTAGCACATGATGGTTCCACAATGCATGCAAAATCCTCATTTATATTCAATGTATAATTTTAAAATAGTTGCCTGCTTTCATACTAGGTTAGAATGAGGTAATCCTATACAAACTAGAATACGGCTTTGTTGTTATAGTTAAGCAAACAGCTTAGTTACAGACTGGTATATTAAAATGAGTCTCTCTGCATCAAAATGTAATATGCTATCTCATGTCTCAAGAGAAGTGCCACATAGCGCCAGATGCCTGGCCTGCTACAAGGTGTGTGGCTATTAGAAATAGTGAGTGGAGTGACCTTTCAGAAGAGCATTCAGCAACTTTCAATTACAGGTATTTCAATCCATGTACTATCTTCTCATATGCATAGTGTTCCATAGCACTTATATAGAAGATTTTTTTCATGCTTATTGGGTGACTGCTTCACTCACGACTTGTATTTATTTATCAATTTACTTTTCCATTTGTATGCAATTCAATTATTTCATTTTATAAATTTAGTAATGTAGAAGGGATAGCAAGTTTTACATACAAATTATATACATATTTATCTTGCTCTTGGAACTACCAACAGTAACACTACTTGTTTAACAATACATCAAGGAACTTCAGAGAGCCTACTGAAATAAAGGTGGGGCACAAACAAACTCTATGAGATAATGATTATGCAGGGAAATCTGTAGATACAAAATTTGACTCAGAAGAGGGAGGTTAGTTTAAGGAAGTACTGTTAATCAGAATATCAAAACAAACTAAATATAGAATACAATATAAATAATACAATTAAGCTCTATCACATTAATTGTGGTAAGAATGTAAGTTCCACAGCAGATTTTTGAAGAGGCAGACACAATATGGTCTCAGGTGACTGACATGTTCACATTTCCTAGTTTACATTGAAATGCATGTATGTGTATATACATAAAGCATTTGCCATATTTTACAAGCATATGTATTAAGTGTCAATATGCAGTCTTTTTTTTTTAATGATCTTCAAGTTTTTTCTGTTAGGAGAAATACCTCAATTTCACACAGATTTTAAAAGTAGCTGATACACTGCAGTAAGGTCAAAGAAAGATGTGTCAATAAAATAACTAGTTTCACATATTACACTTAGCCATGTATTAAACTCTTGTGGTATATTCTGTCTTCCCCCAACTGCATACCTTGGCTGTATTGCATAAATTTGTACAGGAAGTGGTTTCTTGTTGCTGTTGACTTTTAGTGGAGTACTCCTGCCATTTGGGTCAGGCTTGGTTTTTTTTGTAACATGATAAAAAGATATTTTTCACATTTTTCCTGGTCACGGAATGGTAGTAAAAAGAGTTAGACTCAAGAAGAACCACTTACTGAACCTACCAGATTTTTTACACAACACAGCTTGGATCACCTTTCGTGTTTGTTTGTTGTTTAATTGCAGTTAAAAGTAACATGCTATAAAGTTTTGTCAGATAATCTCCTTTCAGTTTGTTTCCTTGTGCATTTGCCAGACTTGTAATTGTCAGTTTTGTTGCTTCTCCAGTGAGTCACTTTACAGTCTACAGAATTACTTAAGATCTAGAATTATGCTTTGCAGTAGTTAAAACAGTGGTTAACTTAGATATTCTAACTGCTGTTGCTTCCTTTATTTTTTGGAAAAGTATTAGAATGTTCATCATTTTACTGAGATTAAAGTTACTTTATTATTTTTCAGACAGTTCATACTATATTACAAAAATCCTTAGAGGTCAGCTCGAACTCCAAAACCTGGTCCTTTGGGTGGTTCAGTCAGAGAAGTAAGGCCACCAGCCGGCTCACAAGAAAAACGTCCACTCCTGAAAAATGAAAGCATTTTTATTCATTGCTGGTATTGTTATAACCTCAGATACTGTTTAATCACTGGATAGAAGACAGTTACAAATCTGATTTAAGGCTTTGGTTTTTCTTTCCTTCTTCGTATTCATCTTTCAGAAATATGTGGTGCTACTCTAAAATCAAAAGGATTCCAAATTCAAGTAGTAACAAATAGTTTCATAACTGAAATGCAATATAGGACCACTAGTTTTCTCTTTATTTAAAAGTGATGTTGATCCCAGTAATACCAAAAGCAGTATCTAATTTTAGGACTTGCACTTTGTTAAAGATGCTTCCCTGTGTTTGGAAACTATAATTGTTTTAAAGATTATTGTTCTTGTATTAAAAAAAATCATTATAGAAACTATATAGGAAGAGGTAACTGTTGTGGTTTAACCCCAGCTGGTAACTAAGCACCACACAGCCACTTACTCATTCTCCCCCCGCCCCCGGAGTGGGATGGGGGAGAGAAATGGGGAAGAAAAAAAAAAAAGGTAAAACTTGTGGGTTGAGACAAGAACAGTTTAGTAGAACAGAAAGGAAGAAACTAATAATGATGATAACAACTATAATAAAATTACAATAATAATAAAAGGACTGGAATATACAAAACAAGTGATGCGTAATGCAATTGCTCACCACTTGCTGACTGATGCCCAGTTAGTTCCCGAGCCACCCCCCCAATTTATATACTGGGCATGATGTCAGGTGGTATAGAACATCCCTTTGGCCAGCTTGGGTCAGCTGTCCTGGCTGTGGCCCTTCCCAACTTCTTGTGCCCCTCCAGCCTTCTTGCTGGCTGGGCATGAGAAGCTGAAAAATCCTTGACTTAGGATAAACACTGCTTAACAACAACTGAAAACATCAGTGTGTTATCAACATTATTCTCATACTGAACCCAAAACAACACTATACCAGCTACTAGAAAGAAAATTAACTCTATCCCAGCTGAAACCAGGACAGTAACACACCCAAGGCAAATTAATTCCTCCACACCAACATATGTGTAGTTGCACTAACAAAGAACAGTGGAAAGTAACAGGTAAGAAGAGTTCAGAAATAACCCTTTCACAAACTTGTGATCTTCCTGGGTTTCATCAGAAATCGGGGGAAAAAAAAAAAACCAGGCATTTGTTGATTTACATGATTTAGACAAAAATGCCAGCAGGTGATATCATTCACCTATTAAGTACTAAGCCAAATCAGAACTGGCTTTTTCACATTTCATGCACATCCTCTCTAGTCAGTCATCAAGAAAATGACAATTCTCAGTACTTTCAAGTTCTTTTTGGCTTTGAATATATAGAAAGGCACTGAATGCATGCCATTGTGTTCAGTAAACTAATGAATGCTTTTCAGCTGTAGGTTGTGAACTCAAATCACTGGAACAGGAATAGAGTTTCTCAAAAGGATCAGCCTTCAAGTAGTTGGCCAGTATTATACCAATATAGCATACCTTGGGCCAGGTTTGGGAACTTTGCCAGCCTTTAGCTCATCAATTATGTCTTCAATATCTTTGGGTGTCAAATCTTCCTGTAAAAAAAAATAATGGACAAAACAGAAAAAGAATCAGCAATTCTGTTAATTGCAGGATTCAAAATTCATCACATTAGTGGCTCTCTCGGGTGTGATCCTAGCATAGGTAATTTTGATCCTGTTCATAAACACACATACTGCTTTAAAGAATTAGGACAATTAAAAAGCCTACTGTCATTTTAATGTTAAAATTTTTGTTTTACATATGTGTTTTCAGCTTCCTTGATACATTAGTGAGCTGATCTCTGCTGACCCACTATACACATGCCACTGCACATACTGCAAAACGGTGTCAGCTGTGACCAAAAAAAAAATTGTGGGTACAGTTCAAGACAACAGTTCTCAAAAAATTAATCAGACTGTGATAAAATATTTTAAAAATAAGTTTTTTTAAAAAGCTGGATTCAGTCAATACATTAATTCCTTTGGTCTATGGCATCCCAAGTAAACTGTAATTCAGAAGTCTAAAAGTTCAAAAATAGTGTTAAACCAGTCCAGGCTTTCCAATAGACTTCTTTAAAGTGCTTTTAAAAGCTTATCAAATACCTTTTTACAAATTCCAGATTTATGGGCAGACCACTGTCACAAAAATGCATCACCCCACTTGTATAAATCAAGACAGTAACTGAAAGGAAAAAATACACTGATAGGATGTGATACAGATACAGATGGCAGCAAGAGGCCAAGAAACTAAAAGATGCTCTACATTGTAAGTTGTCCCTGCCAATAGGAATTTAAAGTAACTGACCAAAACTTCAGAATCTAAAACAAGTGAAAATACAAGTAACCCAGCAAAGAAGTTTATTCTTTTAAAAGGGAATGTAATACTTACATAGTAATTGTCATTTATTTGTACCATCGGTGCATTTACACAAGCACCTAAACATTCCACTTCTGTCAGTGTGAAGAGTTTATCAGGTGTTGTTCCCCCAACTTTTATACCTAAACCAATAAAGAATACTAGGTTTAGCAATGGTTATTGAACATGATTAATCAAGCATGAGTCTAAGTACTCCACAGTCTTCTCATTACTTGTATTTTGGCCTTAAAAACATTTGCATAGTTAAATCCTCTTAAATGAGTCCAAAATGTTTCCATTAAACAAAAGATTCTAATAAACTGTGAAGTCAGTCTTCAGATAGATTTTTGAGACCTCATTTACAGGTATGATTTATTAACAAATAATCATGAAATGACAATTCCAAGAAATGTAACAGCTCTAAGGAACATTTTTAGTTATCAATACAATAGAATGGAAAAACAGGGAAAAACACAGCTTTCTTGTGCTGATAATAAATGTGTTAATATACAGTGGTGAATACTGAATTCCCAAATTAACCAAGATCCAAGCATTAACAGTTAGCTACAAATTCATAAACGACTTCCAAGTTTATACATAAAGGATTATTTCCTGAACAACTACGTACACATACTTAGCTCCTATGACACATTATTGTTCTAGTGATACAGATACAGACCTTCCCCAGAGGGCACGTTAGCCAAAATAACATCTTGGAGTCTGATCTTCAACAAAATTCTCCATGGAAGGAAGAATGCTGAAAAGCAATTCTCCTCCATAGTTATTAGAAGGGGAGAAAAACTAATAAAGTCTAAGTAAGGCCCATGTCTCAGTAAGAGCTACACAATCATCCTTAATGCTTTTATTTCTCAGGCTAAGAGTTTCAGTTAAATTAAGCTATCTTTGCAGTAACACATGAAGACAAATTTCATCTAAAGAAATTCTTCACTGTGAGGGTGGTGAGATACTGGCACAGGTTACCCAGAGAGGCTGTGGATGCCCCATCCCTGGAAGCTTTCAAGGCCAGGTTGGATGGGGCTTTGAGCAACCTGGTCTAGTGGAAGGTGTCCCTGCCTATGGCAAGGGGGTTGGAACTGGATGATCTTTAAGGTCCCTTCCAGCTCAAACCATTCTATGATTCTATCACCTTACTTAAAAAAAAAAAGCCTCACAAACAACCTTCATATAGCATATACCTTAAAAATCTTACTTTGCTTACAAAAAAGTGCCATAGCATTCAGAGTCCTCTCATATATATGGGATAGGGCTTAATTTCTCAGTCCAAGAGTCATATTAGAATAATGCATTTCCTGGCAAATTACCTTTAAAACCACTTTTAAAACCACTAAACAGCACTCTAGTCAATGGCCTTTTCTGCTCTACTGTACTGAAATCCCCTTAAAGAATACAAAATCTGAAATTTGAAGTGCTTAGTACCTATTCGCCAATGATTTCACTCCATATTTTCAATACTATTGCTCTGTCCCCAGCATACAAAAAATTTTACTTCAGTATCATTAAACAAAGGTAAAAAAAAGTAAAAAGTATATTACAAATTTGTATCCTACCAAGTTTCTTCTTAATGGCTTCTAAAATACTATCAGAGTCTCGCAGCATGCAAGGTGTGGTAGTGCAGATCTGAATATGGTATTTCCCAACAGGTTTGCGATTATACATTGTATAGAAGGTTGCTACTTCATACACTCTCATGGAAGGCATTTCTAAAATTTCAGCAACCTGGAACAAGGGGAAAGCAGACACTATATTGAATTCTTACAGGGCATCAGTAAAGCCATTTAACAAACCATTTCAGTAAATAACAGGGAGGGGATGGGTATCAAAGCACAGCTGTTTTCAAATGCCAAGAAAAGACACCTGAGTTACTCTGATTGGAGTCACCCTTCTTGAGCACAAACTCCAGTAAGCCATGGATTAGCACAGCAAGGAGTTCAAGTCAATTCCCTTCCAGCATCTAGCATCACACACAAGCTAGATGCAAGAAGTCAGCCGGGTTCCAGCTTTCATTGTCATTTCCAGCTTATATTGCTCTTCTGCTGTATGAATGAATGAACTTTTACACATCTGCCCATACTAACCCGCATAAGCCTTTCAGTAAGGGAATACTTATAGGCTGGTACTATGCTCGCCTAATTCAGATAAAGCAGGTCTGTCTCAGGTTCTGTCACGTACCAGGGCTGGCCTTAGAAATGCCACGGCTACATGTGCAGACTGATGTCACAGCTAGTAAATAGGGAGTGAAGCATGATCTCCATGGAGCCAGTTCCAGTGCAAATATCCCTAACCTCATTAACCTAGAACCCTGGCAAACTACTCAGGTTGAGAACTGGCTCTGTTTTCAAAAGGGTAACTGTTTTATGTTCCAGTCTGTGTTGCAGGCAAATAACAAACCATGGAAAATATTTGTTCATTTAAAAATCTTAAGATAATTTTAAACATAGTATGAATCTGAAACTTAAAGTAACCAAAAATACTTTTCTCATTCAGTATTAATGGAGATTTGAGGCTTTATGCTACACTGTACAAACAAAGGTAAGTTGCCTTTCTCTAAATGTGCACTTAAATCCTTCAGTAATTTCTGTAACACTCACAATCCTCACTTAGCATGTATCTTGATTGAATTTAAAACTTTTCACTTTAAAACTGATGATATGACAGATTGTAACACAAAATATGTTAGATTTATTCATATGAATATAGACCAGAATTTTTTATTTCTTGGTATTTGATTACTGTCGTGCAACCTATCACTTTGGAGCAGCGTAGTTGCTTACTTGCTTGTTTTGAAACAATTTTAATAACTTGATAAGTCTACTGAGCATTTGCTGTGAGGCATTAACACTGCTCTGCAGAAGTCTTTACAGGCCTAAAGATTAGGTACAACACTGGGAATATGTGTAGTACCACTAATCTGGGAGGAGAAAAACCCCACCATCGTTATGTTTTTTCTTTCCCCAAATTCAGCAGTGAACAAAATCTTTCAAGTTTCTGTTCCTACTTCCAGGATGATTCTGGGAAAAGAGCCTATCTAAATAAGGCTCATATAATTTTTGGTTTTTTCTGTCTGTAAATGGGCTAATATTATGTAGACAATGGAGCCCTGAGTTTTCTGCATTAGTTTTCCCTTTTATTTTTTAAAATGTAGTCTCAAAGGGAATTCTCACAATTCTGTGCCACATGTAAATTCCCACGTTAGTACGCTTTGATAAATAAATGCTAATATTCTAGTAAGATATTTAAAGAAAACCATAATAAGATAATTAAGTACTAAATACCTTGTTCATAGCTGATATGGGCAACCATCCATGCTGTCTTTGGGCCAAATCTAGTACTGCCATGACAGCTGCAGACTTGTGTCCCCCTGGGTAGTTGTTTATGATTGCTTCTATTCGCTTTTTAAAGGGAGAAGGGGAAAAAAAACCGTATCAGTATTGATCTAAAGACAAAGTCTGTGTATTTAACTTTTTTTGTCCGCATACCTTTTGGTTTTCAGGTGTGAACTCAAATGGCGTATCCGGATTATTTTCAGGACTATCTCTGTGCTTCAGGAAAAGAAAAAGAAAACATGTAAAAATAGGGCTGTCAGGAGATTATTCAGGACAGATTTACTGTTATAAAACATCTTCTCATTAGACAGTAACAGTTGAATTGCTTGAATAAAACTGATATATTCCAGATAAAAATTTCATAGTAGTCAAATGATTAAATATGTCTGGGAATGTTATAAAAAATATTGATAATTATTTCATCACTTAAAAATAATGACTTATACCTGTTATTTCCTATTAAAAACATTTCTTGAGGAATATGGTGTTATCAAAATATGCTTTTTTTTTTTAACACTGTTAACACAGTTTAGCAATTATGTTCAAATTCTTCACAGTCCTCTGGTTAATACCTTAATAAACAACACAGGACTTAAATAGCAGCCCATTTTTTTCTTTCACCATGAGGCATTAACTGTAAAAACCTCAAAATTCATCAAGAAGCTTGCTATACAACTAAAACATTTGCACATTCAAACACACATTAATCCATTTTAATATATTCTTTTGATTTGTAATGGATTTCAACATTTTAATTTTAGATACAACTCTGAATCAGAATGGAAGAAGCAGAATTTTGAATTAATATTTCCAAAATAAGGTATTCTATTATATTATTTTTAAGGTGGTCTTCTAGGGAAACATCGAATTGAAACTAGTTCTTCTATTTTCAGAAAATATAAATTTGGAAGTCTTGAAGAAAGTGACATTTTCCTATAATAAAATCTTAAGTTCTGATGAAAATCCTTATCCACCAGAAAAACTTCCTGCCCAAAATTTTCAGTTACCTCTAAGCAGCTCATTATGGTATCCTTGAAACACTCATAGCTAAGTTTCATTCCAAACTTTATACAGTTTTCAAATTGAGAAAGTTTCAATTAAATGGAAAGTTTGGGGGAAAATGCAAGCTATACTTGAGGCTTGATGTTAGAAGTAATCTACAACCAGCTAATGATAAAAGCTTTAAAAATATATTTAGGAGAAAGAAATCCACTCCACTGGCTTTCACTTTGATCATTTTCTCAAGTAATCTAGGGTGATTTTGTAGTTTCCATGCTGTGTTCATATTAAGCAGTGAAGGATTTAATGAAAAATCTTAACACTGCAAGATACTTGCATACTGAAAGACTGTCATCAGTGCAGAACTTAAAATATGTATGGTCCATAGCTATTCCTGGATTTAGAAATTAATATGGAAATATTGAAAGGCCAAAAACTTAAATTATACCTGTTAGTCTAATGAGAGATTCCCTTTGCTTATCCTGTGTATATCCTAGAGCAGACAGTACTACTGCTCCCATCAATTTGAGAGCTTGTACCCCTACCACAGTTCCAAGTCAAATATAAAACTACAGTCAATATATACTTCTCCACTAAGGACGACTTTCCCCTAATAAAAGGCATTGCAGAAAGATAATCAATATCCTTTGAACACACTAATATTTTATTACGTATGAATTTATTGTTTATTGTGCGGTCTACAAGGTAACCTAAAACAGCTTTTAGGAACACAATTGCCACTATTTTAGACTGACCCTTCCAGATACAGGATTTGACTCCTTATATGTAGTGTTGCTGAGGGTTTTCTACCAATTTTAAGGAAAGTTCCCAAAAAGAGGCTGATGGAGGAAAAACTAATTGGGAATACCATGCAACTTGTAATTTTTTTTCCCTTACAGACCTGTTCTATGTCTTAGCTGCACAGATCAAATCCATGATAAGTACTTCCATAACTTAACTTTTCCTTCTCAAATTTGCATACCCATTTTATTTCAGTCTGCTATTTTGCCTTCCATAGCTATTTGATAGTTACAGTTGTACTTCATCTCAATTTCTTTTGCAAGTAAGTATATTTGATTTATTAAAATCTCCTTCTTTGTCTACAACAGCTCTTCTTTTCAGTGTATCATCTCTAAACTGGTATCCTTAAATACCCTACATGTGAGGAGGAATAATAAAGACTTTATATCTGAAGCTAGTTTGCCACACAGTCAGTTCTGTGCAGCAAGGCCCCAAAATACGTTTTAAAGGCTACAGCACAGGTGAATACAAATAAGATCATGTCACCTTTTTTTATTTTCCATTTTCCTAAATGGGCTTCGTCTCATTCTGTGCTGTGGAGAGTTTGATAGTTTTCATCAGTAGCTAACAGAGTTCTAGGTCTACTGAGCTGTTACGAATTTGTCAGTCACATGTTCCCTAGTATTCCATTTGTCTGATGACGCACCATTTATCTGAGACTTGCATGAGCTGATTTGCTCCTAAATGGTGTCAGTGCATTTCTGCCTTTTCTTAGGACACAGATTCAGGAGAACAAGATCAGAATTAAGGACACAGTATTGGAAGGAATACTATGTTAAATCACAGAGTGGTTGAGGTTGGAAGGGACCTCGAGGTCGTCTGGCCCAAACCCCCCTGCTCAA
Source organism: Buteo buteo (assembly GCF_964188355.1). NCBI lineage: Eukaryota > Metazoa > Chordata > Aves > Accipitriformes > Accipitridae > Buteo > Buteo buteo. The sequence goes on along the minus strand of NC_134173.1, from coordinate 20,313,982 downwards.
GCAAAGCCACCCAGAGCTGGTTGCCCAGGACCATGTCCAGACAGCTTCTTCTGAATAACTCTAAGGTGGGAGACTCCACAACCTCCCTGGGCAACCTGTGCCAGTGCTTGGTCACTCTCACAGTAAAAAAGTGTTGCTTGATGTACTCCAAGGCCATTGTCTCTGGTTCTGTCACTGGGCACCACTAAAAATAGCCTGGCTCCATCTTCTTTGCACCCTCCCTTCAGGTATTTATAGGCATTGGTAAGATCCCTCCTCCCCCAGTCTTCGCTAACAGTCCCAGCTCTCCCAACCCTTCCTCATATAACAGATGCTCATAAAAAGAAACTGATACATTAAGGCTTCCTCTATACACAAACTAAGTACAATTATGTCTGTACCAACTACAGCAATTTGTAGAAAAGCAAGGTCAAATTCTAGCCATGCTTTTTTTTCCCCAATTCCCTTCTTGTGCTCCCCAGTTTCCTGAAGTCTTACACAGTATGTTTTCATTCTACACATAGCTTGACTGTATCACATTTCTATTGCAGCATTCAGCCTAACCTACTTAAAGTGTGAACAACTGCACTGTGAAGGCCTACCAAAGCCACACTGCCCGCACAGATGATGGTACTCTCTCATGGAAGGTACTAAGGCTGCTGAATGTTCATCTCATTCTTTTTGCTACATCAACCTGGGCCATTTTATTATTCTTTTTCAGTGATTTAATCATCTGTCTTTCTTGACAGAATTATTAAAGAGCACTGAAGAATTAGAATAACTAGAATAATTGAGCTTTCATGTATACTGCGAAAAAGTCGGCCTGAAACTTGACCTATGCCTGTGTACCTGTGGTAAACATTAGTCCAAAACACTGTAAACCAAAATGAGAGAACTGTGTGGTATGCAGGGGAATAGACGTTTAGGGCAACAACCTGTTAGAAGTCCCAATCAAATCAGCAACTGAAATTCATTACTTCCCCTCCAAGGGTAAAGTACCCTACATTCACTATTCCAGCAAAACTCAAGATATAAACCTTCTTACGTTAAGAATAGTAGAAGTGCGCTCAGACCCAAGTATTTCACTGACCATCTTCACAAGTAACTAAACTGTAATATAGCAATTATCTAACTTTCTGTACTGAAGCCTGTGCAGCCCTATGACAAAGCCCACATCAGGGCAGTCGATGTGTTAAGGAAACTCGGTCCCTGTGTTGAAAACCACAAAGTAGAACAGTTAAGTTTTAGCTGTTAAGGAGGCTAAAGACAGATAAAAGTTAAAAATAGAGAAGGCATGTTTAAAGAAATAAAGGCAACTATTGTAAATAAAAGTATCTTTGAAATCAGGCCTTCCCTAGCCATCAGAAACATGATATATTTGGAACAGCTCTCTTAGGTTACAATGGGCAAACAATCTACCTAGTTTTAAACTTGATACACTCTTCTGGGAGTGTGATCTAGCTGCCTGTGATGGCACCAGACTGAGTTTAATTGTTGGGAAAGTCTCTTCTTGGCTGTTTCAGAATAAAAAGGAGTTTCAGTAGAAGTTTTTTTATTTCTGTATGTTTCTGATAACATGTAAAGAAAAAACTTGCATGAAAAAAGTTTGCAAAGGGATACAAGGGCGTGCAAATCAGCACTGCCTTTTAATACTAGATTTTAAGACGACCAGGTCCTCTGCCAGCGTGTCCCCTGCTATTACAAAACAAATACGCTGTATGCATTTCTCTTCCTCACCTATAGATTTCCTATATGGAATGTGCAACAAGAAGCACCAATATGCTTTGCGAAACAAAACCAAGACACTCATGTAAATTGACATACAAAGAGGACCACCACAACAGGTTAGAGTTACTCCTGGGTAAGCCTACTACTCCTCCACAAGCAGTTTTAACCAACCTTTGACACTTCATCTGCTTGTAATATTCCAGAAAACTAAAACTTTTTCTAATGTGTTTTCCCTACAGAAATCTGGGGAAAAAAGTGCCCCATTTTTTGACTGTATACAAACACTTAGCGTTGGTTACAATAATGCCTTCAGCTCAACTCAGCAGGAAGAGTTTCCCCTGAAATTTGCTGTGTTAAATAACATCTGAAATTTGCTCTGAAGGTTTTTACTTATATTTAGGGCAAACAATTACACGCACACACAGTGACATCCAACTATCTTCTTCCCATAGCCTTCTACTTCACAGACAAACCATAAAACAAACCCCCACACAAACAATTTCCTATGCTCTACTAGCAAAAATTCTGTTGTGGAATAAAAATAAAAGGAGTGAATGATGCTATTAAATAAGAGAGCTGAATATCACAAGTAGCTAACTAAAACACACACTTTCTTTTCTACTTCCCTTTCTCTATTTTCAGGCTCCTCCCTCCAGCAAATAATTTAAGCAGTTACATAAATCTTGAAAAATGCCTGGAGAATTTAGAAGGCTATCTAGCTTCATATGCCAGACACAAATATCCATTAGGGTGCCAACACCACCTTTTGCCTGTCTTCATCAACCTCAACTACGCTTGAAGTTTCCTAAGTTGTTGGCCTACCCCACTTCCTCTATTCGTTGAATACTAGCTCTCACTCCATAAATCATCAATGCCTGTTCAGTTTTCTGGAAAGTATACGAAGCATGTACTGTAATCCCATTAACTTCATCTTAAGAGAAAAGCTGTAGACAGCTGCAGAAGGGCAACAACAGCAACACAAAAAAAATCTGTCTAAAAATGCTGAGCACCTGCTTCCAATGCAGTGGTCAATTCTCTAGTGAAGTGCTGATTTCTACTACATGCTGGAAAAATGCAAAATTATTCAGCTGTTGAATTGCAGACTAGATAAAGCTCTGAATGGAGCAGAATTGGACAGAATATACCTCTGAGATGCTTCAGGTTCTCTTTAGAGCAGACAGAAAACACATCTACTTTACACATCTAAATTTGAGGGTTGGAGTTTGGGGTTTTTTTGCAATCACTATTGCTATTTATACATATTATGATAACGCCTAATGGCCTCAATTATAAATCATTATGCAACATGCTATATGACATACAATATGAACAAGCACTACACTTTTCATATGCTAGTGAACAGGGCTAGACCTGGATGTAAGGGTAATTCTGTGGCAAATTTTAGAAATCAGGAAATTGCACCTGCAGAAAGTTTCATGGGCTTCAATTACAAACTGAATTAACTTCAATAAAAAAAGAAAACAAGAACTGTTTTATAATGAAATAAGTTTAAACAAAGTCTCATCTTCAATCACATGCAAATGCTGCTAATATCACCATTACTATTAATAAACAAGAGTCTTCACTGTGTAAGAAACACAAGGCCAAAAAACTAAAACAAAACCTTTTGATACTCTATCACCGCTCTAATAAGAAGTTCCACTGAAAAAATGCTTTTTTGTAAATTCCAGCAGGCTTCTAGAGCAAGCTCTACCCATCAGAATCTTTTAGGCAGATTAAAAAAAGTGTATGCCAAACTCTTGTTACACATCCCCCTTCCAGTAAGGTAGAAAATTACTTACCACAAATAAGGTTCCTCCACTGGCATTGCACACTGCTGTTCTATGTAAGTATCGAATTTGTCTTATCTACAAACAAAAAGTAGATAGTATTAATAGTTAATAATTTACATAACTGCTAGAGACTGCTTTCAGAACCAGCTTGATTTCTACTCTAATTGTAAGCCATTAATTCTAATGTCATCACTAATAATTTGAATTAAGAGAAGAATATTAAGGGCTCTCCTGTACTAGTACAAGAGCACATCTCTTAACTCATCTTGACCTTTTCAGATAGTGTAGAAGTTAAAGGAGTTAACTTCAAAGAGATAATACTCTGCCACAGTTTAATCTAACTGCCTTGAATACAAATTCTCATCAAATATTTAATGCAGAATTTTCCAATTTGTTACTTTATAGCACATCCTTTAAAAAGTCTGCAGAAAGTACCATTATTGAGGTTCTTCTCTAGTAAGCATTTACAAGCTTCTTCAGATTTTATCTAACTGAACAGTGAGATCAGGCATAAGAGAAAACACGCATTAGGTCAGATCTGAAATCGAAGCCCAGGTACCAGTGAACTACAGCAACCTCATCAGCTCAATCTTTTCAGCAGCAGATCACGTAGCTTCACCTGCAGTGTAGTTTCGCATGATGGCTGCAGTCTTTCCCTGTGATATGATCAGCCCTTCCAGGAAGCACTGGATTTTCTATGCAGTTACATGTATTATGTTGTATGTACCTACTTCCTCTTTGCTCTCCGCTTCTGGCTCATCTGAAAGCAGCAGCCAGGGAAGCAATTTATCTCCTGCCATTCCTTGTCAGAGGCCAAAATGAACTGTGGGATACAGGAACAACTCTGTGGATTGCAGATCATTCCTGTGTGCCACCCCTTCCAGGAGACCCTCGGCCTGTTGTCCTTATCAACTAACATGAAGCACACCAAATGAACTGCACCAGCATGCCAATTTGAGTGTCCTCTGTGAACCAGACAACATGTAAAATTGAGACAAAAGACTAAAAAGTCTAAGTAGAGCATGCAAATACAGCTGAAATTCTGTAGACAATGCTGAAAGGGGCATATAAATGAGAATTTGATGCTCTGGTACAAGACCTACTAAATGCTAAGTAAATAGAACACATGCAGTTTTGGCTGTGAAGGGACCACCACCACATTGTAAGCCTCAGGTTTGTAGCTGTAAGAGGCAGTCTCCTACCAAGAGTAGCACTTCAGATGAAAATCCTTTATTCTATCGAAGGATGCTGTACTGTTTCCAAGAACCAGAATCTGTAATTTCAGACTTCAAGAACTAGGACAAGACCCCATTTTTTGCACTGGCCTAAAGGATTTCAATTGGTGTGAAAAACAATCGGATTGAAAAACAAACTTAAGGGTTTTCCTTCCAATGGTTAATCTTACATACACGGGCAAGACATAAACACTATTTCCACTTATGAAGCTTCCCAATAACCCGCAGTAAGCACCAAGCAGTTACTGCTAGAGCCTTTTTCACTTGAGGCAAGCAGTGCAACTCTAGAGCCGGTCAGGCAAGTCCGGCAGGCCCCGGGGCCGCGAGGGAGACACCCGGCAGCGGCGCCCGTTCACCGCCTGCGCCGGGCTTTCTTCCCCGAAGCCGGGCCCCGCCGCGGGGCCCCGCTGCCCGCCCACCCCCCCACCCACCCCCTCCCCGCCGCGGGCTCCCTCTTCTCCCGCGGCCTCGTCCAGCCGAGCGGGCGCCCTGCCCCGACCGGCGGGGACAGACGCGTCGCCGCAGCAGCCTCCCCCTTACCGATCGCGCGGCCGCGGCCCGCAGGGGAGCACACAGGAACATGGCGGCGACGGCAACAAGCGGCGACCGTCCGCCCGCCCGCCTTCCCTTTTTTCCTTCTCCTTGAGGCCTACGCTCGCCCTCCGCGCAGCAGCGAGGAGACCCGCCCCGCGCATGCGCCGGCGACGCCCGGCTGCGCGGGGGGAGGGGGCGGCCGCCTGGGCGGGAGCGCGCTGGCTGAGCGCGGGGGCGCGCGGCGGCCGTTGGCGGTTGGTGGCTTCCCTTGTGATGGCTGCTCGTCCAGAACGAGCGGGTCGCCGCACGCTTTACTCCGCTGTCAGGTATCACGACTGCCTGCTCTGGAAGGAGACGTTATGCGGACTGTCCCTCCTGCAGATGTTGGATTCCCGTCCTCTCAGACGTACAAGGTTTGCATCGAGTAACAGAAGCAAACCGCGAGACCTGTACCAGTGAATTTTAACCTTTTGTAACATACGTCAGTGTGAAAAAACAAATACGTTTGGAAGGAAGTATCTGTAATAAACGGGGGGAAATTGCAGAAACCGGTGAGGTTTTTTTGGTCCTCCGTTTACCTCATTTCTACCCAGTTTTGTTGACCGGGGTTCAGGTCTTGCGGCGAGGAATGCAAATGTATCTTTTTCACTGTAAAATAAATTCACATTTTTTCAAATAACAGCTAAGAAGGAAGTATTTTATATCAATGAGTACTCAGCATTTCAGACTGCAAAGCATCAGCTGATGTTCCAACATCTCTTAACCATATCCTTTCCCCTGAGGAGGCTCTCCCCTGCGCTCACCACCCTCTCATCTATCCTGGGTCTCAGTGATGCAGCCTTTTTAAATTATCATAGAATCACAGAATCATAGAATCATTTAGGTTGGAAAAGACCTTCAAGATCATCGAGTCAAACCATTAACCATGTCCACTAAACCAGGTCCTGAAGTACCCTGTCCACTCGCTTTTTGAATATCTCCAGGGATGGTGACTCAACCACTTCCCTGGGCAGCCCATTCCAATGTTTGACAACGCTCTCAGTAAAAAAATTTTTCCTAATATCTAACCTAAAACTCCCTTGCCTCAACTTGAGGCCATTTCCTCTCGTCCTATTGCTTGTTACTTGGGAGAAGAGACCAACACCCACCTCGCTACAACCTCCTTTCTTGTAGTTGTAGAGCAATAAGGTCTCCCCTCAGCCTCCTTTCCTCCAGACTAAACAACCCAGTTCCCTCAGCTGCTCCTCATAAGACTTGTGCTCCAGGCCCTTCACCAGCTTCGTTGCCCTTCTCTGGACATGTTCCAGCACCTCAATGTCTTTCCTGTAGTGAGGAACCCAAAACTGAACACAGGACTCGAGGTGCGGCCTCACCAGTGCCCAGTACAGGGGAACAACCACCTCCCTGCTCCTGCTGGCCACACTATTTCTGATACAGGCCAGGATGCTGTTGGCCTTCTTGCCCACCTGGGCACACTGCTGGCTCATATTCAGCCGGCTGTCAACCAGCCTCCCCAGGTCTTTTTCTGCCGGGCAGCTTTCCAGCCACTCTTCCCCAAGCCTGTAGTGCTGCATGGGGTTGCCATGACCGAACTGCAGGACCTGGTGCGTAGTGAAAATATGCACATATATTTTACTTTTGCAAAAATTGTAGTGATCTGCTAGCTGACGCTATGAATATCAAGTACTTTTAGTAAATACAAGATAAAACAAAAATTCAGCTTTCCTTACAGTGTTTTCTTTCATCCAACATGTTAACTTATTTTTCATGTGCTTATTTATGTTGAAAGGCCCTTTTTTACTTCATATAAACATTCAAAAAGGCAGGATTAAGTACACTAGAGCAAAGTGAATTTTATTAAAAAGATTTCATGATTACATCATGGATTCGTACTGATAAAATGATCTATCAGGGCACTTGCTGGGACAAAAGGCCAGGTTAGACAGAACCACAGTGGCTATGCCTATGTAGTTGCACCTGGAGGGCACCTGTAAAGAAACCTGTGTGTATGGTGAGACAAGAGCCCCAGTACATCTCAACAGATAGCTCTAGACAAAGCCCCAAACACTATGCAAGTGCACATATTAGAACAATTAGAACAAGGTCCTTACTACTGTTTCAGATAACTGCATATATACATACAGACATACACGAGTATGTGTACGTATATATTTGGCAACTGTTACTGTAATTAATGTCCTTTTAACAGAACACTTTTCACTTGCACAGATCAGGTAGGATGTGGGACTAGCTCTCTGGTTAGACTACTGCCTTTTACATTTGGGTTTAATGTAGTCAGTGCTTGTCTTCCTGCTCCTTATTCTTCATTTCCTCAATGCTGAGAGCTACTATCAGCATTTGTAATTTAAGTGCTGCTACCAGTATTTGATATTTTCATTGATTTGTTTTCACTAATTATTTAGTCACTTATAAACCTCATTTCTGTACTCGTATACTACCCTGAGATGAATTCTTAAAACACTTGAAAGACTGCCTAAAGCAGAGCAAGTATAATGGTGCAGCAATGTTCAAGCACAGATTACAGATTCCGTTGCTAAGCCAAAATTTTATATCCTGTTGAGAATCTGCCCTAGGCATACAGTCTAAGAATAGCAAAGGCCATGTATGATTAGATTCAGGGACTATTCCTGTGCAGATAAATTAATAAACATCCATTTTTATTTTATAAAATATATAATCACAGTAATTTATTAGTTATATGTTAGCCCAATACACATTTTTCACTTGGACTTCGTAAGTGTGTTAATAAACAAGGAAAAAAGCATTTGGAAGCATTTGTAATTTAAACTCAGTCTATTTATCAGATGACAGTACTAAAAAAACAGTGTAGCCTTGAATGGGAGTCCAGTATCTGCAGCGATCTGCAGACTTGCCCGTTGCTTTGTGCATTCTGCCTTCTGCATGCACTGAATTGAAGTGCCAAAGTCTGTTTCATGCAGGGCCTGGTGCAGCACCACGAAGCACGTGCATGCAACCACTCAAACTGCCAGTGATACCCAAGAGGGTCTTTTATGGACCACAATGATTTCAGACAACTACTTTTCCAGTGTGACCCATCAATAAGGGAAGCTGCATTAAGGAGAACAAGACCCCCTGTGTTTACTTTTTTGACAAGGGTCTGGAAATGCAGCAGATGATGTACTTGTGCCTATGTCTCCAGTAAGGCAGGTGTGCAAGGACGGGTGAGAAATGGCCAGACCACCTGTTTCCGTAACCTTGCACCCTGTTCCCAGCAGCCTCACAAGCTCTAATTCCATGGGCTAGTAAGGGAGAGATGGAGAATGCTATTGTTTTCTGCAAATGTAGGCTAGGTAATTATTCTTGCAATCAAATAATTATTTACTGTGACACTGGATTTCTTTATTAGTTTGCATTATGCCAAATAATTGCTTTCAGGCTCTTGTTTTAAATGGAAATATACTAGGGATATTTAATGACTGTTACATTGCTCTGCATCTTGAAATACAAAAATAAACAAATCAGCTTCCATTAATCTTCAATCCATTATTCATGTACAGGCATTCAGTGTATATTTTCTGACATTCAAAAGTAGTACATCCAGCCATAGCAGTACAAGTAATATTAACCAGTCATACTTGAAAATATTCAATTTTAATTATTTTATGATACATGCTCTAACATTAACTAATATAAATAGTAAGTAATTTGCAGTGTAGGGACTGTGAATGTTGGCAAGCCATTTGAAGAGATTCTTCTGAACACAGGTCATCTGGAGAGGACATAAATACTATCAAATGGTATCACAGGCTTCTTATCACATTAAAACACCTTCAATCAGCTCTGCTGTCAACTATGTAAAAAAGAAAAAGAAAAAAAAAAGGCTATTAAGACCTTTCTGAAACCTTAGCGTTATACATTAGTATGTTCGTATTTAACCAGCACAGTGATCTATTTTAAGAAGTGTGAAAACACAGGGGACAAACAGAAGAGATCATATTAAATAATTAAGACCTAAAAACATTGGAAAACAAAACATTCTCAGTTGCAATCTTCACATTGCAACACTGTACAAAATACTGGCTTATATACCCAGGAGTGTTTCAGTTAAAAAGTGTGGCCATCTTCGTGATAGATTAGATTTAATTAATCAAAAAATTATATGTACTACAGAGCAGAATTAGTGTAAAGTATGATCTGAGACCTATTTCTGTAAGCAAAATAGAGACAAAGCAGGCAATGAACTGCCTGCTTAACACACTCACCCGAGAACTGTAAATATTAAAATGGATGTTTATTAGCATCATAGAAGGAACTCTTCCAACAAAAGATGACTGTATGGGTAGTGTTGAGGTTGTACATGGAACCACCTTTGCAGAACGTTTTTCTTCAGAGAAATAACTGCAGAAGGATAGAGACTGGAAAAAAATGAGAAGGCACATGAAACATGGGAAAAAAACCCAAGCCACAGTTACTTAGCCACAGTGCTGAATAACAATTAAGAACCAAACTGGAAGTGAATGCCAGGGAATACTGCTGTAGGGGGAGGCTGTCTGGGATGATAATAGTCCTTACTATGCCAGAAAAATCTGGAAAGTGTAGTAGGTGTTAGAGCATCTGAAAAGACATTTATAAAGAAGGAGCATGACACTGCCATAGGTAACTGCCCATACCCTCTGTGCTCATGGAAACTGGCATAGCTCCACTGAAGGAGAAAGAACTGATCAGATTTTCCTCATCTGAGGACCAGGCCCACTGGTTTGTGAGATATGAGCTTTCACAACCCACTGGACACAACAAATATATTTCAGTTCTTTTGTTGATGATCACTTTGCTTCCATGGCTTGAGTACTAGAGATGATAAATTTGCATCTCTGTTCTACAGTTTGCTTGAAGCAAATGGTAGCAGTACCATTAAATGATGGAGAATGACAATGAAAATAGGCTCAAGCCGTATTGTGTACCTAATGCAGATAAAATGCTTGTAACCTCAGCATCCTTTATACAATACCCACTGAATGAATAAGAGGAAGCTTTGCATTAGCTGTGGGGACATGAACTCAGTAAAATATTGATAAATGGTTTAGCCAGTTATTTTGTTTTCTATCATGAAGTTTGATATATATTTAAATATAAAAGTAATCTGTGCTTAACTTCAAAGATGAATTGTTGGCATTTCTTCATGATATAGTCTGTACTTTATACAGATGGCATTACAGATTAGCAACACATGATAAGTTTTTTCTTTACCTTGTACTTCTTTTATGACACACTGCACTTTATTCAACAGGCCTACACATTGCTTATGTTCCTAGATGTTGCTTTAGTGTTACTGAGGTCTAACGACCAAGCTTATACATTAATATGAAACATTTTTCCACTGATAGAATAAGGGATGATGAAAAACATCTTAATGCTGTTTAATATTTGCACAAAGGCATTGTACAATTTTATAAGTCCCTTGATTAGATTTGTACTTTCTACAAATGCAGTTGTTCCAATATGCTGCAGCAGTTTAAATTTCACCTTTATGTGGAAGTACATTTCACATTATGTATGAAAGTGGAAATGCAATGCACTTAAAGTTTAGAAAGAATCTTAATTTAAACTGTCCTTTATTTCTACTACTTACATTATTTAGAAATATGTAACAATAACTTAAAATGTGCCCATACAGATAGATATTTGTGCCAGGAATGACATAATTGTAGTTGGTATATAATTAAGACTTTGTTCTCCAAAGATGAAGACCTCTTTTAGAATGTGATTAGGAATTACTATATTTATTTTACAGATAGGAAGATGTGAGGCAAATGTGTACTAACCCCTGGTTAGTCACAGGAAGTCACCAAGAGCTGGAAAAGAACACAAGTCCACTGACCTATAACCTGGCATCCTATTCCATTGACCATGTTTTTCCCACTACTCTGAGAGAAATTCAGTTCCCAGTGATCAAGCATTCATAATCCCTGGTTTGCAGCATGGGAAGGAAACTAGGAACAAATGCTTCTCAGTTAAACTATTAATAGAGAGAGATGAGGAGGTAAATGCATTCACACACTTGGCATTGGACACTTAAATGCTCAGGCTAGGAACTTGCACTCCTTCTGTAGTTAACTGACTCTCTCCTGCCTATGTACAGAGCCTGAAGAGCTACTTTCCTAAGTTAGTCTCTCAAGTCAGGTACCAAAAACTGTAAGGAAGAGGAGCTTCCAAATAGTCTACACAATTTAATTTTAATTCTTACATTGCTTCTGTATTCAGGCTAAATATTACTTTAAGCTTAAGAATGTTCTGATGTGCAAATAAACTGCTGTAAGAGACACAGCTTCTCTCTTCAACAAGGCTTTGAAAAGCTGGTGTGACTTCCATTGGCATCTCCTGACTTTCTCGTGTTAATCATCCGTGAAGTTCAAACACCGTTAAAAAAAGGGATCAGCACCTTTTTGCAGCAGCTTTGAACTTTCTTTATTCAAAAGGGCAGCTGGAACTATAATTAGGTACAACTAGTCTTCATTATTTAGCTCATTTATTTTTTATGTCTTCCTCCCACAGTGCCTGTGAACCTCAGATCTTGTGCTGGCAGAGATGGGAGTCTGAATGTTGCTCTACTTGCTTTAACAAGCTCCAGGTAACACAGCAGTCCCTGTGGCATGGCCCTTGATTCATAAGCTGGGCTTCAGGGTGCTGACCAAATGCAACCAGTGATGTTGCAGCCTCTAGCATCCCAAGCCAAAAATTTATCAATGCACTCTCTCTACCTTTCAGGCAAGCAATCAGAGACAAACCACCCTGTACAGTTACTACTTGCATGTATCTTAGTTCTTGTCCGTCCCTCACTACAGTGTCTCCCCACTTCATGCTGGGTAAATTTTTTTATTTTTTTTCTTACATGTTGTGGGTTATTTTATTACCAGGTTCTGTGGGTCTGGGGGGTGGGAGGAGAGGTAACAGTAACTTTAAATGGAGATAAATGCAGGAAGAACATCATGGGATGGAATTTTAGTCTGTTTTCTTTTAAGCTCCTGACAGTCAGTGTGTTACTGTCATTTTACAAAGATCACGCTTGACCAGAATGGTGACAACTTTAGTAACAAGTTGCATTGCCTTTTCATACTCTTTAAGAACAAGTTTCCTCTTTTCTGCAGTATGTAGTCTTTCATCTTTCTGGGATGCCTTCCTCCCCAGATCCTTATCTGTGAAGGACTAGCAAATGGAAAGGCAAGAACTTGAGAGCAGCCTGGTGCATATTGAGTGGGTGAGGTTGAAGTGGAATAGAGTAGAATTACTAAAGTAGATTTGAAATTTCTGCAGAGATTTTACAGACAATAAAGGTTCAGACTACAAGCTGTTTTAGAAGGAGGGCAGTGCAGAAAAGGAAAACCAATGACCTACTGTTATGGGTTTGTGTGGCATGGGTTTTTTTGGCAGTTGGGGGAGGAGGCTGCAGGGGTGTCTCCTGTGAGAAGCTGCTCGAAGCTTCCCCGGCTCCAGGCTGACCCCGACTCTGGCCCAGGCCGACCCCATCAGTGATGGTGGTAGCGCCTCTGGGAGAACAGATTTAAGAAGGGGAACCTGCAGTGAGTGGGGAGAGTGGGATGTGAGAGGAACCCCTCTGCAGACACCGAGGTCAGTGAGGAGGGAGGAGGGAAGGAGGGGTGCCTGAGGCGGTGGATGCCCCTGCAGCCCGTGGTGGTGAACAGTGGAGCAGAGGCCCACCTGCAGCCCATGGAGGAGCCCAGGCTGGAGCAGGTGGGTGCTCCCCAAGATGGCCGTGACTCCATGGGAAAGCCCGCGCTGGAGCAGTCTGTGACTGAAGGACTGCAGCCCACGGAAAGGACCCACGCCAGGGAAGTTCGTGGAGGACCGTCTCCCATGGGAGGGACCCCCCCGGTGGAGCAGGGGCCGAGTGCGGAGTCCTCCTCCCCCCGAGGAGGAAGGAGCGGTAGAGACCAGGTGTGGGGAGCTGACCCCAACCCCCATCCCCTGTTCCCCTGCGCCGCCGGGGGGAGGAGGTGGAGAGAACCGGGAGTGGGGGTGAGGGCTGGGGGGAAGGTGTTCTAAGGTTGGGTTTACTTCTCAGTGTCCTTGTTTTGTTTTGATTGGTAGCAAATTAAATTGATTTTGTTTCTTCCCCAAGTTGAGCCTGTCTTCTGCCCGTGACCATCAGTGGTGAGTGATCCCTCCCTGTCCTTATCTGGACCCAGGAGCCTGCCTTTGTATTTTCTCCTCATCCCACTGTGGCAGGGAGCAGGGCGGGGGGGAGTGAGTGAGCGAGCGGCTGCGTGGTGCTTTGTTACCGGCTGGGCTGAAACCACGACACCTACTTAAAAAGAAATTAAAATGCATTAAACCTCTTGGGGTTGAGGTTACAAAAAAAGTAGTAACAAAAAAATGCAACACAATGAATGTGTGCATGAAAGGAGACAACATCTTCATTTTTTCCCTAGAGGCAATAAAGTTCTGCCAGGAATGAATTTGACTTCTGATCAAATTATTATTATGCAGTTGTTATTATTATGCAGTTTAAAGGGGTGTTTTTACTTTGCCTAGTAAGCCTTTTAGGGCGCTTTCTAATGTGTTAGTTCCTTGTCTGAAAACAAATGCTTCTCACCCTGTCAGGTATCCTAGGGCATGAATATGCTTCTGCCATCCTTGTCTATTATCCCATTTATTATAACAGTTATACTGTTTTTCAGTAACTTTTTTTTACTTATTTTTTTTGTCCTGACTATTACATAAACCGTCCTGGATGACCAGAAGCTGGTTTTTATTTGCACTTTAATCTTTGATCTGTTCATCTTGGATGGTCCTTCCAGGACTTAATGCTTCTGTTGGCATAGCTCTCACTATCACCAGATCATACCAGGCTTTCCCTTGCATCAAAGTGGGTCCCCAGGGAAGGAGTCTGTTCTACCCAGTGTAAATCAAAACATGCAGACCTAGTCAGAGCTACATCCACATTTCTGTGGATAATAATTACAAGCACAGAAATTTCATTTGTCTTGTATCCAAAGCTTTGAGAGTAATTAAGTCTGTTGGGAGCAGACAGGCTGATTTGATACCTTTGTGGATTATTAGGATCTAGCTGTTCCACACTGTGATACCTGTGGTGCAACAAATTGCTGTCAGGTTGAGAGGAGCATCCTGGTGCACAGGTCCTGCTTACAACATGAGAGCCTCCACAGGTGTGTCCCCGGCACACTTACACCTTCCCAGGACCCAGCTCTGATGCCTTGAACAAAGGCAGAAGAAGGAAAATTTTACTGTATCGCTGTACTAATGAACTTTTGCTTGCTTGAAAACTTCAAAATTAGTACAGGTATATACTAATTAGATAAGAAAAACCTTGAGCCTTGTCAATGGTATGTGCTAAAGGCACAACAGACAGGAGGCCTCGGGCCTGATGTGCCTTGGGCCCTGATGATAAGCTTTGAGTTCTGCTGAGTTTTTGTAATTAAAACTTGCCAAGGCCAGTTAACTAGGAGAAAGAGATGACCCACACTGCACATGAGCAAAGGGTGGGCACTATGTAAATGATGATATGAATATGTATGACTGGAATAATATAAATTTCTGCTTGTTGTAGGTAACGGTGTGCATGATAGGTGGAGCTATCTTCCGTGCACCCAGTGCTGCAATAAAGAATGTCTGCTTTCTAAAACTCCAAAATCGAGTCTTAAGAGAGTTTCTTTGACCGGGTCTTTTGGTAACAGCACTGAGCCTGTGTGCCAACGGTGTGTCTGCACCAGAGTATGGGCCAGTCTTTCGCCACCAAAGCTGACATAATGATTCATTATTGCCACACTGAAACAGTAGACAGAGGAGCTGTGTACAAGACCCAAAAAGATATATGCCTTTACCCATCTGTAACTAGCTATTCCTGCCACTATAGACTTTGAGGTTTCAATTTGTCATTTGTTTTCCTCTTCTGACCATGTTCCTAAGGATTTAATCTAATCCTTTCTTTTAGTTTCTGATGCCTGCTTACCACACTACCTTTAATCATCTTCAGTCTTCTCCTCACTCTTCTTTGCTTTATCCTCTTCACAGATCCACGCATGATTTAACCTCTCCCATCTTAATCAAAATAGTGCCCTTGAACTCTCCTGCCTCTCCTGTTTACTGCCTTACCATCCTTTCTCTTTTCATCTCTTGGTGTACTTAACAGTTTATGATTGCTATCTGGGGTTTCATCAAAAAAACCACTTTAATTAAGCTTCTGCCCTTGTACTTTGCTGACACCTGTCTATTATTTATTTCAATAACTGTCATCTTCTTTTCTCTCTCCTGAGTAAATGTCCTAGTGATTTCAATCTTTCCCCATTCACAGCCATTCAGAATATTACTGCAAACACTGTTTCCCCAAGTTTGGCCACAAAATAAAGGAAAGTTCTGACTTTCCTTTATTCTCCAAAGGCTTTTTTTCACTTTCAAGGCCCCTCCCCCCTCATAAAGCTGCATTAGTAACATTTTTTATTTCTTCTATTCAATCCCCATAATTATTTTGATTCAATTGTACAACAGCTGTTTCTGTTTCAGAAACTGGGTGACAACAGGAACTATGGGACCAACAAACAGACATGGTATCATCTTGCAGCGTGGACCCTGCCTGACAAAAATCCATGGTTCAATCTGCACTACAATGCTGTCACTCCTCAGAGGTAAATAAGGATCTACCTTGGTACTACCTCATCAACAGAAATGCCTTTGTCCACTGCAGGTGCTGTCATACAGAATGCTCTCTCCATCCTGGACGTTGTCCTCATACAGAGTGACAAAATATTGCCTGGCTTGGAATTGCCAGCTCATGTTTGGCATGAATTCAGCTGTCTGGGCTACAGCATGGTGAGCTATGCACCAAAACCAAACATGTGGGAGCTCCTGGGCAGGCCCATGTGCAGGTCTGGTGCTGTCAAAGTGTTAATTTGATGGAAAACCTCCTCTTCTATTACACTATGATGCCAGTCTGCATTACCCACTTGTTTCATGCTCTCCCTGTGCAGCTCACTGTAATGGAGAGAAACTTCCTATATGTATGAATACCTAAAATAACCTTTCAATTCCTCGTTAAAGTTCTTTTTCACTCTGATATCTAAAAACCCTATGACAACAGTTAAGACTGCTGGAACTAATACCAGTCATGCTGATAGTATTGGTTGTTGTGTCCTTTGTTTGACGCTGTTGTGTCATTTACTTGCACATCTGTCCCATAAGTACTTCTGTCCTCTCCTGTTTAATGCTTTGATTTAACCGCCTGGAGACAAGAATAGGACATAAGAGGGCCTTTACTCAGAGGAACCGTTCCAGTGACAAAACTAGTTCTAATAGTGGCCTTGCAGAAAAAGAGCTATATTGGAAATTACTGTAAAGGCTTGACTGGAAGTGTGGTGTAAAGGAAAGGGGAACCAAAGCCCAGTCCTGTTCTTCTCTCTCACAGTTTCTCATCCATTTATGGTGTGGATGATTCTAAACTGTCAAATGTAATATTTATAATCTCAAAATCTGCTCAAATCAGTAGATGTTCAGTGTTTAGAATGCTGTCTTCCCTGTTTTGCATGATCTAACTGTAATTGGTGTTAAGTTATTCCTATTTATTCTGGAAATACAAAATGTGTTACTTTGCTCTTAATCTGCATAGACTGAAACCATCTGCTATGGTTCACAGCTGAAGAACAAAAGATTATAAATTCTGTCTAGGATTTGTTGTGTTGCCTAAAAGCTGAGCATAAATAGATGCATGCTTGAATTATTGACTAGCTCATCCTCTCAGAACTCTCCCATTACAGTGGTCCCCAGGTCTCAGCTGCAACAGTTAGCAAAAAGCAGTTTCTGCTACCCACACCTATTTACCAGGCTTTGCAGGGCCTGAAAAGAAACTCCTGCTGGGAGAAGTAGTACCACACAGAAGCTGAGGACAGGAACAGGATATGTGTGAATCCAACAGACCAGATCTCCTGTGCATGTAGATACTGGAGTGCTTTTAATCTATGCATTGGACACCAAGTATTCTCATCGCGTTTAGATATTGCATGTATATACATAGAATTGTATCCCGCACTTTATCTATCCCCACTGTCTGTCATCCTCTGGCAATCAAAGTACTGATTCAGTCTTAGCCTTAGATCCAGCTAAATTATACCAGAGGTGAATTTGGTCCTGTCTGATTGGTAAGTAGATTCTGCTTCTGTCCTAAATAAACTAGAGAAAGAAATAAGAGCAGCAAGGCTAAATGTGTTTAAAGCAGATTTGAATCCTTATTTAGCTTTTTTCCATGATGCAAGTCTTCAGCTCACTATCTACCCTTATGTCTCCTAGAAGATACTTTGAATGATGCTGCTGCACACTTTCTGGAACTGTTTACTCAATTTATTTGTTATATTTGCACAACATTTTACAAATGAGGTACGTCAAATTTTTTCCTGTTGACATAATTCAACAGGCTTCACTTAGGTTTGGCTAGAAGGAATTTTGTCCTATTAGTTTTATTTACAGATTTATTCAAAATTAGGAAATGCTTTTAAACTCGAGGTCTGCACCTAGCTTTTTGGCTGACCTTAGGACTGGAAAATGCCAAGGCCTATTTTTAGTTTATGAAAAAAGCCACTTATGAATAAATGTAGGAAACTTCCAGCTCCTTATCTTGAGATTTTATTGTATTTTCTGTATGAAATCTTTCAACCACCAATCTTTAGACTGTTTTCCAAGGAAAAGTTCTTTTTCCCATCCTTTTAAGAGAGCAGGTTTCCCCACAATTGCCTGGTCTGACTTCTAGAGGAAGCAATACACTAAGATCTAAACTATTGAAAGGAGGAACTACAGAGCTTCTTGATGGATTTAATCTACAGTCGGTTTAAAGAGACTGAACCTTTTGCTGTCTTTAAATATACAACATGTATTTCAAATCATAGAAGAGGTTTTAGCAAGGTAGTGTTGTGACCCTCTGAGTGCCCCAGAGAGATTTAAACAGCATAAATTAGAGGCAGAGCTCCTCAGTCACAGAAACACTCAGAACTGGGTAGGTGTAAAATTATCTTAATATCTAAAGATCTTGTAGGATGATTCAAACACGGCATACAGTATCACCTCAGTGCTTTATGTGACTGTACTTCCCATATGTCATTATGAATATAACCCATCTCCCTCAATCTGGAAAGGCTTGAGTTAATGAGCTTTATCCTCACTGCAACTTTATGCCTGTATTAAACTTTATGCTAGTTTGGTTCTAAAGCTTTTAGCCTTTAGAGCTGAGCCTTATAGCTGCTGTAATCACCTGACTTCAGAGAAGACATAAAAATCATTTCAGCTCCTTTCATCATGTATGATGTAAATAGCGTATGTCTCTTTTGTTAGGCAGCCCTCCTACCTAATTTAAAAGTGTAAAACTTCTCCTCTTGTGTACAATACTGCAGCATCATACTTGCATCCAGCAATACTCTTTTGGTTCAAAACAAACAAAAAGGGACACCTTTTCAAGCAATGCATCCTTAAATATGGAACTCACTGCCATGCAGAGTGATCAATGCCAAATTGTATGCATGTTGAGAAAATGGAAATAAGACAAATCCATTAAAAAAAAAACGCCAAACCACCAAAGGCTACTAGGCACAAACATCACCTCCGGGCTGGCAAGTGCCTGAGCTTCAAGCTGCTAGGAGCTGGAAGAATTTGCCATGATTATTTATTTGCCATGTTACAATGTGCCCCATGCTCTACTGTTGGCCACTGCTGGACTGAATGGATCTTCAGTGTGACCTCCTGCAGCCATTTCCATGGTCATATATTATGGGGTTTTTTAACATACATGTGCAAAACAGAGGCCTATGCTGATACCATGTTTTAGCAGGCAAAAACACAAATTCTAAGTCCCAGGGAGGATTTTTTTCAGATGTTCCGTTCACTTCAAAGCACACAAAAGGGAAACTTTTTAAAGCCGTAAGGTTAGTGTTTGTTAAAAGACTAGGTTTAAGTCCTAAACAATGCACATATGCTTGAAAGGTTGGCATTTGTGAGACTGCACTATTATCTGCTGACAGCTACTGCCTCTTCTTGCAAGCCTTGCCTTTATTTCTTTATGGTGAACACTGTATTTAAAATAGGGTTTAAGCAACAACTATGTTAGAGCTTCTTTGCAAAGGTTTGGCAAATCGATTTAGTCTGGCTCACTATCATGAAACAAAAAGATGAAGTAAAGGGCAGGCTTTAATAGAAGAGATGGATAGTCACTGAGCAAACCGCTAATTTCTGTTGGAGGCAATACCTTGTTTTGTCACAGCTTCTGTCTCCATCTTGTGATTCTTTTGCATTACAACAAAAGAAGTGCAGTGCTGCACTTGTGAATTTTAAAGGCCGACTCGATAGAAAACTTACAGCTAAAATTCAGAATATTCCGAGGAATATGCACAACTACACAGGTAGCATCTGGTAACCTTTTAGATTAACACGATTTTAGATAGACAGTGCCGAGACAGGACACACCATGGTGTCCTGGTTTCAGCTGGGATAGAGTTAATTGTCTTCCTAGTAGCTGGTACAGTGCTACGTTTTGTTGCTAAGTAGTGTTTAGTCTGAAGTCAAAGATTTTTCAGCTTCTTATGCCCAGCCAGCGAGTAACCTGAAGAAACACAAGAATTTGGGAGGGGACACAGCCAGGACACCTGACCCAAACTGGCCGACGGGGTATTCCATACCATGGGATGTCACATCTGGTATATAAACTGGGGGGGGGGGGCGAATCGCCACTCGGGGACTAGCTGGGTGTCGGTCGGTGGGTGGTGAGCAATTGCCCTGCGCTTCATTTGTACATTCCAATCCTTTTATTATTGCTGTTGTCATTTTATTAGTGTTATCATCGTTATTAGTTTCTTCTCTTCTCTTCTATTAAACCGTTCTTATCTCAACCCAGGAGTTTTACTTCTTTTCCCGATTTTCTCCCCCATCCCACTGGGTGGGAGGGGAGTGAGTGAGCGGCTGCGTGGTGCTTAGTTGCTGGCTGGGGTTAAACCACGACACACAGGCTTGTTATTTATTGCCACCCAGTGGACGTTTCTGTCCGCTGCGCAGGTCTGTGCTTCTCCGGACAAGTGCCACGTTTGAGCAGAGCAAACAAGAGCTGAGCCGGTGCCTTAGCTGGAACCCATCTTCAGCATTAGTTTAACCACAGCTATTGCACTGTGTACTGAAGGTGAGGAACGAGCACCGGTTTTATTTAGCTGTGGGGGTAACAACTTTTCCAACTGTTATCTAAGTAAACGTGAGCCTTTACGGTTCAGAGCTGTAGAGAAGGAACAAGCCCTACGTAAGTACCTGTAGAGTCAAAACATACTGGATTGGTAGAGCCGACTTTACTGATATTTGGATAGTTGCATTTTTCATAAGAATACAAGTAGCAGAATGTCTTGCAAAAGGCTCATTTTACTGCCCCAAGTTTGTGATTGAGGGAGCAATATATACTTATAAATATATAAAATAAGTTGCAAAAAAAGTGTATACATTTACTTATAAGTCCAGTGATTATACTTTACAATCAAATAATAGCACCATCAAGACAATATTACTATTGAAATATCCAACTTCAGTCACAGCATTGGTATCTAGGTATAAAAAGACACATGGGGGTGTTTCTTCTGAAAAATTGGATGTTGACATAATTCCTGGTCAGTTGGAAGGACTACAGAAGCATCAGTCTGCATGTAAAATCCTAGTGAAATACAGCCCCAAATAACATAAATATGGACCATACTGCAGACAACCTTAGTTGCAAAAATTATGGTGACCATAGCCTAGCGATACAGCTGTTTTCTATTGCAACAGGGAGTTAGCTGTTTTGGTTTCAAATTCAAAAAATCCGGATGTTTTGTTGCTATGGCAGCATCAGTCCTCCACTGCAGAAGTCCAAATACATGACATACCATTCAAGGCCTTTCACATTGTGCCCATTTTATTTCATAATAAAAACTTGGAGAGCCAGCATTTAACCGTGGTAACACAACCACTATGTTGAATATAGTTAAGGGTATTGCTTTTAGGAAATACTTTTCACGGCATTTAGAAACATGACTCATAACACTGAAGAATGTTTTCATGGCTAGTAATACACTGCAATTAGTATTTTTCCTGAAAAAAAAAATGTT
Source organism: Buteo buteo (assembly GCF_964188355.1). Classification (NCBI taxonomy): domain Eukaryota; kingdom Metazoa; phylum Chordata; class Aves; order Accipitriformes; family Accipitridae; genus Buteo; species Buteo buteo. The sequence continues at coordinate 20,292,601 of NC_134173.1, read as the reverse complement.
TTCTACTGTTACATAAGTCTAGTGATGACCTCAGGGGCTATATGATATTTTTATTTCACAGTCACATGGTTGAATATTCTATAAAAATTGAACTGGGTTTTATTTATACTTATGTGAGTCTTATTACTAGAGGAGCACCTTACATCTTCAGTGTAGTCATCTTCTCACTGTCCCTATGAGGCAGGACAATGTTAATGAAAAGCCCTTTTAAACCTGTGGATATTGCTTGCCAACATCTAAAATATTTTTGCAGAGACTGGCATTGATGAACGAAACATACGTGTTATGTCTGTCGGATTAGCCAAGAAAAATAGACCTTCTTTTTTCAGATTGCCACACTACTAACCTTTTTCCTGCATCAGGGCAGTCATAGATGGAGATTAGAAGAGATATTTACATGGTCACAGAGGCCTGCGAGCAGGAAAATTATTCCCTGATTTCTCAGTTTCCCATATAGTACCATAACACAAGGCTGCTCTGTTCAAAGACTGCAGCTGGGTGCTACTGTGCTGTCCTTCTACTTTACAAGGAAACCAGCAGAGCTATGTCACGTTCTTGCCATACTGTACTCCCTAATTAGCAGAATTACTTTAAGGGCCCACCCGAAGGAGGAGCAAGGACGATAAAAGGACATAAACCGAAGCTCAACGTGCGCGTGCCCACTGGAACTGTGGACCCCTCAGCTCACTGAACAAACGACCAGTGAGTTTTCTGTCCTCCCTTCTCTCTCTCTGTCTTGTTCTCTCTTCCCTTTTCCAGAATCCACACACCTCATCCCTTTAAGACATAAAACCGTTGACCAAGTATGGGACTAAGAGTGGATCCAGCCACCCCTGAGCTCCTCTCTGAGAAGGAGTCTAGAAAGCAAGGTGGGCAGCTCTGAACTTCATGACCCAACCGGAGGGCTCGCCTCATTCCCTGAATCGATGTATATGGGTAGCACAGGTTAGACGGTTTACTGTGGTAGTCTCGTGACAATTCTTGTGAGAAACCGTGCCACCTACTGTTACACCTCCCGAGTTCAGTTTGCTTCTGCCATGAATAAAATGTTTTAGTCGTTTTGTGTAGCTTCATCTTAATTTAGCCCAAGGGAATTCCGAAATCAACACCACTCCCTGGTCTGTCCATGCCGGATCATGACAAGGTGTTGTCCTTTCCAGGGCTAAAAATGGGATGCTAATCCTCACTGCTTTTCTCCTCAGGTGGTTTTTAAATGCAGACCGTGTATTTGATGTATTTGTTACTGCTGACAAATTAGCAAAAGGCTTCAACAAGCATGCTGTCCTGTTCGGTCTTAGCTTAATTTACATAAAAGCCTTTAAAGCAAAATTCCTTAGGTTTTCACATTGATAAAAGTGACTCAGATGAGATCTTTACCCTTGGGCTGCAGACTGCAATTCAGGCTGCCAGCATGCAGGTAACATAAGAGTCAATTATTCTTTCTGCCTGGAAAATAAAGACTAATGTGTATGGCAAGACCTGCAGTGCCATTGTAGAACAAGGCTAGGAGCTGAAATAATTCCTTCCCCTTCAGTTGTTAATCCACAGGGTAGATGCACAGCTAATCCCTTGGTCAAGTATAGTAATCGCAGAGAGGAGATGTCTGATTAGCCACCTATTTCTTCTGCTGTGATGGTAAAAGACTACCAAATGACAAAGGTATAAAATGTATCTATGAGAGGAAGAGCTAGGCTGTAAGCGTGCAAGACAAAAAGGAAGTGTTCTGTTTCACCACGGAAATAGGTACATGGATAAACTAATGCCCAAGGGGCTGAACAAATTCGCTACTTCCATGGCTCTTTCAACTGATATTCCTAGTGCATTTGAGAAGAATTAATTCTCTCTGACCTGTGGTGCACAAAATCTCGCAGGACTGAAGCACAGCTCAGTGCTGCCCCAAGATCCTCTCCGTCTCCTTTTGCTTCTTTTGCTGTAGTCAGAAATTAGTTTGGAAGTTATCTGAGCAGGAATCTTAGGCTCAGAGATATCTGCCATGCTTTTTGAAACTTAAGTAAAATAGCTAACATCCTAGACTTGGCTTGAACCTGCCGTTATCAAGAAACAATGCTGCTTATGCTAACACAAAGGTGAAGTGATGAACTGAGTGTAACGGATGAAATCGTCCTTTCAGTTTCATCTGTGTGACCTCATTTGCTTCATTGAAAAAGTATAAAAATGTACCTTAGGGTCAAACCTGTCTCACTGTGAGGAAAGAAGATGACTGGGAATGCTAAAGGTTTTTGGGAGTTAATGAAGTCCTGCAGAGAAGGGTGATGGATAGATATTCACTCCGTAGCTTGCTGTGGTGATAGCAGGCCACGATCAGTTTTTTTAAGCTACTCTAGACATCGTCCTTCAACAGGCATGCTATGATAGGTATGCTAGCCATACTCGGATGCCTCACACACACTGAGCTGTTGAAGGAATTCTCAAAGGTTGCTCAAAGCCCCATCCAACCTGGCCTTGAAAACTTCCAGGGGTGGGGCATCCACAACCTCTCTGGGCAACCTGTTCCAGTGCCTCACCACCCTCACAGTGAAGAATTTCTTCCTTATACCTAATCTAAATCTGCCCTCTTTCAGTTGAGAACAATTGTGGTTTGTCCTGTTACTACAGGCCTTGGTAAAAAGTGGGCCCACTCCTACAGCCTGTCCAGGTCTCTCTGGATGGCATCCTGGCCCTCAGACATGTCAACAGCACCACTCACCTTGGTATCATCTGCAAACTTCCTGAGGGTGCACTCAATCCTACTGTCTCTGTCATTGATGAAGACATTAAATAGTATTGGTCCCAGTACAGACCCTTGAGGAACACCACTCCTTACTGGTTTTCACTTGGACATTGAGCCATTGACTGTAAGTCTTTGGATACAACCATTCAGCCAATTCCTTATCCATCTAACAGTCCAGCCATCAAAACCATGTATTTCCAATTTAGAGCTAAGAATATTGCAGAGGATGATACAAAAGATATTCTAGAAGTCTATGTAGGTGACATCCGTAGCTCTTCCCTTCTCCACTGATGCAGTCAGTCCATCGTAGAACGCCGCTAGGTTAGTAAGGCATGATTTACCCATGGTGAAGCCATATTGGCTGTCTTTAACTCCCTGTCCTCTATAGTTACAGCATATCTTCCGGGGCATCTCGTCCGTGATCTTACTGCACACAAAGGTGAGGCTTATTTGTCAGTAGTTCCCAGAGTGCTTCTTTTTACACTTTTTAAAAATGGGCTTTTCACTTCTTCCAGTGACTGGGGATTTACCTGACTGCCCTGACTTTTGAAATATGATGGAGAGTGGCTTGGCAACTACGTCAGCCAATTCCCTCCATACTGTTGGATGCATGTCATCATGTCCCAGGCACTTACATATGTTCAAGTTCTGCAGGTGCTCTTGAAGCTGATTTTCACATAACCATGAATTCTGAATCAGCTTCTGAAGAAATTAGCTGCTTTTTAAATTTGGTATTTATTCCCAAATCAGATAAGCTTCTGAAAGAATAATAAAAATCTTTATACTTTTCAGATAGCAGGAGGATCAAACCAAAACTGCAATCTCAGAAAATACTAATTTTCTGGCTATGTTTAAATCAGATATTCTATCAAATTCTATGATCTTTTGGAAATTATGAAGGTCGGTCCTTTACTTCTCATATTGGGTAACAGCATTATACTGTCTCAAGAAGTTAAATGACAGCAAAGATAACAAAGTCTTAAGCAGTGATGGTATAAATATTTTATTGAGGATTTTTTTGCTGTCATATTCCTGTCATTTTAAAAAAAAAGATGGCCAGCTGAAACCTGGTCAAAATCAAGTGTGTCAAATAAAGCAATATGAAAGAAATTTTAACATTCATTAGCTTCACCAACTGAGAATAAAGTCAGGGGCTCACTAGAAAAATATGGCCATCAAAATATATCATGCATTTAAAAAGCAATGAACAGGCTTGTTAGTCTCATCATCTAGCAGGTGGGAGAAGGATAAACAGAGGCTTAAAAACAGATTATGTCACTTGAGAGAAGGCAATCTTGAGAAAATGTGAACATTCTCATTTTTTTTCTCCCGTTATTTCACTGAAAGTTTATGGCTGTAATCTAAACCAGAAAAACCACGAAGTAAATACTAAGTGTAATTTTTCCACGGTAAAACCCAACTCATTAGAGAAAACACCTCAATATCAAAATGTCGATTTCAGAGTGTATGTATGCCCAGGGTTAGTGTATGCCATATGCTACAGAGGAAAGCTATGGTAACCTTTCATCAGCTAGCATTAGTTATTCCCTAGGCAGGTGCAGCAATTTCACCATAAGCATCTCGGGCAATGTGCTTTCACCATAGTGAGAACAGTTTAAGAGATCGTATTGTTTGTCTACAATTCTTGTGTGACAATAACGGATATTTTTTCCTTCTGTACTCTTTAAATCCTTCTTCCCTAGTGTCTTTTTAAGTACTTTCCAAAGAGCTCTTCTTCCCTTGGTATTTTTATTCTTTCTAGATGACACTGTCAAAAATGGCTTATTGCTATTCTTACCGGAGTCAATACTTACAGCACTCGGTGTTACAGCTTTTCCTGTGTTGAACTCAGTGGATGTGACTACTTGCCTGACACATGCTATGGAAAACCAAAAGTCTTCTCAGATTCAACTTCGTGTGAGAGCTTACAATTGCACACATTTCTGGCAACTGCACCAGCAAAAAAAAAAGCAACTTGCAGTTGTGTGCAGAAAATTTGCTCTGGGCTTATTTTGGAGTTTAAAATAGAATGAGACAAGCTTGACAGAAAAAATACAACACTCTACATCTGCATTCCTTCCAGACAGTTTCACAAGCAGAAAATGCAGCCTTTCTGACTGTGGGAGTAAGACAAATATATAAACTAAGTAGAGTAACACTTATTTTCTGCCAGGAATGCTCCTCTTGGTTTTCAGTCAGCACTAACTATCCCAACACCATGCACAATTTAGGCATTGTGAAAGTATTGACCTGTGTTAGATTTGCTTCCATGTAACTAGTTAGATTACCTCTATACATTCCAAACTCAGCCCTCTCTGAACTCTGCCTGAGAGTGAAGCTATTAAAAATTAAGCTACTACAACAAAAATAATTATTTAGACTTCCAAGGAAACAGCCCTCTGAAACAAGGCCAGCTTCCTTTCAACTGCCTTTTCACACTGTTTACCACATTAAAAGCAATTATGTCTAAGATGGGAAGAACATAAAAAATTAATACAAACTACGTAATCTAAGGGCCTGCTCCCAGAGACATATACAACAGATTTAACCTTATTCTCAGTGAACTGCTTGGCTCAATCAATTTTTTTACTCACAAGAATAATTTCTACCTTGGACTACCTCCTAAAATGACCAGTTTATGATTACTTCAACAGTAACACAGACTTTTTTGTTACTTCTACTAATGACTGACATATTTCCCAGAGACCAAGAATCCCTTTTCATACTAAGTTTTCAGGAAGGAATGAGAAATTTGTTATAATTGCCTGCAATAAACAATGTACCATGGATAGAAATCTGCATCAGTTCGTCAGAGCAGACTGAGAGGATTCAAGGACTATGGTAGCCCAGGAACTTGGTGGTACTCGTTCCTGTGCTAACTTTATGACCCTACTAGGCACTTCCATAAGCAATTTGATATTCAAGTACCACTTTTTTTTAAGCACATGTGATCTTGAGCATCTTTTGGAAGAAAAGCATCAGTATATAAATGTCAGGGTCCTGACTGCAGTAGAGTGGCTCTGCAGTCTCTTCTAGCACCACTCCAGGGATTTAGTTGCCTGTGTGTTGAAGGCCAGTCCTGATATGGTGTAGCTGCGTACCCTGGGACCAAGCTGCTGTGAAAAGAGCTGTGTGGCAAAGCTGTTAGAAACCTTCCCGGCCTTGGCTCAGGAGCCACATTAAAGTTCAGGCGCTCACCCTTGGCCGTTGCCTGAGCTACGTTGTAGGTACACCTGTGCCTGCTGTTGTGCCTTGCTGCTTCTGACCCTTGCCTACTTGGGTTCTCAGGCTGACATCAAACGTGCCTTGTCACTACAGACCTACCTGGCAGTCTGCACTGTCAACTGACTCGGGTTAAAGTCACTGAACTTGCTCTTCTTGCTTTTGCATGCTGTCGGACTGCACTCTTGCTAGCTGTGTCCCGGCTCCTGCCTACCTTGCTGTCACTTCTGGCTCACATCTTCCATTCTGAAGCGGAGCGAGCCACTGCTGCTCTCTGACAGTGATGGCTGTAATATACCAGCTTTACCCTAGCAACATCATTCCAAGCAGCAATACCGCACTAAGGGACCCTTCAATAAATGACCTTGTCCAAGCCAGCTGAACAGGATCACCTGGTGCAAGCTGGAAATGAACAAGACCATCTTGAACAAGACAATGGCAGTCTTCACGGAGACACCGCTCCAGTCACTAAAGCTGTTGTCAGTAGCATGGGGCAGAAGTCTGACAATAACAGCTATGCTAGGAAGTTGTGTCACAGCCACCGTTAGCCGTGCAGAAAAAGAATCCTACCCATAGTTACAATGGCAGGATTTAGTCACATATTACCACTGAAGAAAGACATCCTACAGTCTCTGCATTTAGCTCTTTGGAAACATCACTGGAAAGCAAAATGCAAATCAAACAGCAGGAATTATTCAGGAAGGAAGAACGATCGCAACAGTAAGCATCATTATGCTCCAGCAAAAATCCAGCAGTAGTGTCTATGGTTTTGGTTCCCTGACCTCTAACAAGAGACGCTATAACTAAAAGAAGAAAAAGAGGTGATCTTTTTTCTTGCTTTAGCCTTTGTATGGTAGCAAATATCTTACATAGTTTTTCAATGGCCCATATATACTTTTTAGCAGTTTTAATCCATTTGAAGCTCTCTGTTACAGCAGTGTGTGGCATTTTGTGTTTAGTTTCAAGCACTTGGGCTCTTCCTCTCCAGGCCATTAGATAGCAAGAATTACAGTGGTCTTGAGGAAATTCTCACTAGACTGACTTATGATTATTGCTGATTTTGGAAAAAGAAAGAAAGAATGTCAAGCATATAGACAGGGAATGGTTGCAACCATCTGTGATGTATCAGCCACATAAATAAACTTCCTATTTTTCTTTTCTTTTTCTTGGAAAACATCATCAGGACACCAATTCATGCTATTTCATGGCAAAATTTCTGAGCACTGCTAGATAGGTGAAATTTCTCAGAAACACTCTTGAACCAAGTATGAAATCAGCATGCAAAAATAAATGCAGAGTTGCAGCATCTCAAAGTTTGTGCATTACTCCAGTCTAATATTTGTAACATGAAGTAGCAGGGCTATTTGAGGTCCCAGTTGCAAGCTACTGGCTTGCTTTCTCCTACTTATTTGAAACCTCAGTTGAAATACAGCACTTATCTTGCCAGATATGTAGCTTACAAGAAACAGTATGACACATGGCTAGAGAGCAAGATTAGTAGGTAAAGCCAAAACTGTGGTGGGGATTTCTTCTTATATTGTCCCTCGAATGCTCCTCATTTGGCAGTATTTCTGTTCTCCAACTGCTCAGTGCTTCCTACAAAACCTTTTATTCCCTATAAGTGCCAGTCTCACGCAGAAGAGAAAAGCGGGGCTGCTTGAATTAACAGGGCTTGGAACACAGTTGAAATGATAATCCTTTCTCATGTATGGAAATTCTGATTTTATTGCAAGACAAATGTACTAAGGCAGTTTATAAACATTTTAAGTAAATACATTCCAATATTTGTTAGTCCTTTTTGACTCAGGAGCCATGGTGTGATCTCACAAAATTATAACAGGTGAAGTTCTTTCCTTTAAATTTTAAGTTAATTCTGATTTATACAAGAACAAGAGAGAGAAGACCAGAGCCACAAATTTTCAGCTGGAGGATTAAATTAAAGTTCTCATTCTAGCTTTCTCATTCCCTCTTTGTAAATTTACCTGCAACAGTTGCACTATTAGTCTTTATATAAGTGTTTGCACAGCATTGCTGAAGCTTCTAATAGTGACCTACCAAGAAAAAAGGTTGTGTCCTTTTGTGATGTGCAAACCGTAACATTAAGCAAGTGAAATTTTTCATCAGCTGCCACGTTCCCTTATACAGCACCTCTCTAAAGAAATCTAGAAGCCAAAAATGGGTATTTCTGACAGTCAAAAATCAAGTTGATTTAAAACTGTTCTGGGGAAAATATTTTGTGAATGCATTACTCCGGTAACTTGTGACACCCTGAAGGAGTTAATGTCTCAAACTTGTGATAAGGCAAGTTCTGTCTTACTATGAAGTCTGCATAGTGGTAAACTCTGCCTAACAAGGAGCCGCAGGTAAAGAGAAGTCCATCACCATCCATAAAAAAAGGAGAGGGAGAGTGCACAGCTCCGTGCTCTGATAACGCTGCTTTGTGTATGTTGAGCATGGCACCTCGGCATGCATGGCAAAAGACCACATCTGCATACAAGGGGAACTTACTCCCCAAATAACCCCCAAGCCCACTGACCCATTTCCCAAAGGTTCTGGAAGCACAAACCATTCATGACACCTAATTAACCTAATGAGTTTGAGTGCCTGCCTGAAGGAGAGGCAAGGAGATTATAAAAAGGCACAAACTGAAGCCCCACATGTGCACGCCCTCCAGAACTGGACCCCTCGGCTGGCTGGACCAATGCTGGACCCAGGACTGGTGAAATCTTTCTCCTGTCTCTCCCTGTCTTTGTTTTCCGTAATCCCTACACCTCCTCCCTTTAGACATAAACCATTGACCAAGTCTGGGACTAGGACTGGATCCAGCCACCCCTAGACCTTCTCTGAGGAAGAGTCTAGAAAGCAAGGTGGTCTGCTCTGAACCTCGTGACCCAACAGGAGGGGTCTCCTTATTTGCTGAATTGATGTATAAGGGTTAATGAGGCAGTTCCATGCCAAGTCCTGTTGTGATAAACTACACCGCCTACCGTTTTGCCTCCCAAATTCAGTTTGCTTCTGTCATGAATAAAATGTTTAACTCATCGTTTAGTGTCATTTCACCTTAATTCAGCCCGAGAGAATTCCGAATTCAGCATGACTTGCTGGTCTGTCCACTCCAAGTCACGAGATATGTATGATAGCACGGTGAGTCCTTTGTTATGTATAACTGTGTGGAACGTGTACCTACACGGTGTTAAAATAAACTTCTAACAGTAATGAAAAGCAGAATATTAACCATGCATACGCCAGAGATAGCTGTGAATGTAAAGTCAGCAAGACCTTTGTTTTTCCCTTTGTGAAGTCTATTTTGCATGGCATATTAATATATTCTGTACCATCTTGGTAAATTTTATGTATACTACAGAGTACATCCCCTCCTTTGGGAATGCCATCAATTAGCAAGACGCTTAGAATGACCTGAAAAAGGATCTACCATCACTATTTCACTATTTTTTTTCCTCTCGTTGTATATCTCTACGTGTCATAAATTTGGCAGCAGCCTAGGAAAATCTACTGTACATTTTTCCTCATAATTATCTTCCCCTCTCTAATTTTTTAGAACCATGGGTTTCAGAAAAATTACATCCATGTAGGGAAATAGCCTGTCTGGGTTCAGGTGAGATAATACTGAGAAAGAAGCTTTTTTTCTGCTTACAGCTACTGGTACTGCCAAAATCTACTCCATCTGCTACACTTAGCTCAGCAAGAGCCTCCAGCCATTTTCAGACATTGAGGGAGTCACTGAGTTTGGCTTTCTGAGTTAGAGCAGTGCAAATCTGGAAGCATTCAAATAAATAGCAAGTCCTGAGGGTCATGGCCCTCAAAAATACTCATCTCTCATATTCAGATGTCAGAAATGGGTATTACTAGATACATGTAAAAATTCCCCTGTGAAAAAAGGTTTCAGATGGGAATTCAGTCCTTATTCTGATACTGTCACAGCATCAAAAAGCATACAGATTTATGTCCAAAGTAACTATACTAAAGTTTTCAAAAAATCAAAGTGGAAACAATCTAATGGAAAATTATTTTTAAAATTATTAAAAATACACACCACAGTTTTTGTGAAAACTGTTGCTGGTCTAAAAATCTCTAGTTTTTGAAAGTACATTTCAAAGTGGACAGATCTGATTTGAGAGAGCAGCATCTAAAAATAGCCAGCCACTATTAACAATTGCCAAATATGCCTTGGAACTGTAATGTAATTCAGCCTGGCCTGGAATAGAACACTTCCTGGAAATGTCAGACCCCAGGTGACAACATTATAATGACATAATTTAGAAACTGTGCAAAAAATAAAAAAAAAAAATCAGGTTATACCTTTGCCACAGTGAGCAGTGAGCAGAAGTGTATTTAATGACACTTGGAGGAATCCATCTGACGCTACTGTCTCTGCACACCAGAGAACAACTCTTTGAAACCAGTACTCCGTGAATGAGGTTTTCCCCACTTTTGTCCATTTTCAGGCACATTCAGTTGAATCAGTAAGGTAGGGAAAACTTGGGAGTTCAGCAGCAGGAGAGCCTTAAATTGGTTCTTGAAGACATTTGGAAGTTATTAAAGAGGTAAGAGTGGGAGGAAAAAGTTAAGTGCTCCTTTCCCTATGGCACTGTGATCCTGGGTGTTGTGGAAAACTTGAAATAGCACCAGGGAGCTTCCTCTTAGGCATTTTCCCTGAAGGTAGATTAGCTCCGCATCAAGAAAATAGTTTTGTTATTCTCTCAGTAGTGGCATGTAGTTTACTTTCTACTTGTAAGAGTAACTGTAACTTATGGGGCCAGTTGGCATCCACCCAAGGGTACTGAGGGAGCTGGCAGAAGTGCTCACCAAGCCACTTGCAAACATTTATCAGCAATCCTGCCTAGCCCGGGAGGTCCCAGTTGACTGGAAGTTAGCAAATGTGATGCCCATCTACAAGAAGGGCCGGAAGGAGGATCCTGGGAATTACAGGCCTGTCAGTCTGACTTTGGTGCCAGGGAAGGCTATGGAACGGATCAGCTTGAGTGCCATCACACGGCATGTACAGGACAACCAGGTGATCAGGCCCAGTCAGCATGGGTTTATGAAAGGCAGGTCCTGCTTGACTAACCTGATCTCCTTCTATGACGAGATGACTCGCTTAGTGGATGAGGGAAAAGCTGTGCATGTTGTCTACCTGGAGTGTAGTAAAGCCTTTGACACCATTTCCCACAGCATTCTCCTGGTGAAACTAGCTGCTCATGGCCTAGATGGCTGGCCTCTTTGCTGGGTTAAAAACTGGCTGGATGGGTGGTCCCAAAGAGCTGTGGTGAATGCTGTTAAATGCAGACCTGTGCCATATCTTCCAGTCTCGTACACACCTGGGATTTGCCAGGGTATCTCAATTGGTAGTAGATGTCCATGTGTGACCAAGCCAATGGAAAACTTTGTCTAAGGACATTCCACCTGGTGTCTAGCATGGTGTTTGCCCTGCAGCAGGACACAAATTCCTTGTGAGCTCTGTGTAACAGCTGCCCTTGGAATTTCAAATAGCACAGGACAGATAGTATTTATGAAAATGAACCGACCCTTCAACCTCCTTTCTGATAATGGTGCCATAAATAGCTGCCTCATCATAGACATCTACGTTGTACACAAATAAATTTAGGTGCCTTGATCACGTCTTGTAGATGAATTGTAAGCCCATGACTAATGTTGCGTTCTTTAGTTTCCTGGAAGTGTTATTTCTTCTGCTGGATGGCGACATCTCTCTCATGGATGAGAATGCCACTTGTTGAAGTACCGAGAACTTGCCTGTCACAGCTTGAGGGGAAAATGCCCAAAACACTTTCTGCACTATCAGGAGATCTAGCTTTCACAGCACAGTGCAACTCCTCACAGAATGTCTTAGAGAATGGAATGACTATACACTGCCATCACCTCAACACCATGGGACCAGGTGTACCTGCACCTACGACTGCCCAACTATACAGGAACAACTCAGACCTCCACCGTCTGCTATGGGGGTATCTAGGCTCTCCTAATTACAGCAAGATGTGTCTTACTAACCCAAATACATCTCAGAGCAGAAGAAACAAGTTAGTCCCTCTAATTAGCTTCGGTAGTGGCCAAAAGGACTCAGCCCAGCAAGGTGTCTTACTGCAGCTGCTCCCCTACGTTAGTGCCGCTCTCCCAGTGTTTGGCAGCTGGTCTGACAGTACCAAAACCTGTTCTGACTTCCAGGTGTGTCTTTGGTGGTGGGTGTCTGCTGCCATGCTACCCGTCTCCAGACACTAGGTATAATGGAGCAGGAACTGTCTATCATCCAAAGTTGTAAGATGAGCTCCGCAGTGGCGAGGTAAGATGATCAGTTAAGTCTCTGTGGCAGCTTTGTGCTGATGAATGGAGCAGTGCAAAGCCTTGCTGTGGGACAGCATCTAGCCTTTTCTGTTAACTTGTCCAGATGAAATGTATAAGTTTTCTGCAGTGAATGGATAGCATATTAATTTTGTCCCTAACCTGTATTACATGTGTCTCCACCAATTTACGATCTTCTAAACAAGCGATCACAAATGTACAGTGACAATATGTGTGAACTGGTTCATATGAAGCCACAATTTGTACAACTGAAATTTCTGGAATCAGTTCTGGAAAAGGTGGGCTGATTTTTCTCCCTGCTGCTGTTCAGTTTTGAACAGTGGCAGGTATGTGTTACAACAGTCTAAATTAATGTAAATTTAATGGAATTCTGCTCTTGAAGTGATTAGAAATGACAGGAAAAGAAGTAAAAGAACATCTATAAAATTTCTGTCACCCTGGTATGGACACCCCAGTAGCTTTGGAGAAACATAGAAGACTTCTGGCTCAGTGAGCCTCAGAACTTCTCCACATTTGTTCATTAGTTATTATTCCTCATTAAGACCCTTTTATTGTGTTAAGACTTCAGCTGCTAGTGGAGCCCATTTTATTATGAATCATATAGAAAGAAAACGTCTCTTCTCTGAACAAATTGCACTTTACATAAGTGAAGACTAGTGTTGTATATTTTCTGTGTACTTTCTCTAAACATATGGTCTGTTGCAAATTTAGAGTGACTCAGTATATGGGGCTGGAATTATTTCCAGTTAAACTAAAAGACTAGTCAGCCTCCATATACACAGCCAGCAATATGTTTGTGGAAAATTCTATTTCTAAAAGCACTTCACAAGAGATATGTTAAACTACTTGTTTTGTCCAGATGACTGTGTTACAAAATACTGCTGGACTTGTTTTAAACACAGACTTTGAAAAAGTTTGCTCAGCGCTTAGGGTCTTTGTGACTTCTGAATAACAAATGAGCTTACCTGAATCGTATGAAGAAACAATAACCTGCAGCTGTCTTGTTACTACTTACGTAACAGCTGCTTCAGCTACTGTGCTCATTTAGAAAAGTCAAACTATTTATGTGAAAGTGTAATCCTGAAAGTTTCATGTTCAATTGATTTTTTCAACACTTAAAAAACTGTTATGAAGTAATTAACAATGTAAAAAATATTTTCTAAGTAAACAGCGCTATCATGTAGGATATAAAACTTGCAAGCGTTTGGAATTGCAGTTCAATATAAAAAATAGTGAACATGCTGAAAAAATTTAGCACCTTCCTCCTTTTGAGCACAAAACCCCATGACCTGTACTTTCCATAGCATGTGTAACCTGCTGTAGCGGTGCTGGGATGATTTAACTATTTCTCAAAACTCTCAAAATGCTTGCAATTTTTCTCTCTCTCTTCTATTTCTCAGCTCTTTCTGTGAGGGAGCCTTACAGGAGAAGAACTATATTCTTCACACCATAGCCTTCACTTCTACAGCTATTCTACAAAGATTTTTTGTTGGCTTACGTTTTTGAGCAGAACTGGTCATTGTCATGCAAATATAACTAAGTTAATACGGTGAGGCAGATTCAACGCTGAAGAGGAAAGCAGTACACATTTCCTGACATGACACGCCGGTACACGGGCACTCTCAGTAAATTCCCAGGGTTTTTGGACAGCTGGCTGCAATGTGTCAGCATTCCACCATGGAGAGAAATTGGGAGAGGAATAGAGAGAGCTGTGACAAGTTCCAGGCACTGCTACCTCCCCGGAGATCAGTTCTGGGCTCCATGTGCACAAATGCTGCCACTTTTGCCTGAGAGCACAAAGCTGGGGTAAAGCTTGGAGGCACAGAGGTTAGTCTGGGTCTCCTGCGCTGCAGAGGCAAAAAAAGTGAAGGAGAAGGACATGGCTCCTGCACACATGAAGTTTTTCTTTTGCAGTGTCTGGCGTCAGGATGCCTGAGGTGTGAGAAGACAGGAATACATTTTCCCTGTGTGATTTCTCTGTAAATCTTCAAGAAACTGACTACACATTTTTAATTAGACTGTTAAAAAGAATTACACAGCAAAGAAATTAGAGGCTAGAGAAATTTCAGCACAAAGAAATTATTTGAGTCAATATTTCAAGCCTTTCCCTCTCAAATGCACTCCTGATTCGCGAGACAGATAGACAGACAGAAGTGGCTGCGATTTACTTATTATTCCTAATAAACTGTTTTAAAATTTGGATTTGTTTTAAGATTATATTTATAAAGTTTTTGTCAATAGAACTTGTTTGGGCTACTGTTATAATGAAGTTTCTTGCTTCATGAAACTTTGCAAAGAAATGTAGTTTTTATATATTTCTCTTTTTTTACTTTACAACAGCAATTAGCTTCATCTTTTTCTTCCAATTTTCCTGGAAGCTTAACTATGTTAATATTGTAAGAGTTGCCAGATGGTCTTTTTGCAGGTACTATATAAAAGTCCCATTATATGACAGTGTACTCAAACCTCAAAGAAATAACTCTTTTAATTGGGCTGTAGCTACTTTTGAATGCCATGTTAATTTTCAGAAGCCAGCAAGGCGACTGAAATTCTTTCTTTTGCTGGTTCAGTCCAAATTTTGGAAATTATTCTCTATAGACTATATGAAAGGATGACCCCGACTAAAGACATAGTGAAGCAAGTGAAAAAATGCTTTTCCAGAGCAGGGCATGTTCTCTGCTAATCAAATCCCTTTTAGAGCTCATGCTGTGAGTGCATTCCCTAAACCTGCAAACACACTCTGAGAGCATGTTACAATGTAAGTTATACGGTGACAAATTATGAGACACTTGCAGTTAAATTGTATATTTGCTTTTAAGTGTCTCTTCGCCAAAATCGGCAATAATTACAAAACAAGTATATGGGAAAAAGAAACCTTCCAAATAGGCGTCGTCATGTGTACATTGAGATAAACCAAGAATAGTTGGTTGTCTTTTTGTCACTTACAGTTCTAAACCCCATCTTTCAATCCTTACTGAAGTTAAAGTTTTGGCATGCAGGGTTACATGACTTAGCTGCTAATTTTCAACATCTGCTTTAGATTGATTACCAGACATATTCAATAGGAATTATTTTGAGGTTTAGCAGCTGAGTAAAACATAATCGTGAATCTTGATAGTTTCACATCTCTTAGCCTTTGATTTCTGAGTTGCTAGTAACCACAAGGCATTTAGTTGATACTTGGTGCTTTATTAAGTGACCCATAGTTGAGTGTTATTCTTCAATGTTAATAGGCTTTCAAAATCCATTTGAGCCTACTAGTGCTCCCAGAAAATTGTGCACTCACTATTTTCTCAAAATGAATATCCTGGACTTAATGGAGCATAGAGTCCTTTCACTACCAGTAGGCAAGAACTCCAATTATGCATTATTTACCTATTAAATTCAACTGAACAAAAAAGAACTGGCACTTGCAAGATCACTATTCTAAAATGCTCGGTCGTAAGCTATGGAAAAATTAGCAAGTTGTTATAAAACAGCCATCTCCTACCAGCTGCTCTCATTTCGTTTTCTGTAATAGTTAGTTACAACTTATTTATGAGCACGTTATGGATGCACACATATACACATATGCACAACAGATGTCTACCTGTGCTATCACAGAGTGAGCTGGGATGGGATTTCAGCAAGCCAGCTCACTGTTGAGCATGTTGTAGGCTGGCTCCTGCAGCATTTCCCTCATAAAGACAGTATCCTCTGCAAGTCTCTAAAATACTCTGTAAAATAAGAGTCTCATGAGGATGTAAAGCAAAAACCTTCCTGAGCCTCCAGCTAGCTGGCGGCATATTTTGATGACAAATTAATCAACACCAGAGCTTCTTTCCATTTATCGTTCTGTTTGCAGGGAATGTGGAAAGAGACACTTACACTCTTGTAAGGTGAGATGATCAATGTGGGATTTTCAAATAAAAAGCTGATGGCGACATTACAAAGCTCCGCTTATGTGCAAACATCACAAATGATCATCTAATGCTTCACCTGTTTGAAAAAAACAAAGAATAACTAAGTTATTGTTGACTTCCACACTTTCAGTCACTTACTCTATGACTCTTACAGTGCTGTTCAAAATCCACAGCCAACCTTTGTGATCTTTGCTTCACAGTAGATTTATGGTAAAGCAGTGCCTTCATTGTTTTGTCTGCAATGCTGATATCCTTTATTTTGTAGTTCATTTATTTTGTTACTCTTTCTATTTTTATTTTCCCACATCGATTTTATTGATGAAAAACATTTCCTTGAGTTATGACTGAGTTGTGTCCTCACTCTTTCCATAATGCAGTTGTTAAATGACCCGCTTGCTCAAAATTACCACAGTACAGAGCGAAAACAGCAGATAAAAATATTAATTATGCAGAGTCCATAATGTTTTCAGAGTGAAAATAAGTCAGAGCTACTTCCCCTCTTTACTTTAGCAGCACAATTCAATTCATCTCCATGGAGTTTTAGCATCAATGAGCTCAAGAAGAAAATGCAGTCTTCCAAAAAGGTATAATAAAGTATAAGTTTGTATCACACCATTTGAAGTTGTAAGGAGATAACAATGGCTGTGCTCACTCCACCAATACGTGGTTAATTTTTTTTACTCACAGATGAACTCAGCATACATTTCATGCAGTGTTGCTATGGGCCATTGTAGCCTAGTACAAAACACAAAGGCATAACCCTTTCACCTGACAGATTGAAAGAAAAAACACTGGACACTTTCATGCGCCATCGTGCAAGGAAGTTGCTAGAGCTACAATTTCCAAAATATCATCCTTAAGATTCGATTCCTGAATCCTTGTTTACATGCTTTAAATAAGAGTAATCTGATCACATTTTCTAAGCGAAAGGTTTCTTAGCCACTATTGAAATGAAACTGCCTTCACCCACTTTTCGTCACATGTATGGTCAGCAGGTCTGGAAGCATGATAGAGGCTTCAGGGATTTGATGGGTTGGTGGTGTTCAGGGATAAGGTAGGGATGTCGCGCTGTGAGAGAAGCAGCAGCGAGAATGCACAGCTGGACTTGTGCCAGCAGCATTTTTGCCTTCTTTCCAAACACAGAATCAATGAAAAATATTTGCTATATTTCTAAATACAAATTCATGATAATCATAACCAGAGTTTCACATAATAATGGAAATTTCAGTCTGGGAAAAGGCTAAATGCACATTCACTTCATGAGGAATGCAGATTTATTGGTAAAAATTCACAGACATAAACAATGTGAATGGAGAAATACTCTCCTACACTCAAAAACATAGAGTTATTCTAGTGACCAATATATTCAGTAGGCCTTAGTTCAGCTTGAGATAAGCAGGCATTTACGTTCCAGATTGCAAATAAGATTTAAACACGGTGTAACCGTCAGCAGCAATCAGTTGGTGGCGAGGCCAGCAGCAGCAACGGTAAATCGGCAGCGAAGCGCCAGATTGAGGCCAACAGGGAGGTTCCTGAGGCCCCGGAGCCTCAGGGAAGAGCAGAGAGACCCGTCCGGAGCCGGCAGCTCTCGTGACAGAGGCTGACACGGTGTCGGCGTCAGCAGGGGCAAGGCCCTGAGGAATGCCAGCGACCAGGGCGCGTGGCGTCAGAAAGGGCGGCAGTTGGGGCAGGTAGGGCGCGGACCCTCTTCCCAGCTCGAGAAGGCTAATCGAGCGGAGGGCATCGGCCCAGAGGAGACCCAGGTACGGTTGCCACTCGGGTGAAAGCCATTGCTAGGAAAAACGTGGCGACGCAGACAGAGCTGCCACGCAAACATGCAGGTGTCCAGGTCTCCGGCCGCAGGGAGTGCCCGAGTCTGTCACTGGGGACAGCTCCTGAGTGCGGTGTGACCTGGGGGGTGATCTGCTCAGCCTGGTGGCTGAGCTGAAGGAGGGAGGGGAAGGGTTGAGGAGAATCAGGGAGTGTGAGAGGGAGATAGATTGGTGGACCCGCACCCTACCATCCCTGAGGCAGAGGCAGCAGATGGAGGCTCCGCAAGAAGAGGAGGACCCCCTGCCCTCTTGCCACCAGGCAGGAGGGGACCTAAGAGGTGGAGGGGAATGGATACAGGTTCCTGCTCGGGGAGGTAGGAGAATCCTGCCCAGGTCTCCCTCACCTTCCCAGTTGCCCCTACACAACAGGTATGGGGCTCTGGAACTTGAGGACCAGGTCAACGAAGATCAGGGTGTAGATGAAGACCTATCCAGGGGGGTGCCTAGGCTCAGTCAGGCAGCCCCACGCATTATCACAGCCTCTGAAAAAAGAAAAAAGAGGGTAATTGTCGTAGGCAATTCCCTTCAGAGGGGGACAGAGAGCCCAGTACGCAGACCTGACCCATCCCACAGGGAAGTCTGCTGCCTGCCTGGGGCCCAAGTAAAAGACATTACCAGGAAACTCCCTGGTCTGGTTCAGCCCTCTGATTATTACCCGCTATTGGTTGTGCAGGTTGGCAGTGATGAGATTGCAGGGAGAAACCCAAAAGCAATCAAAAGGGACTTCAGGGCACTGGGGCGATTAGCGGAAGGATCGGGAACACAGGTAGTGTTTTCCTCAATCCCTTCAGTGGCAGGGAAATATACTGAAAGGAACAGGAAAACACACCTGATTAATATGTGGCTCAGAGGCTGGTGCCATCGGTGGAACTTTGGGGTTTTTTTGACCACGGGGAGGTTTACATGGCACTGGGCTTTGCTGGCGACAGATGGAGTCCAGCTATCTCAAAGGGGGAAAAGGATTCTCACTCATGAGATGGCGAGGCTCATAAAGAGGGCTTTAAACTAGGTTTGAAGGGGGAATGGGATAAACCTAGGTGCACCGGAGACGAGCCCGGGGGCAGCAAGCCAATGTTGGGGGTGGATTCGATAGCCCAGCTCAAGTGCATCTATGCCAATGCACGCAGCATGGGCAATAAACAGGAGGAACTGGAAGCCATTGTGCAGCAGGATAGATATGACTTAGTCACCATCACAAAAACATGGTGGGATGACTCCCATGACTGGAGTGCTGCAATGGATAGCTATAAGCTCTTCAGAAGGGATAGGCGAGGTAGAAGAGGTGGTGGGGTGGTTCTCTATGTTAGGGAGTGTTTTGGTTGTACAGATCTACACGATTGTGATGACAAGGTTGAGTGCTTATGGATAAGGATGAGAGGGAAGGCCAACAAGGCAGATATTGTGCTGGGATTCTGTTATAGACCACCCAACCAGGTTGAAGAGATGGATGAATCATTCTACAAGCGGCTGGCAGTAGTCTCAGAATCGTGTGCCCTTGTTCTCGTGGGGAACTTCAACTTTCCAGACATCTGCTGGAAATACAACATGGCAGAGAGGAAGCAGTCTAGGAGGTTCCTGGAGCGTGTGGAAGATAACTTCCTGACACAGCTGGTAGGTGAGCCTACCAGGGAGGAGCCTTGCTAGATCTACTGTTTACAAACAGGGAAGGACTGGTGGGGGGGTGTGATGGTCAGAGGCTGTCTCGGGCGTAGCGACCATGAAATGGTAGAATTCTCAATTTTTGGTGAGGCAAGGAAGGTGGTCACCAAAGCCACCACTATAGACTTCCAGAGGGCAAACTTTGGCCTTTTCAGGACACTGGTTGAGAGTCCCTTGGGAGACAGTCCTGAAAGGCAAAGGGGTCCAGGAAGGCTGGACATTCTTCAAGAAGGAAATCTTAATGGCTCAGGACCAGGCTATTCCCATGCCCCGCAAGATGAACCGCTGAGGAAGATGACCAGACTGGCTGAACAAGGAGCTTTTGCTAGGACTCAAGAAAAAAAGGAGACTTTACCATCTTTGGAATAAAGGGCAGGCAACTCAGGAAGAGTACAGGGACCTTGTTAGGTCATGCAGAGAGGAAATTAGAAAGGCAAAAACTCAGCTAGAACTCAATCTGGCCACTGTCATAAGAAACAACAAAAAAATGTTTTTACAAATATATTAACAATAAAAAGAGAACCAAGGAGAATATCTATCCTTTATTGGATACAGAGAGGAACATTGCCACTAGAAATGAGGAAAAGGCTGAGGTACTTAATGCCTTCTTTGCCTCAGTCTTTAATAGAGAGACCAGTTATCTTCAGAGTACTCTGCCCCCTGAGCTGGAAGGCAAGGACAAAGAGCAGAATATACCTCCCTTGATCCAGGAGGAAATAGTAACCTACTATGCCGTCTGGACACTCACAAATCTATGGGACCAGATGGGATCCATCCAAGAGTATGGAAGGAGCTGGCAGAGATGCTTTCCCAGCCACTCTCCATCATTTATCAGCAATCCTGGTCAACGGGGGAGGTCCCAGATGACTGGAGGCTTGCCAACATGACACCCATTTACAAGAAGGGTTGGAGGGAGGATCCGGGGAATTACAGGCCTGTCAGCTTGACCTCAATAGCGGGGAAGATGATTATGGAACAGTTCATCTTGAGTGTGCTCATATGGCATGTGCAGGACAAACAGGGGATCAGGCCCAGTCAGCATGGGTTTATGAAAGGCAGGTCCCGCTTGACCAACCTGATCTCCTTCTATGACCGGGTGACCTGCCTAGTGGATGAGGGAAAGGCTGTGGATGTTGTCTGCCCGGACTTCAGCAAGGCCTTTGACACTGTCTCTCATGGCATACTCCTTGAGAAGCTGGTGTCTCATGGCTTAGACAAGTATACTCTTCACTGGGTGAAAAACTGGCTGGATGGACGAGCCCAAAGGGTTGTGGTGAATGGAGTTAAATCCAGTTGGCAGCGGGTCACAACCGGTGTTCCCCAGGGCTAAGTATTGGGGCCAGTTCTGTTTAGTATCTTTATCAATGATCTGGATGAGGGGATCAAATGCACCCTCAACAAATTTGCAGATGACACCAAGTTGGGCAGGAGCGTTGATCTGCTCGAGGGTAGGAAGGCTCTACAGAGGGATCTGGACAGGCTGGATCGATGGGCCGAGGTCAATTGTATGAGGTTCAACAAGGCCAAGTGCTGGGTCCTGCACTTGGGTCACAACAACCCCATGCAGCGCTACAGGCTTGGGGAAGAGTGGCTGGAAAGCTGCCCGGCAGAAAAGGACCCAGAGGTGGTGGTTGACAGCTGGCTGAATATGAGCCAGCAGTGTGCCCAGGTGGCCAAGGCGGCCAACGGCATCCTGGCCTGCATCAGCAATAGTGTGGCCAGCAGGAGCAGGGAGGTAATTTTTCCCCTGTACTCGGCCCTGGTGAGGCCGCACCTTGAGTCCTGTGTTCAGTTTTGGGCCCCTCACTACAGGAAAGACATTGAGGTGTTGGAGCGTGTCCAGAGAAGGGCAACCAGGTTGGTGAGGGGCCTGGAGCACAAGTCTATGAGGAGTGGCTGAGGGACCTGGGGCTGTTTAGTCTAGAAAAGAGGAGGCTGAGGGGAGACCTTATCACTCTCTACAACTACCTGAAGGGGGGTTGTAGTGAGGTGGGTGCTGGTCTCTTCTGTCAGCTGGCTGGAGATAGGATAAGAGGAAATGGCCTCAAGTTGGGGCAGGGGAGGTTTAGGTTAGATATTAGGAAAAAATTCTTTACTGAGAGGGTTGTCAGGTAGTGGAAGAGGCTGCCCAGGGAAGTGGTTGAGTCACCACCCCTGGAGGTATTCAAAAAGCACATAGACAAGGCACTTCAGGA
The DNA here is from genome assembly GCF_964188355.1 of Buteo buteo. Classification (NCBI taxonomy): domain Eukaryota; kingdom Metazoa; phylum Chordata; class Aves; order Accipitriformes; family Accipitridae; genus Buteo; species Buteo buteo. Next base: position 20,270,724 of record NC_134173.1, on the reverse strand, counting down.
CATGGTTTAGCAGTCATAGTTGATGGTTGGACTTGATCTTGAAGGTCTTTTCCAACCTAAATGATTCTATCCTAACAGCTTATCAAGTGATCAGATCCAATGACCCAGGGTTAGTGTAATGCCTCACACCATTCTAGTGAGGGAAAAAAACCCAAAAAAACCAAACCCCAAAACAAGCAGTTATACTTACAGATGAAAAATAAAAAAACACCACATAGTAATTTTTATTATGATGCAGAACTTTAGAATAACACTTTGTATAGCAACAATATTTAAATTCATAGCAATCTATTAAAGACATTTATGTACTCAGAGGGGCCTAAACAATATCAATTCAATTATAAAGTTTCAGGAACAAATACCCAAGTATTTAAAGACATGAAAAGGAATCATTTAGCTGCATAGAACTGTCCTCAAAATGTATGGGATATGTTGGTTTGGGTATTTGTTTGAATCACCAAGTCAAAAGAAGCAGTACCAAGTTTAACAATAATGGTTACTCAGTGGTTTTGGATAACACTTTCAAAACCTACTAGGTGAAAAAAGTATTTAAAAACAAAAACTAAATGATACAATGTGAAAATGGCAAAAAATACACTCCAAACATTTTTTATTGCAAGAAACAAAAAGCACACAACCACCCATACAAACATACATATTACTAGCTATGGACAGAGAGATGTAGAACATGGCACCATGTTCAATTGTGCAAACCTTGAACCTACATGATCTAAAACTGATCATACATTGTGTTGTACAGATAAAGTCATACAGGATATATTCTAGCATATTTAATATGAAATACAATGCATTACTAGGCACAAATACCAATATTCACATTAGAACTGTGCAAATGATGGCATTACTCAGTTTTTACTATGCCGAATCAAATACATTTTATCTACAACATATAGTATATTTTACTGGAAAACATATTAAGTTAAAGTTTGGAAAATTAACACAAGGCTACATTGTTTAGAATTAAGTGCAGTGTGTAGAAGAAAGAGTGAGATTGTGTTTTTTTACTGCTTTTGATGCTCCACTCACTGGCTCAGTTTGACTTCTAGAAGAAGAAATAAAGGTGATCAGAACTTAAAATAAAGCACTTGTACCCAACATAAAGCAGAGAAAACAGATTATAAAACCCGAACATAAAAACATTATGTTCTGATAGTCTAGTGAATGTGGAAATTTATTCATATACAAAACCTGTTCTCTCTTGGTACATTCAGTGCAACTAAAAAAAACCCCAAAATCCCATGTCTACTTTGTCACCAATTACTCTAAGACTTACAGATACAGAACACAACAGTGGAAGAGGAAGTCCTTAGATACTTTGTCTTTGCTATGGAAGTATCAAAAAGATGAAGTCTGTACCATAGTTTTGTGTTCTTACATAATCAACCATCAAAATACAAAGGTAACTTTAGCCAATCTGTATATCTCTAGTATTACAAATAGGTACCAGATACAGTACTTCAGTTTCTCAGAAAGAACAGTGAGAGTCTAGACACTTTGAAGTGGAAGTTTAAATGAAAAAAAAAAAAAGGGTCATCTGACAAAGGAATAAAATGTCAGCAGCGTAGTCTTTACAACAGTGTTTGTGGAAGCCCAAGCACTGTGTTCAGATATCTACCATACTTAGCCATGAAAGTGCCAAAACACTAAATGTGTTACATATGCTGTGTTGACTAAAAATAGTAGTAGAAATGTCACCTGAAAGCAGTTCCTAGGATTTTGAGTGATTTAGGAACCCTGTGACCAAAAAAAAAAAAAAAAAAAAAAAAGTCTTAATTGCCAGAATTTGCTTCAAGATAATCTTGACAATGCAGCAGTATTTTAGGAAGTATTTATTACATTTGGATACTTGCTCAGATTCCACATACTCATAGATCTGCACCTGCATGCTATTCATCATGAATCAGACATACAATCATTGGTATAGTTAACAAACAATTCACACATCATCCAAAGTGTCCCATGAGCAGAGGCAATTCAAAGGCTGCTGAGGAATTTATGTACAAATAGAAAGGCTTCCTGCCACTGCTAGAACACCACCAGGCTCGCAAGTACAGCCACATACCTCCTGAAGATGAGGAAGTTCAAGGAAATACTTTAGATTACCACATAATGGTTTCTTCATCCATTTACCTTGAAGAACATACTACAAGGCAAGCAACACATTTTTGAAGGCCCCTCTGCCATTACAGCATACATTCATCATTCCCAAACATTAATCACTCTACCAGTTGTTTCTGCAATGTCCAGCTGAAGGAATAGAAAGCTAATCTGCCTGGTTAATTTTCAATGCCAGAACAGCAGTGCCCTTCTTTCTTTATCCCCACATACAGGTATCTATTTGATCTTTGATGCTAGCAGTATCTATCCTCTCACTTTAAGGCAGCATTACAATACCAGGAGAGTGTGCCATCCAACCAGAAACAGACGATGCATTGACAAGACAGCACTAAGCATACGTATTTAAATTAACCCCCAAAACAAGGCCATGTTTATAAGCACAATGCTGTGGCATCCAGAATTACTAAGTAGTGCCTGAAAGCACTGCAACAACTACTGCAGTAATATGCCCAAAGTTTACATGCACAGCCACATAAATTCAGGGGTTTTTGCTTGCAAATGCTTTATGTGTACCAGGATACTGCTGTACTGTTTGTTCAAGACACACTGTAACTCATCAGTGTGCTTTATTTATTGAGAACAAACATTAGACATGGCAAAACCACAAGCTAATAATATGTACTAATTGTTGTGGAGAGGCATATCTTTAAGAAGGCTGGAAAACTTGACCATTCAAACAATGCTAATGTGGCTGATACAGAACTGGACTGTATGAATACATAAATGACAGCAATAATCCTGAAGTCAGAATTGCATTTGAATATCTGTAATTTTAATCAATACACCTGATTCTCTATCCTCCATAAATTTTAGGAATACAGAATTAAAATCTGGCACACAGATATCAGCTTAGGGTAAAAACAGAAAGATAACTAGTAACATTTGGTAACATGCTAAACTGCTTACTGAGTTTCAGTTTTGGAAAGGTTTAACTGTTCCTTCATTGTACTCACACAAAAGGCAATACGCTTTAGGATATTGTTCTTCTTCTCTTGCTTGAAATGGACATTGTCTTTAGGAAAATAATAGGAATCACTTATGAATGGAACTTCTAGTTTGCATGGTTCGCCAGCTGGCAACCCTTGGTCTTTCCTCTATAGCTAGTATGTAAAAAACCCAGACTTGGGGCGTAAGAATACCTGCCATATCCTGCCCCCCTGCCCCCCCCCAATGCAAGAAATAGTCAAATACTGAGAATCAGACTCTTCTGAGATGGGAACAAATTATAAGTTTACACTATACTATCTTAAAAGTTACCATTCTTGGAGTTTGAACCCCATGTCCCAGCAGGACTAAAAATGTAAGTCTACTTTGGGACAGATACATTAAAATCTACCCCATGACAACAAAAATTAACAGCAGCTTTAACAAGAAGGATACAACCTGAATGCCTCTGTAACTAATATCCATTTAAAAAGTTAACACACTGAAACCCCTCACAAAGAACACAATGCTTTATGGATACTTACATAACATATGTTTTGCTGGTAGCTTTGACTCCTCCAACAGGGATTCTTCTAACAATTACCGATGAGCTCTTAGGAATCAGGGCATTATCATCTGTGTATTCTAAAAACAACTTAAATACAGAAAAAAACATTAGTCAATTTGTAAGAATGTATATTAATATGTAATTACATAGCACTTCAGAGAATCCTTTTACAGATATAAAAGCATAATTTTATATATAACATTGTACTTTTATTGTCTCAACACACTAACAGTACCTTTCAAGAAATCTTCAGGTTTGATAATCAAACACAAGCAGAAAAATCTTTTTCATTTTTTTTAGAGTTTGAATTCCAACAGCAAAACGGTCTCAAAGGTCACTGAAGGAGAGTCTGCTAATGCATGAGGTTCTTTTCTGATCTAGCTTAAGTTGCTTTTGCTTCTGTTAGGCTACAAAACCAATAGATCTTTGGAGAAAAACAAATCACAGCAAAGTCTCACCTGCATAAACCACATTCTGAAGTCTGACTAGCTTGCCCTGTGTCACTTTCCAGTTTCTCAGGACAGTGACTCAGGTTCACTGATTCCCAGGACAGGATTAAGGGGATCCCTTAACTCACAAAACTCAACTTTCATTTGTTCACAACAAGAATTGGCATGCTCATAACAAGAGTTGGCATGAAACTACGTCAGTAAACTGTGTAACATGCTCACCATGCATCACCAAACATATAATACAAGCCTTGCTTATTTGGGGATCAGTTCAGGGAAGACAATAAGGAGATCCCTCCCATCAAGTCACGAGGTTCAGAGCAGACCCCCTTGCTTTCTAAACTCCTTCTCAGAGAACGGCCTAGGGGCAGCTGGATCCAGTCCTAGTCCCAGACTTGGTCAATGGTTTATGTCTAAAGGGAGGAGGTGTAGGGATTACGGGGGGGGGGGAACAAAACACCAACAAAAAACCAGAGATCAACAAGAGAAAGATTTCACCAGTCCTGGGTCCAGCATTGGTCCAGCCAGCCGAGGGGTCCACTTCTGGAGGGCGTGCACATGTGGGGCTTCAGTTTGTGCCTTTTTATAACCTCCTTGCCTCTCCTTCAGGCAGGCACTCAAACTCATTAGGTTAATTAGGTGTCATGAATGGTTTGTACTTCCAGAACCTTTAGGAAATGGGTCAGTGGGCTTGGGGGTCATTTGGGGAGTCAGTTCTTCCTCCCTGCAGGTACGACCATTCTTTGACCTTTGGCCATGTATGGTGAGCTGCCCCACTCAGCATATCAGAATACAGAATTACACACCCTCTGACACTTAGCTAAAGCATGAAAACTGCGCCACTGCTTTCTAAGTAGTTAACTAAAAATGATTCACCTATGCTGCTTGTGCTCAAGACTGACAGAACACAGAAGAGAGCCCGCCATCTCTATCTATTTCTTGGAGCTTAATCCATCAATAACCACACTTCTCAGCTGCTCAATGCTTTGCGTTTAAATGGAAAAAAACCTGGCAGTGCTAGTATTTGGATCACAGACATTTTAGGGGGTTTTTGAGCTTGCTTTCAGAACTAGGGCAGAAATGGCTCAAACTAAAGTGGTGTCTCCCCTCTTAAGCTAATCATCTAGTTTGAATTAACTAAAGGGGTGTGAATTCTTTTGATTCACTTTTTGCAGAGCAGAGAGACTCAAATGAAATTACTTACGAAGACAGCCTTGAAAAGCCTTTCAAAAACAGTGTGTGCCTGAACCTATCCATGCTTTGCCTTGGCTTACACAATGTTAGTCTTTTGAAGAGGAGGAAAGCTTTCTGATCTTTTTACATAAGGCCCAAACAAAAAAAACCCAACTACCTAAGACACTTTGACCGAATAAGCTTAAAATGCAAAGATCTCTCCATGAGAATGGTTTTTATGCTGTACTTACACAAGCTGGATATGACTAAATATTTTAAAGGACTATCAGCAGCCATTCCCTGTAATCTTCCTATAGTTTTAAATATTAAGAGCCTTTACCTTTGCAGACCAAATTAGAACGATGGTCTGGAAACCAAAGATGCTGTGTATCTAGTCAACCTCTGTCAGGGTAGTTTTGCTTAGTGATCACACACAAAACAGGAGAATTTCACAATTTATGCTCCATTTTTCAGTATATTATTCCTACAGGCAGGAACCTGTCTTAGACCAAAACATACTTACCAGAAGACATTATTTCAACAATTAAATGCAAATTGTACTTCTATTTCCAAATGACAGAATGCATCTTCATAAAACTGAGAAATCATTTAGCTGAAACTATTCCTGATCTTCCCCCCCCAGGGAACCAAACAGCAAGCTTCCTCTGGACTTCAGATTAGTTTCAAATTATAGGAGAACAGACTACTAATGACAAAACCAGAAACTTTTACAGAAGACATATCCTGAAACCAACCCCTAGAGCTCTTCTCAAAAGGAAAATCTAACTATTACACTGCCACCTGTCAAGAAAGCCTGCCCTGGGACTTTTTGATGGAGAAGGAGTTCAAACGGTACTGAGGCCCAGACAAACAAATGGGACATTGTGCCAGCTGCAGTTCTAGAAGCCCAAAGCAGCTGTTTCTACCTGCTGAATAGAGCCATACAGAGGTTTCTTTCTGCTCCAGATCACAAACCACTGGATTAAGATTTTGGAGCTACAGGATAAGCAACAGTATCTCCACAAAAAGGCAGGAGTTTGCTACTCCTGTGCGAAACTGAGGATTGTGGTAGTTCTGCAGAGGATTCCAAGTGGCAGCACCTCTCCTAGAAAGAGACTTTCTATATGAGGACAGCAACCAATTCACAAATTATGCAAGCCTGCAGAGGTCAATTTGAACATGCACAAAAACTGTATGATGCAAAAAAGAGAAATAAGTTCTCTTTTAGTATTTTGTGACAATTCATTGACCATTAGAAGAGAAGCATTGAAATCGGCCTTCTGAATAGACTATCCTTGTATGTACATATAGAGAGATCGATATATGCTTGTTTTCAATCCAATTGTTAAGTGCACAGTGAAGAGAGCTCCAGCCATCTAATGACAGACTGATATAAAAATCAATTCACCTTGAAAGTCAATCAGTACACATTTAAATGGATCAACTGAAGAGTGACAACAGCTTGGTGAAGTAAAGGCTTTATTTATATAGGACACTTATCATGGCACATATTTGTACTTGGTACTTGAAGTATCCCACTAGCTTGGTCACTGTGTCAGAGAATTTGTGGAAGACTGTTTACATACAGCAGAGTACATTGCTGAGTTAGTTCTGTGAAGGGACCAGTAGCAGATCCGTCTTGGAGCTGGAACTGGCTGTGCGCAACGTGGGGGCAAGTCCTGGTGTCTTCTCACAGAACTCACCTCTGCAGGCCCTGCCCACTCCCCACCCCCAGCTAGCAAAACCTTGCCACACAAACCTACTACAACAGCAATTGGCTACAGGGCAGAGAGGGGGTATTGAAAAATAGGGAAAGGGAGACAGAGAGAGAGAGAGGTGGAGGGGGTGGGGGAATAGCAATGGGCTACAGGACAGAGAGGAGGAACTAATAAAAAGGGAGAGGGTACCAGACTAAGAGAGGTGGAGAAAAACAAAGAATAGTGATGGGCCACAGGGCAGAGGGAGGAATTAAAAAAGAGGACAGTGAGGTGGACAGAGAGAGACTGAGAAATACCAAAAACATTGATGATCTAAAGGGGAGAGAGAGGGGAATAAAGAGTAGGGACAGGGAGCCCGACAAAGAGAGAATGATAAAGACAAAAATGGGCTATGGGACAGCGAGGGAAGAAGTTAAAACATAGGGACAGGGACCTGGACCAAGAGAATCTAAGAAAGAAAAAATGTGTCTAGAATACAGGGCAGAGAGGAATTTAAAAATAAAGACACAGTGCCAGACAGGTGAGGGTGGTGGGAATTGTGAAGGGCTAAAGGGCAGATAGGGAGGAATTGACAAGATTGGGACAGGAAGACAGACAGATAGATGGAGAGAGACAAAGTAGTGATGGGCTGCAGGGCAGAGAGAGAGGATGAAAAAAAGAGGGATGGGACAGGACAGAAGTGCAGAGAGAAAAAGAAAATGGAGAGGCAGAACAACAGAGAAAGAGGGGGTTTGGAGAACAAGAGAGGGAGAGGTGCAAAAAAAAAAAAAATACAGCAGCGAGAGAAAGAGAAGGTGGGGGCAGGGAGAGTCCAGGATGCAGAAGAGGGGTGACACAGCCCCAGGGGTCCAGGACGCACTGTACCTCCTGCTCTTGGAGCTGCTGGGAGAACTTGACAGTTCAGACCCGTCTGTCTGTCTCTATCCCTCTCCCTCTCCCTTCCTCCTCTGTAGCTCCAGTCACTTGACTGTCATCCACCTGAGAGAACGGACTGGTGTCTTACAGCTCGTACGATGCGAGGCTTCCCAGGCACACGGCCCCACATGTGCCCGCACTACGTGGCCATACTGCGCTTTGGGTTACGCGTACAGACCCTGCCGGGCACGCTGGTGACCAGATCTGCTGGGACTACGCCGAGAGGGATCCTTCCTCACCTGGAGAGGCGGGCTGTCTCCCGTCTGCAGCTGCTGGCTGCATCCCCTTCATTTTACTCTTCAGCAGCTTTACCTTTCTCTGGCCTCCCCAGCTTCGGCTGCGGCAGCTCCCTCCCACAGCCAGTAAGCGCTCCGCCCGCCCCTTTTCGCTCCCAGGCCGCGAGGAGCGGGAGGCCTGGCGGAGAGCCCACACGGGCCTGAGGCGGGCGCCGTCGGCGGCATCCCCCGGCGAGGAGCGGACAGCCGCCGCCCCGGGGCGGCCTCCGGGAGAGGGAGAGAGCGGAAACGCCGCCCCTGGCCGGAGCCCCGCCTTCCCCCGCGGCTTCCGTAGGCCCCGCCCTTTCCCCGCGCTGCTGCCGCCCTGAGGGAGGCTGGAGGGCCTGCGCGGCCCCCGGCGGCAGCGTCCCCTCAGCCACCCTTTCCACAGCCTCAGCCGGGCGAGACACCAGCCAAAGACGGTGGCCGCTTACTGGGGGTACCGGGCTTACACTTCCCTGCCCTGTCCCCGCTCACAGCCCGGGCGGTCGTCTTCATCGCCTCCGTACCAAAGAGCAGCCAAGGGGCTGGAGCAGTGACAGCAGTCGAAGGCAAAGGATGGAAAATTCTGGTGGAGGCCTCTGTGTCTGCCCCGCACCCCCGTTACCTAGGGAGGAGAGGCGGCACAGGGAACCTGCAAACAGGGGGGGTTTGCCCTGGAGCAAGCCCCAGGGACTGCTGTACCCGTCTGCACGTGGCGTCCGGGTGGCGGGAGTGACAGCAGCCGGTCAACAGAGGCTGCCAAGAGAGTTAAAAAAATGAGGTGGCACAGGTGACATCCTGAAGGCAGGCCAGAAGAGACCAAAAGCTGCTTTGCGCCAGAGGGGCAGCTCTGTTTAGCGGGAAACAGCGCACCCGAGCAGACCAGATGCTGCAGACAGCACTGCTGCAGAGGGAGAACCCTGGGAGGTTGGGTGATGAGGTTGTACCGTCATCAGAACCTACGCTTGCGGATCCACCGCAACAGCTACGGCCCTTGCACTGCTGCCGCTGTGCATCTTCCTTGCTTGGTCAGTAAAGCTGAAAGTGAAGTGTAAAACTTTAAAGAGCAAAGCGAAAAATAAAGAATAAATCTCAATAACTCACTTTCTACTAAAAAGGTGTGCCCATGTTTATATACATCCAATAAAAATACTTATACTATAAAAGTATTTGATTTTCCTTTTGCATTAACTTAACTTGCACAGCTGTGAATTGATACCATTAGATTATCTATCTCCAAAAAACACAGTTATAATTTGACTAGGCGCTTTTGTGTGTGTTACACAATGAAGAGGCACACCTGGCCAGCTGTGCTGCTCAAGAGACATGCTACTGAACTGCTAGGGAAACGCACCATTGAAAGCGAGACAGAAGTAAAGCACTTCAGAGCACTCTGTCAAAATATCAGGAAAAAAACCATAACGTTCCATTGCCTCTCTTTTTAAATGTTTAGAAAAATACCTAACTGCTTACGTACACCTAATAAATTATATGCTACAGTTATTTGGCAGTTACAGTTTAAACAATGCAAGTCAATTTTTAAAATCCCCAGTGCTGCAACACCTCAGACTACCAGCAAGTACTGGCAGATTTGCTAATGCTTTTGGCTGTACTGAAGCATGCAGACGAACACATTTTCATGGTATCTCGACTGTTACAACTGACAAGCCAAAGACCAGTGATGCCATCAACTTTAGGAAGATGGGCCATGCTTGGATCTTGGAAGGAAATTGACTCCTTTTCTTTTCTTTTCTTTTCTTTTCTTTTCTTTTCTTTTCTTTTCTTTTCTTTTCTTTTCTTTTCTTTTCTTTTCTTTTCTTTTCTTTTCTGTAGCGTTCGCTACATATCAAGGTGCCACGCTTAGATCACTGGTCGGCCCGGACCAGGGAAAGAGACAGATAACGCACACAGTGTGAGCGCCAACTTCCCCCTTTTATTGCACAGTTAATTCCTTTTATACTAACAAGGGGAGGCAGGATTACAGGTACATCACAAGGCTGTGACTAACCCTCTAACTTTCCGTGACATCGCGAGATCTTCTGAATGCCGAACCCTACACTTTTCCTTTTTTTTTTTTTTAAGGAGAGTGAAAAGTCTTGGCAGTAGAAGTCATTGGCAACAAGTACGTCATTTCAGAAGACCTACTCTGATGGGAAGTTCATAAAAATGCAACTTCTTCAAATGAGAAAGATTTTTATTTCGGAAAGCCTCTTTCCAACTGAAGTCAAAATTACACACTGTAGGACAGTGGTCCCCCGTCCCTCAACTTTGCTTCCAGAGGGCTGGGGGTCTGAATCCATCCTCAACAAAAACCACATCAGCTAACAGGGATATTCCTGTAGCGGCCAGGTTCCTCTGCATCATCTGCAAAAAACCCCAAGCAATGTGGCCGCCTTCTCACCTGCTCCACACAGATTCTCTTGGACACTGCAGCCATCATCACTTGTGGCACCTAAGATACCAAAAGACAGAAAAATGCTGTTGCACTTGAGAGAAATCGCCAGCTCCATGCTCCTCCTTGCTACTACCCAGCTCACCTCAAATGCCCATCCAAGTCCAAAGGCAGCCTGCAAAGTGCCTGCAAAACTAAAGAGAAATGCTTAACTGAGCCACCACATGATTCTCTGCTCTTAGACACCAACTCAGCTGACAACCACCTCACCTTCTTGGACCGCTCATCGGTGTATGGCTTCGCCCCTCCGAGCCTGCTTGCGGCACCTGCAAAAACCAAAACAAAAGACACACGCGGAGATACTGCCCAAAACCACAGCCTGCCTGCACCAATTCCCATCTCCCACTCCTTTACCTTGGCCACTTGCCTGTCTGGCCTCTGCCATTGACAGGTTGCCACCCTGAGGCCTGGGTACCACATGTAAAATACGAGCAACAAGGGATGCTTCTAATTTCACCAATAATACAACACCTGAAAAATAACTGCTGCTTCAGCCCACTAGTCATGGCTCACCTTGCCTGGGTCAGCTCTGGTGCCAATATCCTGCTCTGCACCTTCAAAACAAAAAAAACCCAAATCTGTAAGTTAGTCGTACAGCCAGTAGCCACATCTTTCCTCTGACACCACGTGCTGACCCACCTTCTTACGGTGCTCCGCTCGCATCTCCTCTGTCACCCTTTGGTGCACAGCTTGTCCCTCTGCATTGCAAAAGCAACATTGAACAAGTCACCTGGATGTGGAGCAATAGCTTAACAAATCCAGAGGTCTTGCTTCCATTTAGGAATACCATCTAGCTTCCCTGCCTGGCACAAGCTCACATTTTGCATTACCTGACCTGACTTTACCTGCAGGAATAAACAAACAAACAAAAACCCTGCCAAAAAAAATTTCTAACCAAAACCCAGAAAATATGAAAACCCCAGAAAGTTAAAAACGACAAGACACTGTACCACGTAGCAACCAACACTGCCCGATGGATGAAGCCATAAGAACAAGAGTTCTGCTGCAAAAATGGCGTGAGACAGACAAAGGATTGCTGACACAATGAGGTACTCGGGAAGGGTTCTGAAGAGAGTATGGATGTCCTCAGGGGACCAAACGGACGCATCTGACATGGCAGAGGGGAAGGTAAGAGTGCTCTGGGGCACAATGAAAGCCTGAGGAAGAGTTGTCTTTGAATAAGAAAGGTACAAAGCCTGCTGCAGAACTCAAGAATAGTGATGGAACACAAGGAGGTTCTCGCAGGAAGCATCGTGACAGAAATAGAGGGATGCTGAGGTGGCCAGAGAGACGGAAAAAGGCTCAAGGGCACAAAGATGCTCAGGAGAGGATTTGAACAGAGTACAGATGTCATGAGGGACACGTTGACCCACTGGAGGCAAGCGAGATGGAGGAGAGGAGAAAAAGACTGCTCTGAGGAAGAGGAGATGTTCTGACAAACCAAGAAGGGTGCAAATTACACTCCAGAGATAAAAGTGTGCCGAGGAGACCCTCTAAAGCCTGAGGATGAACCAAGAGAAAAGAAAAGAAAAAAAAGACACAAAGAAAACTTAAAAAGCAACAGAGTATGTGACAAACAAGAAAAATTAAAAAATAGGGATACAGAGCTTGATGAAAGTAGACATAGAAAGAAAATTAAAAAAACCCAAAAGGGTACAAGGCAGAGGAAGAAAAATTTTAAACTAGGGACAGAAAACTAGATAAAAGTAGACATAGAAAAGAAATTTAAAAATGAAGGCATTAAAGGATGGAAAAAATTAAAAAGTAGGGACAACAAACTAAATAAATGGAGATATAAAGAAAATGTTTAAATTCACAGTACCCAACAGACAAGAAAGAATTATAAAAGAGGGACAGGAACTAGATAAAAGGAGACATAGAAAAAAAATTAAAGAGCAACAAGATTAAGGAAATAAAGGCACACATTAACAAACAGGAACATCAAACTCAAGAAACAAAGACATAGAAACAAAATGTAAAAAGCAACAGGGTACAGCACAGACTAGAATGAAATAAAAAATAAAGCCAGTGAAATGGATAAAAGTAGATATAGAAAAAAAATTAAAAGCAATGTAACACAGGACAGACAGGAAATAAAAAAATAGGGCTAGGCATCTGGATAAAAGTAGACCTAGAAAGAAAATTTCAAAAGTGACAACACAGAGGACAGATAGGAAAAAAGTAAACAATAGAGATAGAAAAATACATAGAAGTGAACACAGAAACAAAAATTCAGAAGTGAAGATATTAAGAGAGGAAAAAAAATTAAGAACAGTAAAAAAACCTAAATAGAGACATAGAAAGAAAATTCTAAAAGCCACTGGGTACAGGCCAGACTAGAATGGATTAAAAAATAAAGATGGCGAACTTGGTAAAAATAGACAGGGAAAGAAAACTTAAAAGCAGCAGGGTACAGGACAGACAGGAAACAATTAAAAAACAGAGAGAGACATCTTAATAAATGTAGAGACAGAACAAAAATTTTCAAAGCAACAGGATACAGGAAACAAGAAAAGATTAACAAATAGGGATATAAAACAAGGTAAAAGTACACCTAGAAAAAAAATTGCAAATTTAAAAGAATTATGAGAGCAAAATATTGAAAAATAGGGACAGTGAACTAGAGAAAAGTAGTAGCTTTTCTTTAAGCCTTTTCAATCCTAAAGACTGTGAATTGCAAGTTTATTTAGAGCTCACAAAACAGAAGCCACTTTTTTGTAGCCATATCCTTAGCCCGCTGTACTATTGGCTACTGCAGAAGAAGCAAAGGCATAAAGATAAAAAAAATACATTGGCGAGGGGTGTGTGTGTTTAACTGACAAAATATTATTACTGTCCAAGGAGCTGTATTTTACAGATTGATCTTTAGTATTTGAAAATCACAGGCTGTGTTTACATTGCAGTGCAGTAAAAAAGTCACAGAAGTACCTTGGTACCAAGAACCCACCTCGGCATAGTTGTGGGGTTCTCCTCTGCATAATGGAACCTGCTTCCTAATAGACATTGTGCTGCCCAAGCTCTGGTGTTTCCAGTGCTCAACCCAGCTTGACCTGAGCCAGGTCAGGAGTTTCTACCCTGTGTAGCAAGAATTTCAGAAACTTAAACAAAGCATTCTGTCACTGCTGTTATGCTCATACATATTTTGGTGTAAGAGATATTTGTGGTTTGCAAGGAAAAAATGCCTTGCTGATTTGAGAAATCTAAAATTGACTTAAAGAGAGCCCAGTGATGTGGAGGTGACATCCCTACTGACCACATGGCCCATGGACTGAGCTGTGGGATAGGGAAACTCCTGACGTCTGGTTCAAAGCAAGCCTCTTCCATCTGGTTTTGCTCCAGGTGGCTGTTTGGTTGACATTTGTTTTAAAAATAAAATAGCACTGGGAGTTCAGCTTGCAGGCTTGGAGAAGGAGAGTGAGGAGAAGAAAGCATGTCTTCCCAAGGGCAACTGCTTGGTGCTGTGAAGGACGACCCTCTGCAGCAGTGTCAGCGCAGCTGATGGGGGATACAAAACCAAGTGCATCTCCCAGGTCAGTGCTGCAAGAACATGGCAGTTTGAGGACCTTGTTACAGATCTTTTTTTGAATATCGCTATTCCTCAGACAGTAGTAGAGTTTTGGTTTCCATTAATGTTGTCTCCAGGAGGAGATAACCATGGCAACGACTGCTGCTTTGCAGTTCTTTTCAAAATAAGTCTGTGACATGAGAAGAAAAATTTGGGAGGCTTTTTTACTGCCTTCCAAATGATTTTGAACATTCAACTAAAAGAAAAAAATCTTAGTTACTGAGATTCAATTAACTGCCCCCACCCCTGCCTCCTCTTGAGGGCCATTTGGAAAATGGAGGAAAGAATTGTATATGAGGACATTTGGGAGTTGAGGGGTTATGGATGTGAGATTTCAAGTAACTTGTCAATGGCAATAGTGAGAGATACTGTATTGTACCATTGCATTTAGGGTATTCTGAAAATCAATAGAGCAGTGGGTTTCCAGGTAATGTAGAAGGCACTTAAAGGATCATGGAAACACCACTGAGATCAGTTGGAGTTTTTTTCTATTAAAGCAGCACAATTCCCCAGCCTTATTCTAGCACTTGGTCATCATCATGTCACATCTGTTTCCATAGAGCTTCAGAGTATTTTTCAGCACTGTCCTTTAGCATAGTTTGCTTTCCTGAACTAAGATGGCAGAGAGATTCCCTGTGTAATGCTCCTGTTAATATAGGTAAGTAATGTTAACATTGATTACAGAGATAAAATGAAGTATCATTCTGTGTAGCAAAGCTTTCAAAATGCAATTTGTTTGAAGTGCTGCTTCAGAGAGTGAAGAGAAACGTCATGTTTCTTGTGATGCTTCCAAGTGTGCAGTGTGCAAGGCCATCCCTCCAACAGTCATGCCAACTTTTGTCAAGTTCAGGTTTTCCGTAGTAAAAAGAATTAAAGATGAGTAGAAAATGTCATTGTTCCCCTGTCATTGACAGTGGTATTTATAATCTGCCTAGCTGTGCGCATTGCCTTTTATTAAAATACATTTCCTTCCTATGCTCCTGCCTGGCTGCCGAAATTTGCTTATTCAAGACAGTGTAGTCATTACAGCCAGAAATGCTATGCCATACCATTTGATTCAAGTGGTTTGTTTTCATCTGGCTATTAGGAACAACAATACCATGTTTGTAGGTTTCTTGAGTTGTAGGTAAAGCTAATTACAGGCATTGAGGTTGGGCTGAGGTATGAGTGCTGTTGGGTTTCATGAAAACATGAGCTAGTTGCATTTTTTCATCTCTCAACAAATAAAATATGAAGGGAGGATATATAATCCCCTAGCACAAATACAAAGCTAATTCCCACCCCAAAGCATAAGGTTTTAGAATATCCCCAGAAGATTGAACAGTTTGTCATTTTTCTTCTGGTTTGAATTGGTTTATTGTCTTCTTTTGATTCCCCTCACAGAATAGACGCATCTCCTGTACGAATCTGTGCAGCAAACAGAGCTAAATGTCACCAGCACGACACTGATTTATTTATTTTTTCTGATTTTAATATATGCAACTAAAGTAATCAATTTGTACTGAGTTACAAATGCGGAAGCAGGAGTGTGGATTCTCATCTCAAAGTTGGATTAATATATACTAGTTTGATGTTTACAGTGTGTATGCGCTTATCTCTTTCCCCTCTCTCTATGTAGATAGGTGTGTATATATGCACACATGCTCCTAAACAATATATTTTTTTCTCTAGAAATGGAGTTACATTTAATTTGATTGGTTTTGTTTCCCCTTTAGCTTAGCAAATTTGGAAGAAGAATTTGAAAAGAAATTCAAGAGCCTCCTTCAATACAGTCCTAATACCTTTGACAGGAAAAAATCAGCTGTTCCAAAGAAGAAGAGAAATGTTGGAAGTAGCTCATCTGAACAACCAAAATCCAACAAAGGTGGATTACCATGTGCAATGCATTCTTAAGCAACAACAATGCTATGACAAGCTCAGGAATTTATACTTTCTTACTTTACTGTTATATGTGAAAAGTGTGAAGTCAAAGAAAACATTTTTCTAGCACTGAAGTTAGTTGGTTCTCACTTGGTCTAGTTTTCAGGCTGTACTGTTGATGCCTGATTTTCATCCTGAGTAGAACTGTTTAAGAGTTTGTACATAAAATATATTCCCCATAGCAAGCAAATTTATCAAAAACATGATTATTTGTGAGGTAAGTGAATTTGGCAAGTTTTCCCAGGAGAAAATGGGGGGAAAAAATGGCAGATGATCAAAAGGTTATGTTTTGACATTTTTCAAAACATAGTTTTATGCCAGTTGGCATTTCACTGTAATTTTAGGCTCTATAAATTAAGACATAGGATAACAGAGTTGTCTAAATGAAACGTTTGGATTTTTTTTTTCATCAAGATTTAAACTCTATCATAAATTTGGAGTGAAAATGTCCTGACATGATAAAAAAGAGTTAGAGGACAGGCAAAGCAATTCCATACCCAGCTGTGTTGCTGAGGCTCTTGGAGGGAGAAACTCGTGACACATTTGGCTGTTTTATATAAAACAACCTGTGACACAGGGGTGGTAGAGAAGTGAGAATATGGTAGGGAAAACTATTTTTAGACTGTGGCAAAAATACTGATGCATACATACAGTACAGAAGCATCACAAAATGAAGGAATGAGCATGAGCTAATTGCTTTACAGGATGATCATACGGTGGTTAGTTAAGGAATGTCTTGGGAACAAGATCTCCTCATCTACTGTGATCTAGCAGTTGAAGTTGTAATACCAGCTCTTTGGATTTCTCACTACAGTATTTACCTGTTCAAGTGTTTGTCTGTCTAAAAATTTTGTAGGCCCTATGTTGTTTGGGAATGGAATGCTAGAATGCTACCTCCAGTCAGGTAGCCCAGGACTGCATTCTGCTTTTGGCTAGGTTCATATGTGAGAGCTTAATTTTTATCCTTGTTTGCATCACTTGAAAAGCTTTGGAAGATATTTGGCCTCATCTCAAGGGAAGGTCAGAAACATAACTGCGGGCAGGTCACAAGCGTGATCTAAGCAGTTTTGGCAGAGCCCTGCGGATAAGGGCTCTTTAAACAAAGGCAGCTGACTGCATGGAAGCAGATGGGAAACAGTCACAGGAACTCTTCCACCAGCTGAGCTGTGGGGTTGCAACAAGCAGCCCCAGAGCAGGAATATCTGATAGTGACACTGCTGTTTCTGTAATCAACATCTAACTGCAGCTCCAACCTAAATCCAGACAGAGCTGGTGATATCTGCTCCTAATTTCAACAAATGTTGAATTCACTCAGGTTAGGTGGCCAAACTGTCAGCTTGTGTCAGTCATTCCAGCTCCCTGTAGAGTGAGGTTCAGCTCTCAAGAGGTAGCTGAAAAACTTTCCAACAAACCATTCTTCTGGAAAAGAAAGATGGCTAAAAAGTAAATTTTCCATGGCAATGGGTTGATTTTAATTTTTTAAATTTTGCTAGGATGCTTAAAATTAGGATGCAAGTTGTGGATTTGAAAGGACCTGAATCAAATTGCATACAAGCAAGCTTATTAGCTTAGTAGGGAAACTGTTCCAGCTGAGCCAAGTGTTCATTAAGCTGAATCCTCAGTTCAATTTGTGGTGTACTGACAGGCCATTCAGCCTGGTCATGCTGTTGGCTTGCCTGCGAACTGTGATGAGTCAAAAGACAGAAAATACTGACCTCCAAAGGTGTTAAGCATACAGGTCTGCAAACTAGGCGCCTGCAAGTATTGCAGGAAATGAAAATGGCATATTGTGCAAAATGATAGAGCTTGGTTTGGGATGGGTCTGGTTTTTTTGAATTGTCATGGTTTTTTACGCTATCAGAATTAAACACAAGTAACATCTTATTCTTGCAATGTGATGAGCATGAACCACGAAGGGTCAATATAGTCTTACGGGTGTGACTGTGTTGGCATGTTGGAGACCTCAACTTTGCTCCGCTATGCTCTGCATTACCATGTTGTGTGGAGTTGTTTCTGCTGCTTTGCTCTTCCTTGGGGTTGTTTCTGTCTGTAAGGTAGTTAGAAGAGATGTCCAGCACAAATGGTGCCTACTAGTGGTGGGGGCCTCTGGTTGTTTCCAAACAACAGATAATAATCACTAGGTGTAGGCTTCGTAAACTCTTTAAAATCATTCCTTGCTTTTTCTGAATGAGCATGTGCAGGATCATAAACTTCCCAAGCATTCTCAGTTCTCGAGTAAGTACTTACTTTTTGCAGTCTACAGATCAGCACCTACTAAATTTTTACATATAAAAGTTGGAAAATAGTTTGGAGTGCTGCACACTGAAACTTCCCCAGGATGCTAGGTGAATAAAAATAGATAAATGTTTTTGTTTGTTGGTTTTGGGGTGTTTTCCTCCCCCCACAATTAGGGATGTATGCCTTAATATGTTTTATTTGGGAGTAATGGTGCCAGATCAATTTTGTGTTAAATGTTATTAACCTATACCTACAAGAGGCCTGATCTGCTACCTAACCCCAACAGCCAGGATTGTCAGGATGTTTTCCTACTCCTAAATGGAAAATCAGTGGGCCAGTGCCCATTGACTCCTTCCATTGTGCTTGTCATGCCCAGTCCTCACTTCAGCCAGTTCTTTTCATATAAAAACACCTGAAGAACCCTGGAATGTGAAAGCGGTTTCAAATCCACATGTATAATAAGGGAAAATTTGAACTTTCTTAAATGAGAGGCAATTTTTTTCCCCAAAGCTTTCCAAACTGTCCAAATTCTGCTCCCACTGAAATGAATAGGGGTCTTTCTTCAGTGGGAGCAGAATTGAACAAGCAGTAACACTTTGGCAAATTCTGCCCCAAGCATTATGGACTGGGAGTGTGCATATGAAATAATGTCAGAAAATGGCTGAAACACGCAGCTATACTGAATCTGCGCAGATGGCCTGCTCCGATATTTGCTGGAGCTATGATCGACTTTTCTTTTCTTCTTCTTCTTTCCAATGGCATATGTGCCAAAACATCGCACCACAGAGAAACCAGCAGTCTGCAGTGAGTCACGAATCAGCTAGTATGCAAAAATGAGAAACAGGCATAGGCATTATTTCTGCCTTGTGCTGTGAAGAAATGCCGACTTACACGCTAAGCTCTTCACTAAAGCTTTCGTTTTAGGAAGGCAAGGAGAGGAATGCAGTGTGCTTTTATTTGGGAAAGAGATTGTCTACAATTTGTTTTTGTCTGTGGCCTCTAGGACTAGAAATAAAGCATCAGCTTACAACGGATGCTTCTTTGTGTTGTTCCTCTCAGTCTTAGCTCGGGGTTGGTTTTTGGCTCAGTTCAAAGCGTTCAGACACCTGGAGATCGCATGTCGTAATGTCACAAAGATCATGATCTAAAAATACAGCATCTTTGTCCTGAGAGATACAGAAATGCACAGATGAATCTGTTTGTCCTGGTTTTTACGATAATGTTGAAGTGTTCTCTATGTGATCAGGCCTTTTAAAATAAGGAACTTTGTGAGAGCAGAGGAAGCATATGCCCAGAAAAGTAGAGGAAAGGAAGTTATGGTTTGTTATGTATGGTGGGTTTATTGTCTTGCCTGCTGCTTTCCCAAGCAGCTGTCATTGGTGACACAGAGTATTCCCAGAAGGGAATCCCTACTGCCCTCAGTGAGCACAGTGGATGAGCCTGGGGTTAGCAGGTGGTTAAATCCTGTGGCAACTGCTGTAGTGCTAGGAAAAGGAAGAGCAAAGGAGCATACATCCATGCGAGAAAGGTGAACAGGAGAAAAGGACTGACTTTACACTCATAGGTGGCTGTATAACAATAGCAAGTAAGCTATAACAGTAGTTTTCAGCTTTCTGTAGGAAATCACACCCAGGGTCTGCTGCCTAGCAGCAAGCCTTTTTGGCTGGATGGTTTTTTCAGTCATGGATGCTCTCTGGATTGATTGTCGACAAGTGGCTTTTGTTCGAAATCTCAGAGTACTTGCCTGCTATCCCCATGAAACAGGTGTAGCCCAGCCAGCCCTCCCGTAAGGCCCTGCATGGGCGAGTGTGCCTGAGCCGTGCCCCTGATGAATATGTTCGCCAGTCTCAACACTGGCTGGTGTGTGAAGGAGCCCCGTCTCCTGTGGCTGGTAGAGCTGACTGCCTGCTACTGATCCTCTGTCAGCTCTCCCACACGCACAGCAGCCTGTACAGGCTTAGCACGTATGTTTGAGAAAGAACAGAAAGTGCAGAAAATTAGCAGAATGACTTTTTTTTTTCTTTTCTGTTGAGAAAGCCCTGTTGTGTGGGGCCTGCCGCCCAGGGAGCCAGCAGCTCTGTGCCACTGTGCCTTTGGCATCTGTCCAGGCTGGAGGAGGGCTGGGTCAGCATAGACTCATCCAGCAGAGCTTCCCATCCAGGCAGCTGTTCCGTACAGCTGGCTGGACCATCTGATGCCTTGTCAGCCTGTGCTGCTCTGCCTGTTAGTCCCCAGCCCTTGCTGCAGCTCTGTGTGCTGCCTGACCCCACAAGCGGTATTGCAGCAGCATCCTGTTGTCAGAAGAGCTGAAATTTCCACCAGGGTGTAGGTTAGAGCATGCTTGGTGGTGTTACTTCCTTTGCAAAGTGGTTCCCCAGGCACTGGTGACTTGAAGCTTTGCTCTGCCTGGCTGGGCTTCCCCTTCTTAACTTAATAAAGACCATTAAACCACTACAGCCCACCTTTCCTTCTTGATAGCAGCATGTTTGGACCCATAGAGTGTTTGTTCTCCACTAGACATAGTTAAACTCCTCTGGGTAAGCTCTCTCTGGTAACAGGCATCCCTGAAGAAACTGTTTTAAATGTCTTGTGTCTTGCTGAGGTTCAGTCTGAAGTGCTTGTCCTCTTGTGTGGTGTGCTGAGTCTGTCCAATTCACTTCATTTTTTGTGTTCACAAAGGCAGATGATAGATGTTTAGTCTAAAGTGAGACCAGTAGCTAATTCAGTGGGGTGTTGAATTCAGCATTTTCAACATGATTTGAGTGCATTTCCCAAAGGGAGTTCTGTCTTACCCCATCCTTGTTCTGCATGGGATAAAGATGCTATGTAATGCCCATTGCTGCTGTTCCTGAGAGCACCTTGTCTGGTTTTGCTTTAATTGCATACTATTTCACTGCAGCCTTAAAATCGGGGTTAGCAAGAAAGTTCCAATCTCCAGCTGCAAGCTTTACACAAATACAGATAACTGATATAAATGAGCAATATCAGGGCAGCAAGTCAGGTCTTCTAAATCTTCTCTTTCTCTCTTTGTTTTTTCTTTTTTTTTTCCTTTAATCATTTTAAGACTTGAGTTACAGCTAAGGCAGTTTCTCATCTGCTATGTCAGACTTGTGTTCTGTTACGTGGCATCTTGTGCTCTATGCTCCGTTCCTTCTTGCATGACAGAGGCGGGGAAATAAGGCTACTTGTGCTCTGCAGGCCTGCAAAATAGGGTAAACTGTCTGTGTGAGTCAGCACAGGCAGGACGCAGGAACAACCACAAAATCATGGATGAAATGCAAAGAGTAAATTTATTTTCATTACCTTGCCAACCGGGGGATCCCTGAAGCAGCATGCAGGCAGAGGCACACAAGTGGGGACGCAGGCACCGTGGAGTCTGGCCCGTGCTAGAAGATCACTGAACCTGCTGGTTTTGCCTGTTTATCAGGGATTTGCGCAGGCGTAGTTTACTACTGTGCTTTGATCTTTCCCACAGCAGGGCAGGAATCTCAAGCATGATTGATAGATGCCTCTGAGTCTACCACAGGCCAATGTTATCTGAACACAGATGTTTTACTTGTCCAACACACAAGGCCAAGAAACAATTTGAATGATATATGTTTTTCTACACCCCAGCTGCCTGTCACTTGAGCGTGCTTACAATCCTCCTCGCTAATCTTCTGTTATTTTCCCACAATGGGGTCAACAGAAACATCTCGGTTTTATATAAAATACTAAAAACTGTGAACAGTCATTAAAAAAAGTTAAAACCAGAAAAATTTCCAGTAATGTTGAAATATATAAAAATACGCATGAAGGTTCACAGAGAAAGATCTATGGACATATTTAATGTTTATGACCTAGAAAAAAGAAAATTTCACATTTATGCCAGCTTTCCCTTGAATTTTGAAGGGCTTTGCAACATTGCCATATAACCTCTGTATTTCACCCCAAGAGAAACGATTCTGAATACAAGTATTCATGTATTTGTTACATAAGTGCCAAGGCAAAACAATTAAAAGCTCAGTAACACCACACATCCCCTAAAATCTTACCCCATTTGTTGGGCAGTTCTTTATATAGTGGCCAGATTTTCTGCAAGGAAAGCAAGTATAGGATGGTAGAGGGGGACCCAATGGTTTCTTCATGTAACTACAAGTTTTTTGGGAAAAAAAGGAAAAGGTATGCATGTGTCTCTCTTGTTAAAACTAATATCTCTATAATTTTTCCATAATTTTCAAAGAACTGATTTGACATGTATCAACACTTACTTGATTGGATCATATTCACGGCAGGACTGTATCATCATAGCTTTTATTTTATCTTCTTTGGAAGCATTGGCTTCAGCCAGATGGGCAGTCTGTTTAACAGGTAATTTTAAGCCCACACAGCCAAAGACAACACCACTCACCCAGTCCTGTAAAGACCAGCACAACACTAGCTGAGGTTGCATGAAAACAGCTGCTTGTATGTAAAATACAGCTGTCCTGAAGATGATCTTGGGAGCCCTTACACCATTACATGCTGTTTATGTGCCTGTTAACCTACTTGAAAAGAGCATTCTTGGGCACTCAAAACCTTAGACTCTGTTTGTACCTTACGTAAAGATTTGTGTAACCAGTCCAACTTTCTTCCAAGTGGACTGAGACTATGTGTAGAAAAAATTTTACTATCCAGTATTTGTAAACTGATTTTTAAGCTTCAGACTAGATGAAGGAGAAGATATCCACTGTACATTTAATTGAGAGATGTTTGCAAGTATCATTACTTAAATTTTGCAGTGTTAAAAGGACACACTTAAGAGGCTGGGCAGTTGTTTCTGCTTGCTGAAATTCAGCTTCCGACACAGAAGCATTAAAAGGCATCAAGCTTTTTATAATCCCCATCGTGGTTTAACCCCAGCCAGCAACTAAGCACCATGCAGCCGCTCACTCACTTCTGTCCCCTTCCCCCCCCCCAGTGGGATGGGGGAGAAAATTGTGAAAAGAAGTAAAACTCATGGGTTGAGATAAGAATGGTTTAATAGAACAGAAAAGAGGAAACTAATAATGATAACAGTAATAAAATGACAGGAGTAATAATAAAAGGATTGGAATATACAAATGATGCACAGTGCAACTGCTCACCACCTGCTGATAGATGCCTAGTTAGTCCCCGAGCGGTGATCCACCCACCTCCACTCCCCCCCAGTTTATATACTAGATGGGACGTCACATGGTATGGAATACCCTGTTGGTCACTTTGGGTCAGCTGTCCTGGCTGCGTCCCCTCCCAGCTTCTTGTGCCCCTCCAGCCTTCTCGTTGGCTGGGCATGAGAAGCTGAAAAATCCTTGACCTTATACTAAACATCACTTAGCAACAACCGAAAACATCAGTGTTATCAACACTCTTCTCATACCAAAGTAAAAAATGTAGCACTGTACCAGCTACTAGGAAGACAATTAACTCTATCCCAGCTGAAACCAGGACAATCCCTCAGCAAGAGTAGAAATTTGACCATCATGAGCTGTAGGCAGTCCAAACTGCATGTTCCTACCCTCCCAAGTTCTTCATATTAAGTGATTTAACTACAGTAAGCACAGATTTGCCACGTGCTCTTGGCATGACATCTTTCAGCAAGTAAGTACATCATTAAAATTTGTGCTACTCACATAGGAAAACATACTTAGATACAAAACATTGCAAGGAAATAAGCAAATCCCTTTCAGACAAACCTATCTAAGATGTAAGGCTGGCAAGACCCAAATTTTCTTATATCCTTTTGTTGCTTAAGTATTTTAAAAATTTTTTCTTACTGCAAAGATGTTGGAATGGTGTGACTCCACAGTAGTGCTCGTGGGAGCTGTATAGGCAGAGTTCAGTATCATACAGCTCTCTTCGCTCTCTTCTTCTGCTGTATGGTACTTCTTACAAATAACATACTTTTTCCCCTGAAAGCATTAACTAATCTACTTCTGGGCTTTCCTTTGTATATTCAGGCTCTCACTGTTTCACGTGTGTTTCTGTATGTGGCCAACCAGCTTCTTTACTAAGCTACACCTCTTTATGACTGCTGTTTATTCCTTTATTGCTAATGAGAATTATGTGGTGTGTCTAAAGCTATCCCAGAATAGGACAGCCCACGTAGACTCTCATCGCTCCCAGACAAACTCAACCCCAGAACTGGCTTTCTTGAAAGAGTGGTATAACTGAGAGGGAATGGGAAGGAATTATTCATTCATTAACACAGCTCTGCCCACCCCCACCCCCCTTTTTTTTTTTTTTGACAAAATGCTTTCTAAAGCTCCCCTCCATTATTATTACATTTATGAGGCTCAGGTACCTCAGCAAGACTGATTTTCAAATTAGAGAGCTTGCCACCTCAGACACACCTCAAGCCATGGTAAGTTTTGTAAGTCATCCAAATGTATTTCACATGGCAGTAAATTGATGTAGTCTGCACAGACACAATCACTTGTCTTCAAAAAATGGGAGAAGATTCATTCCAGGTTCATTAGCTGATGGGCCCATTGTGTGTGAATTTGTGTTGGCAACAGCCTCTGATAATACTTATTCTTCAGAGTTGAGAGCCTCTGGCAACTGTCGCTTCAAGTGGAGATCCTCACAGGCAATCATCTCAAATTACTACGGGATGTTACCGAAGTAACCTTTCTCTCTTCTTTTGCCAGAAGTAACACAGCCTTCATATAACAGAACATCAGCTGCAATGTTAAATAAACTAGTAAGCTTTTGTTGTTAAACTGTTTCTTCTGGAGGGGATGAGGTAAGTTGAAAGTTGCATGGTTATGTAACATGTTGTAGAGACAGTATCTCTGTGCTCTAACACTAATTGTGCTCCAACACTAATCAGAGTATTTACAACCCTCCCTTTTGTATTCTGCACTGAATAGCACAAATTCCTGTGGGGGACCATTACTGCAGGAGGTTGCACAAAGAGCCCATTTGATAGGGACTAAGCCGCACTGAATCTCAAGTGAATAAATGAAGCAGGTGGCATGCTGCCACAGTATTAATGTGCCCAACAGCCTAGGGATTATCTTTAAGGCTGTGGGAATGCATCGGTCTGCTTCTTACTGAAACAAATTCCCTTGTTGATGAGGAATCCTGAAAAAGATTCAAATTATGCAGGTGCTTAACATAACAGAAACTTGCATTGTAAGAGACAAAGAATACAAAATTCCTTTTAACATCACTGTAGACAGGGTGCATGTTGAGATGGAGATGTTTCTTGGCACAGGTCGCCTCAAGTCGCATCCAGAGCGTTTCTCCATTTTCTTGTTTTCCAGAGAGCCACAGAGACAAGCGGGTAACGACTGAAGGTCGGATTCGTTATGCAAGATAAAGCCGAAGTCAACGGCTGCTCCTCTGTGAGCTGCAAACGCGGAGGTCGGTAGCAATGTTATTTGGAAGGCAGGCCAGATGCAAACCCCTACAAAGCTGCGGCCCTTCTTGCGCTGGTGTTAACGGCTTTTGATGCTTGCCGACTTCCCACTGTCACAAATTTCACCTCACAACGGGTTTAGTCATTCGCTGCTTTAGCTGCTGCTAACGCTTACGCTTCCTTGTAAACCTGCCCCGAAGAGCCATCAGGTCGCTGCCCGTCCACCCTCAGCGACCTCAGGAAACCTCCCCAAGTTCTTTCACCGGTTATTCCCCCGCCGGGAGGTCACTCGCTGAAGCAGGAGGGGCACGGGTCCCCACAGGCGGCCCCAGCTGCCGCCAACGCGCCTCAGACCTCGCCTCCCGCACTAACCTCCGCCCCCCACCTAACAAAACCCACCGCCCCGCACCTGGGGACTTAAAAACCGGCGGGCGAGGGAACCGGCGAGCAGCGGCTCTGGCCGTCCCCCTCCCGGCCCGCCCGGCGCTGGGAGTTGTAGTCCGGGGGCCGGAAGCAGGCTGGCCACCCCTGCCGGCAGATGCCGCCGAGGAACTACAGTTCCCGGCGTGCCCCGCGCGGGGACCCCCCCTCCCCTCCGCCCCGCCTCTCCGCCCCTCAGGGCGCCGCGCGTGCGCAGAGCCCCTCTCCTCGCCGGCCGCCGGCGCAGGCGCCTCCCGCCCCCGGCCGACCCGAGACCGCGGAGCCAGGCGGCGGCGCCTGCGCGGTGGCCAGCTCGCGCCGCTCCCCGGCCGTCCTTGCGAGCCGGGCGGCGGGAGGCGGGATGGGGCGCGAGGCGGGGCCCTGCGCGTGAGGCCGAGGCCGAGGCGGAGCCGCCGCGCCGGCGAGCGGGACCCCAACGGTGAGTGCCGGCAGGCGTTGGGGGGGGGGGGGTGTCTCCGTCCCGGCCCCCGCCGTTCCCGGTGAGGGGCGCGGAGGCCGCTTCCGGGTCTGGCGGGGGGAGGGGGTGGGGATAACGGGCGGCGGGGAGCCGTCCCCGTCCCCCCCCCCCCCCCGCCACGGCTGCCGGGCGGGGGAGGGGCGAAGCCGTTGGGGTCCCCGCCCCCCCCCCCCCTCTTTTCCCCCGCCTCAGCCGGCCCGGGGCGCCGGGGGGATCCGCTCGGCCTCCCCGGTGGGGATCAGCCCCCTCCGGCGGCGGGGCGGCCGGCCTGCCTCCCTCGGAGGAGGAGGAGGAGGCGCGGGGGGTGCCGCGCTGGGGACAGGCCGCGCGTCCCAGCAGCGGCTTCTTCGTCGGGCTGCCCGGGGCGGGGGGGGACGGGACCCGGCCCGTGTGCGGGCGGCCCGGTCGTCCCTCCTGCCCTTAGGGGCACTGGCGTCGTGCGCCTCGGGGTGGGCGCCGGGCTCCTTGGGCACCCCGTTTTCTTAAGCGTTTCTGCACTCTGAACCGTGCGGGGTTCACCGCAGCTCCGGCTCCGATGAGAGGTGTGCTGGGCTATGGGCTAGCTTTCTGTGAGGTTATTTCGGGGTTGTTGGGGGTTTTTTTTGGGGGGGGGGGGAGACGTCAGGTTTTCTTACTCATTTGCCTTCACCCAGAGGTCACATCTTAAAAACCAGAAAACTCTTACCATTATTGCAATTTTTCTGCATCTGGTATGTTTAACAGGTTCTAAGGATGCTGTGGTTTCTACCAAATAACCTTGTTTATAAAGCCTGTGTTGCCATTCATCATATGCCAGTGTGCGATGTATGAGTAAATAAGCATATCTTACTTTTAAGTTCCTATGTATGTTAAAACAAATGACAAGGAAAATGCCAGCAATCCACGTTGATCGTTTGAAAGTATCTGTTCGTGAGAATGGCGTGGTTTGGATTCCACCACTGCCCCCTCCGCTGCCCCAGTGTCCCTGAGGTTAATGGTCATCTGTAATGAGCAATAATAAGAAAAAATAATAGGCGAAGGCCTTTTTACCAGCTGCATAAACCAGATGGATTTATGTAAATCTCTTGTTCCAGCACAGCAAAACAGCCATAATTGCATTCTTACACCTATTTCTCATCTGGAAAGCTCTTGAAGTGCTTACCGTTCATGTTTGGCACTGCAGTAATGCACCCATTCAAGGGTGATGTTAAGGCTCTGTTGGATATGTTGCAGAGCTGTAACAGATGTGAGTTTATTAGTGAGCATAAAGAAAAATGGGAGAGAGATTCCTTAGATTTGGGTTTTGATGTCATTTGAGGTGTTGCATACAGCTTTTGATGAATGATGCCAGTGATGAATGATGAATGATGGCTTCTTCAGTCCATCTATAGTTACGCAGTTGGTGTGACACATACTCTTGAGGGGCTCTTTTCTACAAAGAAGTAAAACAGAAATTAAAAAAATCTTCCAGACTTTTGTGGGTTTGAGTGTTTACTACTTCTAAGTGTTTGTAATTTACTAACTCCCCTTCTGTAATGTTCTAGGTAGCTAGGTCAAAAATACGGTGTTTATTACAGAGAAGCAGGGAACTCTACATTCCCTGTTCTAGGGTTCTCATTTCTAACTTTGAGAAAATAAGTTGTGTTCTTTAGTCTCCCCACATCTCAAATAGAAGATAGGAACAGCTGCCTCAAAATTTTAATACTCCAGGTGGAACTCTGGCATTGTTCTTAGTTAAGGTGTATTCAGATGTTCAAGAGATAATAGTTTATTCTGTCCTGTTACTCGAAGATAAGGTACTAGGAAAAAATATTTTATTTAGGTTTCACCAATAAAGTGCTGTGACAGTTTTGAACTAGTAGGGAAGAATTTGTGAAAAAGCTAAATACAAAGTACAGTGGCTTCAGTGGGTAAAGTAATTTATTAAGAAGGTGAAAAACAAAGTTAATACCTAAACAAAATATGTCTGACCAAAAATATTTGGGAAATATAACTGAGGTCCTTAGTGTTGTTTATTATTAGTTGTGCATTGAAAAAGCAGAAGGCATCTTTTTTTCTTGTCTAATCTATGAATTTCAAGTATGAGTGGGAGACTGAGATCTACCAATTCAAAAACGTGAGATCACAATGTAGGAGCGATCAGTTCACTACCTACAAGTAGTATATACTATGGTAAGTAAACAAGATGTATTTAAGTAGAGAACATGGTTTGGTATTTTTCCCTTGTGTAGCATCTGTAATACTAAGTAAACAAAAGTACAAATAATGAACATGTCCCAGTTTCTTCCAGAAGCAGCTTGGCATAACATCCTGACTAAAAAATAGCAGCTAATTATTTAATAAACACAGAATTTTATAATAATAAAAAATAAATAAAGAATAAACACAGAATTTTGTAATAATAAAAAATAAATAAAGAAAAAGTGCTCACTAGTTGCTAAAACAATAATAATGTGAATTTGAATTAGTGAGTTGTTTAATAGCATGAATTAATGTGGTATGTAGCCCAGTTTAAAAAAAACATTACTAGAGAAAAGGTTATATGTAGTTTTAAATAATCAAATTCAGTATTGCACAGAGTTAAATCATGCAATTTTTCTGATATAATAATAATTGAAGAGTGTAATGTATGTCACTTCATCCTCATTGGTGTGCCCTAAATTGTTAATAGTTTGTCATCTGTCCATTTGTTTTAAGTGCTGGGAAGATATGTAGAAAAATAAACCTTAAGCAATCAAAGCAACTATAAAATTTCTTTAAAAGAAGGTTTATGATCCTTGGTGTTGCAGATTAATTTACTGCATGACCTTGTAGGCGATCCCTGGCTTGCTTCCATCCAGACTACTGTCTTTCCTGGAGGAAGCAGGGAGTGGCTTGATGATTCTTGCCAGCTACAGCCCAACATGAAGCGCGGGGAGGACCTTGACTAAGTGTGCAGAGATGCACTATTTTAGCTTACTGGGGATATGCTTTTTCATAAGAGTAGGTGCTGCCCTCTACTTCAGTGCAATTGAAGGGGCAGCTTTGCAACTAGCAGGAACAGATTTCTCATTGCCACACTGCCTTCTTTATTCTCCTTCTTGCTCACAAGGAACTGAGCTTTTTTAGACTGGCTATTTTGGTCTCTAGAGGCACACAAGGGAAGAGAGGGATGAGTGATGGCTGCTTGCATGAGGTGGGAGGGGGCCAGATGGCTGCTGTAGAGGAATAGTGAGGGGGGAGTGTTTGGTGGTAAGGTTTGACATTCCAAATCAGAATGTAAGTTTGGACCAAACTGGAAATTATTTTAAGGAAAATAAATGTAGTTTCATGTTGGTTGTTTTGTACATTTGCTAGCAGTGAATAACTCTTCACTGAGTCAATTCATATAGTTATGTATAGATAAAATGTATTTTTGTTTCATTTTTGTCCTCTGTAGTATGAAAATTTCACATGTTTCTATGATCTAGCTTAAGTCAGTGCACGAAGTTTACTTCCTGTTTTACAGTTTCAGTAGGATCCCTGGGCTTTTATATTATGAGTAACTGAGCTTTGTGCTAAAAGACAGGCATCTGGCAGAAAGGAACTCTTGGGACTGAACACAGATCTCTGGTACTAGAGCTTGAGCTGGATACATGGTTTTTAAAAACACAATGTATGATGATAATACTGTTAACTTGACACTTGTGGAAAAAGAGCTATCACAGAGACAAAAACTGCAGCTTCTCTTTTTCATAAAAAATTTAGTAAGAATTCAGCAAGAACATCACTTCTCTTTAAAACCATACTAACTTTTTAAAACAGGAGTTACACCTAAGAGTTAGAAGCTATAATTTTAATGTTTTTTTCTATAACAACTTTTGTGAAATTTAACATTTAACTTACCCTGGTAATTAGGCTTATTGCTAATTTAACATTTCTAGCCTGTCCAGGTATGTTTTTTGATCTGAGTATCACCAGTCAAGGTGCAGAATTTTTTTGGATGTTGCAATGAAAACAAATTTTCACTGATTTTTATTAGCATGAATTACATTGAATGCTAAATGTAAATTCCAATGATAAGCATGCCAGCAATGAAACTCTCTCATTTCATGGTACGAGTAGTGTTTTTCTGTCGTGTTACTATGGAAGTCCGTAATTCTTGGTTATTGTTTTCCTCTGTCCTATACACTGCTTTCACATGCTTAACATTGAGTGTATTAATTTAATATTTCCTGATGTAAGATAATTAAATTGGCAGATACTTTACTATATTTGTAATAATCTAACTCCAGTAGATTTTAATATTGTGAACCAAATGCTATATAAAAGCATAATGCTAATCTTTACAAAACTTAAAATACCTTTTTTTTTTAATTGAATTCGAGGAGAAGTATTATCTGACACCCTCCTCTTTTAATTTTCAATTGTGGTGGCTTCAAAGGAGATGCTGTTCTTTTAAGATAGCCTAAAGAGCTTCTCATATTTGATGGGATTTAAAAAATTGATTTAATGGACTAAAAATGTAAGAGTTTAGGGAAAAGAAACCACAGAACCCAACTGATTGAATAGATTTACCCAGAAATCCCTTGGATTATTTCAGTCTAGTGGTTTTAGATTTTCTTGTTCTTTAGGTGTGTTAATCTTTACAAATTCTCCGAGTTTTCTTTGTGCTGGGCCCTTGCAAGCTAACCTTAGATACAGAGATCTTTCACAGGTCATGCTTCTGAAGTTTTAATCCTGAAATTTGGGGTTGCAGGTCTCCAAAATTTATACAACTCGTACCACTGGTGATCAGGTGTGTTTTTATCAGTCATGTTTTGAAAAGGATTTTAAAAGTTGTTGGAGGAAATGAAATGCAACTTTCCAGCTGAAAGAGGAAGCAATGAATATGTGGAGTTCTCGCTTTGTTGTCTAGATGGTTTGGTAAATTAATGTGACTGACATACTAAGATGTAGATCCAAATGCAAGTTCCTCGACAAAGATAGTTAAGAAGGACTAATTTTCTGGCAATGACTTATCACACACGTATCTTGGAATATGCCAAAATCTGTATACTCTACTAAAAACAATGGAGAAGTTGCATCGGTTGTTACCTGCAGTTCTCTTTTTGTGTGCTACAATTCTATATTTTGTTTGTTTTATGATAAAACTGGCTTACAGTTTTCTATTGTGGTTGGCTTGTTTTGGTTGCTAGTTCTTTATAACTCCTTTCATAAGTAAGTTTTTAATATGCTATTGCAGTCAGGCTTTGAAGACATCTAAAAGATATGAAATGTGTATCACAGTATTTTGCAGTTAGTGTGTATCATTAGAACAGTCAGTTACAGATGCGTATTTTTGACGGGTAATTACATCTGGTGGTTTTTAGTACTTAAGAGCAAGGATTTCGCCACTCTTAAAAATGCCTTATACTGACAGAGGCAGTTTATTTTCTTTTTGGGGTGGGGGGAGGACACTGGCACTATTTTGTCTTATGTATAGTAGGGCTTCCATTAAACTACCTACACTGGTTTTATTTAAAGTAGCATGATTTTTCTTGTGTAGACAAGGCTACACAACAGATTTGGGAATGGCAGTCAGAACTTGTTTGGTCCTGTGCTATCAGATACTGAACTTTTTGCCAGCTGTGAAGCGTATGTATTTTTAGAGTCTATTTGTGTTATTATTCAGTTCATTTTTGTTATATTTGGCGAGTAAATTGAAAACAGCAATCAGCGTGTATTTCATAAGGTATTTTTTTTTAATAGTACTCTGAAGCCATAGGATTGCCAAAACTTACTGCAGTAGGTGCTACAGACTGAGCTGAAGCTTGTTTTAGAAAACATTTATGAATTTAATTATGAATTCTAAGGATATTTATACATTTTTCTAGAAAGCTGGTGTTTCATGTAAGTTTTCTTGTAAGGCTGTTTGGCTATGTAAATTGGCATAGAAGACAAATATTGTGAACTTGTGGATCCTGCTGCTGTTTCAGTAACAGGTAATTTAACTGATCAGTTTACCCCATAGTTGCTCCTGAAGATGCATTTGCTGGCTGTGGAGGCACATTTCTGCTTCCTAGCCATTCACTGCAGAGAGGAACCGTGGAGACCAGCTGCTGCCCCAAGCTGGGTGGTTGCCACACCTCGCCTTGAATGTATTTGTGAATGCTTTCAGTGTTCACATACATGAGATTTTGCAACATCTCAGCCCTGGAGGTGGTGATGTTAATCTTAATTAATAATCTACTGATCTTATAAATGTTTAAATTGACTTTCCCCTTGGGTATTGAGAGAATCTGGGGCAGAGGTGGAAAACAGAATTTGTTAATCCCAACTCTACATGTGGTACTGAAAAAAATAACTAAAACTTTAGAAATTTACAGAAAGGCTAAATACGTCACGTGGTCTTGATGAAGAGTTGTCATTTACATTGATGGGAATATGTCTGAAAAGAGGAGATGATATAGTCCTTTTCTTGTGCAGAAACTTACATACCATGGTAAAAAAAAAAAAGAAAAGAAAAGATAATTTTCTTTTACATATAGCATGAGTTTGGCAGGCATTGGCATCTATTCCAGCAGGTTGCACTGCTATAGCCTTAACATGGATCAATAAAACTTATTTTGTTGGCATGGCTCAAAACAGATCTCCAAATGAAATAAGCTACATCAGAAAAAAATCTTTTGGTGTGTAAAACTGCATCTACAATAAGGCTTTGCTAAAAACTGCTGTGCTGGGAGCACGGAAACATTATACTCCTATCCATTGTAGTTTAAGTTGTGAAAACGTTTGCATACAACCCAGTCTCCAATTGATTTTACTCTGTATGCACCTAACAAAACAACCAGTTTCTAGGTCAATAGCCACAGATGTTAGCTTGATAATATACAAGACTCTTTAAGCCAAAACCGAAGGTGCTACAGATAGACATAGTTATCAAATAATCACTAAAAATAATCAGCAGATAGACATAGTTATTAGATAATCACTAAAAATAATCAGAGAAGCTGTTATATAAACAGTTTTTCTGGATCAAAGTCTTTCTTTAACTTTCCTTTCTGCTTTTACAGTAGAGTGGGTTTTATCTCAACCACCATAGTTCTGTTTTAATTTAGTATTCACTAGAAGTTGGGTATGATTTGCCTGTGTTACACTGGAACATGTAGGATTTTAAACATGAAAAAATATACATGGAAACTGATCATCTGTGTCGTGTATCAAACTATGAAGAGATCCAAGCAAAGCTGTTCTTAGTTTCTCCTTATGTTACAGAGTTGTCAGTTCAAGTGACAGCCTGTAATTTACAGATCTCTTCATCTGTGTTCAATACATGGTGGCAAAAATTCAATGTAAAGCACAAGAAACTTAATTTTCACAGTTTTAACCCTAAAGGTTTGTGTCATTAATATACTTTCAGAAAAATGCTAATTTATGGAAAGGATAAGGCCTTAGAATTGAATATTCTTTGCCTTTGGTAAGGTAGACTAGACTGTTCATGCTGACCTCCTAGTTAAAGGATTATGAAGTGACTTCTGTAACATGAACTTCATGCTGTTTGAAAATTCTATGAATAAAATAATGATCACAATTCAGCCAATTCAGTGAAGAAGCATGGTACTTCTAATTGATTTTTCTACATCCAGTCTGAAAGATAGTATCTCAATAATGGATTAAAAAGCGACACTGTCTGGATTCAGCATGCAGTACCCCATGCAGCATGTGTGCTCTTTGTTACTTGAGTATTAAGCAGATTTATGCAGTTGACAAAGTGTAGCTGGGCTTCGTCTGTACTGAACTCAGTGTGCTAGTAGGTGGTAGCAAGTGGCTTTTAAAGGACAAACCAGCAGACATATGTTAAGCGATGTTTGTAGGGGGGCATACCTGTTCTGGTTTCATTGTGGTTGGCATGGATAAGAAAGTAAGAAAGATGATGATAGTGCAGCGGCATTGGCATCTGCCTGCGCATGTCAACTGAGTATGTTCCCAAGATTTCCACAGAGCTTGAACTCTACCTGCTGGCAAGAGCCTCACAACGTGTTACTGCATCTCTGCTGCTGCTGTTGCTTTTGCCAGGTGAATTATTGCTGTTACAGAAATGCCAGTGTGTTATATTATGTGTTTCTGGTGTGTTGGCATATCCCAACTTTGTTATCAGTGTTAAATCCAAAGCAAAGTGTCTCTAATATTTGCTGTTTACACTTGTCATTTCTAGTATTTTAGCATGCATTAGCTAATGCACTCTTAAAAAAAAAAACAAACCAAAACAAACACAAACCCCCAAAATAGGCTATACATAGCCTTAGATTTTTTTAATTGGGTGATGGAACTGACTGTACAGAGCTCTGGCCTCTCTGGAAAACTAGATTCCATTCTCTGTGTGATCTGTCATGGTTAGTCTGTAGATGCTTTTGAAAGAATAGCAGAAACGCTTAAAAATGCAGTAAAATATTTGATGCCAAATCCATTGGCTTCTCCTCTGCTTCATTTTGGTTATTTTCACTCTGGTGATTAGCACTCGCTTTTTGAACAGCATGTGTAGTACATTCAGCTCCACCAGTCACGGTTTTGTGGTGTTTATTTGAACTGACTCCACCAAATGGACAGCTGTTCTCAGCTTGACTGAGTTCAGGTACTGGAGTGTGACTGAATGATGCTGTAGTTGAAATCTCTGATAAGGGGAATTTGTCATTAAATAAACCCATCCCAGGAACTGATAAAAGTAAAAAATCAGTCTTAGTTCGCTAGATCATCAATTGCTATACGACTTGCTGCAGACATCTGGTGACTAAGGATTAGACAACTCTTTGAAAGACTTGTCAGAAAACTTGAATTGTATAAAACTTGTATATAGTCCTGAGGGCAAACAAAACCTGAGGTGATACTATGTTTATAGTGGTTGTTAAAAAAGTAAACTGCTCTCCTTTTATTGCATTTTCCTCCCTTCCTCTGTTAAGTGGTAAAAGTAAAACTTTCTGTTCTGTTTTACAAGCTTTAGTGCTGGCACAAGTGCAGATTTGGAGAGATGCACAGGAGAAAAGGGACAGGGTTGTCACACTAGGAATAAGTCTAAGGGCAATTACATTGGGTTTGTGTGGCAAGGTTTTGGTAGCTGGGGGGGCTACGGCGGTGGTGCCTTCTGTGAGAATCTGCTGGAAACTTTCCTTATGTCTGATAGAGCCAATGCCAGCTGGCTCCAAGACGGACCCCTCACTGGCCAAGGCCAAGCCCATCGGTGACGGTGGTAGCGCCTCTGGGATAACATATTTAAGAAGGGAAGAAAGAGAACGGCACAACCAGCAACTGCAGCCAGAGAGAGGAATGAGAACATGTAAGAGAAACAGGCCTGCAGACCCCAAGGTGAGAGAAGGAGGAGGGGGAGGAGGTGCTCCAGGCGCCGGAGCAAAGATTCCTCTGCAGACCGTGGGGAAGACCACAGTGAGGCAGGCTGTCCCCCTGCAGTCCATGGAGGTCCACAGTGGAGCAGATATACACCTGCAGCATGTGGAGGACCCCAGACTGGAGCAGGTGGATGCCTGAAGGAGGTTGTGACCCCATGGGAAGCCCACGCTGGAGCAGGCTCCTCTGTGACCCCGTGGAGAGAGGAACCCACGCTGGAGCAGGTTTTCTGGCAGGACTTGTGACCCTGTGGGGGACCCACGCTGGAGCAGTCTGTGCCTGAAGGACTGCAGCCTGTGGAAGGGACCCACGCGAGAGCAGTTCATGAAGAACTGCAGCCCATAGGAAGGACTCACATTGGAGAAGTTTGTGGAGGACTGTCTCTCGTGGGAGGGACCCCACGCTGGAGCAGGGAAAGAGTGAGGAGTCCTCCCCCTGAGGAGGAAGGAGCGGCAGAGACAAGGTGTGATGAACTGACCCTAACTCCCATTCCCCGTCACCCTGCGCTGCTGGCAAGGAGGAGGTGGAGAAAATCAGGAGTGAAACTGAGCCTGGGAATAAGGGAGGGGTGCGGCGAAGGTGTTTTCAAGATTTGGTTTTATTTCTTGTTATCCTACTCTGATTTGACTGGTAATAAATTAAGTTAGTTTTCCCCAAGTTGAGTCTGTTTTGTCCGTGATGGTAACTGGTGAGTGATCTCTTCATGTGCTTATCTCAACCCATGAGCCTTTCATAAGATTTTCTCTCCCCTGCCCAGCTGTGGAAGACAGTGATAGAGCGGCTTTGGTGGGCACTTGGCCTCCAGCCAGGGTCAACCCACTACACCAATCTAAGCAATAGTGGGTATTATACATGTTGTACAACGTGGCATTTTTCAGAAGTATAAGAGGACAGTTCGTATTATTCAATTCATCTCAATAGTTCAGCCCCTATCAAAAGTTACCACATTTTCATTTGGGCTGAAAAGTTGGGTTTCTTAGGCTGGTATTTAAAAATTTAAACAAAAAGCACTAACCAAATCCTTCAAACTGTTTCTGAGACTTGAGCTAGCAGGGAAAAATATTTTATGTAATAAAAAATATTTTGGTAATCAGGCAAGCCTTTTTAATGCTATTTGTAATTTAGAGGGGAAACCTAATTTTGGCTGGAGAACACCTCCCAGATTTCCTTGCTTATGTGTGGACCATAATTTTCAGAAGCCTTACTTAGAACTGAGTGTGGGAGAAATAGAAGGTGGCAAGGGAAGCCTGGGAAACAATGAACAGCCAAAAGGTGAGATTAGATGAGGCACTGGGTGTGGAGAAGAGGAATGGTGAAACTGAAGTTGCACAGGTCTAGGCGCTGAACACCTGTGTGGTGAGGAGGAGGAGTTTGTGAGAGAGATAAGGTACAGTCCTGATGGTGGAGGAACTGGACTGCAGGAGAGGGGAATGAAGAAGCTAATGGAGAGGGACTGAGCCTG
The DNA here is from genome assembly GCF_964188355.1 of Buteo buteo. Lineage (NCBI taxonomy): Eukaryota > Metazoa > Chordata > Aves > Accipitriformes > Accipitridae > Buteo > Buteo buteo. Next base: position 20,233,368 of record NC_134173.1, on the reverse strand, counting down.
GGAAGCAGTGGGACTAGACCACAGAATGGGAAACTAGTGTAGTAGGCTTGAGTACAATTACTGGAGAAATTGGTATTGGGTTACTTTGTGGTGACAAGACCATGGGAACCAGGAGCAGGATTCACAGGGGCTAAGACTAGAGAATCCCGAAGAGTAGACCAGTACTTTCCCAAGAAGTTTGAAGAATGAGAAAATATTCTCTGGGTGGGCAGTAGCAGTTGTGATGCAGGTAGCTGATTAGTCAAGATACTCCTGCAAAAGTCTGGCCTGGTTACAGCGCTGATTTGCCTCATGATGCAGAGTCCAGACCTTCTGCTTGTTACTGCAGAAACATGCAATATAAAGCAATTAAAGAGCAGTCATTCCAGTTGTTAGCTGGCCAGTTATTTCCAAGAATGCCTCATATATCTGGTTGTGATCTAAATATAATGCACCACTTTGAAACTGCTTCCATGACAGTTGATTCAGCTGGAGAAAGACACATGGCAGGGCTTGCTGAGATATCCCTGAAGGATGGGAATGAGCTTGGGAGCCACATGTGGCATAGTTTGTGTAACCTCTGTATACAGCTTTGGTCGTTACCCTGTAGCAAAGATTTGTGCTGAGGCTTTTCTCCTAGACTACGTGCTTTAGCTTGCTCTGGAACAGGCAGTGGGATGTAAACTGTCACAGCATGCTTTACCAGGGGACTAGGATGTTACGGCAAAGGAGGCAGTGTGACAGTACAGCCAGTGTAGGAGGCAGAATCACGGGACAGGGGCTTTTCCTATGTGACTATGGTGGGTCTCTTTTCAGGTGTGCTTTCTCTGGAGCAAAGCACTTAACTCTCCCCAGGGGATCCAAGTTTTGTTTTCCCCAAGATGTCTACTGGAAACAGCCTGCAAATTGCATCCTGATGGAGCTCTATAGAATTTGTACGCTAGAGGCTGTGATACTGTTTTCCCTGAAGTGAACCAAATTGGAATGCATATGCTACCACATATCTGGAGATTTTATCTTCATGTGACTATGAAACTTGATTGTAATGTGATTGGAAATCTTGTTTCTGATATTTCTAGAATGTCTAGGATATTATTTAATTATTTATTTTAAGGTTGACTCTCTACCGAATGGATTAATGAAGAACTGGAATACCCTCAGTAATAGGGAATAACCTGGATACTGCTACATATTCTGGATGTGAGCTGGCTCCTCCAACAGTCCACTCAAATAGGGACGTGGTCTATAGCTCTCTGATTGTTGAGAGCTAAGTAGTTCTGTGTATTTGTATATCACTACTTCTGAGCTGGTATGGAATCTTAGAGCAGAACTTGAAATACTTTGAATGGTACTGCAATTGCAGCAGACTTTATCCACCTACAGATAAATGAGAGAACACGCAAATGTGTAGAGCTGACCTGATGCTGGCATTATTTTTGAAAAATGTACAGCTTGCTCCTATGTGACCTGAGTTGTGTGATTACACACTCTCCTTTAAAGTAAATTTTCTAACATTCTCATAGCATCACATATCCTGTAAAGTAATCTTAGGTTTAGGAGCTGAATGCTGTTAAACAATTTATATTTTATTCTCCTTATCCAAAAAGTCTTGTGAAGGCCCATCTTGAGGCTTTAATTCTTGCCAGCTATGAAGAGTGGATGACTCACAAGGGAGTTACTTAATGCTGTGTTTATGTGATTACTTGTGACTTGTGAAATTTTAAACTTGCTTTACCTGTCTACGTGAAGTACTTCTCTTTTCTTTCTCCTTTCGTGGCTATGTTGCCTTATTAAAGAAGGGAAAGGGCACTGTTTATGTACCTGGGTTCTGCTTGTTAAATAAAATAGGTGGCCTCTGATGTCATTTTGCTATTTGACTGCATGGCAACATTTCAGTCTAAAAAGTGTTTGAGTGAAAGCAGTGTTTTGTATTAAGCTTTTCAGTATGTTGTAAAAAATGCATCTTTTTATTTCAAAACACAGCTTAAACTGTTGTGTTTTATTGCAGTAATAAAACCTCAGAACAATTTGAGTAAAATGTAAATTGTTTATTAGTTTTAAGCTAGTAAAAACTGTTCTTTGCCTAAGCTGTTGCTGTAGCTGACAACCATCAGCAGTTAGAAGATTATTAATTTGAGGCGTACTTAACCATATCCTCTACTCTTGGAAGGACCATGGTTTTAATGGCCTCCCACACTTTGTGATAGTCCAAGAAAGATGCAGAACTTAGATGTGTCTCAGACATTGTATAGTCTTGGTAAATAACTTATTTCTAACTGTCTTCTCATCTCCAAGTCATCTTGTCAACGATCTCAGCAGTTATATGAGTACCACTCATAGTTTCTGAAGTGCTTGGACATGCTTAGACCACAAGTGATAGTTTTTGGTTTTTCCTCTTACGGTTCATTACTTTCCAAAATGGAGCTATGCTTGTTACTAGGATAATTTTTGTCCAAAAGCAGACATATGTCCAGATCTTTTGGTGTGAAGGCCTACGATGATGAGGCACTGCTGTATTTGGGGTCTTGCTTTTGGGTAGTTATGATGGAGCAGGTCCTGGTAGCTGAGTAAGTGTTCACACTCTGCCTCTATCCTTTGACTACTGACTTCTTGGGACTATTTTCAATGTAACACACAGATTTTCAGAGTGTGTTTGTGGCAAAATGGGATGACCTAGGGACACCCACCATGCTTCAGATGTGGTCTTGCATAATGCTTGTTGCAGAAAAATTCTTTGTGTCTTTCATTCTGCCCAACAGCTTTACAAAATAACATCTGTGCATGCAATCACCTGCTCTAATTTGCTTCTGCTGTTATAATTGGTTACAAGGCAAAAAGTGACAATACCGATTCAGCGCAAAACAGAAATGATGGAGCCTTCTGTACTGAATGAGAGAGCTGTGAGTTTGGTCTTTCAGACTGTGCCTCTCTTTTATGTGTTCATGCTGACTTAGATGACACACTGTAATAAGTGAGATCTATTAAAGATGGCTGTCATATCTCTCTGTCTTCAGTTTTCCCTGTTTCTTCCAAACCTCAGCTTTTAAATAGTAATTTTTACTTACTAGATAAGTAGCTCAGGCTGAATTTTTCAGGTGAGGCTAGGAAAAAACACGTTATTTTGCCCATGCAGGCATCTTCCTTCCTCTCCGCAACCCACATTCCTGTGCTTGGTGTATGGTCTTGAAAGATGGTGGTGACATGATGGCTAGGAGGTTTTGTGTTAAGGACATACCTTAGGCTTTCCATGTTTAAAATGTCTTTTAATTTAGTCTTTCTTTGGGGGAATAGAGGAAAGGTCACAATACCACACATGTTTTGTGAAGGCTGTTTATTTTTGACACTCAGTTATTCTGAGGGTTCGACTCCATGTTGAGCAGGAAGATGGTTCAAGAAACTGCATTTTGGGGAGTACTAAAAAGAGTAGCTAGGTCTGTGGAGGCATTTGGAACTGCAAGAAGCTCTCTGACACTGTCATGTAACAGCATTCGTGGCTCCTGTGGAAGAAGAATCAAATGCTGAGTGAATGAGAACTGGTGGGAATCAAGGAGCCTGCTGTTGTAACGAAGGTGAGGAGGAAGATGACTTCTTGTAATAATAGGGAGTGACTGAGAGTCAGTGGGAGAAATGAGGACAAGGTGAGAAGATGAGGTAGATAATCATGAGGAAACAAAAGGCTGCAGCAGAGAAGAACATCCAGGAAGAAATGGGAACTAATAACTAGAAGAAACAGAGGACAAAGAGGGAGAACTTTATCTGCAAGGAAATGGTGTGCAGCAGGAGAGTAGGAATCAGCTGAATAAAGAGCCAAGGGGAGGGGGAAGTGGGAGACTGAACTTGGGTCACAGAGACCAATGCAGATAAAGAACATGTTGTGTGTGATGTACTGAGGGTGAAAAAGAGGAATCAATCAAGATGGGAACCATGGGAGTACTGGCACCGTATTGTAAAGAAATTGAAGCTTGAAGTTATGGGGAAAATACTAAGAATAAAGTGAAATCTGTGGAGATGAAGCTGTGCGTGCAGTATCACAGAACGGAGCTGCCCAGAGAGGGAGGTTGCACGCCTGTCATCGTGGTTCTGCCACTCCTCTGCTTTCCATCTTTAGTGCTTGTTGAGCTCTTCTGCTGCTGAGCTAGCTCGTGGAAGCCTGTTGGAACAGCTAACACATTGAATCATCTCACGAAGGGGTCTTGGGAGAGGAAACTACTGGAACTGGGGGAGTGTGTTAATGGAAGGAGTAGAATGATCTTCCCCACATTGCAGTAGTGAGCTGTTAAATCTCCTGACAGATGAGGACTGCATAGGTGAAGAGAAGCAATTTGAAGCAAGGAGCCTGCTGCAGAGCAGAGGCAGGACTGAAGGGGTAACAGATTGGGAAAACAGGGTCAAGTCTGGGAGGGTGAAATTGGCAGAAGAATCAGCATGTTAGAAATGTTCTTTCTCAAAATGCTGAGAGGATTAATGATATTTTCAGTCTGATGATTTATTGCTGTTGGCAAAAATGTGTAAAAGCCAGAGAAAGGTGCAGATTTGTATGGCAATAGAACATTAACATCCATTAGTAAAAGTGGAAGAGGTTTTTGCGGTAGGCCTAAAGGCTCTGATTCTGCTGATAAGTCTTGATATAATTTGAGCATTGTGGAATTTCTCCCTTATTTAGAGGCCTAGGAAATTACGCATATAGGAAAGTAATGCTTTCTTAAAGCTGTGTAAGAAAAAATATGAAACGTAAGTGCAGTCTTAATTTGTTGCATTTACAAATACATACCATTATTTTTAGTCAGTGTCTCTGCTTTAGCCAGAATAAAGAATGAGCAGTATTAAAAGACCTCATGAATATTTTGTTTCTCATCATAATTCTGTGTCTTACTGTGCCCTATTCAGATTCTGACCTGAGTAACTGTTAATTTCCACAAGCACTCTGTGAGTGATCTCCTGGAGTGAGATACTTTGTTTCATACATACATGAGAACTGGTGGGAGTCAAGGAGCACCTTAAATTTTCACTGTGTTCTGCATGCAGAGAAGTGAAGGATGAGAGTTCTAAAAAACAAAAACAATAACCCTTCCCAAAACCCACTTAGCTGGACACATTTGTAATTATTAACCTGGCAAAACACTATACCATATTATGTTTTTCTATATTTTACCAATCTGTAAATAAGACCCTATGAGTTGAGTAACGCTGCTGGAGAGTGTTGTGGAACGTATGGGCTAAGCCTGGCTTCATCCCAGGAGCTCTGCTGGGTTCCAGAGGCAAAGCTTGTGTGTCCTCATTTTCCAGGGTGGTGTTTATGTGCCTTTGCAGTGACATTGCCTTTTTCCTCTGTGCACTTGCCCATCTTGCCCACTCTAGAGGTGGACTGGTTTGTAGGTGTGGTCCATCCTGTTTGCTTAAAAAAATTGTATGTAATAGTTCTAATTTCATTCTATGAGTTACTGTTGAAATACTGTCTATTGTTTAGCAGCTTTTGGTGGGGTGTTTTGGGTTCTGTTTTTTGGGGTGGAGGGGTTGGTGGATGAAATGCAAACAGGCACTGTGCAGGAATTTTACTGATCATTCTGATACCCAGATGAGATGCAATGCTATTGCCAATCCGTGTCATTGGTAATATTGAAAATTCTTATATAATTGAAAGTTTTGACCTTTTTTGACACCTGTAAGTCTGAAGCCCTAGTTACCTGGACAGTTCTCCTAAAATGTCTTGTATGAGCACGCCATTTACTTGTTTAAACACAATATCAAATTAGCATAGCAGTGGAATATTTTATATCAATTAAAAATATAACAAAACCCAACAAGCATGACCAAAAAAAAAGAAAATGGCTGTGCCTCATGTTAATGCTGTTCTCTTTAAGAGGCTTTCTGCTTTTGTGTAAGAAGTTACAGTCATGTTTGTGTGATGTATCAGGAGTTCCTGCTTAGCCAGTATGTATCATTTATTTCCCTGAATGAGATTTTATAGCATACTGGGTATCCATGATTGTTTGCCTAACTTAGCAAAGGGTTGACTACTTTCTTCTTAATTGTAATCTATACATCAGCATTAAATAGCAGGAGTACCAGAGGTGATCGCAGAGTCCAAAGGCTAGTGCAGAAGCCACAGCTATTATACCTGGATATACTCTTGTCATAACTAAAATACTGATGGAAACAGGTTTAATATGGCTTTTCTGTGTAATCTTATAACATGTTTTGATTTTTTTGTGAGGCTATAGCTAACACAGCCACCTTGATCACTTTAAGTCTGCAGTGCAGGACACCTTCCCCCAACTCTCAGCTTTCCTTGTGCTTGCCCTGGCATTTATATGGCTGCATAGAGAGCCAGGCTGTGGAACTGATGTAGCTTTCAAAAAAAAAAAAAAAAAAAAAAAAAAGAAAGAAAATCTTTTTTTCTTCTGTTTGTCTTCCAAAGGATCAGTTTCTTTTCAGCAGCGACATAGCAGCACAGATTTAAGTCGGATTAAAGTTAGCATGTAACTGTGACTTGACCTGTCATCCAAGCATACCAGTGGGTGTGGGAAATAGATTTTTATTTTTCTAGGGTTTGCTTTATTTCTGTTTTCCTTTCATCCCTTGAAAGAAGGGCTCACATCTGAGGGTGACCATTTGGACACAAAGGGCCAAATTCAACAAAGTGGACTCCAGAGGTATTATGTCCTATACAGCATATCTGTTCTGTGGAATTTCTTAAATTTATCTGTGCTAGGAAGATTTTTTTGCTTATGAGTTCCATTGTTGAGAATTTATGGATTGGTTTCCCTCAGCAATTTTCATATTAGCTTCTATTTGGCCATAACTCTCAAGCAGACAACATACCAGCATCTGGGTGCGGATGACCTGATATAGCCTCTTCAGATGTGAAGTTGTTGTATACCAGAAAAACTTAATCATTCTTTTTCTGCCTTCTTTAATTTGCATAAGCATAATTAGAAGATGGATTTGCTTTAACTCTTCCCCCACCCCTTATTGCAACAGGCTAGGCAAGTTCTTATTTGCATCTACAAAATATGCTTGGGAAAGATGAAAATTATCTTTGCCTTAAGTGCAGTGCTCAAAAAGACTCTGAGCTTCCAGACAAATCTATTTTATGTCAAAAATTTAAAGTTAGCTAACTATTTTATAGTAAATATTACCAATCAGTATGCAAGCTGCCTATGAATTTTGTAAGAATTATTTCAAATATTAAAATATTCTGATACTTTATATATAATGTTTTCTATATTATAAAGTAGAAACGGCTAAAATAGCAGCTCTTATTATGTTAATATGGCTTAGGAGTTAATGGACAGATTCTGCAAACACTGAGCTTAGGACCTAATTTTATATTACTGTGTCTTGACATTAAGTTGGAACATTCATTGTAGAAGGTATTGCTGTTTGTGTTTTCAGGACAGAGCTCTAAACAAGGTGTTCTGAAACCTATTGCTTAAAATTGTGTAGAGTTTCTTTTTTGTTTTCCCCTGCTGCAGGTGTGATGGACAGGTAGCAGAAGATTTCACTTTGATATCAGGGAATCAGAATGACCGAGTGCTTCCTGCCTCCCACTAGCAGCCCCAGTGAACACCGTCGGGTAGAACACAGTGGGGGTCTTGCTCGTACTCCCAGCTCTGAAGAAATCAGTCCTACAAAATTCCCTGGATTGTACCGCACCGGTGAGCCTTCACCACCTCATGACAGCTTGCATGAGCCTCCAGATATAGTATCTGATGATGAAAAGGAGCATGGGAAGAAGAAAGGAAAATTTAAGAAGAAAGAAAAAAGAAGTGAGTAGGCAACTTCTCTTATTTCATGCTTATAATTCCTCTTTCTCTCTTTCTTTCTCTCTCAAAATTGCTTAATATTCCCGATGGATCTTGTTTAGGTGTGAAGGAAGTTAACTTGTACAAACAGGCTTTGTGCAATACCTGTTTCTCTTCCAAAAAACCCCACACCTTAACCAAAAAATGGATTTGGTTTTTGTTGCGCAGATACAGGTGCCAAGCATGTGCCCAGAATTACCAATAAACATGTTTATCCAAAATCTTTAATGGTGCATTGGTAATTGCCTGGCATGGGTTTTTTCTAATCTCATTATCTGTTCACATTCTAAGTGGAGGTTTCCAAGTGTATTTCCAAATAGATGCTTTTTGAAATTGTAGCTGAGGTGCTAGCTAAAATAAAAATGCAAGTTTGACCTGAATTTTGTACTTTTAAATTTGGAAGAGTCTGTTTCAACAACTTTGACCCTTCTCAGTTGTGTCTCCCATATTCAGAGTTTGCTATTGTATACCGTCTCAAGTTTCCATGTGCACACTGCACCATTATTTGAGGAGCAATAAAATCTGTGTCTTTTTTTTCTCTAGCTTCTCAGTTCAGTCTGATCATGCAGTTTCCTCTGGCAGTGCCTAAGTATTATTGCAGAGTTCAAAAATGTGCAATCCAGCATTGAGATCTGAATTTACTAGAACCGACAGTAAAGGTTAGAAGAAAGTAAAGCTTTGACTGTAGAATCTATTCTTTGTCAGTGTATCAGTGTCCAGAATGGAAGTTTTCATTTAAAAAGCATACTCCTCCTCCAAAACAACAGAAGAGAAATCTTACTTCCCACCTTTAGATTTGTGCAGAAAATTTTGGAAACATGAAATAGTTTTTATTCAACAGAGTTTTTCTACATATTCAGAAAGAACAAAGGACTTGGAAATACTGAACTGATACTGAGCACTCTCAATACCAGAAAGATCCTTACTGTCCAAGTCTCTGAAACCTAAATATTACAGCCCAAATGTTAGTACTTTTTTAACTGATGTTTGTTTTAGCGAAATTTCAAAATAATGTTCATCTTCTACAATGCCTGTATCTCTGATGTCTGGAAGTTCTGGATACCAGTGTAGCTTGCCACTTCTTATGTGTGAAATTTGGAAGATCAAAACCAATGAGACAGCACACAATATTCTGGCGTGTTAGGATGAATATGGTGACTATTTGTAATATGCATGCACTTATTTAAATAATTACTCTTTAAGAACTTGCTGCCACTGCACTGCTTTTAATCAAACCTGTTTCCTGGAATGCATGATTTGTTTCTACCACAGTTTAGAAGAACTATTGTTACTAACAAAAGACTGTGGGCATCAAGGATACTGTAACTCAAAAATATATTATCCTCCAGTTAAAATCAACAGTTTAAATTCCTGCAGGTTTTAAGAAAACTGATTCTTTAGGTTTTTTCCTAGTGTAAGCAACATTAACCTAATACAGAAAATTGGATTGGTGATGAAAATTTGGTATTGATTGGATGGGTCTAAATTCAGGCTATTAGAACCTGTTTTCTTCTTTGCAAATCAGCTTTCTGTTATAACTTTGGATTAAATACCTCTAAATTTGGAATTGTTAGAGGTCAGCATTATACATAGTGTGGGTTTCTTTGTGGTGTAATTCTGCATGTCTCATGGTGATAATCTAACTAAAGCCTGAAGAGGAAGAATGCTTCTTCAGCAAATGCATGCAGGTCTGTGCACATTAGCACTGTAACAGCTTTCTTCCACAAGTGGTTACAGCACATTTTACAGCTGATTTAAAGCAATTTTTGTTACTTAAAAGAAACTTCAAAGGTATGAAAAATCCTCAAGAACACAAAAATGCAAAATGTAGGAAGAATCAAATTCTCTCTTGCAGCTGTAATATAAAAAGCATTCAGCATTTCTTAGCCCTAATATAAGTACGTGATATAATTGCCAGTCAGGTATAAGGGTAAGTTACATACAAAGCTTTCAGTATCTCTTGCACAGTCCAAAAATGGTCATTATTGTAAATATACCCCAAACAGACATTTTACTTAAGTAAATGACAGGGGCTCTTTACAGTTGCTTAACATGGTTGATTTTAAGCCTTCCCCTTCCAGCTTCGCCTTTTGTTATTCCTTCCATACTTTTGATTCTTCACTTTCTTCCAACTTTTAAATTTTATTGCATATGTTCAGATTGTTTCTTTTCACTTTTCTGGCCAGCTGCTTTGATTTTGGACAATATGCAACCTGCTGCAGTCATGTAGTTTGGGCTTTAAACAAATATAATTGAACATTTCAATGAGAAAAAGACAAGCATTGATATTAAATTGTGACAGAGTGAATGTTTGTTGAACTTAGAATATTAGTGAGTTAATGACAAGGTCATCCAAACTCCTGAAACTGTATGTAACTTTAATCCTACAAAGATTTTGGGGTATTTTAATAATACTCTAAAAGTAAACTTCAGAAATGCCTGAACAGCAGGAGGGTGTGTGGAGAGGGAAGGACAAATATCCCAAGGTTACTCATTTTAGTTTTTCAGGTAAATCCTTTTTGTTGGAGTAATATACTCTTAGCTTCAGCATTATTACTTATTTCAAAAAAGCATTTTTGTATGCTAGGAAGGGATCTTTTTTCCTATGTGGATAATATAATAATTTGATCTTTTTCATGTTAATGGCAATAAACTAATAGTACACAGCAATTATCCTGGGGGGGAAGTTCAAAAAATTTTTTGGAGGTGATAGAAAATTAAATGAAATATTGGGGTTTTCATGTGGAATGACAATTACTGGAAAAAAATTTCAGCCACTGATTTCTATTCTCCACTCCTCTGTGACAGTCTGAGTGTTGATTAGGTGTGGAGCAAGTTAGATTAGGGGACTTCTTAGGGTTTAAAATTAGTTTTCTTTTTACTGGGATAGTTTTAACTCAGATCTGTTTCCTGACTCAAAACAACCTTTGTCCATGCAAGAACTTGTGCTGTGGCAGAGTGCGAGCAAAAAGAGATTTATTTTTTTTGAAGCAGTAATGTTTTATATGAGACAGTGACCAGAGTAATTGATTTTTTAAAAAAATTGTTAACCTTCTGTCAGTAATCACATGTTGATAAATTCATAAAATACGCAGTTCCTTGCAGAAGAAAAAGATTATGAGTAATACTTAAGAAGAAAAAGCTATTCTACCCGTTACAGTTTCTGTGGATAGAGAGTCTGTATGTAGGTAGATCTTACTCTGCGTATTTGTTTTACTTCTGTGATTGATACCGTTGGACAGGATGGGTTCAATATGCAGCTAGGATTTTTTGTTTAGAGTAATTTTAATTTTCTCTGTATAATTCTTGGGAAAATGGAGAATTGGTTGAATTGTAAACTAAACTATCTTGTGAAAGGACAGTAGTATCATTGGTATGAACTCTTCTGAAATTTTCAGGAAATATTTTTGAAGACCAAATCGCTAATGTGTTGGGCAGGGGGGTCCTATACGTTCTTTTGGGATGTAGATGAGGGCTGAAATATTCCTACTGTTAACTTGGGGACCTGCTCCGAACAATCTTTGGTCCAACTTGGGTGTTAACCTTTATCTTATTCCACTGAGTTGCGGTTCTAGCGATGTGCAACTCTCTGCTAGGTACCACCAGGTGGAAGATACCAGCCTATTCTCTTTTCCATCATCTTATGGGATTTTTCTCCAAAATAATTTCTGCTCAGGAAGTGTGGACATCCAGCAACCATGCAAAAGCTCTAATAGTATTTCCAGCTGTAGAGGAATGATATGATAAGTTGTCTCTGTGCTTATGATCCTTCATTTCTGTGCAGAGTGCTAACGGAGATGGACTCTACAGTAGCAGTGGATATGACATGTCTATGGGGGAGATCTGTTAGAAATTGTAAGGAGGTCATTGTCATCCTACAAAATAACCAAGTAGCTGCTATTACAAACAAAACATTATTTTTACTGATCTGGTGTGTGGAGAAGCTCTGAATACAGTTTCTAGATCTACAGAATAAGAAGTTACTAGAATTTTTCTACCCCTGATAAACATTAGAGGCTTTTCCCATCAAGGTTTATCTTTCTGTGTTGCTACATACTATTCTACTGACAATTTACAATGTATATCTATATACTACTGTGTATTTATTGAGGAAAGTACCATTTGCAAACAGTTTAAAGGTCTGCCTTTCAATGCCAGTAATTATTTTAAATCAAACTAAAGTAAAGCAAATTTCATATTTCAACTTCATTTGCTCTCCTCGTGTAGTGCTGCGCAGTAACTGAATGCAGAACTTGTTTGGGAGTGCTGTGCTCACATCAGTGAATTGAATGTATTCTGAAAGCAAACTGATAAAATTGAAAGTTGGATAGTAAGTGTTGGTAGTGTCTGTAAGTTTGAAGTTTCTTTTAATAAGTACATCTTGTGGTTGAGGAGAGCAAATAGAAGCCATCTACTCAATGTCAATATGCATCCATGTGTTTCTTACCATTTTATTTAGAAATGGTATACAAGTCGATGGCAATCCCTCTGACTTATTGAAATAGGTAACTAATGCTAGCATTGCACATCAGTCCATATAGCCATACTTGACCTGCTAATTCTTCCATATGTAAAAGTGATCCATGTTTTACAGATGCATGCAAATTTCCCCAGGGAGCCAAAATCAGATGTAGAGGTATAAATGACTTAATAACTCATCAGAGACCTGATGTGCAAAATCTGTCTTGTGGTAGGTTTCATAAGTGGCAGTTCTACGTAATGCAATCCTTTGTGTTAACAGTAAATACTATAGCATGAATTTATAGCTTCATTGTAAGAGTGCAGAAGTATTCCCAAGTATGCAGACTGACAGAAACAGTGGCCTCACTGCATGACAAAGCTTTTAAGCCTGTAAGTTATTTTTTTCCAGAGTAACACTGAAATTTTTTTTTAATTATTATTTTTAAAAGAGGTTTTCATAATTTTCAGTAAGTTAAGGGCTATACTTGCAGCATCACATGTAAAATAACTGCAGTGAAGGCACACTTGTGGAAGGTCTAACGAAGCCCAAGCAAGGAGCTGGTAGATAGTCCAGTCCTTATGCCAGTGGAATTGGAGTATTTATTAAATTAGCTCTGGTCTTACATAGGTACAAGGAAAAGTCATTGGCATACATTAGAGTGATGGAGAAATGCTGACTATTAGTACTAGAAGTCCTGAGGAAACAGTGAACAGAAATACCAGTTTACTAACAGTAGGTAATACTTCTTTTCACATTTAAAACTACCTGACTTGTCAAGTGCTTTCAGTAACTTTTCTTCTGTATAAATTTAGGTTGTTTATATTTCAATATATTGCATCACTGGTGAAAGGGATACAGTAATTTTATGACCAGAAGTATGGTAAAGAAAATTGGTCTGCTCTGAGGTACATACGAACCCCCTCTTGCTGTGGGTGAGAGATTCTCTGTGAATCTGTGATTTGTATATATTTCTAAACTTTGTTGACTTACATTACTGAGACAAATTAAAATGGGCTGGATTTGTATTTAACTTGCTCCTTCATGTCTTCTCATGAAGTCAAGAAATACCAGTTTCAGTAATGTGCTATTGCTCATGTTACATTACCACAGATCTAGAGAAGCACCAAGGTTTGGGTTGCAACATGGAGTGTTGAGACATGTAAGGCAGGTGCCCTGTTTGTTGGTGACACTGACCTCCAAGCTTGGGTCCCCTGTGCTGACCCTATTCCTAGTGTGTGTGGGGGAACCCTACGCTGTTTAACTGGGAGCTGTTACAGTGACTGAGCAGGAAAGATTGAGGGCAGATTTTTCTGGGCTGTCTGGTGAAGGTCTGGCTTTCTGTTTGGAAATTACATCTGTGAACCCCATTTGGAAACTCAGTGCCAGCCCCATCTCATTCTCACAAAACACAATGGTGATGTGTGCTCCTCCTTTGTCCTGTAGCTGGCGCATCAGCAGTTCTTTCCGTATCATAGTGATATTTGAATCCTTGAACGCTTAAATGCGTTTCCTTACCCATTTCTGATTTTACAAAAAGTTTACAAGAAGAGTGAATGATGGCATAGCCAGTAAACTGGGAGCATGAGACCTGGTTGCTAGTAGTCCTCCAGTTAACAGTTGCATTTTTATATTAAAATTCACTTGGCCAGGAATAGTGCTACAATCTTTCTTCATCTTCTATGAAGGTGCATGTTTGGTAGTCCTAGGGAAGAGTCCAGGATGGGAAGGGTGAGCTGGTCAAACAATTGTAATTATTTTATGGCAGTTCCATGCATTAATACATTTCCTATGTTTATTTGACTATTAAAAGCTACCTTCTACAGAGCAGCCAAGGAGGCTTCAAACTAAAGACAGCTCCTTGGATGTGCTGAAATAATGCTGAGAAACTCTGCAGCCTAATACAGTTTAGAATTGGAAGAGTAAAAGGCTGAATATTGCCTGGTTCTTTTGCACAAGATCTTTCACCTGTAAAAATTACAGTTTATAATCTCATCCGTGATGCTCTCCCTTATAATCTAAGGGGTAATTTTCCACCACCCAAAACTATTCACGCAGGAAGAGCACTTGGCTGTCAGTGTGCCTCCTCACTTGGGCAGAGGCACTGCCTGTAGGTAGTGGAAGAGTCTCAAAGGATCCGAATAACTGGGGCTTCACGCTGAAGCAAGAGCTTGCTGCCCACTGCCTTGGGGGACACAGCTGGTGCAAATGGCATGTGAAATGTCGTCTTTGTTGACGAGGTTTCAGGCTTACTTTTCTTCTGTGGGGTACTGCATATTTAAAATCACAATTAATTGAACTGGAAGTTGTGTTGGTTTGTATGTTGTTGGGTTGGTTGTGGGGTTTTTTTTATTTGTAATCCACCTTTAAAGATTTCCTTGTTCTTGCCTGAAGGATAGGCAGGGCTAGCTGCGGAGGTGTAGTTAGTTAAAAGCACTGGTGCGCATTTCAGATGGCATTTGGTGTTTTGCTGCTGAAACAGCGTACTCTGCCCATGGATTTGTTTGAAGCTCTTGCATATGCTTTTTAAGGCAAATACACAACTTCACTGACAGGTATTGTGCTAATGTTAGTGGAATTGTTTTATTTGTCTAGTGGAAAAGTAAGCGTGTTTGGGCTCTTTTTTTTTTGGTTTTTTTTTTTTTGGTATTTTATTTGAGGCTGAAACTTTATTTTCATACATATCTTAAAATTCATAATATTGTGGAAGGGGATTGGGGAGTCAAGTGGCTGAAGATTAGTTCGTTCTTAATAGAAGTTTGTTAGACTTACATGTATGTAGTAGATGATCCTTAACAGCGACTCTTATACTGTTGATTACAGGAACTAGAGAAGTTGCCAGACAGTTGTTTTTATTTTGCATTTCCTTGACTATTAGATGGGAAACTAGCCCATAAGATGGACATTGCCATTATGAGTAAGTATATAAAGTATTAATTGTTTAGATAATTCAGGAGCTGTGTGGCTTATCTTTGATGTCATTATGCAACCATGATTTAATCCTTGTCCACTTAATTGTGTAACAACTAAAGAAAACCTTCTGAAGAGTCAGGCAGGTGCTATTTTTTAATTCATGTTGCTGCTTCTCTTTCCTCTTTACATATTACTACTTATTCTTTCCCTGTTATAATATGCTATCTAGAAACTAAACAGACTTACAGCTGTCCTCTTGCCTTTTCCTCCTTTGCTTAATAGCGGAAGGTTATGCTGCATTTCAAGAGGACAGTTCCGGTGATGAAGCTGAAAGTCCTTCAAAGTTGAAGCGGTCCAAGGGAATACATGTCTTCAAGAAACCCAGCTTTTCCAAGAAAAAGGAAAAGGATTTTAAAATAAAAGAGAAGCCCAAAGATGAAAAACACAAGGAAGACAAACACAAGGAAGACAAACATAAGGAGAAGAAGTCAAAAGACTTAACTGCAGCAGACGTTGTAAAACAGTGGAAAGAGAAGAAGAAAAAGAAAAAGCCAATTCAGGAGACAGAGATACCTCAAGTGGATGTTCCAAGTCATAGACCCGTGTTTGGCATTCCTTTGTCTGATGCGGTAGACAGGACCATGATGTATGATGGCATCCGCCTGCCAGCAGTTTTCCGTGAATGTATAGATTACGTAGAGAAGTATGGCATGAAATGTGAAGGCATCTACAGAGTTTCAGGTACTTGGGGCACACTGACACGCAGGTTCCTGAGGTCTTTACTTGCAATTTTCATATTATTATACCGTTTTCACCACGTAGAGACTCTGTTTATAGCTGCATTGATTTTAATTATCAAGAAGATAATCAGGTAGCTAAAGTTAAGCAAACCCATAGGTCTGAAGTACCAGAAAATTGCTAGTATGGTGGTACTGCTTAATGGCAGTAAAAATATGCTTGTTTTGGCCTTTTGTGATAGGATAGTAACGATGAATAAAATGTGTTAGTATGGCTAGCTTGTATTTTTTTACTTCTGTATTAGAAATGCAATGCTAGTTGATTGCAAAAGCAAAGATGAGATATAACCATTTTATTACTTAAGCATTCCACTAAGTTGCTTTTTCCAGTTACTTCCATTGTATGATTTTTTTTCCTTAAAAAACTTTTTTTGAGCAAATACACTAATAAGCAGAAAAATGCAAGTTTCACTATTTAAGCTTAACAACAGTAGGCTAATTAACCATGGTAGTTGTGTAACACTAGCTTACATAAATGCAACATCAGAACTGTAGTCACGTTAAACAGAACAGTCCCTTTATTTGTGACCTGCAGCTGCTATACAACTCATGTAAGTACTTCTGTGGGTATGTTTAAGGGAGCAAGAACAAGTGAGAAAAGGACTGTGAGGAAAAGCATTTTAAATAAGTTGCCTAGCACTGTAGAACAGTAGTGAAGTGATTTTAAAGGCTTCATTAAGCTGTCTTCATGCTGTTGATCTGCATGGCATTCGGTAAGCGTGCATAAATACTGCAGCAGCTTAAGCTGTTTCTTCATCTTGCCTATTGGGACATTCTGGTTGAGTGTTTTTTCAAGACACGATGTGTTGCAAAGTTTCATGGAAGAAGGTGTGTTTCTGTAAAGCATTTTTGATGTTTGTGCTTTCTAGGTGTTCTCCAGTGCAATAGCACCCTCTTGTGTGTGTAAGATTATTTAAATTGAGGGCTCAGACAATGATTGCAGTGGCTTAACCACCTACCTGCTGTCGTGATAACTAAGACATGTAACTGAGCATATTTTACCTGGCATTTACCATGGGCTGAGTACAGCCAGTTTTGCTTATTGTGTGTGAGCCAGACCATGGCAGTGCACTGAGTTGGTGTAAACCAAGTGGGTGTTTGAGCTTTAAGAATGAAATTTCCCTGAGTTTGGGAAGATTACAATGTCACTGAGTTATAAAAACACCTTACAGAAAAACTTGGCTGGGTTGAATAATTATGTGAACACCACTTTTATTCATGCAGTGTCTCAAATCAAGAATCCTGTGTGAGATTCCTCCACTGAGGAGGGCCAGCTGGAAGTCTGGAAACTAAAAAGTGTAGGTTTTGTTTTGACAGAGGGAAGCTGTTATAGGTAGAACTTGTTCCGCAATATTTGAATTAACATATTTGCTACTTGGTTTAGGGCTGTATAATGGAACAGCCTGAAAGATGCTGACTGCAAATACACAACTGATCTTATGTTCCCCCCACCCTTCCTTCCTCACCCCATTTTATGTTCCTTGATGCAAGGGAATGCTGGAGACAGTTCTGATTCAGAGCTTCAGCAGTGCTGTGTTTTTGCTTCACAGTAGTAGTCAGTGCTTTTAGAAGCAGTGATCATGTAATTTTTCAGTCATGATTTTAACTTTGTTCCATGTGGATAATCTTTAAAAGGTTTTCCTCAATTGGCTTAAATTGTAAGGAGAGGTGAAATAAATGCATCTCAAAAAAAAAGTTTAAATATGACTATTATACATTTACAGTCGAAGATTTCTCTTAATTCTTGATCTAAATATTTTAAGGAATAAAATCAAAAGTTGATGAGCTAAAAGCAGCCTATGATCGAGAAGAATCTCCCAACCTGGAAGAATACGAGCCCAATACAGTAGCCAGCTTGCTGAAACAGTACCTACGAGAACTGCCTGAAAACTTGCTTACCAAAGAGCTAATGCCCCGCTTTGAAGATGCTTGTGGAAAGAGCACAGAAACTGAGAAAGTTCAGGAATGCCAGAGGTTGCTGAAAGAGTTGCCAGAGTGTAACCATCTCCTAATTTCTTGGCTGATTGTGCATATGGACCATGTTATTGCAAAGGAACTGGAAACAAAAATGAACATCCAGAATATTTCTATAGTGCTCAGCCCTACTGTTCAGGTACGTGCACCACACAGCAAGTGTTAGAGCAGAACTTCAGCCCAAGAAAGACTTTGTGGGAGTTCTCTTGCAGGTGGGAATCAGGTACTGTCTGATACAGTTAAGCTAAATTACAGCTTCTCTTTATACCTTGGGAACCTAAAATGCTGGGAAAGGGGGAACAAAAGACTTTCTGGATGTAAGCTTGCTTACTATGAGTCTGATATTGGGTTACTATGAGAGTATTGCAAAGACTGCTGTCAGGGTTTTAATTCTGTTGTGAACAGAAGTAATTTTAATGTTGAATTTGTCCAATAATTCAAGTAGATACACAATTTCTGTGGGCTTTTGATTCAGTGATATTTTAGGGAAGAATATATTGTTGCTTAATTTTAATATCAAGCCAATGAACCCTGTCCTGCAAATAGATCTTCCTGGTGCAGTAATGACTTTGGTATAATGGCTTTGGCGTCTGCAGTCAAATGGCTGGGGAAAAAAACCTGACTTCTTAGTTTTCCAATAAGATTTTGTGTTTTCTGGATTGATTAATTCCTTAATAAAGATCTTGGATATATTTAATTTAAATACAGCTCGGAATTAGTCCTGTGCATAATGGAAACATGGCATTATTGGGTGTGGGTCTTCTAGAAGAAAACCCACACTTTAGAAAAGCTTGGCTTTATAGTTAAGAGTCTAGGTGGAGGCTCAGTAGTGAAAGGGCTGGGTATTATCCTTGGCTGTTTTGCTGTGCCAGACACTTTCTAGATAACAAAAGAAGTAACAATTCATGTAAAACAATGCAGGCCCAATCATATTTTGTTGTTAAGTAGATTTTAGCAATTAAAATGCAGGTAGTGACAGAACTCTAACCTTTCTTTCAGGATAAATTTTTGAATTGTAGTGGAAGTTACAGTATCAAAATAAATACTTGCTTCTGTCTCATGTTAAAACAAGGAATACAGTAGCAGCTCCTTTCAAACTCCTTTTTCTACTATATTAAATCATCTGAGAGAGAAGTTGCAGAAAACACTTACAGGTTAGGGGAGGAGAGAGAAGGTAGCTAGCAGCCAGCCATAGCACAGTATGGCTGGTGTCCCTTTTACCCATTGCTGTCACTAACTATGTTTACATGAGTAAAAAGAAAGATTTTAATATATTCCTTTATCTACCAGTGATGGAAATAATTGTGGTAGGTTAAGATGTGTGAAAATTCTGAGTCGAGTTTAGCATAAAAATGCCTCAGATACACAGGTGAGAGAGACAGTGAAGTGATTCCTTGCGGCCAGCACTGTGTCATTTAAAGTCTCATTTTTAATCCAGACTTTAATCTCTTAGGACAAAATAACATGACTACAACACACAGAAAGGCATACCAAAGGCTGTTCTGTTTCTGGAGAAAGATACTGTGCTTCACAGATAAAAGTGATGTGAATAAGTCATCTTAACCAATACTTTTTCCTTTCTTTACAGATCAGCAACCGTGTCTTGTATGTGTTTTTTACACATGTTCAAGATTTCTTTGGCAATGTGACCCTAAAGCAGGTGACAAAACCTCTTCGCTGGTCAAATATGGCAACAATGCCAGCACTTCCAGAAACACAGGAAAGCATAAAAGAAGAAATAAGACGACAGGTTGGCAATTACTTTAGTCTTTTTCTGTTTATCTTTGCCCTGGCTTTTATGCATTCAGCAGTAAATTCTCCTAAGCTTGTAACATACTCTGTAATTCCATCACAATTATCCTGTCAGTGGAGACCATTGGAAAGAGACTGGTGATATTCTTGCCCATTTTATGTGCGGAAAGGTGTTATGGTCTTATGGTTATAGCCATGTCTTTCGTGGAGTGCTTTGCTATGTAGTTCAATAGTTTTCTCGTGGGAGGAAGGGTAGGAGAATGTGGTAAAGAGAGTGGTTTCTTTAATATTGCTCTTCAGCTAGTTATAGATTGTGTGCTGAATGTATGTTAACACTTGTTGGTCAACATGTCAAGCTTTGAAAACCAGAACTCTAAGCCTGTTGCCAGGAAGCCAAGAAGATTTTTCCTTTCAGCCTGCCCTGCTATGATATATTAAAGACACTGATTTCTCTGGCAATATTTCTAGGAGTTCCTACTGAACTGTTTACACAGAGACTTGCAGGCAGGGATAAAAGACTTATCCAAAGAAGAGAGACTCTGGGAGGTGCAAAGAATTTTAACAGCTCTTAAGAGGAAACTAAGAGAAGCTAAGCGCCAGGTGGGTAACTTTTCTATTTATTGGCCAAGCATCTAAGTCATGGATCCCTACTTTCTGACAACGCAGAGACACCCAGTTAGATCAAACCATGTTTCAGTATTTTTACTGCAGATTTTTTCATCCTGACTTTACATGGCTGATGAGAAATTGCATTTTCTGGTTAGCTGGCTCTCCCTAGGGACAGCAAGGTCTTCACACTCCTTCACAGCTGTTTACAAAAAAAAAAAAAAAAAAAAAGAAAAAAAAAAGATTAAAAACTTAGTGTTTGACAGAGCATTTATTCATTATATGCTTAAAACAGTGTGTCCTGGAGTACCAAGAGGAATTACTGGAAGACTCAAGGTTAACAAACTTCAGAAACATTTTTTTTAAATGCTTGTATGTCCCAGAGAAGGGACAGACCTTGCTGAAAACTTCAGACAACTGAGATGGTGATTCTAAATTTGGAAAATCATATATTAAGAAAAAATTTTTTTTACAGTAACTAGAGTGACTGGGGAAGCTGTCCTTTTAAGTGTCATTCTCTTTCTCTGGCAGGAGTGTGAAACAAAGATTGCACAAGAAATTGCTAGCCTTTCAAAGGAGGACGTCTCCAAAGAAGAAATGAATGAGAACGAAGAAGTTATAAATATTCTGCTTGCACAGGTACATGGCAGTCACTTACCTGTTTGTCTGCTGGTCTTTTCTTGTTCTGTATCTTTCAGAAATATTAAACATTCTTTTGTTCCTTCTAATGCAATGGGAAATTGCAGGCTTAAAGGGGTCTCTCTATCCATTAAAATACAAGGCTTTGTTTTGATGGTAAATGAAGTAGGGAAGGAATGCTGATTGCAGGAGTAAACCCAAAGTTGAGTAGGCTCTTGTTAACAGCAGAAAGGAGACACTGTGCAACAACAACAACAAAAAGTAGACTTTGTTGTTAATGTACTTAGAAAGCACTTTCAAATCTAACCAGTTTTAACACCTTTAACTACTTTCCTGCTGATCAAAGGAAGTAAGGCAAGTATTTTGGCTTTTTTGCCTTCCTTTGCTTCCCTCAATAGCTTTGATCTTCTCTCCACTGTACTTTCCTCCTTATATTCATCTTCAAAGATGTATAGTTCAGTTTTTCTAGTTATTTTACTGGTTAGCCAGAGCGTTCCCCTGTGATTTAAGAAAATAGGCAGCCAAACATGCCAGAATTTGGTGCATCATCTCCACAACTATTCAATACAGTGATCATCTTGAGGATTCAGAGCAGATTGCTGGTTTTGAACTTATATTTGCTTTGAGGTCTCGATGAATCAGTTCAAAGCAGGCATGCTAACCACTTGTACTGAAAGTATTTTAGAGAACAGCATCATCTCATACTTATCATATGTTCCTGTAGAAAATAAAGTCAAGGCTCTAAGTGAACTAATTGATCATTGCAGGAGAATGAGATTTTAACAGAACAAGAAGAACTGCTGGCCATGGAGCAGTTTCTGCGGAGACAGATTGCCTCAGAGAAGGAAGAAATAGATCGCCTTCGAGCAGAAATAGCTGAAATACAAAGGTAAAAGGGAGACTGCTTACACTGGAGCCCCCATCAGGCGAGCACTCATTAAAAGTACATATATGCTCTTCTGAAATAATATTCTAAACTGCACTTAAAAGCTTACCCTATGAACATCACACTTGAAAGCCACCTCTTTTTATTGAAATCTCAGCAATTTTGGACCTTTCAGGATATTTTCTGTTAGTGTAACAATGGAATTATGTTCTAAAGGAAACTAGACTCTGTGCACTAAAAAAAATCCCCCAAGGACATCACTGGTTTATCAAATAAAGCTTTGAAAGGAAATTCTGATTTTGTTTTTAAATGGTTGCAGATTAGTGGATGTAAGTTAACTCTTTTACACTGCTACAGTTCTGGCAGACCTGAGGAAGTGTTTAAATTGGAGTTTGTCATTGGTCTTTCAGTCGCCAGCAGCATGGCCGAAGTGAAACCGAGGAATATTCTTCCGAGAGTGAAAGTGAGAGTGAAGATGAGGAGGAATTGCAGGTCATCCTGGAAGATTTGCAGAGACAGAACGAGGAACTGGAGGTAAGATTTGAGTCTATTAATTAGTACTCCTCTCCTCAGTGGTTACTTGATTTAGTCTGTGCAGAGATGTTTGCGCATGTGCAAACTGGCAGTTTTGCATCAATTTTGCCTAGGCATATAGCCCACGTGCTCTGTTTTTAAATCACTGTTGTGTGGAAATCCATGTTGCAGTCTGGGTTAACAGCAAAGCTTCATTGTGCAATGCTAAGTGGCCTCCCTAAGCTACAGCAATTCTTTGTCAGGAGCCCTGACATTTGTTTTCCTTACTTAAAAGATAAAGAACAATCACCTGAACCAAGCTATTCACGAGGAGCGCGAGGCCATCATAGAACTGCGAGTACAGCTTCGACTACTGCAGCGAGCTAAATCGGAGCACCAGGTGCAGGAAGAAGAGGAGCCAGAAAAACATGGGGGTGTTTCTCAGCAGCAAAGAGACGGTGTCCTAGACACAAAAGCAGCCAAAGAGCAGCCAAAAGCAAGCAAGGAGCAGCAAGTCAAGCCATCGCCAAGTAAAGACAGGAAAGAAACTCCGATTTGATCCATCTCCTTGGATATGCATAAAATCAACTGAACTGTGCAAATTACTGTAATTTGAGTCAAACTGCACAAATTACTGCTGGCTGTGTACATTCTGTAAAGAAACTTCTCTTTTAAGCCCTGGAGACTTTTGTCTCTAATACTTGGTGGCTTCTACTCATCAGACTCAGGTGAGTTTGCAGAAGCCAGAAGAGTTTTCCAATTAGTATCAGATTATTTCAAGACTGGTTTCCTTCAGGTGAATTAAAATAATTCAGTAACAGTTTCATTTTAAACCAAAATCATTATTTACATTCATTGGAGCAGAAGTGGAAGATCTCATTTTCAGTAAATAAACAAGAACCTACCCACACTTACTAATTATTTGCCTTGTGAATCTATTCATCCTCATTCACCATTATTTCTGCTTATTAACCTAGTCACTTCTTGCTTGTGCCTTTGATACCTTTCTGATGCAGATTATATACAAGGGAGCTTTAAATTTATTCTGGGTTGGCTGAAAAGGTGGGAGACTGTGGGGTATTGTGTTTACCTAATATGCCCTTAAGCTTCATTTTTGTTCTGAGATGTACTGAATAAATGTAAAAACTTGAGAGATGTTATTTATGTCCCCGTATGACAGAAATGTTCGTCAAGAGCTATTCATGTCTTTTAGTGATGTAGGTAACCCACTTACTCATTTATAAACCACCGTCATCATACCTGTTTAAGACAGGCTGTGTTCACACTGCTGCCATATAGCCAAGAGCTTTTTTTTTTCATCCATTTAAAATGTTTCAGTCCCTTGGAGAAAACCACTGACAGATGCTTTAGGCAGCGAGGGGGATGGGTTATGTCACTTGAGGTAGATCTGCCTGACCAAGCAATATAGCATTTCCCTCTGCAGAAATGCAAGTCACTTGTGCTTTCCAGATAAGCCTGAAGAATGATGCCAACAGGAGGCACTGGGGGTTCAGCAATAGCCTTCCCTGCCCCCCTCCCCCCCTGTTGTTAACAAGCCAACAACAACCACCAGGGACTTACTTTTGGTTTGGCTGTTTTACTGCTTCTACCCATTGAAAGCCTCCATGCTGGCAGTTAAGGGCCAGTTAGTGTTTTAGATATACTCATGAGACTCATCCATCAGTTCATATGTAGACAGCAAACTCCACAGAGTGCATATAGGCTATCTTATTTTTTAATCTGGATATTTATTTTCAGCACCTGTTGGATGTGGTTGTATTCTTTATCTATTGCACTGTTGTGAATCATTGGCCATGATTTGATTTTGTACAAATAATGCTTTGATATGTTACAAAAAACAGCATAGTATTTTTTTAAAATTTGGAAAAAAGGTTTATAAACACAAATGTGGTCAGATGACAAATGTAAACTAAAGCATTATCCCTTGCCTTCGTTACATACATTTTGTATTTGCTGGCAATATTTAAACCTGTTTGTTTGTTTAATTCACACTAATTCCTATTGAATTGTCATGGATTTTTCTAATGTTCTTCAGACAAATCTCCTAATATTGGTTAACTTTTATTTTGTTAGGATTGTATTGATCAAGCAAATAAATTCAACAGCCATTTGAAAGTAGCTTCTAATTTATATACTTCCTAACGTGTAATATCTTTTTCTAATGCAAATGATAGTTAACTCTTCTTGGGTAGCTACTTGCAGTTGAGAGGTTTATATGAAAAATGAGTTCAGGCTTTCTAAATAGCTCTCCTCTGAAAGAACAGTCTGCAACCGAGTGTCATAGAAAGCTTCCATAACTCAGCTGCAGATCAAGTTTAAGATTTTAAGACTTCGCTTCTATTACTGCTAGAGATTTCAGCTGCAAAGGTAAAAACCATCCTATTTATTCACATTGTTATTTCCAACACATCTACACCATTCTTTCTCCTGCAACCATACAATGCACTTGAAGTGTGTAGATGGAGGTGGAATTGCTGCTCCTGCAGTAACATAGCAACTGTAACCAGAAATTTAGTTTCAAAACACCTGAAAGATGTCTCTAAAATTTTCTTGCACATTCTTTCAAATCATACATCCAACGATAAAACTGCTGTAGTTGAAATCGTAACTGCAAGTCAATGCTGGCCAAATCAAGCACACCCCGACAGCCCCAGGGAAGTCCCCGGCCAGGTGCCCGAGGCAGCAGCAGCCTGAGCCCTGGCTACCACCACCCCCTTGCAGGGGGCCGGGGGAGGCCATGCCTCAGCCCTTCTCCTCTGCCTCTGCCCTGCTCAGAGGCAGGTGGGGCCGGGGCAGGGCCCCCCTCCTCCTGCCCTGACAACCTCCACAAAGGGGCAGGGGCAGCTTTACTCCCACACCTGCAGTGCTTGTGGTGAAAAAGCCACACTAGCAGCTGTTTCAAAGACTGCATGCAGCAGTCGCAAATAACTAGCTGAAAAAGCCAAAGCTCATTTCAAATAAAGTGGGAAGTAATATTACAATAGAATAATCTTGAGCATGTTGTTCACATCACTTTATAAGCTGCCTTATCACTCCCAAGTGCCTTACAATGAAATCTGTGAGCTGCAGTGCTCAGGCAATCGCCTCCCATGGTGCCAACAATGCCTGCACAGCAGGCCGCTTTCACAGAGTCCATGCAAGTCTTGAACAAGCAATTTATCTAAATCTAAGTATTTTAAATACATTTAAATTGACTTAAAATAAGACGTTTTCCAACATAAAGCTTGTATGTGCCGGGTGCAGCAACAGAACCGCTTGTCAGACCCTTTGGACAAAATCCAGACTGACTTACCTTTACTGAAAGGAAGAAACAACAGGCCTGCAATGTTAGTTCTGGTGTTCTGGACTTAAAACTTTTGTGGCAGTTGAATGTGACCCGTCTGCCTTCCTCTTGAAAAATCTAAGTGTTTCCACCACAGAGCATTACTTCAGAGAAAGCAGGGGACAATGGGACAGGGGACTACGTACCTCACCTGTTTTTATAGTCCTTTTCAACACAAGCCTGGAACAGATTTTGTCAGGTCACTCAGAAACCCAAAGGAGCAAGAAGCACCATATAAACAAGTTACTGGGACTACAATGCCAACATGAATCAGGACACAAACCTGTTTTTGCCAGCAGCAGATTACTTGCATCTAACTGGAAATGTGACAGCTTTTATACTTACCAAAATACTACAACTGTACAATGAACCAACTTCAGACATCCTGATACCAAGCAGGTTTTTTTTTTTCCTCCTAATAAAGTCTTTTTACTCAGCAAAATAGCAGCCTGAAATGAACTGTTGTTGCCTGAACAGTTGAAAAGGGTGGGGGGTTTGTTTTATTTATTGAAAGATAAGGAAAAAACAAAAAAACCCAACCCCAGAACAATGAGCAGCACTCCTCTCAGATCACATCCCTACCGCAAGTCTAAAAACATCAGCGTGCATCCAATACCTTGCAGGATTCAGCTGGCCTTCCAGGTTTCCTGGGCTCTGCATTGTCCACACCAGATTTCCAACACTGGCTCTGCTTCATTCTCACAGAAGCCAAAGCTGCCTGTTGTGGTACGATTGTGAAAGGTTTCCTCTCCAGTGCAGTGAGGTACTTTGTGAGCGCTGTTGTGTAACACAGTCCTACAGGGAACCATGAGAGGTTCCAGAAATTCATCGTCTTTCATGACGAAGATAAAGGACTGCTGTACAGGAAGCTTCCACCTCCCTTTACTAATTCCAACACTAGCACTGCAGGGATTCATTTTCACCTCTGTGTCCTGTCAGATTAATGAGCTAAGTCTAATTTTTAAAATCAGCGTATTGAAGCCAAGAATTTTACACTCGACCATGTAAGACTACTCTCTTTCAATTAAAAAAAAATAAAGCATCAATCCAAATCTCTGCCAAAAAGAGGTTTGATCAAGCTTAATCTGTCAAGGTTTTAATTGTTCAGCATGCACCTCTGACTCACAGCGCTTCGTCTGCAGAGGGAAAAATGCCTCATCCAGACCAAACATGGCTTACATCCAACAGCACAAGTTCCCTACAGTGTTCTTTAAAACACACTCTGACAGCAGAAGCCAGCAACACTGTGCTCTGTACCAGAGAACAGCTGTCAGTCCTTCCTGTCCCAGGGAGACAAGGCACAGCCTGACTTGCACAGCCTTGGGCCAAGCCCCTGGCTGCTCCTCCATCCCATCACAGATATGGATGTCCAAAGCGATGCCTGTCAGACCAGATCCCTGGGGTGCACCATGCTTCCGGCTCAGTGCTGACCCTCCTGGACACAATGGACTGCTACCAAGTTTCGTCCAGAGTTTCTTGTGTTGCTGACTGTCTTCACAATGTGAGCAAGAAGGCCTGCCAAAGGATTAGGTTGCAAAGCGTATGGTTTTAACCAGACAACCCCACTCCCATGCACTGGAAGAATTCCCCATCTAAACTGCAAAACACAGGAGTTCTCAATACAGTGAAGTTACGGCTGAGGGCAGTGAGAGCAGCCCTTGCTCCTGCTGGCATGCCCCATGACCTGCCCTGGCCCTACCCTGACTATAGAAGAGCCATAACAGTAGCTGACAGCCCTTCTACAGCTTCTACTAACCGTATCCAAAAGGGGGGCCTGTGGGGAAGAGGTGGGCAGACATCAGGAAAAAGGCCAAGACCAAATGTCGCTGCATCCTAAAACTTCTAAGGCTGTTCCTCAAGTCATTGTGACTTGTCAGCTGACTCCTCTCTAGAACCCCTAGATGCTCCCCCACAGCCTCCCCTGTCAGGGCTGCTCCATCCTCCAAAGCAGGAATGCACCAAGGCCACTGGAGAGAGACTAATCCACTGTGAACTGGGGCTCGTCAGCGTAGGCCTTCCCCTTCCCAAATCCCCCTTCTCTGCTGGACTCCCAGGTCCAGGAGAGGAACTGCAGCACTGCCCGCGTTGCCCACAGCCTAAAGCTCCCCTTCAGAGGGGGAAGGGAGCTGGCAGCACAGCCTTACGTAGCTACAGCTCAGCAGACGATTGGGGAAGTCAGCAGTCTAAGCCTTTTGATTTGACAGACAGGAGTATTGCATCTGAGATTCCTGCACCAAGGAATGCCATTTACCAGTGAGCAAGAGGTCCACCTGGGAGTCCTGATGAGCTCCTGCTGCTACACCCTCCCTTACACAGAACCTCACCCCGGTACTGTGGGCCACTGCCTGTTTTATCACAGTGCGGGGCCTTCAGGTAGACAAGGGCAGGACATCTCTGCTGCCAGTACTGCTTATAGGAAACAACACTGTCAGGCACAAAAATCCAGGAGGTGACCAAAAAAAAGAAAGAAAAACAAAACAAAATACAAAACCCCTCAGTCAATAGACCAGAAGAAACAACTGTGAAATAAATGACCAATACAAGAGAAACAGCCCAGCCCCCATTTGAACCTTGGTTGTCACCTTACTCAAAACAAGTTTATCTGGGTTCTTACCCAGGAAACCTGGACTGACTAAAAAATAACTGAAATTTCTTTTGATGTTCAAACAGTGCACCTCTCCTCCTCTCAGCAGCCTTGTAAAAAACATGCAGAGAAGTGTGCTCAGTAACCTTCACTTTTCACAGTCATGATTTAAAACCACCTGCAGGTAATCCTCTTAAAACATTTCCCATACAGAAAGATTACCACACCTCTGCAGAAATGGGTCATGGTATTTCAAGCAGACCATGACGGGAGGGCTGTAAGATCTTTAAACATCTGTTTACTTGTCTCTGCTAAATCACTCTGTACTTTAATTGGCTAGATGTAGTCCAACCTCAACAGCAAGTGAACCCTAAAACAATCCTATTACCTTGGGCTCTTTATTTATTTTTCTGATCTAAATAAAGTAAAAGTTAAGTAAAACTAAAAGGCAGAGTCTGAAAGCACTTGGGGTTGGGGGTGGAGAAGATCATGCACATTTTAAATGAGCTTTCCTGTCAGTCTTAAAAATTTAAGGCAGTCTATCAGTATGTCCTAACTCTGCATATAAAGAAAAGATTAATCACTTTAAATGTACTTTCCATGTTTTCTGAATGCCAGCACAAATAGAAGATGAGCCTTTCCCATCAGCATCAGAGAGGGGAGAAGTGACATGAAAGAACAAGTGGAATACAGAACCAGCTTTTGTCCATCTGCCTGTCTCAGACTCCTCTTCCCATCCTACCAAGACAGAGAGGTCCCCAGGCTGAAATCAGGTCAGAAAACATGAGCACTGCACACGTTTCCACACCAAAGGACAAGGGAACAAAAGGAGACCTTGCCAGTGGGAAGGAACCCAATCAAAGCGTCAGAGTGTGCCTGAGCCAAAGGACACACTTTGCCATTCTTCCCTCTCTGCCCATCCGCTACCAATTCAAGTCAGCCATCTCTGAATGCTGACGTCCGACAGCACAAGAAAATGGGGCAAGCGCTAACAAGTACGTAACAAGTAACTGAGGAGGTATGATCCATTGACTGAACATGGCCAGACCTAAACCTGCACAGGAGGGTTGCCAAGCCCATACAAACATTTATTTCAGCTGGGCTGAAATTAGCCTGCTGTTCTGCAGTCCTAATGAACATAGGATCTTGTCCATAGGGCCAGGCATTTGTGCAACAGCCATGTGGGACATTCAAAACAGCAAAAACTGGTTTCCAAGTGTCAGTCATATCTTAAAAACAGACACTTGCCAGTTTTATTGGCATGAGATCTGCATGAAAGTGTGGTAAGGAAATGGCCCTACCAAATCCTGACGGGTCTCTGAGAAGGAACAACTGAAGACAGAGAACCTGCTGTGAAAAACTGCAAGCAGGAGAAACGCAGACAGCACTGTAACCAGGACATAGGAAAAAAGGGATTTCCCATGAAGAAGCTCCAAGAAGAGTGAGCCAGGAGATTAAATGGAATACAGTGAAAATTGCTTGTGAAGGACTGATTTGATATTCTACCAGGAAGGTGGCCGGTAGAGCTATGATACTGCTTTTGGGAAACCATGGACCAACAGATGATGATTCAGGAGCCACCTCATTTTCTGCTCAAGAAATCCTGACCAAGAGAGAAATGAATTGAGATACAAAGCTCAAATCTTTCTTCAGGGGAGACACACACAAGGGAATTCACCAGGATCTTTGGCAGTGTTCCCAGACATTGCCCCCCAGAAAAAACAGCTCCTTTTTTCACTACTCAGAACTGAGATACACATTTCCCCAAACCCCATATCCTTAGGGACAAGCTGAAGCTTGAATTACTGACCATCACTAACACTGCCAGCATGAGAAGATTCCCTATCAGAGTTCAGCAATAGAGACCACATCCCTCAGGCTGTAGATCAAATGCTCTTGGGCAACACTGAGAATAAAGCAAGTCTTTCCTTCCCTTTCATTCTTGGGAATCACCAAATGAAGCAGAGAAGAGGCAGACAGATCTGTGACATGTTGGGTGAAGGAAAAAGGAGAAAGACAGCAATTTCTCCTCTTCCCTGAAGATGATCTTTATTTGTTACATGTCAGAGGAATTCAGGTACTCTGCAACTGAAAACACTCAGTCTTCCTCAGGAAAAGCCTCAAACTCTCCCTCAAATTCACAGGCCTGCACCAGTGTTGAAGAAATACAGAACAGAGAGAAAGAAGGCATCTGGAAGATGTGTCTCATTTTTCAGCTTAAAGGTGTCTTACCCTTAAATAACTAGAAAATACCTAAGGAGATCAGATATAATCCTTCATTTTACTGGACTAGTGGAACAGTATGTTAGTACAGTAACAAAATTAGATTGGGATGTGTTCATTCTGGACTCCAAACACTAGGATTTCTTTTAAGTCCCAGTACTCCTCCAGTGAATACTGCACTCCATTCACAGTTAGAAGATGACCTGAAGCATGCTCTGGCCTGAACAAAGAGCTGATCCTGTTCACCTCAGAAATCACACACATGACCCAACTACAATTCAACTGTCATTACACTGAGGCAAAAAAAAAAAAAAAAAAAGATGAAGGGATTTTTTTACCTGGAGCAAAATGCAGAAATTGACTGGACTTCAATGTGTATTTCTAAAATGGGAATCATCTGGCCTGGGAGAGCATAGTTACTTTCAATTGTTCTCCATATGGCAGCAGGGAGAGCTCAGAAATCCTCCTGCCAGAAGAACTCACTGCTTTCTGACAATCTGCTGTCACCCAGGCATGGTGCTGTCACACTGCCTAGTCCTGTAGGAACTTGCACGTGATTTCTGAACAATTATCAGAGAACATGAGGAACAGAAAACCTGATGAGAATATTACCTGTACTACAGGAACTTCTGACCTGGGCATGTAGTCGCCTTTTCAAATTTTAAGCCAATTTTGAAAAGAAAAAGGGATGAGCAAAGGAAAAACCTAAGTTTAAAAAAAAAAACCCAACCCCAAACAAACAAACCCCAAAACACAACAAGAAACCCAAACCCCAACCCTAAAAAGAAAATAAAAATAAATCGACCCCCCAAAACCTCCAAACCCTCTAAGCTTCAAGGCAGAGAGAGATGACTGTAACTTAACCACCTCCATGGCCATGCTCAAGAGTAGAAAAGCAGGCCTTTGGGAAGTAAATAGCAACTTTCTGTTTACTAGAGAAGAAACTGCAAAAGAATCTATTTTCCCAAGAAAATGTAGAAACAAAGAGATACCTGCCTGAGGCTGAACTGCCAGGGTACTGGGCACCTGACTGATAAATGAAAATATTCTGCTAAAATACATCAAAGATAAGCTGCCATAGCCATTTCTACCTCCTCAAGAAAATAAGCTTCACACACTTCAGGTTCAGCAGGCTGGAGGAAAGGTGATTTAAGCAAGTTGCCCCTGGAACACATGGAAGGAGATACTCTATCAGTCATTTTAAATGAGAGGAAACAAAAGCAGTCAATGGACTGAACATAAAGGGCAGTTTGAGCTCACAGTTTCCTGTAAATCTGGACTGAGCTGGACTCACTTCAGCAAAGATGCCATTTCATGCTGGAGTGACAAGTTCCCAAGCACAACAGGGATGCTTGAAAGAGAATCTAGCAAAACCTCAATTACACAGCCAAAGTACATCTGTGCTGTAGTATATTCCATCTCAAAATGCAAAATTCTTCACAATGAGTAAGCAAACCCCTTCCCCCTGCAATAGCTGTCAACGTGTACAGAACTAGAAAAAAAAGGCCACGTAAGTTTCAAACTTATTCTTTTAATGTCTTAAAAAGGTCACAGGATTGCTTTCAATCTTATTAATAAATTTTATTTGGACAAGTAGAGAACAACTTGTATGACAACAGCTTTAAACAACATGATTAAAGACTGCAGCACTCCAAGGAGGCTCACAGATATGTACAGTATATGAAGAAAAAAGTTGCACCTCAGAGCCGATCATGATCAAGTTAAAAATACCTGACTTAAAGTACATGTGCTAATAAATTTCCTTTAGGTCATGACCAGCATGAAAATAATTAGGACACAGGTACTCAGCAAAGTTTTCTTGCTAATGGGTACAGCAATATGCTGCATTTAAGGATTAAAATCAAATTCTAGTTTAGTGTTAGCACTGAGCCCTTAAGAGAAATCCAAATTTCTACTTTTCCCCATTTACAAACATCAAAGCTATTCCCACTTAAGGGTGTGCCCAGCTGTGCACAAATCAAGTCCTTGAATGATAAAAACTTTTATCGCTAATACTGGAGGTCTTACATCCTGGTATAAATTTGCCTTTCTGACCATTTCATCTATCAGTTGCTACAGAAAATACTTGCTAAGTTAACTCCTCAGGAGAAACAATGCAGGTCTCTGGAAATCACATCCTTTCTACAATGAAAATGATCTGCCAATTCAAGTTTCATTTGTTCAGGAAGACAGAAGATTTAAGGCTTCGGTGGCAAAAATAATCCTCTGAGCAGTGTTTTTCTAAAGTCAAGCTGACACAGGTATGTTTATTTTTCTTGACTTAAAATCCTTGGTATCAGGTTTACATAACATCCACCTGTTAAATCTGACAAGAAATCTCTCCTTCCAAAAAGGTTGTCCTAGATCAACCATTTTAGAAGCATTTGAGGACAGTTTGTTTAAATTTTTTTTAATTATAGCAACATTCAGAACTTTTTAATAAGTTGATGAAGCAGTGCTCATGGCATCATCTGCGATTTTGGTACTGGCAGGGTGTATGCTTGCAAAATATTTGACATCACTGTCATCATCCATTTGAAGCACCATAATTGTTTGTTCCACAGCCTCTTGATGCGAGTTGGCAGAATTTAGAAAATATTCTGTAAGAGAAAATGCACAAGACTTACAGGAGAAAATGACAGCAGATACTTCAACACAAACCTCAGCATACTATCATGAGGTTCAAAATCTCAGGAGACAGTGCACATGCATAGTCAAACTGGAATATCTGAGCAGGCACACAATACACACTTCTGAATATACCTATGAATTCACCTTAAAAAAAAAAATCATTCCATGTTTCAGAGCACAGTTGCTCTAACAGTGCTGTTAGAGTACAGGATTTCCATGCTCCTTCAGTATAAAAGTAAGCGTGACAGACTCCATGACCAAAGAGGAAGACAAAGCCTGCAAGAGACTCAGGACTGTGCTTCTATTTGTGATGGAGGGAAGGTATCAGAAACCCATGGGCCATGCCACTCCATTTCACTGGCAGGCTTGCCAAATAATTATCAGACAATAAAACTATGATAACATGAAATAAGAGTGGAAGAAGTTTCAACATCTGACAGTTTTCATGAACTACACAACACAAGTTGCATAAAAGCAGCGTAACTACAAACAGCTCATAGGAAGGACAATTTAGATCTGAGGTTTAAAAACTTCTGAACTTATTATTTAAACCCGCCTTTCATAATCTATCCACCATCCC
Source organism: Buteo buteo (assembly GCF_964188355.1). Classification (NCBI taxonomy): domain Eukaryota; kingdom Metazoa; phylum Chordata; class Aves; order Accipitriformes; family Accipitridae; genus Buteo; species Buteo buteo. The sequence continues at coordinate 20,199,684 of NC_134173.1, read as the reverse complement.
TAATCATACACACATCATCTTTGAGGCAGGGACTACCTGTATTATAAGCCTACATAGTAGCAATGCAGAATGGAAGTGTACCATCCAGGTGGGGAACACAAAAATAACCATGACAATAACAAAAATACCAATACTACAGGGTAACAGGAAGAACAGTGACAGCCTTGGCACAGTTAACAGAGGATGAATTACTGCACATCAGCTGATCCATCTTAACTGTCTACATATGCTTACTCAGAGTCTCCAGCAAGCACAAGACAGCTAGCCATAGCCTAGTTCTCACTGTGTTGGTACCCTTTGCGTTGTCCAGTGTTTTGAACATTTTGCATTTTTCTTCACACGTTCTACAGTAGAAACAGCAGTCCTCAAGCCAGTGTATAGTTTTGAGAAAGTAAGTGACTAGAACTGGATGAAGTATTCCAAGTGTCAACACTCTGCTGGTTTACAAAACAGCACAATATTTCTAATGCTATTTTCCTTCACAGTGGTTTGGACTCTAAGCACTGCTGACTTCTGGCATCTGCTATGTACTGGGGATGCTTTCCTAAGCAAAGTCTGCAATTTGAAAGTTGCATGTCTAATTTCCCTGAAGAGACTCCAGAGAAACTTTCTTCCCACTGCTACCATAAAATATAGAAACCAAACAGCAGCCATCTCTTCTTCCCCAGTGAGAAAACAGACGGTGGATTTGTATGGAAGGATTTTTCTTTCTTATTCTTATTACACAGAGCATCAACAGATTTATTTTTTTTTTTAACCAAATAAAGGGCACTGCTCAACAACTTCACAGTTCCTAGTTGTTCATCTGTGCTTTCTGTGCCCCGATGACACCTCTACAAACTAGCTTATTCAGGGAAAATGGTACCAAAAGAGCAGGCTGGCATACAAGCAAGAATTCTTATTTCCTCAGCGTTACACAACAGTGGCTCTAATACCACAACAAGATTCATAGTTTTACCTCAGCCAAGGTAACATCCCACACCAAGGAGACTGTAAAAGCAAGAGCGACCCACATCTGATGTTTCTTGTTTCCCAGCTTACTATAGGAAAGTGGAGGGACAAAAAGATACACAGTCAGCGCACTGCAACTCTTTCTGCCACTAACCTTTCTCTAAAAGGGTTTGCTTTAAGGTTTTTGCAAGCAGGACTCGAACATTTGGAACCCTGTCAGATGCCAAGTGTAATAAGTGTGGCAACAGATGCACAGCAAACTGGTCCATGGGCAGGCAGTCATCTTCACTGATAGTCTGGCAAGAAGACAGAAGCAATTTCATTAGATTTCAGCACAGTGAAGATAAAATCCCAACACATAATCAGAGCTAACAGATCTTATTACCTTCATAGCACAAGTACAGTAAATAGTATCCACAAAGTTTTAAAAATATGGTACAATACTTTCTAACACAAAGTCGTACACAATGAAGCAAGTTAGGGTTGAGGAAATTCAGGCTCAGTTAGAAGCCCACTTTATTTTGTATGAAGCCTGGCAACTTCCTTACTTTTATTCATTTTTTTAATCGCTGTATCATTTGAAAACAGGGAAGAAAAGTAAAAGACCTTCCCAATCCTTTTCAAGATTGATTTAGTCTTTGTTTTAACTAGGTACTATATTAAGACAAGAATTGTCTATCTCAATAAACATCCGTTATACCCAAACACATTTCTCTAAACTCAAAGCTGACATTTCTCCAAATACTTCAAAGACCTGTCCCACTTGGGCAGCAGTCACGTTGGCTCCCAGTCTGCACCTCTGCTACAGCCTCCAAATTTGACCATTTCCTTGGGACCCCAGCTAGTTTCAGTTCTGCTTATTTTGCTGAGAATATATTGCTTTTTGACGAAGCTGCACTAGCTGGCTAAGGACGTACAGGCAACTCCTAGTGCTTGATTTGTAAAGGGTAACCTCAAAAGAGTGGTAGGCTGCTGCAGCATATTACAAAAATCTCACTTCATGCTGAGTAACAAAGCAGCTTCTCAACTCAGGGATTATTTTGTTATGCTTTTGTTTTATATTCAACATCATATTTAACAACCTGATGTTAATAAGCTAAGCTAGGGATGCATTCAAGCTCATCTATGGAGCAACACTGAAGAAAGCAGCCATGAAACCTATTCCCTTGGAAACAAAGTTCTCAAATATTCATTAAAATAGTGTCAATAGATAGCTGAAGAGTTCCAGTTGCTATCTCCCCTTAATTCTTACCAGCCCCCCAGCCCAAACCAAAAAAGTTGAACAAAAAGACATTTCACCTGGCAAATAAAGACAAAAGTTTGTCGACCAGACCATTTGCGGCATCTACAAAACTTTTCAACAAGTTCATTCATGAGGTCTACCACAAAAGTTGATGTTGAAGCCATATACAGCTTTTTCACCATTTCACTAACCTTGAAGAAATGAGAAGAAAAAAAAACCCAGATCAAAAATTATTTCTGACCACCAACCCTCAGAAGTGTGAAATACTGAATTTACTTAGATTGCTTTACCAGCTTATAAGAAATCCAACGGACAGAAGACACTTTGTCTGCACAGAGGCTGAAAGCAATAGGTCGCAAGTAGTCATAAACGTCTCTGGCACTGTACAGATCTAGAAGCAAGATCAGTTGCCTACAAGACAGAAGAACCACCAGAGTACATTATAATAAGAAGAAAGGTAGCTTTAACTGTGATTATGATCATTTATATGACAACACTTGCCAAGTATGCCATGTGGCCATAATAAAGTTACTGAAAAGTAAAATTTTCTATTTTTCAATGCCATCAGTTTGACTTCGGGTCACTTGAAAATTTTAAAATGCCACTTATTCACAACGATGGCAAAATGCTGCATGAGCTCAAAGAATGAAAAACTAGGAGAGAGGCAAGGAACCAAGGCTGCATTTACAAGGCAGGGATCCTGATAATGGCTACGGTTGATCCAGCTGCAAATGACACCACAGTGTGCATGTACGTTTGAATACCTGGTAAAGGCATCTCACACATATAACACATGCATAGCTACAAAGCAACTACCCTGACTTAGTTTGATAAGTATCCTTGGTCACTTAAGTACACTGATTTATCACGTCAATAAACTTCCTCTGCTTTCAGAGTATGCTGGACAACTAGAGAAATTACCAGTTGTCTTCAATTTGTAATGAGTTGATTAAGATTTCAGCAGGTTGCAGACACCAGCATATGTCATGAATGGTAGAAAGTATGTCAAAAGAAGCAGCATGACATGTTACAAGTAGCCAGTTGAACATCTCCATACCAGCAGTAACAAGTGAGTGACTTGTAGTTACTAAATTGAAACAACACTTAAACATAGCAAAACCATCATGATCAGTTGTTAAACTAGGTCTCTCAAAATGTAACGCAAAAGATACACTGTATTTAGTCAGTACTATACGCTCATGTCATTATTCCTGCTAGAGAAGCCCTGGTTGCACAGTCTCTCCTCACAGGGTAAGTGCTGCAGCCTTGATCATCTTGGTGGCCCTCTGCTGAACTTGTTCCAGTTTATGAGCATCTTTCCTGTATTTGTATAGATGCATTGCTCCAGATGAGACCTGAAGAGTGCTGACTAGAGGGGGCTAATCTGTTCCCTTGATACATTGACTGTGCTCCTGCTGATACAGACCAGGATTGTGCTGCCAGGACACACTGCTGGCTGATGTTCAGCTCACTGTCCTCCACCATACTCTGGGCCTTTCCAACAGAGCTGCTCCCAGGGCAGCCAGTCCTCAGTCTGTCTCACTATCAGAGGCTCTTTCTTCCCACGGTCAGAACTTGGTATCTGTCCCTTGCTGAATTTCATAAGCTCCCTCCTCTGCTAGCTTTCCTGAGCAACCTGACCCTTCAGAGCTGCCTCCCATGGAAGCCCACCTACCATTTCCATGACAAAGCCAAAGTCTGCCTGGATGAAGTCCAAGGTCACTACTCTGCTACTTAAGTTTCTTTACTCCCCTCAAGATCTTGATCTTCTCCATTTCATGGTCATGAATTCAGCATACTCACCAAATACAGCAACTTGAAATCAAATTACTAGAACACTTCTGTTGACTTCATGAGCAATCAGATGTGGTCTTCTCTTTTGGCAGCTTATTTTTTATGGAAGGGTAATGTTTTCAACATATGGTGATGGAAAAAGACATTCAAGTTCCAACTATTGGAAGTGATATACAACTACTGGGAATTTTTAAGCAAGGGGGACAAGTGTAGAAGGATAAGGACTATCCACTAATCAAAAATGAAATGAAGAACGTCACTGTAAAACATCTATTCTATGATTGTAACATTTTAAAATATCCATAACAATAAAAACAAGCATCCAGAAAAATACATACTCAGCCAGCTCAGCACGGAAACGCCAGTTCCTGCTGTTATCAGTCACTAGGAATTCCTGAAGCTGATAAAGATACTCTCGTCTTTTGTCAAGGTGAAGAAGCTGTAACAGTATATAAAGAAACATAGGCTACAATCAGCAGATAGAATAAGAGCTTTAACATACAACTAGTGAAACACTTGCTTTTACTTAAAAAAACCACAACAACAACAACAAAAAACCCATAAAACCAAAAAACCCCTTAGCAATGGTGTGGCTTTCCTGGGCTAAACCTATCATGCTTAAGTCTGTAAAATTACGTGGGGCAATGCTGAAAGCAAGATCTGATCTAGTCTCTATTTTTACTCTAGAAAACAAAAAGGGTCAGCAGTAAAGATAGTATTGATTTTAAAGGCTTCATGATTTGTATCTTTCAGCTCCAAAAATGAGGCAGTTACAGAAAAACTCCTAAAGAAATTTGACAAGTAAGCTGCGTAGAGAGGTTAGAACCATCAAAAAACTTAATACCATCCACTGGCACCTTCATATTGAATAAACATGCACAAACCAGGCTGTTCAGAGAAAAGACAGTATCAGCAACACAGATCTTCTGCAAAACATACTCTAGCATTCAACAGACATCTGTATGGATACCCACAAAGACTTATGCCAATGTTATGTTAAAAAGCAAGTGCATACAAAGAAATGAAGCAAAACACATAATTTCACTTGACCAAATTGAAAAGACATACCTTCAGAAAGTCATGTAAGTGTTTAAGCACACCTATCCTGACTTCGTCTAGATCTTTTAAAAAGCCATTGAAGACAGGAACTAAATCTCCAGCTGTAAGCTGGTCTCCAAGGATAACTGCAAGTTCATGTATAGAAAATGCTAGTGTCCGCCGAACCTTCCACTGTAAAATAAACAAACAAATTTTACTGATGTATCATCTGAAGTGTTCTATTTTAACCTGAGGGTCAGTATCCAAGCTGGACTCCCAGTCAGCTACAGTGCTTACAAATACATTCAACAGTATCTCATGTAAGAATTGAAAATGAAATTGGAAATGAGAGGGGGAGGGGGCGGGAAGAGAGGACAACTGATAAGGTATCATTTCTTCCACCTGAGTATCAAGGAACTAGGCAAATAGAAGTAATGAAAATATTTTAATTTTCCAGGTGTCAGGAAGGAAAATAGTATTCCTGACATCAGTACTTTTCCACACATTACTCTCTGCTTTAAATTCTTTCGGGTAAATTAGTTCCATACTCCTACTCTTTCACTCATTTAATTCGTAAAACAGAATAAGATACATATATCCCACAATATTTCAGCTGGCGTATTTTAGCTTCCATAATAGCTAAAGTTTCACCCACACTGAGTGCCCAGCAGTCCAAGTACCAGTAGAGCTTTTACTCACCCCAAATTGAGGGGGCACTGTTTTAATGGAGTAACTATTTCAAGTAAGTATTTTTAAAAATAAAATAGCATCTATTCTTTAGCCAGCACTTTCCAATTACCACGAGTACTGTTCTTTTGCCCTGGTCTGGCAATTCAATCTTAATGCAGATTAGACTGGCAATGAACTCTGGACAGTTTTGAATACAGGGTAATTTGTTTTTACTTGTTTTAAATTTATTAGCTGGTTGTTTTTGATGGCTGGAAAAGAGTTTGGAAAATATGAGCAATAGCCATGTATAAAATTACTCACTACATATCACTGAGAACTGCTGCTTTGACATAGCAAGCAGCAAGTTCAAGAGAGGTGAAATAGTCTGAGAATGTTTAAAAAGAGCATCTCCAAAAAAGGAAAGACTAGGGAACAACTGTAAACCAACAGCAAAATCCACAAAGCCACCTCCTTACCACCTGACAAGAAGGAAAATGCTGCTATTTCCAGTATTTGTTTTTAAGACAGCAGTGCTGCATGGTGATAGTGATGTTATTCCCTTATGAGTAACTGGATGCAGCACCAAAAGGCCACCAAACGCCTGGTGTGAGGCTGACTCACTGAGCTCCAGACATGCCTGCAGGGGCACATGTCTGCTCACACACAGCAGCACAGCCCAAATTCTCATACCTATGAGAATCCCAAGCACTGCCATAAGATCTGAAGCAAGCAGAGGAAATCAGGAGACTTCTCCTCACCTTCCCACTGGAGATCCACCTCCCACTCAAACTGTCCCATTTCCTTACTACCTGAGCAGCACACACCCCCAGCTTCCTCTGAGACAACTGTTACACTTTCATTCATTATACGAATAACTAATATCAGCAATGGAAAGCTCCACGTAAAAAGCAGAGCAACCCAACACCCAGTAAAAAAAGAGAAGTCATCATAGAAGTTCAGATTATTCATTGTCACATCACAAAAAGTTCCGATCATTCACTGTCAGAGCTTCTTGAGCTTACCTGCATGTCAGATGCCAGTGTCTCATAGGTGTCTTTCAAACAGTGCCAATTCTGTCTGCCTAATGTAAGTGCCACACCTGGAAGGCTGTAGGCACAGTGTTTGGCAATCTCGGTATCAACTGTTTGTGCACGAGATGGATCAGTCATAGATAAATACTGATCCAGCAAGGCTTGAGGTACAACATCCTACAGCAAGAAAAGGGTAGAGTGTTTACACTATTTTCAATAAATCCTCATAAGGCTTACTAAAATTCCAGGGCGCACTGTCAGAAGAACATTTTTTTTCCCCACAACTATAGAGTATTATTTGATTACAATCTCTTAATAAGAATGCAAAGGTGGTGTATTTCATACGCTCCACCAAAAAGTTGCAAAGAAACGATGATGCGAGTGGTGGCTATTTAAAAATATACAGACCAAGGTAACAGATGAGTGGGTGGATCACTGTCTACTTAGGCAGACCAGGAAATTAAGAGACTACATTCTACTTTTCTACAAACATTCAGGCTCACAGGCTGTGCAAATTGGCCATTTTAACTCATCCATAAAAATAGGCAGAACAGCAAATTACAAGGCTTGCTCCAAAATAATTTTCCTATTCCTCTCAAAACCTTGGGGAGGTCGGGAGAAGAAAACTAAATTAAAACGCCTTGGGGAGGGAGGAAAAGGGAGGGGGCAGAGTATAGTGTGTTCACTATGGCTTCCAAACTCCCTAAGTAGTCAGCAGGAAGGAAAAGGCTTCTCCAGAGACAAAGAGATCTCTGGTGAAGACCAATCTTTCCCTCCACTGAGAAATCAAAGCATCTGAACTAAAATTTTTGAAAACCTCTTCGCATTGACTTCAACACTGTCTTTGCTTCAGCTGTTGTTGGTTTGTCTCGGGCACTGACTCTACCCAAGGGGGTGCGCAAGAGCATTTCCCTAACACAGCTGCTGAATAGCTCGGCTCACGTAAGCAACAAGAGGGACTGAGGTTCCCAACTCAAGAACTCACACTGGTGCAGGGTGGCATGCTTAATACTGAAATATGTAACAGCAAACACTCGATTCCTTTTGAGAAAAAATAACAAAGAGACAGTTCAAGCTTAATGAAACACTTTCACAACTTTTCTGCAAAAAGCCGTCATGGGGTGGGGGTAGTTCCACTCAAAACATTTAATAAAAAAATCCTGTTTCCTCAATAACCTAATCTCCATTACAGGATAGTTTCCACAGAAAATTAAACCAAATGAAACCAGAGCCTGGAAGTCTACAACAACCATTACCTCATGTAAAAAAATACTGTTATCTCTTATACATAATTAAAACAGAAGCAACTGCTGAATTAAGCCATTCTCTATGGAAAACCAGAATATTTTAAAACTACTTATTTAAGAGATTTGCCATATTTAATAGAAACTACATTACATCAGAAATGACTGAATGAAATGCATAAAAGAAATCCCCATATATGTAAAAAAAATGCCACTTATCTGATACATAGGTAGGAAAAACAGAAGTCATTGTCATTTACCTGTACTTTGGATTTTCTTTCTTCTTCAGGGCTGAAACTACTGTTGGTGCTTAAATCTGAATCATTATGAATATAGTGAAGTGTAGAATCCATATTCTAAGAAAAAAAGAGAATAAGAGTCACACAAAATACACTCAAGGATTAAACACAAAACAAATGTCAACATCAAGAAGTGCTGTCCTCACCTCAGGGTCTTTTTCTTACATTAAAGGAATATATGTTTTAATATCAAATACAATTTTGCTACAGCCTGAAATCAAAAGGTCTGTAAGATAAATCTTTCTGCTTTCAATTTCAAACACAGGCTCCTCTTTTTCTGCTCTCTTTTGGTTCTTATGGAATGAAAATCACAGGAGAGGAATACCTTTGAGACTGCATTAAGGAAAACATAACTAACATATAGGTCACATTGCTTCTCCCCTGAAGAGAAAATGAAAAAACATCTGTAGCCAATGTTGTTGTATTTGTTGCTTTGGATTTGTGCTAGAGAAAGGTCAAAACAAAGCCACCCTTACACTTAAGAGTAGAAAACTAATTAGTCTTATGCTGTTGCTCCTTTCCTAGAGGTGCTTGTTCTATAATCTTCTCTGCCGATGAGCTTCATCTTATAATAGAGTCCTAGTGGACCATAGCTGCTGACACTAGTCTTCACTCCTCTCAGCAGTTCTATAATAACAATTTTTATCAATCATTCAAGTGTCCTGGCTACATAACTGGGCCTTGAAGATAAGGACTGAGACTGTTCAGAACTCTAGCGAGCAGCAGAGGTTTGATACACTATGATAAACTGGGCTGCTGAGGGGATGCACTGTCACTTTCTATACCAGTGGAGTTCCCCAAATACAATGGACTTTGCATAATCAACCACGAATTTCAAGAAGTACATGATGAATATTTGAAAAGTAGACCAGGCTGCTGTGCAGCAGAATAGGACAAAGGCATTTTTGCTAGATATGAGCCAAGGTATCTATTCACAGATGCTGCAGGGTGAGCTCTCGGGGTCAACACAAGCATTGAGAACATGCCTACTCTACCAGCTGTTCAGATCAGTTTGACAATGAGAATTTTCCAGCAAACTATAAATGTCTTCAAAAAAGCCTCTAGGATACCATCTGTCTTCTTTGGTTTGACTTCAGACAGTTGCTTTTTCGTCTTCCATGAGCTGCTTTCATTTAAGCATTGAGTTGTAATTTTAGACCCTAAGGTATAATTACAGGTGATAAAGAACAAGCAGAGCTGTGAGGCAATTGCATATTGCTGGCACAGCAGCCCGAGTCACCTGTCAGGCTTATCAAGCAGCAACAAGAAGGCATCAAAGAATCAAGGAAAAAACAGATCTGCAAGTGACTCCATAACTGAGTGTGTCCAGCAGCATACAACTCCAACTATAAAACCTCCAGAGGCTCTGAAAACCACCTCTGCAGGATTTTAGTTTGCCAGTCAATTCTTCACTCTTTTAGCCTTTTTTTTCAGAAAGGGAGATAATTTTCAGCAGGACCAGAAAGTCACTGGCTTTGACCTCTTTCAAATCAAGAAATTATGAGGCAGCCAGCATAGCCTAGCCACAGTGCCTTCCATGAGCTTCCCAAGTACAAGGGACCGAAGGCTAGTCATGCATTCTGCTGCAATAAAAATGGAAAAGACTCCATCTCACAATCTCTGCTACACCAGCTCTAAAAGGTTTAGTTTAAAAAAAACCACCACCCTCCCAACCCCCCCCCCCAACCCAACACACTAACAAAACTTCATTGATGGAACTAAGTTGAACAACTAAATATACAGATGGGTGTCCCAGATGGAAACATTTTTACCCAGCCACTTTTAAACTCAAATATGCATTCCAGAAAGCAAGAGCTTCAGTATAGAACCACACCATCAGTTGGTATTTAAGTCAATGCAGTATTTCTATTCCTGCAGATGAAGTTCCATCTGTACTTTTTCCATGCAACATGCACACACTGAACTGAGCATTGCAGAGAGCCAGGACATAAAATTTCAGCTGGGTTTAGCCTGAAAGCTTCTTGCATACCAAACCAGTAAATAGCCACCTCTGAGATGCAAAGTCTTTGTCATGGCCTTACAAATCTCTCACGTGAGGTTTCCTTTAGCTGTGGTGTAACAGAAGCTCTGTGGTTGAGCTTCATAAACCCCTGCTCTGCGCCACAGGTTGCACACAAAGCCGACAGCACCAGGACAAGTGGTGCTGGCATTTCATGACTGGGCAGCTGGCCCAAACAAAGAGAGAATGGGCCAGTCTCAGAGGTCCAGTGTCCTGGCATCCACTCTCTTCTTAAAGAGAGTTACTTGTGTCAGACAGGAGTGGGCTGATTTTAGTCCACTTTCTCTTTCTTTTCCTTCCCTTCTCCCTCTACCTCCAACCAAAAAAGGACTCCCACACCCATCCACTGGGAATACAACTTGGGGGGTTTCCTGAGGCCTACATTCATTTATTAAACCTTACAGAGAACATACAACCTAAAGAAAATAAAAATGGTGGCTCCTGAGGAAAAATGAAACAGCTGTCCTCAACCTCAACAGACAAACTTCATCTATGTCCCAAAACGTTATCTGTTCACCTATTACAACGTTTACTTTCATTTGAACAGAGAATCTCTCTTTAACATGTAGCATGAACTCCTTCAGGAGCCAATACAGCTGCAGAAGGACAAGCAAAGCGTGATTTTGCTTTGCGATATGTGTGCAGAACTGTGAAGGCTGCTTTCAAATATAAAATGCTGTAGCTTGATTTTTCTGAAGTGTCCAGCACCCTATTGAGACATTGCTATGCTGAGACAAAACCCACCACCACCACAAAGAAAACATCACAAAAAAACCACCTGTGAAAACCAGAACTCTCTTCACTGCTAGGGGCACAAGTGAACAGTTCACTTGCTCAACAGATGACAGCTTGATTCCCAAATTCTAGGTCACCTCTATAATATCATTTCACTTGCAAAATGAGGACTTGATTCAGTGCCAATAACAAACAAGGAACTGACAGATTAAGAGCATCCTTTTAAAGACTAAAACTGAAACATGCAAAACCAACATATACCAACAATGTGACCGGTTCTTGAACTTTCTGCCAGCATCATACTCTAAAGAAATAAAATGCAGGATAGGTCCCGCCAAAAAAATACCACCTTCATTATCCCCAAAAATTAGAAGGACAGAGGATACATTTACACTGTCATTTTACAAGTTAGCAATAGAAGGAAGTGACTACAACAGATCCTATGATAAAGAAACATATTGAGCCTGACATCAGGAAGTGGGGGCCCATTGTTTTTTTGAAACAAACCAACCAACCAACCACATTTGTAGTGTTAAGTTATGATTGTGTATAAACAGCAGTATCCAAGTTGATGTCACATTCCTCTACTCCCCATATGTTTTTGGGCTACATGGTAGTCCAACAGCTTAGGTGAAAGGTTAATTGTCATGTAAAAACACTGCTTCAATTAAAGAAGGTTGAAAATGTCAACTGCTAGACTTTCAAAGACATTTATCAAAATTTCATCTGAAAATACCATTTAGGCAATATGATTCAACAAATCACTTGCTGTAGTTTTATGGAGCATATTTTGGAACCATTGCTTTCCACATAGCTATCGCTTTTAATACCACCAGAGCTTGTGGCACTGTACACAGTGAACATAGTGGGTTTGAACTAGCCTAATACATAGTACAGAACAGCAAACAGCATCAAATGCCACAGACTTCAGGCAGGCAGGGGCAGTGGTGGGGTGCTGAAGAAGTAAGCACAAAAAAACCCTTTAAAATGCTACTGATTGCCAGAATCCACTTTATCTTTCAGCAGTCCACACAACATCCTAGATTGCAGGTCCTGAACTTCTCTTATGCAGGCCAGTAAACTACTATAAAACATTTTGACAGGGAGCACAGGGAACAAAGTACCTCTTTCTCCAGATGGTGGGGATGTGGAAGGGGATTCACTTAGCAGGGCTCTGTTTTAAGGGAGGCAATTTCACAGTAATCAACTGCAGTAGCATTGAAACGTGATCGTCACAACAGAGATTTTAACGGAAAGAATTTCAAGAATTTACATGGACAAGCACAGAACTGGCAAAAACAAAGGCACCCAACACAACTCATTTCATTTTAGTAGCTAGCGCTTCAATACCAGCCAACAAAACCAAACGCCACACTAGCCAAAAGTAGGAACCATTTGGCTGCAATTACCAAACAAATGCAAAATACAGCTCTATTACTGGAGCCCTGGAAATCCTAATGAGAAAAAAAATAGAGTATAAGACTAATTTCTTACCTCAACAGTGTCACCAATTAAAGGCACAATATCACCCAGTATAGGTTTAAAATTTTGTTGGTCATTGATGGTTAGTTCTGTCTGTGATTCTGTTCCCTTGCTGACACTGGCCATTGTCTCTTCTTGAGGATCCAAACTGGATGCTCTGAGTGCAGCAGACAACACCTCCACTTGTGCTGCAGCATATGAAAAAGAAATACATGAGACTGAACTGCAATAAACTTTTAGCAAGTCCACAGATCAACTTTTAGATACTGACTAATTAACTGAAAGATGGCAGAACTACTATGGGGGAGGTACAAATTTAAGATTATTGACTGTTAGTAAATCCCAAACTGGGGACAATTAGCATAAAATGCAAGGCAGGTTAACATGCCACTTTTCCTAGGGTGCTCAACCACACCACAGTTCACTGAAATTTATCTTTAAAGCAAAAAAACCCAACAAACCACCAACCAAAAAAAACCCCAACAAAAAACCCAACAAACCCCAGGAATAAGAGACTGCTGTCATGGCAGGATCAGTTCTTTAAGAATCTCAGTACATACTAATGGTGCAAAGAGTCATTGGGGCAAAACAGCACATGAATACTAACTTACTGACTGGGTCTTTTGTGGGAGGTGGGAATAAGAGAGAGAAGGGAAAAGTAATTCAAATAAAGGTTGAGAACAGGTTTATTCATACAGAAAGGATTTAATTTCTGAGAGGCTGTGTCCCCCTCTCTATACGATCATTAAATTCTTATGTTTTTATAGCAACTCTAAAGCAAGATCTATCTAGGAAGATGCTAGACCCCAGTAACTCTTTCCTGGACAGGATACTTCAGCCTCCTTGCATCCTCCAAACAAATAATGAAGATTGCATTGTTTGATGTCCTCTTATTCATCAAAAGAAAGCACTAGCACTTCACACTCTGCTATCCACTCTTTTGAAAAAGATCCAGCAGTTCTGAGACTGCTCTGCTTTCCAACCCTCTGCTTACTGCTAATTAAAAAAAAGCTTTGTTGAACAATGTTCCTTGGATAAAGCCTGACCTAAGCAGATCAGGTGTCAGAGGCAATCTTAGCTGCAAGCAACACAGAGTTCATTGCAGACTGATCTACCCTGCCTCTCTCCTTCCCCCTTCTTTCCAAGAAGGTAAGGAGGAACAATCTCCCGACCCATTAAATTCACCCAGCCATCCAGAAGCTCTGTTCCTCATAGACTTATACCTTCCAAGCTTTCTTAAATGCTCATTGTGAAATTAAATGACAAACCATATGCTTGTTTTTAATCTCACTTTGCCATACTAAGTTAGAGAATCTAAATTTCTCCCTCTAGCTTTTTTTGATAGGGTTATTAACAAAAATTAAACAAAGAAAGTTGGATTCATTTGTAGATAGAAGAAACAGATATGCAATACGTCTGTTACAAGAAGCAAAATTGTAACTTAGCACAATCTTAGCTAGCAAAAATTGGAAAACACTATGGGTTCACTGGTTTCTAGGTGGAGTCTGATGAGCAGGAGTAAAGATAATTCTTTACAGTATGCAATGCTAGCTCCGTAACTGCATCAAATTTCTGACAGAATAACCAAAAGATATTCTTGCTGTACTACTGTAATTCACCTCAACAGTAAAAATCACAGCAAGTTAGAAACTTAAAAACAAAACCAACACCATACTAATACTTACACTATAAGACACATTATGTTAGAAAATATAGTTTGAATACATATAATTTATATATAAATATATTAAAATTGGTTAATTGTAAAATTGTAAAAAGCTTGCTATGACTTCACTCTTCAAGTGTTACTTCACTGACAATAACCTTCTGTACTTTAAGGCCCATGAGAATAAACAAGATCAAAGTTAGTAAATTCCTCCAAAACTTAACAGTTAAATAAACCACCCCCAAATCACACAAAAATAGGTGGTCATTTCAGAGCACTTGTTAGGGCAAGAAATGCCTGTCTGATTTCCAGTTCATTCTCATTTAGAGAAATCAAACAAGAAAATTAAGAAGAACTATATTCTGCTGCACACCAAGGAGACATTTTTCATGAAGACTTCTTTCATGAAGGACAACTTCATGAAAAACATACACTCCTCTCATTTTTGCTTAAAAGTCAAGAAAGCTTACCGTGACTATGTAACCCATACTGCTTCAACACTGAATACGTGTTTACTGAAAAATCCACACAGAGCTCCAAAGATTACTTCTAGTAACAAGAGTGAAGGTATCTACAGCAGTAATTGGGAATTTTCCAAGACATATTCCCCACCCATGCCCCACTGTCAGCCTGCACGCCTGGACCACCCTCGCTTAGGGGCTTAATGGGGCGGAGACCACACACATCCTGATTTCCTCTACCTGCCCTAGAGGAGATATGACACAAACATGCATCTCCTCAGCTTCTTGTCAATGCTACAATCCCAAAACATGGGGATGAGGGACAGGAGAGGCCAAACTCCCAAGGATTTCATTGATTGGCAAGTGCCTTCTTTCTTCAAGTGCTTATCAATAGGTCCTGTCACCAAGGGTGACTCCAATACTGTCATTCACTGAAAGGTGAGTGACCTGAAGTCCGTAATCATCTTCAGGTCCTAGCCAAAAAAAGAGCCAAGCACAGTCACTACAGAAGGCTCCAGAATGGCAGAGTGCTAAGTATAGGAAGAAGAGAAAAAGAGTGCATACGCGAGTAGGTGCGTATGTGTGCACAGCTCTAGGTGGCTGCCTTGAAAATATCGAAACTTTAGACAGCATCCTAATGAGCTGTCTTCACCACATCAGGCAGGTGCCAGGGCACATCTCCTCATAATACCATTACACACTGACACAGTCCAAGATCTGTGCTGACACCCTCCTGACTGAGATGGCTGCTGCTCCTCCCACCTCCCACAAAGATCTTTCCTACAGCCATAGGACAGGCAACATTTTCCAGAAAACCATTGTAAGTACAATCAAAGGATAAGGCTCCCCTCTCACACATGACAGAAAAATGCCTCAGAGCTCTTGGGAAGCAAGGTTTGGGGAAGAACACTGGAAGGAAATCTGCTGGCTAACTAGCTTTCACAAATACCTGCAGTAAAAATTGTAATGTAAAGGTCAGTTTTGTGCATAACACAGAACTCACATATTGCATTGGTAAGATAAAGTCCATGTTCACTGGATCGTAAACCACCTGCTAATTAACCCTTTATTCCTTTGACTTTTGCTTCAGGTGAGAAGTATTTTTCAGCAAGGAATTATTTACTCTTGGCTACTGTACGTGCATCCTAAAATAACTGGCACAACCTTTAAATTCAAAATGACATTTCACCTGGCCTTATTAAATTTCCTGGTCCTCAGGAATTTCTGTCCCTTCAACATGCTTTATTGTTGTTTTCTGTTTCTCCTGATGTTTCACTAGAGGACATTGATATTTCTAAGTGGCACACTCCTTTCTTTTTTCTGAAGGATCTGCCTTCCTTACCCTCTCTTCTTACTCAGAGGTAAAAGCTATGGGCTGCATTAATGGGTACAGAGATGGAAGTAATTAAAACATAAAAATAAGAGGAGTTTCTTTTCCACTTCCTCCTCACACAACATATTTTAGACTTTTACTGCAGGCAGTGCTAGTAGCCTAACTTACAAACATAGTTTTTATAAGGGAATGGGATCAATTGACCCCACATTTGGGCTGGTTTATCCCTATTAGGTCTCCATTTGGCAAAGCAGCCTGTAAGTGGCATAAGCCACAGTTAGTCCCAGTAACCTGCAAGTCAGGCTTTCTCTCTTTCCCCAAATAATATTAAGAAAAGTTGAGATTACATGATTTAGCACTTTCTATGCAGAACATAAGGAGATAAATAAAGTTGAAAAAAGTGTCCCTGGAAAGAAAAATAAAGAAATAAAAACATCTGGAGAAAGAAAAGCATCCTCTGAAGTGAAGACAGCAGCAGCTTCAGGAAGCTGGAAAAAGGTGATGTGAATAAAGACTCTGTAATAATCTTAAAAGAGTTGGCATACTTCAGAAGAATGTACAGGTTTCCATCTCCCAGTTTGAGACCCTCAGGATGCCTGGCCAGTGGATTGGAAGGTCCTATTAACAGGGATTACATACCACTGCTTAACTTTGCATAGCTCTGCTAGCCAGTAGAGTTTGTCTGTGAGAAGACAGGCTGTCTTTATCTTGGTTGCTGACTGCTCAACTTTCAATCTATTGCTCAGATTTCTCACTTTGGCAACAAGCTAGTTCTGGAAAGAAAGCCTCAAGGTAAAGATTTTTGAGAGTGAGAGTCAGTTAAAGCAGTTCACCTGTTTCTGAGAATGAGATTACAGAAAAAAATATATGTTCTATGGCAGTTGATGGTCACTTAAAAAAATTGTATTTGCTAGAGACCTCATCAGTCTCCATGCCTTGGAGAAAGGATTTGAAGTTTGAAATGCAAAATGCCCTGATGATAGGGAGGTGCACTACAGAAAACACAGACAAGTTACAAACCTAACCCCCCCCCCCAACCAAAGCCACCACAGTTCGTTCTGTGTATGTAAACAGCAACCCGCTAGTGCTTGGCAGCCAAGACATCTGGAAGATTGGGGTATGCACTGAACATACTGTACTCTGGGCTGCACAACCTGGCAATGCCTCTCCTTTCAAGTGATTCTTCCCCTTGTCATGGTATGCTGAGGTACCCCTTAGATAAAAACTGAGTTATTCTGTTCTTAATATTTCTGGTATAATGATACAAGCAGGTGAGGGAAGAAGCACCTCACACAACACAGAAGGGTGAGGCAAGACACATGAAGTAGAGATATGCAGAATCCAGAAAGGAAGAAAAATGAAAACAAAAAAGGAAATAAGAGGGGAAATACATACAGAGGGAAAGGATAGGGGCACAAGCAAAGCGGGGGGCAGAGGCGGGGAGGCACAGGAAGGAAAAAGCTGTACTCTGACTCAGAAAGAATCACTGCTGGTTGAACTCCAGTACAAAATCTTCACACCTGCCTCAGCTGTCAGGGACTGGCTCTGAAACCAACTAGCAAAATGGAAATCATCAGCCTCTGCTGATTGTACCACGAAGGACATTGCCTTACGACCATCATCAGTTATTCTGCAGAGTCAAATAATAAAAATTCAATGTGATCTTAAGAACCCTCAAAAACCCTGTGCCAATGACCCTGGCCAACATGATTCCACACAACAGGTATTAATTTTCTTCTTTTTTAAGTTTAGAAAATATTCTCAAAAAACCCCCCATATTAAGTAAAGGATGCTGAAGTTGCACAGTCAAGCAGTGAGAGGCTAGGTACAGCCAGACATAAGGTCGTCTGAACAACTTAACCTTATTGACACACACCTAACATCATACACTACAGTCTCATTCCCAAACTACACTTTTGCTAACTCATCCCCACTTCATCTTGTGATGTCTCTAGGATGCTTGTCCCATTTGCTATAGAAACCAGAAGATGTGTACCTATGGGAGCTCTCCAGTATGACAGGCCTCTGCTTACCCACCACAAAGAACACAGCATCTTCTGCTCCCACCCCTTGGCTGGGAATGCAGCAATAAAGACAGGAGCACAGCATTGAAGAAGGAATCCAGGACTTGGGTGACAGCAAACCAGTGAAGAAAATACGTGCAAGAAAAAGGTCACAGGGATTTAAAAAGAAAGAGAGAAAGAGAGAGAAAAAAAATTCCTAGCTTGCTCAGTCTTTGCTGTCAAGAACCAGCCCACTCACAGTACAAGACTCATAAAAACAAAATGGCTAGTCTTGCAAGGGAAAGACCCTAAGCACCGCTTGGGACCAGGGCTGTTTGGCACACACTGGTAAGCCACATATACTGGAGACAAAATTATCTGTGAAATTAAGAAGTTTCATAAAATTCCTATGAAAATAACAAATTAAGACAACCTTTGGACTGAATATTTATACCATGAGTTTGCAACAACAGTTTTAGATGGTAAAGGTGGAAGCATTATTCCTGGTATTGCCATGAGCAAAGAGGCAGTCAGGGCTCTGATCTTCTGGACCACCCCCAAAGGGAGTCTACCTCCCTCTTGTCACAATTTATGGAATGTAAGGTCCAAAACACAGGCATTACGTCAGCTACTCAGAGACTAAAGTCTGGATACCTACCACTTCTATGTGATCTTTAGTGTTTGAGACAAGCATGCAAAAGGAATACTAGTCTATCAGTATTGGTCTCAATTTCCTTATGCCTCAATGCACTTTGTGTAAAATTAAAATAGCAACATTACCAAATCAAAACAGGTATGTTGTTAAATTCCAGTTTCTGAAGTACTAAGACTGAATAAAAGTACAGGCAAGAGGAAAATAGAGTACAAGGTTTAGAAGGTGTGTTTCATGGGGCTTCACTACACAGCCTTGACCAAGTCAGAGGTACTGAATGGAATACAAAGGCAACTGAGTAATTAAGATCACCCAACCCAAATTAGAATAAATGGCACAGATAACCCTAATTCAAATCCTTCCTAACTTGTGGGCACTGGGAACCCATGGTGTTGACAACCTAGTAACAGTTTTCTCCTGCTGAAATGTGTAAGTGCTGGTCAACAACTGCACAGAAAACCTCGACACCCAGTCAAGGGAGCTACAAAAAAATCCGCAACCTGCTCTGAAACAAGACATGAACACACACAACAGAAACAACCCTGTAACACAGAACAATTCTGGATGTACAAATACATGCCTACATAAATCTTCATTAAAAGTGTTTAAGATATGTTCTGTAACTGGACAGAACAAGGTTTTATAAAAAAAATCTAAACAGCAGTGCAAGTTTTAACAGTGAGCTTCAGAGATGGGTTATGTGAAGACTGAAATTTTTTTCTTATCTCTTTCCTTAGAGAGAGAGTGCCCAAAGCACTCTTAAAGCAACAAAGTTTCATCTGCTGACTTCAGAATAGATTAAATAGAAGCAGCCCAAAATGGATTTAAGAAAAGTTATTAGCATATCAACCTACTAACAACAAAAAGAAGTTGAAAGCAGTATCAGTTTATTCTAAAGTGTTTTTCCCACTCCCAGCTTGCTGTTCTTTTTCCTTCCTACTTTTTCTGGTATAGCGGCATGCTTTCCCATAGGGATTCTTCAGCTCCAGTATAACATAGTTTCTTCCTTAGTAGTACCTCTGGACTTTCTGACTAATGCTCAAGCTTGATGTGCCTTAGAATTTATTCAGCATATGAATACCAAGAGAAATATATCTCCAGTAGGTATGTGTGAAATAGCCAAGTCATTTTAGCCCAGGAGGTATCTCTGAGGTGCTGCTCCACCAGCTGGCCATACTTATGAAACTCTTCTCCACCCTTCAAGAGCTTTTAAAATGAAGGATGTGCATTCACTTCAAGAATTCAGTTTGGATCAATTCTCAGTTTGACCCAACAAACTTGGCACACTTAAGTCAACAACATGAGACTACAATAATAAAAACCTTGGAGAAAAATGGAGAAGGCTAATTAATTAAAAATAAAATGGATAATGCATAAAATGAAAACCACTTATCACACTTTGATATTAAAAAAAAAATCTTAATCTGCCTTCTTATTTTGCATGTATGCCAATTACAAATTAATTTCCTAATCAACAGCTTATGCCACTGAACCACCTATTTGACTATACTGTCAAAACAGGCAGAAGTTTATATTGCTAACTGTATGGGTGTTCAATTTACTGAAGGAATCATACTACATTAAACAACTTCACACAAATGCAAGTTCCCTTTTAGTTCATCATCAATTTTCACAATTAAATCAAAGACACAACCTCTTTGAGGACCAGGAGAAATTAGTACTCCTGACTTCTAAAACAACTGAAAGGTTAAAGCCCAAACTGCTAAAGCAACGTATGCATAAATCCAACCACTAAAAATGCTTCAGCATCTTTACTATACCTTTAACATCTGGATCATCTATATGAGGTTCCAAATTTTCTATCATTTCTTCCAATTCTTTCCTTGTTGCCATAGGAATGTTTGGAGACACTGGCATAGTGAGTTCCTGAAATTCTCTGTCGAGTATTATCTCAGAAGTCTGTTGAAGCTCGAAGTCAATATCTATTTCAGGAAGTGGAGTCCTCCAGAAATGGAAAGAGTTGTACAATTCCTGCTCTGAAAGAGAGGTTTCCTGTGAATTCAGCCCAGCCTCCTGCAGACCTGCTGTACAGCAATGAGAACTTCGCTCGTTCTCGTCAGCCATTTCCCCACAAGATTCTGAAGACAAAGTGCAATGGAAGGATGACTCAGTCTGGAAATCACTCTCCCTCTGGGAGTTATTTGACACTGTATTTTGATCTTCCAAGGCATTTTCAAGTTTTGTTGCAAAATGGTCATTATCAACATGTGAAGACAAATCCTCTGTCCTGTTGAGCTCATCCTCTCTTGTGACATCTTCCGTAGTCCTGACTTGTTCGCTGTTAAGTGCCAAAGCAAATGAACATTTAAAAACCAAGATATACTTGCTGCAAACAGATGCTCCTGAAAACTCACACACGTGCTATCAGCTTGCTATGTATCAGACTAGATTTACTTACAGCATAGCAAAATAAATGTTTGAGGTTGGAAGGGACCTCTGGAAGTCATCTGGGCCAACTCCCCTGTTCAAGCAGAGACACTTAAAAGCCAGTTGCCCAGGACTATCTCCATATGGCTCTTTAATATTTTGGAGGATGGAGACTCCACAGCCTCCCCAGGCAACCTGTGCCAGTGCTCGATCACCCTCATAGTAAACCCCCCACCCCCCCGCCAAAACAAAAAACTCCAACAACAAAAAAGTGTACATATTGATAAGATCCCCCTAAGCCTTCTCTTTTCCAGGCTGAGCAGTCCCAGTTCTCCCAGACTTTCCTCATAGAAGAGATGCTCCAGTCCCTTCATCATCTTTGTGGCCATTCCTGGACTCACTCCAGCATGTCCATGTGTCTCTTATAATGGGGAGCCCAGAACTCTACCCAGCACTCCAGCTGTGGCCTCACCAGTGCTGAGCAGAGGGGAAGGTTCACCTCCCTCGACCTACTGGCAACACTCCTCCTAATGCAGCCCAGGATACCATTGGCCTTTACTGCAAGGGCACGTTGCTACTTCATGGTCAACATGGTGTTCACCAGGACCTCCAGGGCCTTTTCTGCAAAGCCACTCTCCATCTGGAGAGACCTCAGCATGTACTGGTGCCTGGGGTTGTTCCTCCCCAGGTGCAGGACTTTGCACTTCTTGTTGAACTTCAAGAGGTTCCTGTCAGTCCCTTTCTCCAGCCTATTAAGGCCCCTCTGGATTGCAGCATGACCCACTGGCCCATCAGCCACTCCTCCCAGTTTTGTGTCATTAGCAAACTTGCTGAGGGTACACCCTGCTCCACCATCCAGATCATTAATGAAGATGTTAAACAGGACTGGACCCAGTATGGACCCCTGAGGTACACAACCAGTTATTGGCCTCCAACTATGCATTGCTGATCAGTGTCTTCTGGGCCCAGCCATTCAGCCAGCTGTCAACCCACCCACCTCACTGTCTGCTCGTTCAGCCCATACTCCATCAGCTTCTCTATGAGAATCTTATGGGAGAACATGTGAAAAGCCTTACTGAAATCTAGGTAGACTATATCCACTGCTCTCCCTTGTCTATCAAGTCAGTCATTTCATCACAGCAGGTGTATCCTAAGGTATCCTAAGTTACTGAATAGTCATGTATTTTTAGTAAATAACTGAAAATTCTGGTAGTCTACTAAGTAAGATGAGAAGCTCCAGATCTTTCCATTTACCAAGATAAATACTCAATTTATACAGGAAAGTTAATTTTCTTAACTTGTGGTTCATACAGAAGAAAAACAAGGATGAAAAAATAATTTGTAGACTTAGCAAATTTTTTACCTGTTTTCCTGTGCAGAACCACAACCTTCTGGGTTTTTACCATCTTCTTCTTTAAAGTACTGGCCACTACTGGATGGATTAGCAAAAGTTGATATGAAAGGCCCCAGAGACTGAAAAGCAGCTTGGCGGACCTAGTGGAAAGGGTCCAAGGTGAAAAAAATTTTTATTTTTATATATATAGAAATTTTGCTGTCCTATAAAGCATAAACTCCTGCTACTAGGAATTGGAAGGATTATAAGCCTAATGAGGAAAACAACAGCAGAGGCTCTTGTCTGGAAAGAGACAGCCAGCTGTATACATAAAGTGCTAAATAAAAGAAAAAATAATTAAGAAAAAGCAGAGTAAAAACAGTTAAATCATGGGTAACTAAGTTGACAGGCCTATTCCCCACAACCAAAGAAATCACAATTATTTAGATAGTAGAAGCAGGTAAATTTGAAAGCTCAGCTGAGAATTTTAACAACTTGAAAGAAAAAAATTACGTGCAGTGAACAGATATTTCACTACCATGACACTACTGTAAGCTTGACTGATTATAAGCTCTGCATTTCTTTCCCTTTCCTATTTGGCTATGTTGTTCATCTGCTCCTCCTTTCTCCTATTATTTATTCTCCCCTTCTCAACAATTATCCTATCTACCTCCATTTTTATTATTTGATTAATTCGGCTGGGCAACAACTTGCACGACTTTCCAGGATCCAAGAGCTAATGCTCCCGTCCAAAATATCTACTTTTGGCTCTTGGAAGTAGTCTGCTCAATAACAAACTTAACAAGGTTTAGAGTAGATCTTCAAGACAAAACACAAAAACCAACCAAACAAAAACACCCACACAAAAACCCACCCAAACCAAACCAAACCAAACTCAAAACCAACAGCAAACACCACCACACCACTTGAGTATCCCACTCCCTCCCCCCCAAAAAAGGAGGTGGCAGTAGGGAACCTGAAGAAATACAAACAAATCACATCTAATTTTCCACTTTGTTAATGATTTTCAGCAATGTTAAGTCACAGGTAGTTCTGTAGCTAAGAAAAGCTATCCTATTAACACAGTTTTTCTTACGTGCTGCAGTGAAAGTGCGAGGGATTCTCTACACCCACTGACAAACTAAGCAGTCTAAGAAGAATTTTGATTGAGGTGCACGAAACAAGTTATGTTATCCATACCTATGGGGAGAAGTTCTATATGGAATATTGCAGTAAAATCCTTTAAATACGACAGCGATTCAAGAAATAAAAAGCAATTCTTACCCATCGTGAAGGATCACTAATCAAATTAATAAAAAGGGTTGACAATTTTGTCCTCCGGACTTCCTGTGACGTTGCACAAGAAACTGCCATGAAGCATTCAGCACAGGCTTTCCTAACTCCCCACACATTATCAGAGCAGAGCTGGAAAAACCTCGGCAGCTGTTAGGAACATAGTGAGTAAGTTTGCAAGTCTTAACAGGCAGTACTTGTTTCAAAGCAAGTTCTTTTTTCACATTCATTTCCTTCACCTGGTTCTCTGATCTCATATTCAGATGCATTAGTTGAACATTTGCAAGACAAAGAACACACATTCAGTAGCACCACCCTTCTAATCAGTTGCTCTCATGTTACTTATGTATACCGATAAGGAAAATTCACCTGTCTGAAGAACAGCAAGAAAGTCCTAACTTTCTAACCTGATTTATATTCAAACCCCCCCCTCAAAAAACCCAACTCCAAAAATATCCCCAAGCCCAGAAAACCTATCATAAGATAAAACCTCATCTCTACACCATTCTTTTAAAGCAGATAACATTGAAAGGAGCAAAACCGAAGAATACTGGTGCATTAACATTTTACCTATCAGAGACCACTTCAGATTTTTGTAAGATTCTCACTGAAATGCAATGGAAGAGCATCTTCAGAAAGAAAGAAAAGCCTTCTTTTCCACCTAAACTTCTCATTGTTATATTTACCAATCTCTGTCACCACCTACCCTACAAAGCAGAACTTCAACTACATAGAGGAATAAGGGAATGAGAGAAACATTGCATTTGGTGCAAGAGAAAATAGGTTTGAACAAAGCAGTGACTTTACTAATGAAACGGAAGCATTTTGAAGTTGCTTAGGTGCTCGGGTTTCTTTGAAACAGTAATGGTAAGGATGAAACAGTGGACAGAGTGCAGGTGAGGCAAAGACATGCACATCATTGCGTAGCTGCCTTTGCTTGCAACAGGCAGATGCAAATAATACAATGACTGTTGCTACAGCTCTGTTCTCAATTATTGATGTTCAGCTGTACCTACTTTCTGCAGCAAAGTTTTCTGGACTTTGCTTCTGATTAAAAAAAGCATTTATGTTACAAAATGAAGTTTCATCTAAAGCCATTCAGCTTTTTGCCCCCCTCCCTGCTCCTCCCCCCCCCTTTTTTTTTCAATAATCCAAAGAGCAAAAAATGACATTTTCTGTTATGGAAAGAGATGCCCAACTGTCCAGCCACATGTTATTGCTTTCATATAAAATAACAACCCCTTTTTTATTTCATAGTCTAACTGCACCCTCTACAAAGTTTTAATCCAAGTTCATGATATGTATCAGTAAGAGTGCATTTGTGTGAGAGAAATCAATTTACATCCCCAATCAAGAAACATGGGATGTAAGTCTGTGCAATGATACTTCACTATCAAATTGCTTGAATCACACAGTACCTAGGGAAAAATGCAGCAAATGCTGTAAGAATGTAAGAAATGCCCTGAGGGTCACACTAGGCCTACCTGTCCCAACACCACATCTGCAAAAGGCTGCAGAGCCTCTTGTTGAAGCCATGCCTGCATTTACACTCTCTCCATATAAGCCCCTTGTTAATTTCTGGCACTGATTCACCAACCTCTTCTGGCCCTCGACAAGTTTACTGTCCATACCCCCAAGAAGAGAAAGCTTGATGAAAGATCCCAGCAACTGTCAGGCTGGTTTCTGCTTCCTAGCCCTGTCATGTCTCCAAGCCTAGCAACATCCACCAGCTCCCTGGACATGCCAGGTGAATGGGGGGCACTGTTATGGATCCTCTGCTCACTGCTCCATCCAATTCCCTGCTTCTCCATTTTGAATTTGTATCTCTTCCCTTTACTTAATTTGTTATTGCCCATTTATTTTCTCTGCATTTCTTCCTCCTTCCCTCCTTCCCAGGAGGGCTGTGAGGCTTTGGTAGAGCCAGGGAAACTGACTTTAAAAGATTAAACCAATGAACAGCAGCATTAAGTGATGCCGCTTAAAGAAACCACATAAACCTTGCCACTTCTAGTGGCCTATTCCCGCCACACTCCTCTTGTATCTGCAACCTCTCGTTGCATTTATGGACATTAGAAGACATATTCCTGCCTACTTCTTGCCTAACGTATTTTTGAACTTGCAAATACTCTCTGCCTCCACAGCCCAGGTATTTTCTTCAGTCTGGTTTAAGGCCCTCTCCCAGCTCTACAATTGAGTACCCCTGTCCTGGTTTCAGCTGTGATAGATTTAATTGTCTTCCTAGTAGCTGGTACAGTGCTATGTTTTGGGTTCAGTATGAGAAGAATGTTGATAACACTGATGTTTTCAGTTGCCGCTAAGTAGTGTTTATACTAAGTCAAGGATTTTTCAGCTTCTCATGCCCAGCCAGCGAGAAAGCTGGAGGGGCACAAGAAGTTGGCACAGGACACAGCCAGGGCACCTGACCCAAAGTGGCCAACGGGGTATTCGACACCATGGGACGTCCCATCTAGTTTAGGAACTGGGAAGTGGGGGCGGGGAATCGCCGCTCGGGGACTGGCTGGGTGTCGGTCGGCGGGTGGTGAGCAATTGCCCTGCGCATCATTTGTACATTCCAATCCTTTTATTATTGCTGTTGTCATTTTATTAGTGTTATCATTACTAGTATCTTCTTTTCTCTTCTATTAAACCGTTATAATCTCAACCCACGAGTTTTACTTCTTTTCCCGATTTTCTCCCCCATCCCACTGGGGGGGGGGGGGGGGGGGGGGGCGGAACAAGTGAGCGGCTGCGTGGTGCTTAGTTGCTGGCTGGGGTTAAACCACTACAACCCCTTAGCTCTAGACTGTGTGACCTAGAAAGTAAGAGTTCTGTATTCATAGTAATGGTCTTCAACATTTTGTAAACAGGATTCATAATCTCATGTCAGCAAAACTGCTGTGTCACAGCTTTTTTTAGTCTCTCTTTACTAAGGGAATGTAGTAATTTTAATTTCTAATAATTTTAGCTGCCCTTCTCTGTACCTTGTCCAGCTCCACTACTGACTTGTATTAAAAAGAAAAATCCTTTAAGAAATGGCTTACCAGCATTTCTTCAGTAGCTTGCTGCCCAACCACACTGCAGATATCTCCAAAATTGGCTGCACATACCTTGCAGACAAAAATGCAAGAAATAACCACTAAGACCACAGTTTTAATGCAGCTAATGAAATCAAAGGAAAAAAATAAACAGCTTTTAAAACCATAAAAACAGGTTTTGGTGCAGACTCAATACCAGCTACTTCCCCATTCCAACAGTTCCCATGGTTTAAAAAAATTTAAAAATTATTTTCTCCATTTCAAGCTTCATCAGCTTTTTTTAATCACAAAAGAACTACCCCAGAACTTAAGTGAAAGGAAAGGAGGATAAAACACATTCAAAGTGCTGTCAAACAAGCAGTTGTCAAGGAAAATAACCTATGCAATGGCAGGGTGAAACCAAAACAAAGCCTCAGCACCTAAACACCATGATGGAGTACTGGTTTATTTCATCTTAATGAGCATCTTTAATTCCATCTACACAGAGAGATATGAGCTGAGGTGGCTGATGCTGTATCAGTTACAGTTGGTTCACATTTTCATGGCTACCTACACAATCATAAGGACAAGCAGATTCTTTCTTTGTTTCTGATAATAAAGGTAGGGACTCTGGAAAAAAACTCAGTGTCAAATACAAAACCTGTGGAAATGCGAGCTACAAAGAAACCCCATAGCTTTCACCTATACGTGTCACAAATGATATCTAGCAGGAAAAACTCATTTAGTCAAATGCAAGTTCCAAGTTCATGACACTCCTTTTACAGATAATCCAGACCAGATGCTTATAATTCATACCTTACGAACATGAAACATTCTGCAGTCACAGCACATCTCGCAAAACCTAGGAAGAACAAGTCTTTCCGTGATGTCCTTTCCCACCATGGACGCCATTTTGCACATTATCTAATGGCAAGACAGACACTAATTAGGGATGCTTGCACAACACACAATTCTGTGTCAGTTAAGCAGAGGCTTTATTGAAAATTGTGAAAAATGTTGGAAAAACCCCCATATTTTGAATTGAAAAGGTTCGGCTGCTTCTGCAAAAAGCTTTTTTTCTTTTTTTTTTTTCTTTTTACCCTCCCCCTGTCATGATGTAACACAGCTGTAGAAGACATTGGTCTTTCACCAAACTAAATCAAATTCCTAACTAATGGAGAGAACCGAACTTTCAGAAATTACTCTCATATCTTACCAAACAGGCTGACAAAAATAAAAAAAAACAAACCACAAACAAGTACAAGATTCTTTCACTATTCCAATACTTAATGAATAAATATATATTTACAAATAACAGAAAATTATTGACAATAAATATGCTTAAGTGACTTCAACTTCTGTATGATTTAAAAATTACAACACTCCGTATTCCATGTATGCAACTCCCTAACATAAAATTAGTGAAAAAGCATATCATACCAAAGAAAGTGACAGCTTTTCCCTCTAACTGCTCTTTCATTCTGATTTTTTCTAAGAGTTTCAAAAGAAGGTAATCTAAAAGAATTTTATGTTTAACTTTCCTAATCACATCAGTAGAGCTATTTAAATTTATTTTCCTATAACAACAAATTATTATTTTTCTAACCTCTAGGGGGTTAGTGAGCTACAGAAACCTTTGTGAAGTTTCAGTATCTTCAAAACAATGAAGATGGGTAAAACAGTTCTGCTTTAAATTTTATTCCCTTATGTAACTGTAAGCTTCTTCAAGAAAGTACTAGAAATTTGGTGCGAAATGCAATAGCACCCAGCCTGCTTATTGTTTACGAGTCCAGCTACATTATGAAAGTAAAATATTAAATGAGGTCTCTCTCAAGCAAAAAGAAAAAATAAAAAAAAATTTAAAAAAATCACCCAGGAAAAAGCATCAACATAAATTGCAAAAATTCAAGGGTAACATAAGGGCATAAATCTGCCATTTCTCCTTTATAAATTAACTTATTACTTTGCTTACTATTTTAATTCAATACATAATAATTTTTAATAATTGAGGTTGTATGTAATGCAAAAAAGAAAACCACCAACGAACCATGAGTTAATCAACTCATATGCTTATTATTTTGTCTAATGAAACAAAACAAAATCAATAAAGAGAATAGACATACAGCAAAACCCAACAGAATTCAAGCATTAAAGATTTTTCACTGATGGAAATTTTCTACATATGCAATTTAAACTTCCATAAAGCAAACAAACCTGAAAAAACTAAAAAGTCAACAATAGCAGATACCTTAGGAGTCAATAAAATGAATCCCCTGCACTGTCTTGTCCAGCTGCGTTTTTCTTTACAGCATATATAAGCCATTGAATTTAAATCTAACCTTGAACTGAGTGTAACACAGCATGGGAAAAGTTACAGATTAATTATGGATAGCAATATATTTTTTTCTTTTTAATACCACATGGATGTGCAACTTGGAAACACAGTACCATCACCGTAATACCAAGCATTCAAGCAAACTTTATACTACGTGGTTTGGTATTGCTGTTACTTACAGCCACAGCTTCTGTCTTCACATCATCATTGCTGTCTGGAGCTGTCAGATCTATCAGAACAGGGCATACTTTGGTCTCCACATCGTATCTCTCTATGAGTTCTTGCTCCAACAGAACTAACAATGCTGCCTGACTTGTTTTTCTTACCTATTGAAAAAAGACAAATATTGAACAAAGGAATTCAAAGAGAGTTTTTTGGTTTTTCATTTAAATGTATGTCCTGTATTTTGGAAGCTGTACCTACATACTGCCACACACCTATACTAATTGCACTCAGCAAGTGGACAAGTGCTCCAAAAGCACTTTTGCAAACACTTCACATTTGAAACAAACTATGTCTGAACTCAAGAACACCTGCATATTGTAAACTAAGGCAATGCTATTATAAAAGTGTCCACCTACACACTTCCCAAAACACAGGATAGCAATATCAAAAAAAGTAGTCATAGCAAAGCTCATGCAATACATAAAGGAAAGCAGCATAACTAATTGGGAGTAACAAAGTTCTAAGGAATGTGAATTTTATTAAACAAATCTCTTTTTCTGAGATTAACAAGTTTGGCTCACAATGAATAACTGCATTTATTTTGAATGTATTATAAATTCTGAGACACAATTTTGCTTAGTCCCATAAAAAAAAAAAAGACTGTATAAGATAACCATTAATAATTGACTTCATACATGGCTAATCCCTGTCTCTTAAAAAAAGTAATTTCACCAGAAAACACATGCAGCAAAAGACTATACATTGCAATGCAGCGATTCTGAAAACACCATTGAGATCTTTGTTTCAGAACAAACCAGCCAAATTAACTATAGAGTATCAACAGAGGTTAAGATGATGAAAAGAATCGCTGAATCTGCTACCAAGACAATATCAAGCAGAAGTATGATTGTTGTATTATACATGAATTAGCAAAATAACTACTAAGAAAAATAGGTTAAGGTACCTATTTTTAATAATGGAAAATCTGGAAAGGGCAAGGAAAAAAGTAACAAACTCAGAGGCCTAAAATACTTAAAATAATCCATCACCTAGGATTAGACTCGTCTGAAATGATGTGGAGAAGCCTAAAGAAAGCTTTAGGCAAGCTAACTCATACACGCAGAGAAATAAACCACACAAGTTCAATCCAAAAGCTTTACTGGATCAATACACAAATAACTTGTCATGAAGGTACATAAAAGTGTTAAAAAATTGAATTATACCAGGGAGTCAGTTCTTCGTGACTACTGTTCCTTTTTGCCAGAATTTAAATTATGTAATCTTATCAAAATGATTGTTTGATTTTGTCCATAAGAATACAATACCAGATAAAGGGCCCCAAATCAGAACAGATCATATTAGGTGAAAAAATGTTGGAAATTTTCTTCAATTAAAGTTCAGAGTGCCGTGCATTTCATGTCTATTCAAAAATCTTTTTACCCTGAAATACTACACGCTTGTATGATGCTAAATTATTTAAATTTAACATCACACCAGGTATATTCAACTAACCAATAAACTATTTGTAAAAGACACTTACCTGGTTATTCTGGTCTGCGAGGTATCGTACCACAATAGGCAGTAAGTATTTGGAAAAAGCATATGGGATTGAAGGTCTGTTTTCTTGACAGAACATAGCAATATGAGGCACCTGTTCCATCAGTTCTGCCCGCACTGTTGGCTCTGTCAGGGTCAAAATAAAACCAAAAAAGACACAATAAATGTTTACAAGCATACTGCCAGAATAAGCTTTTTACAGTCCTGTACATACAAAGTATGTTCTCAAGTGTTCATGTCAGCAAGTTTATGTCAGGTTTCATTTTGACAAGCACCATCATCTTTTTAAAAAACCAGGTACAACTACACTCTGTACTGCTAAACTACTAAAAAGATGGGTCCCACATTCTCAGTAAAAAAAACAATAAGAGGTATAAGAGAGCAAGCCACCAAATATAATGAGTATCAGAACCTGTCTGAACTCCCTACAAGCATCACCTACTTCAAAGAAAACTGCTAAGCTGAAAGTCAACCCAAAATTGATACCACTATGAGAAGAAACAAACTGAGGGGGACTCCTGGCTACAGCCTCTCATGCGGTAAAGATCCCACCCAGCAGGACAATCAGCCATAACCACAGATGCTCTTCTTCATGCTTTGCTTTAAGACTACTGCTATTTTCATCAGATGGAAAAGGTCCTGCATCTTTCCAGTTGCTTCTGTTAAACCTTTCGGGCATGTTTTTCAAAGTTGGTGACTATTTAAAAAATACTCCATTCATTTTTTAAATTCAGGAACTGTGCACTGCTTTAATGAATTGTAATCCCTGCAGAACATGCATATCTATTTGAGGGATGAGAGGAAAAGCAAGAGAAGAAATACAAGCATGGATTAAATTCCAACTACTAAAAAAACCAGCTTCAGTTTAAGAAGTAGGTCATTATCACATGCCTGATAGTCCACTTGTCCACAGAAAAAAAAAATACATCATTTCAGAACTAAGTATTTCTATCCTTTCATAATTTGCTGCCATCTGTGGTTACCATTAGAGAACTGATTACCTGTACAAACATATAACGAAAACTCATCAATTACTCTCAAGTTACAGTATTTGATTTACAATGTTTTAAGTAATAGGATGTATACTGTTCACAGGATATGCATGCCTTACTAAATTTTTACCTATGAATTGGTTCAGGTAAAACTTAATGGTATGACCAGAACCACCTTCCCTGGAATACTTGGAATTAACATGATACATTAAAAATACAACCTTTTGTTAAATAGAAGCATGTAACTTGCATTTGCATTTTACGTGGCCAATGCATGGAGCACTTGGCTTTCTTGAACACTGGTTCCAAGCGATAACTTAGGCCTGAATAAACCAAAACAAAGTTAAAGCAAGTACCATGCTCTGGGCAGTCTTTTCTTCACTGAGGACAATGAGAACAGGAGAGATCATAGGGCACAAAGTAATCAAATGCCTATGGGCTTCATTTCTTTGATTATAGACTTAAATTACTTTTCCTACAGAAAAACATACCAAAATCCTCTGTAAAGCTTGTGAATTGCTGACAAAGTTTCAAAATGCAAAATGAAATCCCAGATAAATCAATACTGAATAGGTTTGCTGTTCATGACAATAAAGAAGAAAAGTCTTCCAAGCTGCTCTGTTTCTCTTCCCAAAACATTAACAGGAACACAGAGGACAAAAGCCTTTTTATTTAAACTTCAGATGTACTGAAACACACGCTGGTTGAACTCCATAAGCAATAGACACATCCTGAAGTTTGTATTGAAGAAGTGCAATCCTGAAGAACACTACTCAAACTATGTGCAAGTTTTAACAGGCTCAAATTAACGAAAATGAACAGATAACAAAAGGCTAAATTCTAGTTTGGTGAACACTATGTCTGTAGCACTGAACATGGCAGTTGACCACAATAAGCACCTGTAAATAGGACAAATGTAATAGTTAAAGAGATCATTAATTCTGAAAACTAAATTCTACATACCTTATTAATGCAGAGGAAGGAAATGCTATTTCTTGCAATTTTTCTAAAAAAATGTAGTCACAGAATAAAAAGTTACAACCCTCAGTCTAAGTTTCTAATTTCAATCTAACTTTCTATTGGGAGCTTGCAGCATCTCCTACTATTAAAGTTGCCTTGTACTTCCTATCATAGTAACTCATCTTTTGCTTCCTTATAAAAATTTGCCAAAGCAGTCCTTAGAACGTGAGATAGGATAAGCTGCAATTCTTCATTAGGATGAGGTTTTCTCAGGAAAAACAAAACAACAAAATTTCAACCAAAGTAGATCAGCTGTTTTCAAGACTAAAGTTGGCAAACCCATTTGTTTTCTTCCAAGAAAACTGACAAGGCCTAGCTTCTTCACTTCTGGAAGAGGGACTTGAAATGTGCCAGAGTAAGGAGTCCTTTTATATCTCAACACATTTTTTCCATCTGTGTGAAAACCTGCCCAAAGGTGGTTGAGCTAAGAGGCCTTGAAAACACCCTCTATTTCCACCTGCCCAGCAGCCGACAGAGCACAGCAACTACAGATTGAAGAGTCCTTCCTTGCAGAGTACGTTTTAAGATGGAGAAAGCCATCATCACTGCAGACTGTACACAGCCCCTCTCCCAAGAGCAACTCTTTTGAAAAGGCTGCAGATGGGAAACAGAGCAGAATGAGGAACCATCAGGCTGGGCAAGGAGGGACAGAGGGCTGACAGGTGAGTGACAAGGAGGTAAGACTGGCAACTAAAGGGAAGGGAGACTGGAACTTGCTGGACAAGAAACTGGAACCACAGCCCAGTGCCAGAGCTGGAGGGACTCACTCCCACCTCTCCCATAAGGCTGCTATTTCAAGACATGCCCAGGACATGATCTAAGGATACAAGAGGCTTATGTCACAACACTTATCACTAGGATCTCATTCTTACTTCTTAGGACTCCTGTCTCATTTCTTGCAACAGATAGATGACTTGGAGTGGGGGGTAGGGCAGATGGGACAGAGCAAGGCAGAGGGCAGGGAGAGTGAGGAAGATAAATTTGGCTGAGACTGCACGTTTGGCAGCGGTGCTTCTTAAGTTGTTTCGGAATTTTCTTCGGGCAGTTCCCACCCTCCCAAACCCAAAACTTGCGGCTTCCATTATGCCAATGCAACTGTTTGTGCAGCCAGACAACAAGCCATATCAAAGAACTGATATGGCTGACGCAGCTTTTGCCCCACCACAGCAGCATTATTAAGCAGCAAGAACTGGCACTTAGATTGGTTTGCCTGTGCAATCACACACTTCCCTCAAGTAGCAGAACTATCAGATGATGGAAGCAAGCAATGGCAAAGGAGGGCAGTAGGATGGCTTACTGTGATACTACTGTCATGGTTTAACCCCAGCTGGTAACCAAGTACCAGGCAGCCGCTCAGACGCTTCCCCCACACCCAGTGGGATGGGGAAGGGAATCAGGGGAAAAAAAAAAAAAAAAAAAAGTACAATTTGTGGGTTGACATAAGAACAATTTAATAGGACAGAAAGGAAGAAAATAATAACAACAACAATAAAATGACAATAATAAAATAATTGGAACATACAAAACAAGTGATGCACAACGCAATTGTTCACCACTTGCCTACCAATGCCCAGTTAGTTCCCAAGCAGCAATCACCTCCCAGGCCAACTCCCCCCAGTTTATATACTGGACATAATGTCACATGGTCTGGAATACCCCTTTGGCCAGCTTGGGTCAGCTGTCCTGGCTGTGTCCCCTCCCATCTTCTTATGCCCCTCCAGCCTTCTTGCTGGCTGGGCATGAGAAGCTGAAAAATTCTTGACTTAGTCTAAACACTACTTAGCAGCAACTGAAAACATCACTGTGTTATCAACATTCTTCTCATACTGAACCCAAAACATAACACTATACCAGTTACTAGAAAGAAAATTGACTCTATCCCAGCTGAAACCAGGACAATTACCTTCAAAACAGGGTGAAAGAAGCAAAATGCTGAGAAACCTGATTTGTTCCTTTGCCTATCGTGAAGCTGTGCAAAATGCTCAAGCGAGACTCTTCACAGAGTAATTGCACACTACTCATTCGATTGCAATCCGAACTCTGTGTCTTCACTGCTGAAGAAACACCACCACTGCCATCAAAGCCAATAAGAGCTCTGTATTAAGCATATCAAGAACTATGTATAAAGCTCTGGACACTAGGCACTCAAAATGGGCAGACTGTTTTGACTTCGATACCTCTACAGTTTGCCCACCCACTGGTAAAGTAATGTCAACACTCTCTTTCCCCAAACTGACTAGGTTTGCAGTGAAACTCAATTCATAAATTTCTTTATGAAACACTCCAGTAAGAGAGCAGTGAGTACCAAAACCATAAGATCCCTTCTTCTTCAGAACAGGGTTTGTCTATTATATAGCACTTAAGAGAGTGGCCACACCACCTGACAATATTGAAGAGCTGCTCACATAAAGTGAGTCCCCTTCTTCCTGAGCTACTAAATAAGCTCTGGCTTTGTGAGGAACACAGATTAGATGATGCAATTGAAGATTTGAAAAATTCATGCCCAGGAATGAATGAGAACTGTAAAGTCACCTTAGTTCTTACATTCCCTAACTTTTAAGTTACATGACTCCGTGATCTTAGTAAGGTCAATTCAAAACAAACCAGCACTGTGTATGTAACTGGCTGTGAAATGCAACATGGTAATTCACAATCAAAGAGGCATTTGTGCCGTTCTGGGGAATTACTGCTGCTATGCAAGAACCCGAACCTTAAGCTTACCGATTTAGCTAAGAGCTCAATTCTTCCAAATGCTGAAGCATATATTCTAGTGTATACTGAATAGAGCCTAAACCTGCAGTCTGATGGGGTTACAGTAGAGCTTTTTTTTGCATTATATTTCCTAAAGACCCAAGCAACAATGCAAAAAATTTCCACTAAAGATACAGCACAGCACTTTCTCATTCACTTCATCCATTCCTCAGCTTTGTCTTTAGCTTAGACAGGTGGCAGCTCCAAATACAGATTCCAGCAGGCTTCAATACATGACAGTGTCTGCCATTTCAGTTTAAACTTTTCTGTTGTTTATAACCAAATTTATGGTTTTCTCATTACCACCATGAATGGAGTATGACAGTATCAGTTAAAATTATTACACGCAGCTTCTTAAAGCATAAGCTCATCCAGCTGGGGAATACATCCATGTATTTTTTTGCACTGTACAATACAGTCAGGACCAGGCTTTCACACAGTATAAACAAAATCCGGGTGGAGAATTTTGCTTCACATTAAGACTGAAAGTTTCTATTTTAGGCACTCTGGAAAATCACTGTGTACAATTAGGTTCTCCATAATATTTGCTTGGAACAGTATTTTTCCGTTTGGCAGAGGAAGCATTTAAAAATGCTGCTCTTTTCAAACTATCTCCTTAAGGCACAGACTTGTACCTTCAAGTAGAAGGCTACTAGAAAAAAGCTGTAACTTGTCAAAACAAAAAAATTTGGAAAGAAATATTAATATAAAAAAATTAGATCTCGGAAGCAAACTCATGCTTGTTTTTGTCATTCATTAGCTCTTCATTCTATCAGGTCTTGTGTATTCTCTAGATACAGAATTAGACTGAATTGAGTTTTAGAAATGAAGCAAAACTAAAAGAATGACAGAAGAAAGTGAAAAAAGACTGCCATTTCTTCTGTTTGTGAAATAACATTGAAAAGAAGTTGCCAGAATGACACAGTTCTACCTCTCTTGATTGCCAGACCACATGAAACTGGCAATGTATTCCAACCAGCATCTCCAGAACCTGAGCAGACTTTGATCTGCACACACCAACCTTCAGTTTTAGCTATTTCACAAATCGCCATTTAAATCAACATCCCCAACTGACTCCAAAATCACAGAAGTAATTAACTGTTCCTTACTCACCCACGAAAAAAACATTTAAATTTCCCCTAGAATTTGACACCATCTCTCATGTAAGCAAAGTGCCAACATACTCATCTAGCTACTCCTAGCACATACACTTAGCTTTTCTCCATAAATGTGTAATGTTTATTTCACCCATGCTGAGGTGTCAGTTCACTCTATATTCCACTTCAGCTATGAGGAAGAAAAGCACCACCGTTAGCTGTATACTGGAAATTAAAAAGGGGATTATTGCAGAGCTGCACAGTATAATACCAACTAATTGCTCCAGAACAGTTATTTGTAAGTGAAGTAATTATTCCAAAGCCAGCTAGCAACTAGATTTATTTCACAATAGCTTATTCTGCAACAATGTACAGTACTTAAATTCTGCAAAGCTTTCGATATCTCAAAGTGACCATTCTGGAATACAAGCAAGAGTCAATTTTCCCTACATTTGTGAGGGACTGTAAGGTTTTTGTGTTGTAAAAGTGTATAGGAAGAACAACTACTGGTGATGTTAAATGAATGCTGCTTTAACTGACAATTTCAATGAAAGTTTTAATTACACCTGAATATTAACATTTGTTCTTATTAAGGGCTGTAAGTAAGAAGTAAAGGTGTAAAGTGCATAGCTTTGCATTTACACTTTTGGTCTTTTAATTTTTTTTTGTGAAAGGCAAAAGAAAAATACTGATTTATACGTATTACAGAGAAACAAGCCACACAGAGAACACCTTCATGCCCTTCCCTCTGTATAGATCCCTATTTCTGTATTCAGCCTGAATATAAGGTCCACAGCATACAAAGATGCCAATCTGCCAAGAGCATGGCAATAGTACTGGATTTATATACATGCCTATTCTCAAACTGCACATCATTTGCATGATAAAAGACAAATTTTAAATAAATCCTACAGTTTATCAACTCAAATTTTTATCTATCCCCTTCTTTCCCAAATATAACTTGCCCTTCCCCTCTTTTTTTCCTTCTAGTGCAATCCATATTTTCCCTTTCCATTTGTCTCATTTCCTGTTTCGTCTGTCCCTCCAACTTTCCTACCTTTTTTGAAGAGAAAAGAAAACCTAGACAAGTGAAAATACACTGTAACCAGAGCCCATCCCTTTTAGCTTAGGAGTCCATCAGAAAGACTGATTTGTCTGATGTATGCTGCTTCAGTAGTCAGGTTCTTTTCTCTTACTAACCAGAAATGGATTTCATTACTGACTGGCAGAGCAAGGAGTAAAATACAGACTAATGAGAGAGAGTAAAGTCACCATCAGTCATCCATCAGATGCATGAAGAGACAAAAGAGAATCACATCAAGCAAAGGAAAGGATTCTTAGTGTAGCAGGAGGTAGGAGAAGAGGTATGGAAAATCCTGAAACATGAAGATGCAGGAAGGGGGGACACAGGTGGAGCTATTGACAGCTAGGAAAGGCAAATATTAGCATTCCTATTAATATTGCTTACATATGAAGATTTTGTTAAATGAAATGCTGTATTATGTACTATTCGACAGGTATTGTTGGCATCTTTCACTATACCAACAGCAGTAATTGAAACGGTCTTACCAACATAGGTTAAGCACACTTAAGTAATTAAGATTGTGAGGCCATCCACATTAAGCCTGATTATACAGCTTCAAAAGCTTAACGACCAATTAGTCTAATAATTGTTTTAAAAATCAGTTTGTTTTGCAAACTGCAAACAAACAACAACTGATTCTATGCAGTAAAGAGACTACTTTTCATTCAGGATAAAAAAAATCTAGTTCGTTACATTCAATCAAATAAGCACCAGTCCTCCAGGAAGTCACTTTTTTACCCCATCATTTCTTTAGAAAAATACCTATATGTATCTATTTCATAGTACACTAAAATACCACGTATATTTTAGAAATTAAGATATAGACTCTCCTTCTAAAAGAACCCTCAGAAAATAAGTTTTAAAGCTTCTGGTCCCCTTGCAAGCACACTAAGCAAAATGCCAATAATGCAATAATTCTGGCTGAGGCTAACTTTCAAAGCCAGTTAATCGTACTTGTGCGCAACATGATGAAGCCTTGTATCATATAAGCCATTCACAAGCTGGTACCAAAAAACCACAAAGTTTGAATGATACTGATTTACTCAAGTGAAAAAAGACAGACATAAGGCCCTTGTTCAAGCTCACATAAGTCTGTGGCTAGTCGACATTCAAGAATGAAGAAGGCCCAGCTGTTTTAACACAAAGATAAGCATTTTATCTCTAACAAGTGTTTATGGGGGATAAATTAACATTTGCCAAGCACTAGGCTTCTATGCCAAGCTGCTCCTTGGCTTTTGTAGGTTCAAAGACACCATAAAAACATCTAAATGGGAAGCCATACCTAATATCCCTAAAGACACAGAGAAATTACAAAGTGATTAAACAGCAGATTCAAAGCAATACAAGGTATCTCATCTGTAACTATTCTAGGAAACTCACTACCAAAGACAGTAGGGAAGTCCAGAGTTCAGAAGGACTGAAAAATACTCAAACCCCACAGCAGAAATCACAGGCTTAGCAGTAACACCCAACTACAGCAATGAAGACAAACACTGAAGAAAATAAGCCTTCCAAACAACTGAGACTTGGAGAAAAAGTTTCTTTGACAAGTAAGGGAGTCAGAGGCAGCAGATTATTGCCCAACTGCCACTGATGGGTTTCCTCCACTGGAACAGGTATTCTGTGCATACTACTGATCTTAAGGCTGCAAAACCTCATGTAACCTCGAAGTAATTCATTAGGAAAAAGTCCAAACTGCCCCATCAGGAGAAGACCCACTTTGTATCATTTGTATGTGCAGTTACACAACAAGAGCCAGAACCTTCCTTCACAAAACACATTTCACTACAACCCATTGTCTGTCCACCTGCAACCTGTTGTCTGTCCACCTGCAACCCGCACACTGGCTGTTGACAGACGTTAAAACATCACTTAGCACTCTAAGTATAGGCAATACTCAATTCTTCCCCCCAAAGAAACTTTCATAAATTAGTGACATTAATAAGATGGTACTCCAGGAGTCCAAATGAGGTCCTGCCAAAAGCTATTTCTTTGAGAATTTTTTGTCAACAGTTTTTAAAAAATATTTTCAGAGCTGATATTTGCCCTTACCATGATGCCTCAAAAATTTTAGGTCTTGGTTAGCCAGTTGGTATGACAAGATCTGTGTCAATCATACCAAACCCTAGTCTCGTGATTTTTTTGCGCCCTCCATCCTACAATCATGTATTTGGACCCAGATCTTTTTCCAGTAAAGATTAATTTTTATTTCACATTAATGCAGTGCCTAGCACAACAGGGATAACGTTTAGCTTCTTTAAGTGTTATCACAGTACGTGAAGATTAAAAATAATTGTTTTGAAATTCTCTTGCTCTCAAACACAAAAATGGCTGTCTTGTAGCCCCTGCTTATAAAAAAAAACCCAAAACAAAAACAAGGGAAAAAAGCTAAAAGCAAACAAAAAAACCCAAACAGAAAACACAAACAACAACAACAACAAAAACCAAACAAAAAACCTGAAACAAAACAAACCCTAAAAAAAACCTATACACATTTCTTTTTCAAGCAAAGACCATGTCTAAAAACCATCAGCCTAACTACAGGACTTCTGAAGTTGCAAGGTATTAACAGGGCATAGGACTGCTTAGGCAACTTTAGGACCATTGGTATTTCTAGTTCACTGCTGTACCTGTATTGTAGATAACAGCAGCAGTAGCACAGAGAGCATGGATATTGTGTATGCCGGGTACATTCTTCAATTCAAACCTCATTATACCAACTACTGCAAAAAAAAAAAAAAAAAAAAAAAAAAAAGAAAAGTACCTCACTTTCTGTGACTTGATTTGACAAGTACCTCCAAATGTTAAAAAACAGGCATAAGACTAATGAGTATCACCTACTGGAAACAAGAAGACCTGTACATACCTTAGTTCAACTTCCCAACAGTTTGTCTTTATTTTTACTTATTTATGCATTTAAACATGAAGGCTTGACTCCAGGATGGCTTTAACCATACAGATATCAGGCTCTAACCAAGCAAGTCAAAACACACACATACTTTTATAATGTTTTCTTATTCCAAATTTTTTTGTTTACAGAACAAGTTGGAAAAAATATTGTAAATGGAAAAAAAGCATCAGCCAAGAGAAAAATGAAAAACGAGTCTAGTAATAGCAACCTTGCCCAAACAAAAAAAACCCAAACCAAACCAAAAAACCTGAACAAAAACCACTGTGCTGCAGTTTGAACAAGTCAGGCACATATATTAAGAAGGTACAAAGCAAATCTAGTTCCCTAATGAATTTTCACATGGTTTAAGACACAAGGATATTCTAATAACCTGCCTTACAGAAACAGGCTAAGTCCAATACTGCAACTGCTCGAGGCACAAAACTCACAGTTAAGTTTGCAGAAATTTAGTCTGTGGGGCAGCTGCAGAATCCAGCGCTACTAGTTTGGCAGATCTGGGACAACTTCTACAATGCAGGAAAAGCCTGAAATGCTGCTTTTACTGACTCTGAGAAAGTATCAACCCTGACTAACAATGTACTCCACCCTTGTTAAAGGGAACAAATTGATTTGAGCTCAACTCTTGGCTTCCATTACATTTCCACCTAAACAAACTTCGATTTGACACACTTAGTTGATCACCAATGAAAACCCTAAGGCTACAAACTTGCTGCACAAGGCCATTTTCCCCTGGACACATCTGTCCTATTTTCCAAACTTGAAATGAAGCTTCAGAAAGCTTCTGATGCTCAAAACTGTTAACATCATCACACAAACAAGCACTGTATATACAGATTTCAGAAGCAGAGCTTTGCTAGGAAAGCACTGTAGAAACAGTAGCACACCACTGTTCTCAATTAAAGACACATTTAATCTTAAATGAATAGCGACTTTTTTTCCTCTTAAAGAATCCTTCGAAAAGTACTCAATACAACTATGTAATGCTTAAAACAGGCTATTTTTCCCAGCTAAACAAGGACATTCCCTCAGAAAAATAAAAATGTGCATTTTAAATGAAGACTGAATAACAGAAATGAGCAGAATACCTTTTTACCCTTGGAAAGCATTATGTTCTGCAATTCTGGAAGAAGGGAGAAAAACTAACATACATTAAACAGAAGAAACATTCTCTTCTCATACAAGATTTAATACAAGTTTCTCTTCATAGCACTCCTACGATGACAAAAGAATGATCTTCAGTTCTCTGATGTTTTGCTGCTAAAGCCTTCCTTCTTCCTTCTAGTGCTTCAACTGTATCTTCAATGTTGAAATCAAGCCCTTAATTCTTTGTAGAGCATCTTCAACCTGGAATTTTGTTGCAGCTCTGTCCACACCATCTTTCCCTTTGTCCACTTCCTCACCGCTTTTTAAGCACTCCTTTTCTTTCACATTTCTTTTTCATTATTCTCCTGCTTTTGCCTTTTATTCCAAACACCCAGTAGTCTCAATATATTCACAAGCAAAAGTCCCTCTACATCTACAGAGCCCTTCTACTCATTACTTGTATCTGCATCTTGCTTACCAATTCCTGCTGCCTCTTTTATCTTCGCAAGTTGTTGCCCAAAAGGGACCAAGGGAACAACTTCAGTATTTAAATTCTATCAAAACTAATGGGAGTTTTGTACAGATGTTTTGCAAGATTCTTTTCATAACAATAAAGTCATCTTTATCTACATATCTAAAATAACCACATAGATCTGCTGAGTAGCCAAAGTACATAATACAAGTTATTAAAAAATGTCCTGTTAGAAAGCGGTAATCCTACATTTTGAAAGGGGTTTAATTCTGTTGAGGAAAATGGTAAGGAAAAAAGTCATCTTG
This sequence comes from Buteo buteo, assembly GCF_964188355.1. Lineage (NCBI taxonomy): Eukaryota > Metazoa > Chordata > Aves > Accipitriformes > Accipitridae > Buteo > Buteo buteo. The sequence continues at coordinate 20,157,263 of NC_134173.1, read as the reverse complement.
TGGGGTACAATTTAGCAAAATGAAATTTTACAGTATTTTATTGCATTTGCAGAAGCTTAGTTTGGATATTGGAAGATGAGAAAGAACACATTGGTCCTGTGCTGAACACAAGTTCAGCAATTCTGCCTTTCCCTCATTAACCCAGTAAAATGTTTAATGCTACCTACCTGAATCATCAGCTAATCTGCTGATTCTCTCCAACACAGCAATACAATCTCTCTCATCATCACTGACTTCCTTCAAAGTGTCCAGCAAACTTCGAGCCACCATTTGCCTGGTTTACAAGAAAGATTAAAAATCAGCATTATTTGTGTCCAGAAATACAGCCAAATCAAAACATTGTGCAATCATACAAGTTTCTTAAACCAAACGGTCAAATTTTACATAGATTCACTTTTAACTCAGGAAATTTAGTTAGTCCTGCTTTGGGAATTCTTAATTCCAATACCTCGTGTAATCCTAAAGAACTGTTAACTTTTAATGTTACATTAAAAGTATCCTTTTGGTTTACAAGGATAAGAGAAAGCAGCCAAAAAGATAAAAAATAGTTATTATCTGCCAAGTGGGCAAACAGGAGCTGAATGGTAGGGAGGTAGTGTCAGCCTTCCATCTTCACATCTGAATTCCCAAACTTGTTCCATACAAAGCAAGACACCATCACTCTTGTCAGAACAGTTTTTAATAGAATTATGAAATTATTTCACAAACAAAAGCATGAACACTTAAGCTGAAGATTTCCATACCAAAATTATGTTTAGAAGCTAAATTTCACTCAAATGCTATATAGAGCAATGGGCATATACTGTGAAAAATAAAATAAATGTACTAGCCCATGTGTGCCTGGGACATACATGAAGCAAAGTAGAAAACGAAACATTAAGAAAATATTAAACAAGTCAGAATCAACTCAGTTACTACTTCTAATGCATGAGAAATTTTTCTAAGGATTAACTTGTCTGTAACAAGATATAGTCAAATTTGGGTTTTTGTCCTCTAAGGTTCTCTTGCAGCCTATGTTACAACGTCATGCCCATCAGTTACCTAGAAGAGCCCTATACATTAAGTTTTTAAACAATGCAGCTGGCAACGTGTGGTAATCAACTTTTCTCCTCAACAACAGTCTGCAATGGCATAACTTCTTTCACCCTTTTAGACAACATGGGTTGAACATCAGTTCAGAGAGCTAGCAGGATTATCCCAACAGTGGAACGGGCCAAGGAACAGTGTCCAACACACTGCTAGCTCTTGTACTGCCCCGGAGAAATTTATCAAAATGCTGAAGCAGCAAGGGTCAAGTGCTAGATATTTCCAGAACTGGCTGATGGAAATACTGTTAGGATGTAGCCTAGATAAAAGCACTGTTGACAAACAGCAGTGCTGTAGACAAGAGCTGAAGTATATCTAAACTTGATCACATTCACTACAAACCGTGAATGTAAGCTCTAGCCACAAACTGGTAAGAAACAGATGGTTACATTCCTAGTGTACAGGGGAAGCTTGACAACTTTACAGTTCCATGCAATTGGAGAAATGCAGTAGGTTTTCCTATGAATTCCCAAAGCTAAGCAGGCATTTCCATTTTCTCAAATTGAAAATCAATAATTTAAATGTTTCATATTGGCCACTTGCAAAACTACCTTAAACTGTTTTGACATAAAGATGAACAAAATCCTCTAAAAAGCAAACTGCAAAAACTGTTTGCCTTTAACAAATTTCCTTGCCTTCATTCTTTTCAACTTGGTAAAAGTGTAATACCCTTCAGCAGAGATCTTGATATGGAGTTGAAAGTTCAGCTATCAAAATCCTAATGGAGGAAAGCAGACTACATGACACATTAACCCAGAAGCAGAGTTGACTTGGTCTTTTAAAGGGCTGAACACCTCCGAAAAGAGAACAGATGAAGCATATTTCATAAACCAGCCTGCTTGGATGCACGTGTCTCCTACATACTAAATGTAATCTTGGAAAGCAAGAGACAAGTCAACTGACCCACTGAGGTGGTTTCAGCAAGTAAGGAACCACAATAGACACCACTACAACCCATCTGGCTCCTGGGGACCATGGAATGGCCCCCTACTATGCTGGGAGTTTTGAGAAGACTCCCATCTCCTCATAGAGCTTTTTTAGCAGTATCCTGAACTGTGGTGGCTGCATCCCACAGTAAGTCTTTGCTAGTTCCTGTGAGTTGGACAGATGGCTATGCAGAAGTAGCCACGCTGTATCCTGAAGGCCACAGACCTTCTGCTCAAAAGGAGCAAATGAAAACACAAATCCTAACCTGCAGTAGATATGACTTATTAATCCACTCAAAGCTAAGAAGGGACATTCAACTTTGTCTCTGGACTAAATGTATTAGATGGCCCTCATTTGCATCCAGGTCGTATTTCCCTTTTTGGCTTGTAAAGGAATCAATGCATATACTTTTACATTTAGCAGGTTCTGGTAAAAAGTGTTACAACAAAGGCAACAGGGCAAGCTAAGCTCACTTTAGAAAACCTAACTGGGTAGGCAGCCAGTAATGACAAGGTAATCTCTTAACTCCATCCATCCAGTGTTCTAGAAGATGATGTCCACTCATGTCCTCCAAACATCACAGGCTCTGACCCAGTTCTGCCACTATCCCCAACAATCTGACAAAATTCTTCTTGTGCCTCTGAGGCACAAAGATAGACACAGAGCTAAACCTACCTCACATTAGCCACAGGCCGAGAGCTAGCATGTAGGCAACTGGTGAGGAATGACTTGAGCCCTGCAAGTTCACACTTCAACATGCTCTACTTACTGGAGAATAGAGAGTAAGCAAGGGTCCCTGGTGCCCTGTCTAGCAGTCTGATCTTCCTTCTCATGCAAGCATTGGCAGTTGAGCTACGAAAAGCCTACAACAGAGAACTGCAATGAACTACCAATGCATAGTAGCGTAATATAAGGCAAGCACTAGCTTGCCCAGCAACTTGCCAGATGAATACTAGGTGAGCATTTGTGAAATTGTAACAGAGCTCTGAAGGATGACCTGTCTGGTCTAGACACAGAAAAAACAACAAAAATAGGTGGACATGTTACATGCTCAAGAAGCAAGGAGATACCTCCTGTGACAGAGAAAAAGAAGAGGAGCAGGTTTCTTCTAGGGATAATGACAACATGTCCCCATAAACTGTATTATAACAGGGAATCACTCCTTCAAGTATATATCTGACAGAAATGACTCCGCTAACAGTAATGATGACCATGTAAGTGATTTCAATGGCATACATTCTGTTACTATACATTACTCCTGGTTATCAGGGCACGATTTGGGACTAGGATTAATGGTTTCTTGCCATTTTCCTCCTGCCACTGGCTTGGGTTCGTGCAGTGCTTGCCTCTAATGAGATACCAAGCTCCACTAAGAAATTCTACCTTTACACTCTCAGTGCCAGCAGAGTTGTCTTCATTGCAAGAACTAACAGAATTGCATCTTCTTGCCCATTCAGTCAGATCTTGTACCCAATTCCTTCAAGTCCAAAGAGACTTCCGCTAGCTGCTCTGGCAAGTGAAGCTTCAAATCAATGACCCTACAGCTGTGAACTCTCAAAGAAAATTAATTTATTCACCATACCTGTCTTTGGTATACAACTGCCACCTAAGAAGCAATGCATCTATTTATTCATTAAATAGCTTACAGACCAAAGAAAGGGCAGAGGTCAAAGGCTGGAATGTAGCATGCAGTATAAGTGCTTCAGCTATTATGTGCAGAAATGGAGGGTAATTAGCAAAGTTCAAGTTTTCATGAGCATGCATGGGGAGAGCTTGTCCAATGGTAGAAAACCTGATAGTTAGGATATCTTGGCACAATTCACTGCAATTAGCAGCAGGATAAAATGGGGATAGATTACAAACACCCTGCCTTTATGTCCACATGCAGGGGACAGGTATTTTGAAGACTCTGCACACACAGGCATAATTAGGATTTGTGATGATATACTCTGACAAGAGCTATGAATATCTTTGCTTGGCTCATTCAAACTCCTTTTATACACTCCTTTGACCTTATTTGGAATCAATACTGGGAGTTCTAAGTGGTATAATTACTGCGTACCAATCACTATCATTAGCCCTTTAATAAATTTCTACTATAGAATTTAAATTAGTTCATCTACACAAGGAGTGCATTTAGTTAGTAAGCATACATTAAAAGAAAATAAAGAGAGAAAGAAAAGGAAAGAAGATAATTTTTTCTTCGCCCATTTTTGCAGAACTTCTAAATCAAGATTTGATGACATTTCATGTTTAAGTGAATATTGGTAGTAGTAACTTAGCTTGGCACTGTTTTCCCCAAACAATTTGAGAATATATTCTGAATAAACTCCTAGTTTTGAAATCAACTTCTTTGTATTCTTCTTAAGAAGAACGGCTAAATATGCAGAGGTACATTCAGTATTGCTGAAGTAATTAAGACTTCTTTTAGTGCTTTGCAAAAATTCTGTCCTTTGATAGTTCAGCTTATATCATTTTAATGTACACTTAAAAGGTAAACTTTCTCAATCTATACTGTGAAAGTTAAGTAGTTTATTTGGTATGCATATATCTGCATGTTTGTGCGCAAAAAAAAAGTTGAGGCTTGTTTCATTTTTACTAAATTTTATTCTTTGACGTACAGTAGCCTCAGAAAGACTGAAACTTGAAAACAGAGGAAAGGAGAGTTAGAGATTAGGACAAATAACCTTACTTATCCTAAAATGATGAGAAGTGTCCTAGTGAGAATGAACGCCACTATAGTTTTACTGGCTTGGCTTTGGTATGAGTTTGGCATTTCTTCATTGTCAGTACTCAACAAATACCCCCAAAAGAGAAAGTTTACATTGGGCTAGACTGCACAGGCAGAAGGAAAGGGGGAGGCGGGGGGGTACACACCAAACCTGCAGCTGCAGATAACCAAATTCTCAATTAACTTGTGGGTTATAATCTGATCATACCTATATGAAAACAAGGTAAGGTAATTTCTTACACTTAAGGAAGGTCTTGATGAGTTTCTTGACATCCCACCAAACATCCTGTCTTAAGAGAGGTTTTTGAATACACATTACAGCATACAGGGATGAAAACAGCATTCCTCTGTTTTAGTGGGGGTACTTTCTGCATGCAAGTCCTAGTTTTTAAATACACAGTAAAATGACATACTTGACTCTGCAAAAGGGACTGGAGAACTGGAAAGGCTTATGGTACAGCCCTGATACATCTAAAAATTTATCATTACCCTTAATTCCTTGGAATGAAATTGATTTCTCAGATCCTGAAACAAACCATATATTCTAAAAACTTCTAGACTATTTTCCAGAATCACAGACATGTAAAATCAAGGTTTATATTGTGACTGTTGGAGTCAGGAATCAGATAACCACATTAAAATAATTCATTGCCACATGTGGTACAGTCTGTTTTCTTACGCCAACTTCTCTTCCACCTGGAGTCTACAAAGCAAGAAGGCTCCCTTCTCCTGACCATATCAGAAACCACATGTCTGTGCCATGAAGTCAGGAAAGCATATCTTTTAGCCAAAAAACCACAAGTTACTCGGAATGCTTTAGGCCAAACCTTCACCTAACCTGTGAACAGCGAAAGCGCTACCGATTAGGCCAAACCTTCACCTAACCTGTGAACAGCAAAAGTGCTACTGATAAGCTGTATATAAGTACACACACCCATGCTTAATCCCTCTTTGAGATCCAACATATCCTCAGTTACTGCTGAGTGCTGCTCTATGAGTTTTTTTGAAGTTAAACTATTTCAGAAAAGCTATTTCAAAAGACATCAGGTATTCTCCCAAGGGAAAAGCAAAGTAGTACTTCAAAACACAAAGAAGCATGGCAAGAGGATAGCTTAAAAGTATCTATGTTGATATGTAGATACAGTCTTGATAGCCAAGACTGATCATATTGATGAATGAAAGTCTGCTGCCAAGATCTGCTTTGGTTTGAAGAGAATGGGCAACAATTCCTCAAAAAGTAGGCTGATCAAAAGGAAGGGTCTGCTGTTCAGGAACTGCCTTACTATTCAAGCAGATCTATTGGCAAGTGTTGTATACTTCTGAGCCTTCTTAATGAAGAATGGAAGCAAGTTAACGGCAATAAAGCTTAGGAAAACCCACAAAGGATTTTTAAAATTAGAAAAGACAAAAGCTATGCTCCAATTTGCACCAGCAATTGTCTTTTAAAGCAAGCAGCAAAAAAGAATCCTTATCCATGCATGCATGCACATACCCCAATGCTACCAGACACAAGGAGACCTTGTGTTTCAGGGTGATGGTCTTGGCTTTCTGCTCGGCATCTACTCTTGCTGCAATATGATACTGGATTATTAAGACACATGCTAGAGACGCTTTTCAAATCTGGTCTGGAGACTGCCTCTTCATTAATAAAACCATAGCCAGAGTCCCACTTGCCTTGGTTTTCAGATACAAGAGGGGTCATTTATTGTAATATTTGTCAAGTTCCCCTCCATTCTCACAGACTAAGACAACATCTGTGGCACTAATCAGCAACACTTAAAACAGTGAGGCTATAGACTATAACATGCAAAAATTGTCACACAGCAACTCCTTCCACCATCTGGGAAGCTGTTAAAGGATTCCCTCCTTCACACTCTTTTTTTCAGTTCATCCTGTCAAAAATCACACATATTTAACTGAAGAAGCAATTACTATTTGCAAGTTCCAAGTCCGATCTGCTAACATTTCTTAAGATGCAGACATAGAACCGTTTCCATCTCAGAACAACTGGCTTTGGCCTCCAGACACCAGCTGAGAAATCACGAGTGCTCAAGGAATCCACTCAAATGAGATTAGCCATTTGTAGTAATTGTTAAAAATCACTTCATTTTAATCATTCAATATAACCACACACTGCAAATACGATACATATGCAGATGACTAACCAGATAGAAAATGACAGTAAAAACAAATGCAAAGAGAATTAATAATTAAAATGAAATGTAAAGATTTTTTTTCCCCCAAAAAAGCAAATTCACACTAAAAGCAAATTCATCCACAAAACGGAAACAAAACGGAAACAAAACGGAAACAAAACGGAAACAAAACGGAAACAAAACGGAAACAAAACGGAAACAAAACGGAAACAAAACGGAAACAAAACGGAAACAAAACGGAAACAAAACGGAAACAAAACGGAAACAAAACGGAAACAAAACGGAAACAAAACGGAAACAAAACGGAAACAAAACGGAAACAGAAAAAAAAAGAAAAAGAAAAAATCTTACCCTAATTTACCCAGGCTCAATGATTATGTTTCAAGGGTTTGGGCATCTATAATTTGAAGCTTCCATACAATAGCAGATTCAAGGTCACAGAAACAATCGAAACATTATTAACTCAATCATTATTTTATATTATGTTAAACTACACATAAGTAATTGGATGTGATTATACCATACTGAGAGACATAAATTAAATTACATTTAAGTTGTTTATTCTTATCTTTTCCCCAGGAAATGCACCAGTTCATCTGTCCAGCAACAATTTCTCCAATTATTCCTGAGACTGACTAATGCTGAGTCATCATAAACTGCCCACAATAGTTACTCACTGTCACTTCTGGTGATATAGCTGCTATTCAGTTATATCACTAATGGCTATAAGATGCTATTTCCTATATTTTCTTATGCTACATAACACAGTAGGTCTACAAAGAGAGCTAGGATTAAACAACATGTTTATACCAGCAAAAAAAAAAACCAAACAAGCAAACACAAAACTCCCCAGGGAAAATTATAGTTACTCCACCCACCTTCCCCTGCAGAAAAGCACAGGCAAGCACAGGATGCATAAAGCTGGACAGAGTCATCAAAAAGATTTCAAGCTTATGCATGCCCCACACCCCATGCAATCCAGGCTGAGAGACTCAGAGAGACAGTTTTTTCTTAAACGGGCAAGTAAAATACTAGGACCACTATTCTTGTTTAAAATTCAAGTCACAACTTGAGTTTCTGGGTTTGTTCTCCTCCCTACTGGCTTTTATTACATAATTGTCACCTATAGCCCTAAAGGCTCCTCTTCCCTCCCTCCCCATGAAAAGTCAAACACACAAAAACTCTCTCCTGGTTGGTAAATTGATGGTTTCATCTCAAACTGTAATACACCACAAACTTCAGATTTCAGGAAAACAGAAAACTTTAAAATCAGGTATTTCAGAACTAATTTATTCATACATTCATACAGGTTTATGCAAGTTATAATAAGAGAAACCATTCTATAATTGTTAGCTTCAGTTCAATCACAATGAAAACCTTCCAAATGGAGGTATGTTCACACATGTACTATGGAATTTTAAGTACACTTCACATAACTAAAGTTAAGCACAAGGCTAACCCCTTACAGAACTCAGGCCACAACCAACCAAATAGAGGCTAACCTACAGGCTGGTTAATCATACTTATCTTCTGCATACTACTGAATTAAGATTTCAACATAAAAGCAAACATGCTTTAATAAAAGATTTACTTGGAGCCCAAACTAAACTACATTAAAATAAACCTCATCCTTAACATATTTTATACATTTCTGTGATCTTCTAACTGTTTACAGTTAGAATTAAAATAAATGCTGCTTTTGAATTTCTCCATTCCATTGCAAAGTGTCTGTGTGCAGGGGATGGGGTGGGGGTGGAGGGTGTATGTCTGTCTGAAGTATGCTACAATACCTGTGCTTTTAAATGAAACAACTAGCTCAGTGGTATTACAGAAAGGAAAATAGCAAAATGTAGACCACAGTATTAACTAGGCAAGGTAAGGCTTTTTTCAGCAGTTTTTCATTTTCAATAACCAGAAGCAACAATACCCAAACTGTAAACTAAGGATGAGGATGATCCTGCAGAACACTTCTTGGGTTCTTCCATCAATCTACAGTGCTGTTCATTATCTGCTCCTCACCTTTCATGAAGCACTTTCTTAAAGCCACTTTCCACACTTTCCACAGAGTTATGGATACAGTTTACTATTATATTCTAGTCCTGTGTCAATAGGAATGTTAGCATCCACAAAAAACCCTAAAGGGATGTGGTCCAATTAATGAAAAAGTTCAAGAAGTCCTGAACTACAGTTGCTTAAAAGGTAAGCAAACGTTTTTCTGTTATCATTAATATTTTGCTCTCTGCAAGTGGAAGGAGTATCAGCAAACAAAAGGAGAAATGGAAACTGAAGAATTTTGTAAAGTTTGGGTTTTTTTTTTAATTATTTGTATTTCATGCAAATTAACTTCAGTCAGATTTGAATCAGATTAATACTTTGCATACCATTAGCCAGACAGGGCATTTAAAAAGCGTACCTGTTAAATATGTTCTCACTTGCAGCGTACTTGTCCAGTCTTCCCAAAGGCGTCAACATCTCATCTTGTGAGACAAAGTCCAGGGCTGAAGGTATAATAATCACATCAGACTCTGAGCTGTAGTCATCCACACCAACTATCAGAGACATCAGAAATATTCCTTATAATCACAGTAGTTTAACACTAAAATGATGTCTGTTGTTGGTCTGAAATACAGAAGTATAGGCAAGGTCCCACTGGCAACATATTTACTAACTGCACTACATTGTTCTCCCTAGCTTTCCCCAACCCCCATAAAGGCTTTTCTATACAAGAGTGATTGATTACTTATAAATTGGACTAAATGGATTTTGATTAATTTTCTCTAAATTCCTAAATATGATGTTTCACTAAACATCTAAAGTTCATGATATTTTATCTGACAAACAGTATTTTTATACCTTATATTTTTATTAAGCAAATGACTTTTAGCTAATTCTGAAGTCAGCTTTTTGAAGATGCATACACTAAAATCATAGTGGCAATTAGCCCAGAGATAGAGTTAATACAACATCATCTAGCAGAACAAAAAAGTTTTTAAAAAAAGAAGAAAAAAACTAAATTAAGCATGTTAAAAAGTTTGATGTGTGTTGCTATATCCAACTACCAATTAAAATAGACACAACCGACCTATTACATAATTATTAACCAGCGCATCAATAGGGAACTTCATATAAAGAGACATCTTTATCAACATGGAACCACAATTAAATGGAAAAGGGGTCCATCCCTGCTCTGCAGAGCTGCTTGAAGAATTAGGATTTTAACTACCACCTTTTCTGGCTTCCATATGCCCTCAATATGCTCAAAAACTCAGTTCCATAACAAACACCTTAGCCTGCAAATGCAACCACTTATTTGCTAGTATTGCAAATGCATTCACTCGTTTGCAAGAACTATCCCAGGTCACCTGCTTTATTCCTCAAAATACAACACAACAGTACACTACAACTATTCTTCAGTCTAGCCAAGTTTGAAAAGCCTTTTGAAAACTGGCAAATAGGGATGGATAGAAGACAGAAAGATCTGGAAGTCCAACAATGATTTTTTAAAAAGTGAACTCTATAGAGGAAAGAAAAAAGTTATTGTCCTCTTACCTTCTACACAATTATACTACATTACATAAATTGGTTTTCAGACATTACCTTCGACATTCAGAATACGTAAGCAGCTACCATTTTCTGAATGTCTTCCTTAACATATTTCAAATGTCAAAAGATTTAACACCAAGCTCTCCATAAGAGTAATATTTTTAGACCTAAACTGAGTTAATAGCACCCCTTTACCAACAAACTACTTCTTCCACTAGGTAGAGAATCAATGGACATGGTTTAATTGGCCATAAATAAATCCCATCCCTGGATGAGGGTCCAAATTCTGCAGTTCCTGATGGGACATGAAATCCTTGCCAGAAATCAAATAAAGTGATGGGAAAAGAGCAAGGGCATAACCAGAATCTGGGAGATAGGGGCAAGGAAGAAAGTGTGCTAGGAGCTGTGAGACAAAGTAGATGGGGAACTAGTGCTCTTGGATATGCCTAAGGTAGAGGATAACAAACCACAGGGGGAGGAGGGGAAGGCTCAAAAAAAGTTCAGCTGCAGAAAGCTATTGCAGCACAAAGGGAAAGCACTTAGCAACCCCAGGTTTATACAACTGTTTGAACCAATGTTTGGTTTGGGTTTGTGGGTTTGGTTGGGGGGATTTTTTTTGGTTTGTTCTGGTTTTTTTTTCAAGAATCAGTTTTATTTTCAGAGGAAAGGTAGGGGAAGGTAAAAATGCATATCTTGCACAAAGATCTTGATCATGTTGTGTCTTTTACAGACAGGTGCACAAGATAATGTTTGGAAAAATAATTACTATTTTTCTTTTATTTAATAATGCATTAATAACTCTTTGCCATAGACTGCTCAGTAGCAAGGTCTACATGTACTCTTTTTGTTCTTCTGTACCTGCTATGGGCTCCATGGCAGAACCATATCCTGCCTCATTTTGGCATGGAAATTCAGTAACAATGAGCAATTTTCATTTCCCAAAGCTGAGCAACAAACAATTTTAAAGATTCAAGATTTCCAACTAATGTTACAGTTCCCTCATTTTATCTTCTGCATTCCCAAAGTGTTCCAAAGATCTATTAAGAAGTCTCTATGGCAGTTGGTACAGATATATCTAGTAAAATGGATTAATTTTTATTCAACTGTAGTACAGGCTATTTGCTATGCTCTACATCAAGTATTACCATAAGGATGTTCAGGTTAATACAGCACTTATACACAGAAAGGACTTAGTTCTGTTATGCTGTTCAAGCAAGTAATTTTTCCTGTTTAATTGTAAAGCAAAAATAGTAGTCCTACAAGCCCAAACATTTGATATCATAATCACAAAATAATAGCAGCAAGTTTTGTTCCAAGTCACTGTTCTCTATGCTATGAAAGAATAAATTCACCTTACATTCAGATTTCAGCAGAACACAAGTAGTATTCTCAGCCCTTCAATGTTGTAAATACATTCCCTTCCATCTCATTTTCTGTAAGAAATATTGTTTTGCATCTTGACATTCTGCAAAGAGAAATCCACCTCAACATAAGCATGGAAGCTAAACATCTGTATTTGTCCATGCTTAGGAACTCACTCTTACCCTTTCACACTGCACTATATTCCAGCTCCGGTTCCGCAGTGACATCACAGACCAAAGTGTCAGTTGTGCTATTTCAGTTTCATTTGCTACCACAAATTTACTGCACTGCTTCAGTAACATTAACCAAGAGCTACTGTGATGACAGTTACACAAATATTACAAAATGTGTTTGTCATGCTGAGTTCCACGACCCTGCCTGCCTGATCCAGGTAGCACTCACTGGTGATCATAGATGCCACTGTCAGAAAGTGGGAGCTGTTTTTTCCAAGAGACACTTAAAATATATCATCTCCGTTTTCCTGCTGTAGTCTAAGACTGAAAACACAAATGAGATGCCACAAGTTTATCCTGATGTTGCAAATGTTTTCAGAGAAAAACATAACTTTGAACAGTGTGTGATTTTACTCAGCAAAATTACAAAAAAAGTGAACAAAAGTGTAAGAGGGATCTGCAAGTGATAATCTTAGATTACAGTCCATCCACCATATTAGCAGAAGAAGCACACCTCCCTTTCTACATCTCTCCCCTAAATTTCCCCTTCAAATATGCAGCACTATCTGCCTTGAGCCTCTTATGAACGTGGTGAAGACACCACACCTGAATGCAGACTATTGTCTGCACTCCCAAATTTGTTGGGATTGGGTTTGTGGGTGGGGGAGGAGGAGGAGGGAGGGAGGAAGAAGATAAGAAGAGGGAAATGCAAAGCTGCTGTGCTAACAGCAAGGCTTACCGCATTAGCCCCTATGTAGCACTTTCATAGCAGAGCTTGCTAACAGCTTGAAGCACAGAGCAAACCCTTTAAAATAAAGCTTTGGTACAGGCTTGGTGGGGGTAGCATTTAGCAGATGAAAGAAAGACGCAGAAATCAAAATCAGCATTTGTTTACACACAGAACTTATGCGAGGATGGCACAGCAAGTTTAAAAGACCCACTAGACTAAAACATATCAGACTAAGAGGGTATTTTCATTTAGCAAAGGCTTTCAAAGAAAGATAGTTATCAAGCATGCCAAAGGAGTTGTATTTCTCACCAAGCATCAGACGAAACAAGGGGTGATACAAAATTCTTTAAGCAATGAGGAGAAGCGCAGCTAAAGACAAGTTTGTCTCTTCGAGGCATACACAAGCAGCACTGAAAATCCTGATTTGCAGTGAAACAAAGGCATAGTTCTATCTCATATTGCTCACTTGTCATTTATTTGCACAACAGCAGAATGCACCTTCTACTGGTTAACAGTTTGACCTGCAATAAAAGCTGGGCCAGAGGAAACTGAAACAAAAAGGATATCCAAGCTACAAGTTAAAACAATCAACAGTTGATATTTTGTCCACCAATTTCGTGTTGGGAGCATGTCATGCCCATCACCATGGTACTCAAGTCCCTTGCTATTTAAGTCCCTATCTTTTACCCCTTCCAAACAACTGCATACAATTAAGAATCATGGAATGAGGCTGGAATGAAGTGCAAGTCAGCTAGTGCGAGTGCAAAGTTCCTCTAAGGTACTTTATCCTCTACAAGTTCCTTGCAGTCAAAGAAAGGTATCCACCGTCTCCCTGCTTGCAGGGTTTTTGATTGACTCCATGACTGAGAACTTTGTAGCACTACAAAGAGGATCCCATGTCTGTCTTCAACCAAGATGTTCTCCCTGGTCCTACCATGACAGGACACATGCATTCACTGTGCCTGAGGCCATGTTCAAGTTCTGCCCCTAACTGGGTATCAAACACAAAAATATTGAGTTCAAATTACATATGCTTTAACCTTGGACTAACTGGAAGGGAGAGCATTATGAAGCAAGCAGTTGAAGCTCAAATGCTCCAAAGGCTTGTGCTAGCTTTGCAATGCTGATGTGACACCAGGAGTTAACACATTAGCTACTAACCCAACTGCTGCATTTGAAACAAGCGTTGCTTCGCTGTGCAGTTACTTTGACTGGTTCAGTCGCAGTAACTGAAATACACTTACGTGGGCTAAATGTTGCAGAGAAGGAAAGTTCCATAACTAGCACAACCACAATCTATAAAACATGGTTTTGCAACACAAATCACTTTGAGCTTCCTAACTGTACTTCTCCTCTGTCCACTTAAACCCCAGACAATGCTTGAGATGTTGTTTGACAGCATTCAAAACTCTTGGTGGGATAAGCCTTCATGTTTTCTGAGCATTCAGGGGCCAAAATTCTTCCTGCAACTCTTCATACTTTTCCTGTCTGTGCTCAGTATAAAGTATAAAACTGGTCTATGGGAGAAGATTGAGCAGTACAGAATGCAGCAGATGCACTCTTAGAAAAACTAAGAGCAGCCATGGGTGTTAATTTCAATGTTATTTAAAACAGAGTTTCCTCAGATAAAACATACATACAAGCAAACTTCCACAAGCAAGTATCCCTACAGACTAATCAAACTATTCTTCCTGCAGGCTAGAAAGGAAGGAAAAGGTGGCCTTTCCTCCATTCAAATATTTGGGAACTGTTCAGGCACTATGGAAACAAGACAAAAAAAATATCTAAGCAGACTTGTTTATCAGAGAAAAACGCTCTAACAGTCTGCATTAGTGCTCATATAGAATGTCACTTCTGTACATCAATATATTTAGCTTTTACGCAAATTGTATTTCAGAATGCATATTTATGCACTATTTGCCTTTCATTTTTCTTTCCCTTGAAAATAGTAAAAAAAACCCCCAAAACACCAAATCAGCACTCTCAACTCTCAGTGTAGTTGTTCTGCTGTTGTGAATGAACACCCTTCCCAAACATATTTTGACACTTCATTCAACTTATACATTGGACAGGTTTTTAACACCCTACTGCCACAAAGAACTGCAGCATCCACCCAAACCAAGAAAAAGCCACATTAATTTTTCTTATGCTATACCTTCTAAAGCAGACAGAGAAGCCCTGATGTTCAGAGTTCCTTTAGGGGCAGCTGTCCCTGGCTAGCTCTTCCAAAGACAGAATTGTTACTCCAGCTCTCAAAGAAGAAGCTATCCTTTCATCCTGTTCTGCTACTGTTACAAGTCATCTCTTGCAGCTACTATTCTTACAATGAAAACTTCCTGCCCACACAGAGGGAAAGCCTTAGCGGCAAAAGACACGCACAGGAGAGGCAGTTTTTATCTTCAACATGCTGCGGTTTGCCACCTCCACAATAGGTCAGCAGTCAGAAACAACTGCACAAACACCAAGGTTTCACTCAAGCTTAAGATTTTGAAAATGTCCATCTCTTTCCTGACTCATTGACTCTTTCCCCTTTTTCCTTCCCCCCCGCCGCCTCCAAGTGGGAGAGAAAGAGAGAAGGAGGAGAATACCTGAAAGGCCTAGGAGATAAATCAGGACAAAGACAAAATTAAAAAAAATTAAAAAAAAAAATAATAGAGGAGCTGACAACCTTAATTGACGATTCCTGCCAGAGACAGGAACATAAAAAGTGGCTGGCGAAAAGCACATTTCCACATCAGAAGTGATGCTACTGGCCTTGAAAGCTGAAAGCCTAGAAAATTACCTCTTCTTCAACCGTCCACTAGGTGTCATGGAGAAAATATGTGCAGCTGCATGAGAAAGGTTCGTTAGCCTCTATCAAATCAAGCACAACCCTTTCCTTACATCATCATCATCTCTCTCAGATCCTAAGAGGTTGCTCAAGAAAAAGAGACTAACCCACTACTAACCTGAGACTGCTAAAACCAGAATTCTATGGAGACACAGCCATCCACCTGAGTCTCCCAGTTTCTATGAGGGTCAATCACCACATTAAAAGACAAAGAAATGAACTGAAGAGTCAGGAGAATTAAAACTTGATCTCCGGGAAAAAAAAAGACTTAACAAGTATGCTTCATTAACATTAAAAACCAGTTATTAGATTCCCAAAAGAACAGAATCTCAGTCACACCAGAAAACCAAAACAGAAAGTCTGCCATTACTTTCTGCTATTATTTTTTGCAACACAGACATTAAAGACTGCAGACTACTGAAATGCCAACCCAGTAACTCAAACTATCTCAGCACTCTTTTACCAGAGCTAAGTCTCTGATGAGACCAAAAGGTCAGTACTGTGACATGGCATTTGAATGTTATGTTGGAAATTTAGCTATACTCAAAGCTGGAATTAAATCTAAGAAGTGACCTGACTTGCAGTCTATACCTAACAACTAACAGCATAACAAAATTTGCTCATTCTTGTTCTGTGGTAAAGGAACAAAGGAACCACAATACAAAAGCTTCTGATATTGCTATGTACAGCTTTTGGAAAAGCAAGGTGAATTTTAACATACTAAATGCATGTTATCCCAGCATAATTCACTGCAAGGGAATATGAGCTGCAACACAGCATCAGGTTGTGATTGTGATTTGACAGCACATGGAAATACAGACTGATTTTATATAAAAAAAAAACCACAACAAAACACACACACCCCAACCAAAACCCCTTTTGACTTTAAGTCTTATGAAAAAAGAAAAAAACTTAAAAAAATCAAATTGAAATTAGCTTCTATTTGGGAAGAGACTTGTGTGCTGCACAAAGTCCAATAGAATAATTTAATTAAAAGCATTCAACCAATACAAGCTCACTGCTAATGTCCGATGATTTGCTGATCACCTGGAACAAGAACATATCATTAGACATAAACCAGCTTTTGACACCTGCAAATGCACAAAGAGTATTTTCTTCAGCTCAGCTAAATAACTGGTTCACTCACAGTTGAGAAGCCTGCTGGGAGGAGGGGCTAGGAAGACCTGTCCTCCCTTTCCAATCAGTGAAAAAGAACACAATACTAAAACCAGAGATGTAGCAGATTATAGCTACTGTATTTTTCTTGAGAACTGTTTAATCCCTGAGTAAAATCCAATCAGTAATACTAGATTTTCTAATTGTAAAAACTACCTTGCTGTTAAATTTTAAATCTACCTTGCTGTTAAACTCTCATGCTAAGGAAAACAAGTTTACACACAGGTGTATATATATATAAAAACTCATTTAACAGTTCTAAACTAGAACTGTCTAACCTATGCTTAGATATTTTAATATCATTTTCTGCATTTTTAGTTAAAACATCTGAACGCTAAGTGTACAGAAAAAGGCAACTATCACTCACCATTTTTCAACATGATAAAAGGTAAAGCTTCAGAATCTGAATGTTAAGCTACATAACCACCAAAGCATGTATATATTACTTGCAACCACCAAAAGTCCAAAGGTTTTATGTAAATGCAGCTGCCAGTTACCAATGATAAACATTTTTTCAAAAAATACAAATGCAAAACAGCATTAAAACCAGTTATTAGATCAAAATTTATTTTCTCTCCTGATTTAAATCACAATTAAAAACTGAGTTAAATAAAGCTATCCTCCTTCACAATCTGAATTCTAATTACAGATGGGACTATTCTTCAGAATACACATCCTGCACACATCAGTGGACAGACTGAAAGAAGTCAGCATCATGGTAGGTTTGATTGCATCTATCTGTACTGATCAGTTCAATCTTCAGAAACATACAGGGGGAAAGGGGGTGTGGAACACAAACCACCTAGGAAGAGTCATAAAGAACATTTTATTTATCATCAGAAATATATAATTCTACAATCCCCATGTTTGCTTTTCAGCCATTTTTGTTGCTTATTTTCTTTTCTATTCCACGCTTAGCTTATACAGTTATGTTATTCTGTTTTGATCTTGTACGCACAAAACAAAGATTTGAACAAAAGCCAAATTTTCACTGACTTCTTTTCATATACTGTGCAAGATTTTAGACAAAAGATCAGGCAAGCCAACTGTCCAAGTAGTGTTACAGGCAACTGTCCAGCGGACACTGAACTGCTACCTTAATTTTGCCACTTTATAGAGGCCAGATGGGATGAGGTGTCTTCTGCAGGCTTCCACTTTGAATTTTCACCCTATTGCCTTTAGGGTGGGGTTTTTGTTGCCTTAATGGATATCATGCAAGGATTCTTGTTAGGTTCACCTTCATACAAATGAAATGCAATGATATATTACTTATTTGGAGGGATAGAGTCAATAACAAAGTTGCCTTTCCCGAGAAGAACTTACATTTAGGAATTTAATTTCTTTTATATCCTTCTGTATGTTCAGCCAGGATATATTAACTGAATTTTTATTTATTTGCTTCAAACTACCAAACAAGGAAAAAACACTGGCTGAATATGGGAGAACCAGAATTTCTTTAATTATTTTCATAGCCTTTGACATCAGGAGCTACCTCTACAGAAGCAAAATATTACCTAAAATTAAAGTACTGAAATACCACATGCCAAGCTATGTAACTACTTAAAGCAACCATCTGTGTAATGTACCATCAGGTGTAAAGTATGCATTCACCTGTAAAAAAAAAATTAAAAAAAAAAAAAATCAGAGCTTTCCAGTGGTTACCAAGCAACCAAGAACAGAATATAATATGAAGCCTTCAAAATAGAGGTGCAAACCAAAGCTGAAATTAATTATTTAAAAGTCAATCCAGCTGGTGTATCAAACACTCTTTAAAAGCCTTTCTTATACAAGCTCCTGTTTAATCTCTGACCTCTTAAACAAATAAACAAAAGGCAATTTTTAAACAGGTGCCTTCCAGAACAGCATATATTCTGAAGGTCTCCCACTACTCCAAAAGCAGATTTACTACTCTCTGTTGAAATCTAAGAATGTTTCATTTAACCTAAACATTTATCAAGTTCTCTTTGGAAAAAGGTAAACTTTCTTTTACAAGCAACTATTAAAACAGTACTCCAAAGATATAATAATTTACTATTTTATATTTCAGGCTAATTAGCATCCAATGAGTCAGCACAATAAATCAGGGGAGGCACAAATTGTACAGTTGTACAAGTTGTTGATTAAACTTCAACTTGCCAGTAAAATACTTAATTCCAGAGACCTTAAAGATGACTATCATAAAGCAGCTGTTCTTAACTCCGCGTATCTAAAAAGATACACAGATGCTTGGTTCGTTACTTTTAGCAGCAACAGTGCATTGCTGTTTGCTCGATTCCAGGACTTTCTCCTACCACTTTAGAACATGACCAATAAAAACTATTAGTCACTTTAATGATTCTTTCATTTTTTTTTTGTACTTTTACTGTATTAGAAAACGGTGAATCACACTGTAGATTCTCATTAGCAAAAAAACAAACCCCCCAAAACCCAACTTTGTGATTCAGAATCAAACCTAGACTCAGTGATGAGCTACAAAGGAACGCCTAATCTAGTAAAATATTCTAAGCCATATGCCTAATCACAGATCCAACTTCAGATGTCCAATCCAGATCTTTACACATGCATCTAGTCTTAATAACTCCTGGTTTTTCCAGCATACCTCATAGATGCTTTGCTATTGCTTGATACCAGATCAGTTAAAATCTTGAAGATTTATTGAAAACTACATAGTTCACTTTTCAATTCATTACATCTCAGTCTTCTCCTACAATTCATATTATTTTACATTTACCTAATTTCTCCTCCTAAATTACACCACCAGGGCTACAGGTATGCCTGCATGACTTTTTCCTTGTTTGTCCTTAACTATAGCTTAGCACATTTAATAGCAAGACCAAAGCTGCCAGCACTTCCAGTTTTCTCATAATTGTGTTCTACTTACTACTTCACGAATACAACTCTAAACCAGCATCTAACTCTACTGCTCGAAAGAGCTGTAAATATCTGAAATATTTACAATAGAGAGGTACCATAGGGTGGGGCTCAGGCTTGGCATAGGCAGGCAAAAATTGCTGGTTTTTGTCTTTTTTTTTTTTAATTGTCCATTTCACACATGCAACCATAAAATGTAATCCCAAATAATGCATCAACTGGGAACACTTTCATAAACTGCATAAGACCTGCTGTACGTGGGTACAAAACATGATTATTGCAAAGAAATACCACTGCACAAGAAACAGTGATTTTGACTAAATATGTGCAGTCTCCCTGGTCTGTATTGTTTTTCTTTAGCTCAAACCCACCTCACAAGAGCAAAACCACATTAAATTTAGAACCATAAAAGACATCGTGTGACTGAACTATGTCCAGACAGCACACATTGATTCGTACGGATTCCTGGTTTTTCTCTTAAAATAATATGCGTAAGCATTGAGCTATTCACTTTTATCTACTTCCATCAAAACCTCAGTAAGTTTTAATGAGGTTTCAAATTTTTAGATTTCTATGGCTCCTGCTTTCAGGATGCTCTCATCTAGACTGAGTCATATCTCCACACATATATTACTTTTTCATGTTTAAAGACAAGACCATAACATTCAAACCACCACCAGGAGCCCACAGGTTCAGAATCACCTCTCCAATGACTACATGTAATTTCTTACTTCAACTCCTGTCCTACAGTCAAAAAAAATCATAATCTAAGTGGAAAGTTAAGAACGTGCTTCATTTTGGGTTGGTTTCTGGGGTTTTTTTTAAGTGTGTCTCTTCTGCAAAAGTCCTGTAATCGCACAGTTTTCAAACAGCTACACTATCAATCTGAATTTCAAGCCATCAGAATTGAAAAAATAAAATAAATAAATAAATAAAAGCCTTACAGAAAGGCTCCCTCTTTCTGCAAGGCAACGCACAATAAGAGCCTTTTAAATGTCAGATGACAAAACCGAAAATGTAACAGTTAAATTCTGAAAAGTTAAAATAATTATCCTCTAAAAACCTAAGCCGTAACCCGAAAGGTTTTTCTCCTGCAATCCACCCGGATCACGGAGCAGACTGCACAGCAGACAAAATACCTTCAGAGAGCGGCAAGGGTCCACGCGCCCACGACAGACTGAGAGGCAGACGCCTGCGTTACCAGCCGCCTTGAAAAGAGCCGCCGCCTCCATTTTCACTTTCTGCCCAAAATTTAGCCTCCTCCGCTTCCAAAAAGCTCCCTCGGCGTTGACATTACCAACAGACGCCTTCTCACCTGAGTAACGTTTTACAGTCTGCCCAGCCAGGCTTCACACCCCTGAGTTAATAATTTTGCACCAGAGCCACACTCTGCAATTTGCACCCTGACATTAACTCTTTTCCACACACCTCTCCAGCGGGGTCAGGAAGAGGGGGCCTGAGGCGGGGAGGAAGGCGGGGGGCGACAAAAGAAATATAAAAGGAACGAGCAACCCACACGCTGCGGCCTCCGACCCGGCAGGTTTCTCCTCCCCGGAGGAGTCCCCCCGCGCCCAGGCCATGAGGGGACGACGCCCCTCGGCGGCCCGCGGGCTGCCACACCTCCCGGCGGGGCGGCCTCCCTCCCTCCCGCCCTCGGCGGCCGTTAACGGAGCCCCCGCCCCGCGCGCGCTTCCCGCCGGCCAACGCACCCCGCTGGGCGCCGCCGCCGCTCCCCCGCCGGAAAGCCCGGCGGAGCCCGGCCTGCCCCACGCGCGCCCGCGTGCGGGTCATGCACACAGGGAAGCGCGGAGCACGGCGGCGGCGGCCGCCTCCTCCTCCTCCTCCTCTTCTTCTTCCTCCTCCTCCTCCTCCTTGCCCCGCCGCCCCGCCTCCCACAATGCACCGTGGGCGCTCCCCTCTGAAGCCACTTCCTCGCCCGAAAGCCGCCCCGCGCCGCCGCCGCCCCCCGGCCCCACTCACATCCGTCGATCTCCTCCTGCAGGTCCTCCTGGAGCAGCGACAGATCTGCGGGAGACACACCGTCTGCCAACGCGCCCGGCCCGCCGCCCCCGCCAGCCCCCGCCACGCGTGACCCGGCTCGCGCGCGGGGCCGCCGCCCGCCGGCTGCGCCCCACCGCCCCACCACCCCCGACCCACCCCGCAGCCCACCGCGCTCCGGGCCGGGCAGCGGCGGGAAGCGCTTCCGAAGCCGGGGGAGGGGAGGGGGGGGAGGGGGGGGGAAGAGGAGGGCTGGCGCCTCACCGGGGAGGCGGCGTGTGCGGAAAGGGGGAGGGGGGCGCTACCTACCCGCCATCTTGCTGCAGCCCCCGCGGGGCGCCGGGCTACATTTAACCCGCGGCTGAGCGACGAAGGGGGCGGCGGTGCGGGCGGCGGGAGGGGGCAGGCCCCGCGCGGTCCAGGCCCCGGGCCCGGCGGCGTCTCCCCGCGTCCCCGGGAGAGTCGCACAGGGAGGGCGGGCGGAGGAAGGCGGGAGGAGGGGTCTGGGCCGGACACGCTGCCCCCGCCTCCGCCCGGCGGAGCCGCGCTCGCTCGCTCGCTGAAGCGGCCGCGCCTCCCCGCCCCTCGCTCTGACTCACGCCCGGCCCGGCCCGGCCCGGCCCGCGGGCGGCGAGGTTGGCGACCGGCGGGACGCGTCCGCGCGCCCCGGCCCGCTCACCTGGCCTCGCTGCTCCCCGCCCCGCCGCCATGTCGGGGCGGGGGCTCCTCCCGCCGCCGGGCTGAGGCAAGGCCTCACCGCGCTCCCGCTCCCGCCCTGGGAGGCCGCGTTTTGGGCGTTGTGGGGGTCACCCGGCGGGGCGGCCCCGCCACGGAGCCCCTCTTCACCTCGGGCTGCAGGGGGCCGCTTCCCCAGGAAAGGGGTCTCGACGGGTCGGCAGGAGCGGCCCTGGGCGCTGCAGGGTGAGCGGGGGAAGGCGAAGGCGGCGGCTGTGGTGGTACCGCCACCGCGCCCACCAGCACCCTCCGCCTGTGCGCTGCCGAGCGTCGGTCCCTGGGAACCCGCGGCTTAAAAATGCGGGGCGTTCACCACATCGCTGCTCTGCCTTTTAACTTCGGGCGTGAAAATAAAGGGTTTCGTTGTACGTATAAAGGTACCCATCGTTTTCCGCGTTTGTCGGCTGTACCTCATCGACAGTGCTGGTGGTTGTTGCCATTTTAACTCTTTCGATAGATCTTCCACTGTAAATTGGAAGATTAAAGATGTTGGATAAAACGAGTGCTCTAATTAGTTGATACCCGGAGCACTTGGTAAAGCATAGGACCATCACCGATGCTACCTGGGCGTCTTATCTGACTCTTCCACAGTCTTAGTTTTGTCTCGGTAGTAACTGATGAAGTTATTAATACACAGAAAAGCAAAATAAGTTCTTTTTTTGCCCAGTTTTTCTAAAACGGATGCAGTTTCAGTAGCCCTGTTTTTAATTGTACGTTTGACAGCATGACTTGTAAGCTGCTTTTTAAAATCACGTGGCTGTGTTTATTTTGTAAGTTGGTCAAGGATTAAACCTCTATAGTCTTTCGTTCTCTCAGCCATAGTGGCTGAAAAAGTGTAAACTTCTTTTAAAATGCATACATACCTTCCCTGACAATCCTACAGAACAAGCTCTGCCCTGTTTCACACCCGCTCAATCTTTAGTTGAGTCACTAGGGCCCACTGGATACTGATTATCCAACTCTTGCTTTTATTCAGATATATAACCTCAAAATCTGAGTAAATCAAGGAAATTGACTGGGACTAAGTTATATGAACCATGCTATTCTCTGCCAGTGTAATTTAAGAGGAGATTCAGGGGAAATACTTGACATCACAAATAGCTGGCAATGCTGGGTGTAATAGCAATAGACCTAGAGCAGAAAAAACAAAGCTTACTTGAAGATCATGTTTTTATTATCTCTATTACCACAAGTTATTTCCAGGAAGTTTTCTCTCCTCTCCACTCTGCATCCTTCACTACAGGCAAGGCCCAGTTTTGCTTCCTCTGAATTAAGTAGCAACAGCCTAAAATGTGATGTGGGGGTTTGTTTCCTTTTTCCAACTCTTTACGAAGAGGCACTAACACACACTAACCATAGATTACTGTGGTCTGAGGGCATCAAAGCTACCTTGACCATTATTATTATTATTATCACCAGAATGAGAAATGAAACTTAATGAGATACATCTATGCCAACTAGGTTTATAATTTGGAATGCAACAGAATTACTGTTCTTAAAAGTGTATTAATAGTGTTAATTATTGTCAATTAATTATTGCCCCATATGTAATGGTCTCTAGCATATTTAGGATTTTTTTATTTCTATATACATATTTGTTTAAAGAGAGGAAGAACAATTTATGCAATAAAGCAAGGTAAAAAGATAATTGCAGGAGATCTGTATTGGGTTTGTGTGGCAAGGTTTTGGTAGCGGGGGGGGTTAGAGGGGTGGCTTCTGTGAGAAGCTGCTGGAAGCTTCCCCTATGTCCAACAGAGCCAATACCAGCTGGCTCTAAGACGGACCCACAGCCAGCCAAGGCCAAGCCCATCAGCGATAGTGGTAGCACCTCTGTGATAACATACTCAAGAAGGAAAAAAAGTTGCAGGGGGCACAGCAACTGCAGCCAGAGAGAGGAATGAGAATATGTAAGAGAAACAACCCTGCAGACACCAAGGTCAGTGAAGAAGGAGGGGGAGGAGGTGCTCCAGACACCAGAGCAGAGATTCCCCTGCAGCCCATGGGGAAGACCATGGTGAGGCAGGCTGTGCCCCTGCAGCCCAGGGAGGTCCATGGTGGAGCAGATATCCACCTGCAGCATGTGGAGGACCCCACGCTGGAGCAGGTGAATGCCCAAAGGAGGCTGTGACCCTGTGGGAAGCCCATGCTGGAGCAGGCTCCTGGCACGACCTGTGGCCCTATGGAGAGAGGAACCCACGCTGGAGCAGGTTTTCTGGCAGGACTTGTGACCCTGTGGGGGACCCAGGCTGGAGCAGTCTGTGCCTGAAGGACTGCAACCCGTGGAAGGGACCCATGCTGGAGCAGTTCATGAAGAACTGCAGCCCGTGGGAAGGACCCACGTTGGAGAAGTTTGTGGAGGACTGTATCCCATGGGAGGGACCCCATGATGGAGCAGGATAAGTGTGATGAGCCCTGCCCCTGAAGAGGGTGAAGCAGCAGAGACAACATGTGATGAACTGACCCCAACCCCCATTCCCCGTCACCCTGCACCACCGGTGGGGGTAGGTAGAGAATCCAGGAGTGAAGTTGTGCCTGGGAAGAAGGGAGGGGTGGAGGGAAGGTGTTTTGAGATTTGGTTTTATTTCTCACTACCCTACTCTGGTTGATTGGCATTAATTTAATTTTCCCCAAGTTGAGTCTGTTTTGCCTGTGACAGTAATTGGTTGAGTGATCTCTCCCTGTCCTTATCTTGACCCACGAGTCCTTTGATATATATTTCTCTCCCCTGTCCAGCTGGGGCTGGGGGGGGAGTGATAGAACAGCTTTGGTGGGCACCTGGCCTCCGGCCAGGGTTAACCCACCACAAGATCATACTTAACAAATTAATATAAATTAATTTTGGACCTTTCTATATGCATATGATCTTCTGAAGCGGTGGTTAGTTCTTTCTCTGTAGGCAGGACTGTGTGGTATTTAAATAGCACAGACAACAAGGATCAGTGTGATTTCGCCTTGCAAGACAAATTATAATTGTTCAGGAATTGCAGGGGGTTTTGCTACGTGTTACCTGTACAGCATCAGACTGTGTTCCTCAGCAACAGCTGGTCCCAATGCCATCACTAGCAGCCATCAGGAAAGGTCTCTTCCTCTGCGAGTAGAAACTCTGTGGCAAGACGTTTGACTCATACAGTGACACACACATGGAGGGAATAATAAAAAAAAGTTATTTGGCTTCATGCCAACACACAGTGCAAAATCCCACTTAATGAATAAGTAACCAGATATTTCTAAACTTCTTGGCCTCAATAAATCCCCAGGTACTCCTTAAGGGCCTGATCCAAAGTTCAAGTTGATGGTAAGATTCCCTAGTCACAAGCAAGGCAGACAGAGACCCTGTAAGTGTAGGACATGCTGACTCTTTCAGACAGCATGATGAATTGCCATTCTAAAATAACATACCTAATTACGAAAGAAAATTTCCATAACAGACTTGTTTTATTAGATGAGACGTGTTAAGGAGCAAGTAACATAGCACCTGCCAAAATGTTCTAGCAGATTTTGTGCTGGAGTTCTCATAGTCAGTTTGAGTACCCTTACAGGTGCTGGGAAGTAAAAAACTTAAGAGATAAACCCACCTTCACACACTCTATCTCATGGAAAAACACACTACAAAGGGTGGAAGCCAAGGCTATGGATGGAACAATACAAATGGAAGACTCCTTGGCAAGATCCTTTGCATGTCATAAAAGACACCTGTATTGCTATCTACATGACATATCTCAAAAAAGTCCATAGCAATCAGCAAGACATTATAGCATTTACGTAAAGTACTACATAAATCCTTTCAAACCTACACAAGTGACCAAGTTAAGCACAAGATACCCAACGTCCATCTAGATGTATTTGCAGCATGTTATTCTGTAGTGGTATTAGCAACATTTCTTTAGTCAAAACCGCTCCAGGTATAAGGACCTCAGGCTCAAAAACCCTACAGCCCCAAGAACTCACTCATCTCATTATATTATTATCTAGCATATTTTTATCTATTTTCTCTCATTTGATCTAAAAAGCAAGTCTGATCAGACAACAATGCCAGCTTTCAATGTCCATGTATTAACTAGCTTTGCATTTCTCCCAGGCTACCCTTCGTGTGTGGGAAGAGCTTCCCATAAACACCTGCATAGCCATCTCGCTATCCTCCTTCGGGTTCCTCCCCAAAATTCTCTTTTCCTGTAAAGCCTACCAAAAAATGTACTGGGGTTAGACTGCTGGTGCACCAAGGCAACTGCTTATCCTCTTGAGTAATAATGACTCATAGTTTTCTTGTCCACCTGCAGGATTCTGTCTGCACACATATGTTGTGCTTTATGGTTAAAACACACACCCTTTACTTTATAGACCATCTTTTTGTTCTTTACCAATACTGGCCCATGACTAAACATACAGATTAAGATACATATACACATGGAAGCACATGTAATACAAACGGATACACATGAAAACCTGATGGCTGAAGCCTGGGACACAGTTGATTTGCATTTGAAAATGTATCTCATACTGAAGCATTTCTGCCAAAAAGAGGTTTTCATCATGAAGTTTCTCCTTTCTTCTCCTTCCCCTTTTCCTTCCTTTCTCTCCTTCCCTTCCCTATTCCTGTTCTTATTATCTCTCTCCAATTAAAGTTTTTTTTTGATACATCCCTTGTGGTTGTGAAAGTTTTTGACTGTGCACCACTCAGTTTTATTTAATTTTCCCTGTTTCCTGGGCAACAGCTTGAGCTGGTGCCTACCCGTGAACCTTAACATCAGAGTCCAGCTGCCACTGCTCCCAGTGAAGGCCTCACAGAAGGACTATAAACACATTAGTATGCCAACCATGAATAAATTAGCACCTAAATTTGCTGACAAAGTGCTTGGTTAATACAAAGTTAAGTTTGCCTCAGGTTCCTGCTGTCATTCCAGGACAGCAACAAATTCAGTGGCAAGTCCAAGTGATGCTCAAATCTCTGAAAACTAGGGAAAACCCACCTGAGGTACATCCTGGTGCAACATTAAGGCTGCACCTGGAGCATGCAGTGGCTCCTGGCATTAATTCCCAAGCAAATCTACTGCACCAATGGCATGAAGATGGTAGCTGTGTGGGCAAAAGGAAGAGAGGCATGTAAATCAGGAGACAAGTCTTGATGCCTCATTGTGAAAGAGGACAAAGAATTAATGTATCAGAGACTGTTTCAGGGAGCTGGGTCTCAGTGCTTGAGTGCAGCATATGAACAGGATTCCTCTTTTAGTAGCACTCGCCAGGACACAGGTTTTCCTTTAAGAGAAATGTGCTACAGCTCTGAGATGCTCTGCTTCAGGAATCATGTGTCATGCATATGTATGCTACAGGAAGACTGAATCACTGATCAAACAAGGCAGAGTTCATGTTGTACCAATGTACCTTAGCTCTGGATTTCCTGGTTCTCAGAGGTTTGTGTCTCACCTACATACTGGAAGAAAACAAGACTGGGCAATCAGAAACTGAATCTTTTCCTCACTGAATTGCCTGTTGATTATTTTATTTTTTTTTGCAGAGAGAAAAAAAATCTTAATTTTGGCTATTTCAAGAAATTACAGCAACCACCTAGATGTGCAGCTGGGGTACTATTGTAGTAGATACCGATATCCCCTAACCCTTCATCCTAGATCTCCAAATCATTCTGAAAGGAAATAAATGTCATTATTCTCATCTTACAAGTAAAGAAACAGAGAACAAAAGAAGCAAAGTGATGTGGCTTATACTGCTTGAGACCGGAGATGGAAAGTAGTGAATAAAATAAAACACACCCAAAAAAATCTTCTGTGCTATTTTTGGCTATTTGATGCCATTACATACATGACAGGTAGCAATCTAATGCATGGTTCCTAATGTGCCAGCTCTGAGTTGTATGCCAGGCCAGACCCTGCCTCCCTGTTAGACTTGCCCTTGAGTCAGCCAGGCCTTCCAGCCTTTCCTCAGCCCACGCAGTCTCCCTTCCCTGCCCAACCAGTCCCTCCCTACCTGGCAATACCTAACCTGATTTTCAGATTAATATATTTGCATTTATTCACTCCTTCATTTCCTGGTCTACTGAGTTTAAATTTGCATCTCTCTAGGTCTGCTTAGATATTGGCACATACAATCAGCTCACACTCTTCTTCTGAATCAGTGTTATTCAGATCCCAGAACACATCTCAGAGGGACAAATGGGACGGAACTACCACTACCACCAAACCTTTTTTTCCTTTCGGTGGCTGTCCTCCAACGTCGGTTTCACATCCTTCCAACTACTCCCTTCCTACGATCCTTTCTCTTCTTACTACAGCACCAGCTCTCCTCACCCTCTTGCGCCTCCATCCCGAACTCCTCTCAGCAAGCTGCTGCGTACAGCACTTTTCTGTTTTCGTTGACAGTTTTTGAACCTCCTTACTGTTTTCTTATGCTCACATTGCATTTTTCCAAAGTAAAATAGAAACAAAACCCAAATTCTGGCAGAAGTGGAGTCTGGCAACCTGTCTGCAGACCTTTTGCAGATTTGAGTTGGGCTTAGGTCAGATTCAAGAGTAACACTGTTTCACAATCCATGTGAATACTAACTGGCTGGAAGTCTTCTTGGCTACCCTATTCAGCCAACAACAGTGTAATCCATTTAGTCAGGGAGAATTGGGTACAGGCCTATGCAGGCTGCTAAGAACTTTTTTTTGCTGATCTGAAGAGTAGTAGGTGCCAGTGGGATGCATGTCAGGA
Source organism: Buteo buteo (assembly GCF_964188355.1). Classification (NCBI taxonomy): domain Eukaryota; kingdom Metazoa; phylum Chordata; class Aves; order Accipitriformes; family Accipitridae; genus Buteo; species Buteo buteo. Next base: position 20,128,240 of record NC_134173.1, on the reverse strand, counting down.
GAATGATTGCTTTGGGACATGGCTTGTTATCCCAGTCTGTGTGATTGCTAGCACCTGTCAATCCTAAAAAATGTGAGGGGTGGAGAAATTAAGGGGTTACATCCTAAGAACTCTTTGTTTAGATAACCCTGGCTCTCCTAGGAAGCACACTGAATTTCAGGGTCAGTTACACATGTGTACTTTAGACCTTTGGAGGAGTCAGTCTTTAGATGTGTGTACTTGTACAGCCTTTTGAGGGCAGATGTGAAGTCATTGTGCTTGTGCTCCAACTCAATCAGCAACTGTATAATTACAGTTCATGTAGCACTGAGCCCAGACAGACATATGGACAGACAGTGGCATGACATTTGGAAATCAGTCAAATATATGCAAAGTATAGCAGAGGTCAATTCACTGAAGAAATAATTGAAATCGAAATTGTTGTTCCCCTAGAAGTGGAGGCAGAGAATATTCTAAAAGACTCAATGTATGTGTTATTTACACAGACATTATTTAGTGTTAGAAAATGTGTAGAATCTACAGACTATGAGGAAGGATTGCATAACAGAGAAAACAATCCCCAAAAGCTACCAAAATTAAGGAGGACAACTGAATGATGGTTCTTGACATGTGCCAGTTTCTACACAGAACTTTTCAGCTGTTGAACTGCGAAGAAATCCAAAGAACGAAGTGTTTTATCTGAAATAAATGTACACAAAACTAGACAGGATACAAATAAACACAAAAACCTGCGTATAATCTCTGAGGAAGGTGGTGTTACAGTATGAGTTATGAAGTCTGACAATATACAGGGCCAGGTGGTTTGTAATAGCAAGTATTCAAAAGTTTAAAGAGCTGTCTGGTCCAAAAATAGTTCCTTTGCTTAATTAAATTACCTAAGATGTGAAAGGGCAATTACAGTCCTAAAGCGACTCCTGGCTAGGCTCATTGTCTCAATAATTTCCAAATCAGCTTTGCTCACTTGATATATAAATGACCATTTCCTTTTTTTTTTTTTTTTTTTTAACCATCATATAGGGCTTGAAGCACTGGGTGCCTGGTTGTGGTACAAATGTAAGCTGTAATATTTTTTAACTGTGGGAACAGTTCAAGGGTGTCAGGTATATTAAGAAGATTTACGTTACTGCATTTTGACTTCTTGGATTCAAGCACTGGCAACATTTCAGGTTCAAAGGCTTTTGTTTAAAATGAGATTTAATGTACGTAGACTATAGCATTGCCAATAATATCTTGAACTGGGTGTGTTTTATTGGGTGATTCATAAAGAAAGTCAGACAAAGTATGCACAGTGGTATTGGAATGTGGGTGGGATCAAAGTAATGATTTAGTGGAATATGTTTGTCAAGTACCACATACAGGAAATCTTCTTTCTGAATAAGGATGGATTTAGCCCATGAGAACTTTAGTATATTTCCAAATGTCAGTTATTCCAATGAACTCCAGTGAAAATATCAAAGTAAAACGAGAAAGCTGCATCGTTCACCCTCAGATATTCCATTAGCAGTGAGACTACGGTCAGACTTGTTGGGAGTAAAGGGTAGGAAAATGAATAAAATTCATAAAAATAACATTGCTTTAAAGGGACACTATCTGCAGTTCCAACAGAGAAGAAAATTCTGTCTGTTCTCTAATAGGGTGGCTGCAAAATTTTTACTTAAATACAATTTTGCTATTAATTGAGCATTCATAAGCCCATGCTGAGCTGGGTTTGTTGTGATTGTACATGTGAAAGGCAGTCTGCTGTTTTTCAAGACCTATGTATACAGAATTAATATTCCACAAATGCTATTTAGTTCTCAAAATTTCCCATCAACTGTGTTTTTTTTAAGGGTATGAATGCTATTAACCCACAGGTTAATGGATCAGCTTTAAATAATATACTACATCCTTTCACTCAAATGTACTTTAAGATTTAAATTAGATTAAATATACAGGGAAGATTTTAATTTGTAATTTGCCTCAGCGAGAAATGGATGAAATAGAAGGCTGTGCTTGCTGTGGTGTCCTTCAGCAACCCATTAAAAGTTAATCTGTACAGTTCTCAAAATTGTCAGGGAATAAAACTTCAGCAGATCAGGAACTTGAGAATAAAGGAGAAGTTCTTTCTATTGGAAAGCTCTAGTTTATATGCATTGATAACCTCATGATACCTTTTGGTAAGCAAACAGAAAAGCATCCAGTGTACAGCATGCCAGCGCAAGTTAGAGGAGAGGCAGTGAAAATTTGGCTTTTCTTGAAAAAAACAAGCTGTTAGAGCGATTCTGTTCCTTCGATCCAGAGATCGAGCTTTCATGAAGATAGACCTGGGACCAGTATGTCTTGCTTTAAGATAGGCTTTATGTGTTCTTATCCTCAAAAAACTCTGCATCCTTTTTTCTTCCACTTTTGGCTCCTTAGATGCCACGAACACAGGATATGTACATCGAGCCTGATTACTTATCTATTTTACTTCTTCCCTTGGGCTAGATAAGCAAACCAACCAGCCCTCAGTTTGATCTCGTGTTTTGGGTGACCAGTCCAAGAATAGGTGTCCCCTCAGAGGGATGCTTATGTCCTCAGTCCTGTGTTGGAACAAATAAGGTGTTATGAACTTGCTATTGCTATGGGGTAACACACCCCAGCGGCTCTGCATTTGGGTAGAAGTCTTTGAACTCACACAGCGTTGTTTACCTACACTGCCTGCAGGATAAAGCCAGCCGGGAGTTCCATTTTTCCCCATCCTCTGTGCAAATCATTTGGGACCCAGCTCCCCAAATCCTCCATTATTTCCAGAGGTCTGATTTCCTTCCTTTCCAGGTTGCTGTTTGTTCGGCAGCCACAGGCAAGTGCTACAACCCAGGTCACTGTGATGCCCGAGTGCTCCCATTCTCTGTGTAGGAGCCAAAGGGGATATTCCCATCAGGGTGCAGTTCAGAGTTTTTTTGGAAGAGGGATTACAGTCAAGACACGTGCCCAGAAGTTCAGTGAATGATAGTAGCTCAAATAAAGTCCAAATTGTTCACGGGCTAAGCTCCTCCCTTGCTGATGACTGCATGAACACCTGGACCGGGGGGCTGGGGACCACATCTCCATTCCAGCCACCTGCCTTACTGAAAGGATTTATTTGGCTTCAGCAAGACTATCTTGAACTCAGACTTCAACCAAGAGCTGAAGAGTTCAACTAAGAGAATTTTTTTTAATATGTCCTAACACCAAAATGAGACTTTTGACTCTTTTTGGGTTCGGACTGAATGATATTTTGTCTCTGTCAGTGTCAGGTTTAATTATTTTCCAATCCATTTTATCACCCTCCTGATATCATTAGAAAGATTAATGACTGTGGTAGCTTCTCTCTAAGGTTGTCCTGCACATAGATCTTCACTTTGCTGACTCCATTACTGCACATAACTAGTGCCAGTTCTCTTTAAATTATACCTTCACAACTGACCTTTCCAATTATTGCTCTATTATTTTTATTCTCATCAGTTCTTAAAACTTTTCTAACTGTGAAGGTGAGAGCTGTGATTTCCTGATCTACCTGCTACTTGGTGAAGGTATGTCTGCATATCCTTAGAATGCAGGCTTAGTATAGAACTTTGCTTGGCATTTAACTGCCCTAAAAAATAGCACTTAGAGCCTCCTTGTGTACTGCAGGATCTTTGGACCTGATGCACCCATCGCTGTTCAATCATCTTTAAAGAAACTACAACAGATGATTGAAGGGGAGAGTAAAAAGTCTGGACTGATAAAATGCGCTGCATTGTGCATATTTCCAATTTCTGCTCTTCAAGATAGTCTCTTAGCTATCAGTTATGTCAGGGTAATCAGCATCTGTTGGTGCACTCAAGGCCCTGACAAGTTATTGCTTATTTGAAGACATTACTATATTATTACTCCTCACTAGAAAAACAAAGCTTTTGATCAAGTAGTGCATTCTTTTCCCCCTTGTAAAATAGTTTATATACTAAATATTCAGAAGCTTACAAAACAAAACATACAGACTTCTCATTTATTTTTAGGTTTGAATGAACTCAGATTATCTGTGTTGGAGGCAAATTATTTAGTCCATGGACAGGCAGTACTACCACTGATGTACATGGAAATTAGAATAAATATTAACCAAAGACTTGTGCTGAAAAGAAAAATACAGACATCATAACAGCAATAATTATAATTTGTGTGGTCAAAACTTTGCAAAACTGCAGGTTTCTTTAAGGGTTAAATTTTCCTCATAAAGGACATAGACCCAAAAGGGGATTTGGAGTTTACATCAAACATCCTCCGCATTTCAGGACTGTTTAGACTGGCTGTGGGAAGACGAGAGGTCGCACTCCCAAAGTCAGACTTAAACTCATTCAAACACACAAAAATTTTATTCATAACAGAAATAAAACAAAGCAAAAAAAGTTAGAACTCTATATTTCACGCTGTAGGAGATTTTTTGGATTGATGCAAATTTCTTGATCGGATTTTTCTCCCTCTGAGATTTCTTTCTCAGATAGTTTTCCTATTTACTGTTTGGACTGCAAAGAACCCTCCCACTGCTAAGTCTAAACAAAAGAATCAACTTTAGTCCATAAGATAAGTCTCCTCAGTCACCACCTGGCTTACAATTGAATTTTAATTTCTCCTTTTCAGTTGCCTCCACTGATGCAGACAAAAAGATGGGAATGACACCACAGGCTGGCTACAGACACCCTCCCCACCACCTCAGTTACTGTAAGGGTAAGGCCAGGATGGATAGATGCATTTTCATTTGAAAATTTTAATTTGAAGCTTGATTGGAAGATCCCTGTTTGGGTCTTCTGTAACCAGAGGAAGCACCTATCAACGTGCATTCACTGCCTGAGGATTTAATGAGGAAAATCAATGTGCAGTTCAAACCTTCTCTGGCTGGCAGCACACACACACTGGGCATGTTTTAGACAAACCTGATGCCCACTTGGCAGGACAAATTTCTGACAGTATAAGAGCCCCGTTATCTCTCCTTGGCAATACGCACAAGAGGACCTGCTTGCTTTACAATAAAGCATTGGCCTTAATATAATACTCTCTTCATAGTTTACAAGGCTAAGCTTAATTAAAGGGAGAATTGTGGATGCCCTCCTTTCATTTGGTAGTAAACACTGGCTCCTTCACCCCATACAAAGCTAATGGTGGTAAACTGGGAAAAGTTAACCACTAGATACTACGCTATTCTATAGGAGAATAGTGTACTGTGGAATATACTGCTAGAAGGAAACAGCATTACTATTCAGTAAATCCAGTTGTAATTTATAATGAGGCCCTCACTGGGCTGCTCCTACAGTGAGCTGGAAGGCAAGAAGGTATCGCTGTCCTGCTGCAAAGTCTACCTGAATGTTGAAGAACAGAACTCTCTCCAATTATCGTTCTAATCAGACAACATTTAGTTGGGTGAAGCTGATCTTTACATTCCCTCTTCAAGCAGCAACTAACAGGTATCAGCTATACCAGAAGAACAAAAAGAATAGAGTAAACCAGTGTCAGCACCACTGAAAAGAAACGGAGACAGTTCACGTCACCTCCATGGACTCACTTGTAATAAACATCACGCTGTCTTTTCAAACTGTGCTCACAATTGGCAGCCCGAGGACCTGCAAAACAAAACATGTTACAATAGCTACGGACACTACTGAATTGCAACCTTGAATGCCCACAGTCAGCAAGCCCCCTGTTTTAAACTGCGCCTTGGTACATGAAATCACAACAATCTTTTATTTGGATCGGTATTTACATTGCACACACATGCATGCTCAGGCATATTTTTGTATGAAATGTAACATGAGAAAGGACTCATCCAGCATCGTGGGCCCACATTAGTATTTTCATAAGGTTCATATGGAAAAGGAGATTGATAATAAGATATGGAGCTTTCATCAGGAACTGATTGTATGAATTCATCCTGTATAAGTGATATACAGGCTGACAGTAATATACAGGCTGAAGCAGCTGGATGGCTTTTGCTGGACTAAATGAAATACATCAGTGATTTCAACCTCAGTAGAAAGGGCTCTAACTTGATTCATTTGTGACACATCATGCCTGATGTCCAACCTCAACAGCTGGTGTTGACTGGCAAATTTCCTTAGCGATATGGACTAATAATCTACTGGATCACTGCATCTTGACTTGTGTTATTACAGGTAATCTCAGAAATTTCTTTTTACATATATAAAGCTCTACCTTTAAATTAGTTTGCTTTTCCTTTGTTGCTCTGACAGCTATTATTAGAAAAATTTTCCAAAGCCTTGGAAAGCACTGCTCCTAACTTCCAGACTAAATCCATCTAAAGCCAATTTGTGTCTATTTTTTAACTGAGCCAATATTTTGCTTTAGCTAGTTCTTGTCCTTTCCTGGTGCTTAATTGCCAATAGTATTCATAGTGTTCTCAAGTTGTACCTCGGCTTCTGTTTTTCAGGTCTAAGAAAAAAAGCTTTTTTTGATTCTTTCCCCATCTAACAGTCTCAGTGGAGAAATGTAGCGCTATCACCAGCTTGGGGCTATGGCACATCACTTGCAAATAATGGGAAAACTTGCATTACTTTTCACTACCATTCTCCTGTGATAGGAGATTGCCCTGGGGATTAACAGCGAACCATTAGAATAAATTTGACCCTCTTGACAACCATACATCTATCCTGCCAAAAATCTTTCCCAAGCACTTTAGGAACAGTGCATCTGTTACAAGGTCTATCAAGAAGCATGCCGGTAAGCTTTATACAAACAACCCCCAGTTTTTTTTCAACAGCAATAATGCTGCTTTTCAAAGTACTTGGCAGTGAAGCTGCAAGTAGAATCCTGCAGAGGTTTACTCCCCTCTAACCTTTTCCATCAGATTTTCTCTTCAAGAGGGAGTGACTGGACCATATAAATGCCACAAACAAGAGAAGTTAAAACATGAAGCAACACTACAATAAAATGAAGTAACAGGCAGCTGCAGATTCTCCTGGCATTAATGCTGGAACCAGTGGCCAAGAAGGATCTAATTCACTTTTTGCATGTGAAATGAAGTGGAATAACCCTACTCAAGTTAAAAAAAATTGCAGTGGCTTAAGACCTATGTGACTGAAATGGGAATCAGGACCTCAATTTCCACCAGGTCATTCCTGTACTTCTCTGGTTTTCATGTCTCAGGAGTCTCATGACGCCTTTCCAGTGCAGCTGTTTTCTAACCTTCGTGGTGATTAAGTAAACAAATGAACAAAAAGTAGCATCCTCCAGAACTTTAGCCATTTCATAACCACTGGAGTTTGCATGGGATCTAGGGTCTGAGCTGCAAGCTGCTCCTCCTGCTTGAAGAACTGCTTGCTCAGCAGCAGCTGCTTTCCTTTTAAGAGATTTTGGCAGTTCCTTGGGCAGGCACCAGTGAAATTTCTGCGGCGACAGTCATTACCATACTGCACATTTGTGTCATCCACAGGATGCAGAAGCATTTCTCCCTGGGCAGCATGGAGTTAATCTGCCTCCTTGCTCTGTGCCTTGGGAATAAGAGCTGGGATGGCAGCCCATAGTAGGAGGGCTTGGATTGAACTCGCCAGTGAAGAGGAGGAATAACATTTTTGTGCGAGGAAGATGCTTGCCAAGAAATCAAGAGGGAAAGCAACAGTGGGAGAAAGGAAGTAACTCATCAGGTGCTCAGGACAGACAACAGCAGTTTTGGGAGCTGGGTGCACATCAGGGTCTTGGATGGATCTTTCTCTATGAGACAGAAAGCCGGAGGAGGAAGGTAGATGCCTTCATAAGCCTGGGAACTTTGCCAGCACCTCAAAAGCATCCAGTTTCCTACCAACACAGGCCAGATGAATACCACTACACCACTTCTAGAGAGGAAGAGACTGAGGTTGTGGAGAACTTTTAAACATAGGTCTAGTTTTCTACCAGCACGAGCCACAGAGGGGCAGGAACACGCGGGTAAGGGCAAAGAGGAGGGCAGCAGCAGCCCCAGCTACCGATTCCCCAGGCTGCTGGAGGACCACATCACATCACGGGACAGAGCGCTGTTAGGTAGCCAGCCCCAGGTCTCACAGCAACGCAATGCTGCAGGCAGGAGAATAACCCAGTCTCCCGTACTCCTGGTCTCGTGCCTCTAAGCAGGAGGCTGTCTTCCTTCCTCTATTACATGAAAGCAGCGGTGTTACACTGAAAAAACTAGGGTGAGTGACAGGATAGTCCTGCTTTAGCTGTCTAAGCAAAAAAAAAAGCCAAAGTGAAGGATGAATCAAGCCTACCCTCCCAAGGCAACTAGTACTACCTTGAATTTCCAGATGGAGACAGGCCTGAACAAACTTTCTAATTATCACACTCAGAAACACCTTCAGCCAGATCACATCTTGCTGGCTTAAGCCCAGCTCTGACGACCTAAATCTCTCACACTAAGGAGTAATTAATTTGAGATCAGTGCAATTGCACTGTTACAAAATTGGAATAAACTAAAGGATGGTCTGGCTCCTCCAGTTTCTGGAAACTGAAGGAAATTATTTCTGAGGAGAGAACAGATTACTCGAAACTCTAAGGGAAGGCTGCTGAAAAACAAAACCTCTTTGCTTGTATTTCCCAAAAGCAAAACACAGTTGGGTAGGAAGTAGTGAGGTAAATCATTGCTTCAAAACTTAAAATTATTCATTGAATAAGATGCTCCAGAAGGGAAAAAAAGAAAACCTTTAGGATGCAAAGACTTGTTTTCCTTTGCTTTTAACCAGCCATTTGAAAACACTGCAACATGACCAATTCCTCAAAAATGTTTTCCTGACCACAGCATCTTGCATGCAGACAAACACAAAGATTATGCCAGTTCCTGGAAGAACGAACGTCATTAGCTTTTTTTAATACTGAAGCACATGTCTGTATTGTTTTTCTCTCTTCTTATCTCCCTAATTTGGGGGGATGTTTTTTCCTTTTTTTTTTTTTCTTTGGTTCCTAGACTCTTTTGTTTAAATGAGTACAATACGTTATTTTTTCCTCTCATCGTTCTTTTTTTTTTTTTTTGGCTCTTCAGACTTTTTGCCTGTGCAAGTAAAACTGCCCTTCCTTAACACCCCCTCTGCTGCTGTTTCAGCCTGAACAGCTTCCACTGGGTCATCTTGGTGCTAGTGTTTTAAACAATTCGCTTGTTCCTAAGTAGCTAATTAGTTATTTGCTATCTTCAGAAGTAAGCTTTTGAGGTCTGGGCTTTAACCTTTCCTAGGGAGGGCTCCTGTTTCACCACTACGTATTTGAGATAAAGTTTCCCCAGATAAGAAGAAAGATGGGAATCTGACTTGCTTTCCTGGGCAAATTTCTCAGGCACTGTTTTGTATTACAGTGGTACTGAGCCAAGGCAGCAATTCAGCATGTACTTAAACGCCTCTGCAGTCGGTGGGATGTATTACTGTCCCGAAAATGGACAGGCTTAAGCAAGTGCTCTCCCAAACTGGAACTTTATTAATTGTACTCCAGTGCATGCCTGCGTTGAGAGGCTTTAGAAAGTTAAGGCACCTCGGTTAAAGCTGCAGAGTCAATGCACGTAAAGTGCATTAATCTGTTCTATGAATGCTCTCATTACCATTACATCGTTGTAGCTTAATCTGAGCACACCTATGGACAAGCCCTCAAGCTCTGCTTGTGACACCGAACAGCTTTGAACATAGTGTGCCACTTATCACTCTCTTTCTGTAATCCACAATCTAATGTAGAATAGATTAGAATCGAATGTAATTCAAGTGTTTCTTGCTGATATTAATTCAGCTGGCATTATGTTTTACCTGTGCAATAAGGAAAAGTTCCCAAACTTCAAGGATTACAAAATCTGGACCAAAGAAAAGGGACAGATGACTAATGGGATACATTAAAGACACGGAAATGTTTAAAGACATGACAAAAAAAAAGAGAAGAATTTATGGAAAGGTGACCCTGAGCCATAACACTGTGAATTTCAGTCCCTCAACAGCAGAAAAGTCTGAATCAAAGTTGGAGGAGCAACATTTAACTCAGACCTAAAACTGAAAGAAAAGATGGAGTGGGATGGTGCAAAACCTTAAAAATTCATTATCTTCTGTCAATTTGTAGAATGAATTACCGGCTGAAATGTCGACCTGCTTTAAATTAGTTGTGCTACAAGTGCAAACTCTAATTGTCCTATGTTAGTGTGTGTATCCTACTTGCTTACTGAAAGACTTTATTGTATAATGCATTCTTGTGGAAAAGCAATGAGCTGACAGAACCCCAGCAATATTCTGTACTGGCTGTCTGAAAACCTGCTGTGTTTTTTTTTTCTCTTTGCTAAATTCTCCTAAAAAAAGAAAAGCTTAATTAAGTCACAAGCACCTCTCTGATGAGCCTCTCCTTGGATCTCTCTCTTTCGATTACTCTCTTTCCTGACAGGCTGTGATACTCCACTAGGAATGCTTCTTTGTGTTTTCCTCCTTGGGGATGACAACAGCTCTGGTCCAAGCATCTCCTTGGCCTAGGATTCGGGAGCTCTGGAAGAGTGCAAGCATCTCCTTCCAGCCTACGGGTGCGAGTGTAGGACCCCATCTGGAACTCATCAGTGACGCAACGAGCGCCGCAACCCATTACTGCCAGGAGGCTCCTAATGACGTGGCAGTAACCTCACGATGACTAATCAAGATTTTCTTCACTTCCCTTTAGCCATTCCACCTCACAGATTAGTGAAAAAGATGAAAATAAAACTGCAAGCAGGACGGGGGCTATGACGTAAAATACCTGAGAGAGGACGCTCGCCTGCTTTCCCGGGGTTACAGCGTGCGGCTCTTCTCCGTCAGGCTTTGGCTGCCGAGGGCAGAGAGGAGCGATGACGAGACCCGCCCCGCTTTCGGCGGGCCGCTCCTGGCGCCAGCTGCCGCGGAGCGCTCACCCCGCTGCCCGAGGCGCGGGGCGCTGCCCGCCCTTCCCCGCGCTCGCCCGCTCTCACCGACCCCGGGCCTCCGCCGCCCGGATTGGGCAGAAGGGCAGTCACTCTCCGAAGCGTTTCCCGCGCGCGGGGGAGGGGGGGGGGGGGTTCAGGCTAAGGAAAACCAGCCAGAGGGAGGGTGCGCGGGCTCTCGCCCATGGGCGTGCTCGCGCGCTCCCGCCCCGCTCCAGGCCGCGGCGCCGAGCGGAGCCGCTCCTCCCGCCACCGCTCCTCCCGCCGCGAAGCCATCCCCGCCCGCCCCAGGCCTCTCGCAGACGGGACCTGCGAAGCCCGGGAGCCGGGGGGCGGGGCGGGGACCGCGCGCATGTGACCGAGGCGGGCGGGGGGGGGGGGGCGGCCCCGGCGGGGGCTGTGTCGCGCCGCGGCGGGGCAGTGCGGAGCGGCGGCGGCGGCGCGCCGGGGGATGTGGAGCGGCCGGGCCCCGGGCAGATGATGGCGATACGCGAGCTGAAAGTGTGTCTGCTTGGAGTGAGTAGAGGGGACCGGTGTGCGTTGGGGGGTCGCTTCCCTCCTTTCCTTCCCGCCCCGCAGCTGGGGGCTGAGGGAGGTGGGGTGCTCGCTGAAAACCGGGACGCCTCCACACACACACACACACACACACACACGCAACCCCCCCCCCTCCCACCCCGGAGGGGCGCCGCGTCTCCCGGTCCCGGGCGGGGGGGCTCGCCCGCGGTGAATCTCTTCACGCCGAGACTTGGCAGCCGCGCACCGGCCGGCGGGGCGGGGGGGGGGGCGGCTCTGTTTTTGCTTTTGTCTTGTTTCTGAACTCTCGAAAAGTGAGAAGGGCGTAGCGGGCTCGGCCTCGGGGGGCGGGCTCGGGGCTCTCTTTGGGGGTCGCCTCCCCCAGCGCTTCCCGGGCGGAGCCGGCTCTCCCCGGCGGCGGGTCTCCCTCCGGTGCCGGAGCCCCGAAAGGCGCCCGGGAGGGCTGCGCCGCCCGCCGTCCCCGCGGCAGGCTGCGAGGTCCTGTCAGCCGCAGGTCGGGCTTCTCGCAGCCCCCGCGGCGATGGTGGGAGGCGAAGCCGAGGAGGGCGGCAGCGGGCAGCCCGCCCCGAGAGGTTATTTCGGGCGGCCGCTTCTGCCGGACGCCCCGGCCCCTTGTCACCGAGGTGGGGTGTCGGCGCTTTGTTTAGCTGCTCGCCTGGGCCCGTTCAGAGCTGCTTTTGCTCGGCTCCGTACAGGAGCGTCCCTCCTGCCGTTGCTTTTTCTCCTTTTGGTTGTGGGCGAGCCCGTGTGCGCGTCTCACATCTGGAGTCGCAATGTGCTTAGCTCTGCAGTTTGTCTCGGCCAGCCCCCTCTCTGACCTGCGCGCAGGGAACTTCGCAGCGAAACGCGCTCGCCGAGTTGTTACAAACGCCGCCGGGAGAACAGAGCCATCTCTGCACAGCGATGAGCAGAGCATCGCTGCCTGGACTTTTGTTTTGTGATTGTTTTTTTTTTTAAATCAAACATCTCGAGTTAGCGGGTGTGACTTGGGCTGCTTTTAGCTCCGTATCTCCATAAACATTCAGAAAAGCTGCATGAATGAAGGCGTTCTAGAGTGAATTCCCTTTCATGCAGTACAAGCGAGTTGAACATGTAAAAAACAGAGACACTCCAGTTCTTTCCAATTTTTGTTGACACTTAGGCCAGCGGGAGTGGGTACCTTGCCCTGGAGTAAGCACCAGGGCGCTGGAGAGTTCAGCCCAAAGTATTTGGCAGTGACTGTTCCTCCTTTCTCAGTTAGAATTCTTGCCTTCAACTTTTAAAATGGCATAGAGACAAAATAGGTGTGGTTTATACAAACGTGAGGAGTCTGTGGTAGAATATGTGGATGTGTCTGTATTTTTTTTTCTTTCCCAGCGGAAAGCCCTGTAATCTTATAGAGATGAAGTGTCTTGTGGACTGACATTCCTCTTGCCCATTATTTATTGCTGTTTTGTAACATTAAAACATACTGGAGGTTTTGCAAGGCAATTGTTTACTTCTTTTAAGACAGGAAAAGAAACCTATAAAGCAGCTCTGTGTTACTAGGAGTATGCAATTACTCTGTAGATTCATTAAAATGATAGGGTGGCAGTGGGAACACATAGGAAGATGTAAGTGTAGTTTCAGTTGCTTAGTAGTTAGTGAGATGTTCCTTCCTGAGTTTCAGTAGGGTGTAATCCTGGAAGACCGTCTACTTCTGATCATAGACACCTCATTTACCATGCAGGTTGACGCTGTTTTCCCAAAAGAGAGGAATCCTTTGTATGATGAATCCCCTCCGTAAGTTCAGACAGATTTCCAGAAGAGAGAAACTCCATAATGGTCTGGGTGAACAAGTGCAGGCATTAATCTTCTGATCTGCTTGAAAGCTAGATGGCAACTCAAAAATATGTTTTCAGACCTACCAAAAGGAATCTTGACAGTTGCCTTTTCAGTAGGTCCTGGACCTGGTAGGTTAATCTGTATTGTATCTAGTAGATCCCCTGATAATCAGCCAACTCTGGCGTGTCCAAGTCCCAAGGTGAGTTCCAATCCTTGTTAGAAATAGAGATAAAATCAGTTTGTAAGCCTGTATCCCTCGCCCTGTCCCACTTCTGGACAAAGCCCTAGGCTGCACCTCCAAATCAGGCAGGAGGATCACTGATGGTCTATGGCCCTCAGCTGTGCAAAGGGCCTGGGCTTGGGCTGTTTCTGCCAGCTCAGAATTCCCCAATGAGGAAAAATTGCAGCTGGCGCAACGTTTGCAAAGCCAGCTTCTCCACAAGCCCTGAAGCCCTGTTCGGCTGTAGAGGGTCCAGGTGGGAGGGTGAGGAGGGAGGGTAATAGAGAAACAAGAGCTGTGCTCCATGCTGCCAGCCCTGTAAGCTAGTGCAGTACTCCAGGCCCAGTGTTTGGCCTGGAGCCATTGCAGGAGACATGGGGAATCAGTTATCCGCTCCTGGATGTAACCCCACATTGCCAGGAGGGAAGCTGGCCGGTAATTTCTAGCATAAATCTAACAAAACTGGGATTTGGGTGTCTGCCTTTCACTTCCTCCTCCTCCTCCAGAGTACATTGGTGTTCTTAAAACTCTCTGTGGGTGTGATGGGAGCAATTTGGAGCAGCCTGGAGTAGTGCACAACAAGGGGATGGTCGTGGAGTTTGTGGGTGTTGAAGGAGACACCAGCAAGAGAACAACAGAGAGGAAATCTGGAGCAGCTCAAGGCTCGGTGTGAGTCAGTTTGGAAGGCAGGCTTTGTTGATGGCAGAGCTTTGTTATTCATGAATTTGAGAAGGCAGTGCTCTTTGAGGAGAGATCATTCCAGCTTGCTGGTGGCCTGGCAGGAATGAGATGCCTGCCTAATTGTTCAGTGTCCCACAGCCTTAGTTGTAAGAGCTACAGAGGTACAATTTTAATAGCTCTCTTGAGTATGTTGCCATGCAAGTGGCCTCAAGCCTGCTCCTAAACTACTTCCCCCAGTAAATTATCGCTGCTGGGCAGTGAGGTGTCTGCACAGAGAAGGTGTTGGTCTTCGTAAATGCAAACTCTTGAGCATCTGCTCTGAGTCTTGTCTTTTCACCCCAAACTCTTGCTGGTCTCTGGGTCTGGTCTGTTGTTTGTTCACAGCAGTTGTCCCTTTGTTGGAGGCCACCTGCTTCTGGGGCTGAGCAAGTTTTAGCGGCAGCTCAGTTTACACGGTGAAATGAAGTGTAGCTCCCATTTGACTTGTGCAGTGTTTCTGTCCTGAGTGGGCACCCTCTTGAGGGGGTGAAGGAGAGAGGGGCGGAGGGGGCTGGTGTGTTCCTGAGCCATGCTTCAGTGCTGAAATGTGGCCAGGCGTGCAACTGCCAGGTTTCCTAATCTGGCTGTGGCTACTGAGTGCCATGTGCCTTGGCTCCTGATGTTTTCTTTATGCAGGCTGGAGGAGCGATTTACAGCTCTTCTGCCAAGTCCTGACATAATTGTGTGTGGCAACCGCAGAAGAGATTGGCAGGTTTAGGACTAAGGCAAAAGTTTCTTGTCTTTGTCACTTCCTGAGGAAACTTTGACAGCCATTCAGAGAGGCTTTGGGGGGTGGTTTGCTAACTACCATCTAAAGTGACCTCCATTAATCCTTTCCTTTTGTTTTTGTTTATTGCATTTTTATGTTGTGACTGTTAATCACAGGACCAAAGGAGTTAGGATTGAAAGAGGCTCAGAGGTCATCCCTTGGCCCTAAAGCTCCTCTTAGAACTTTCCTGACATATGTTTGTCTCGCCTGTTCCTAAAAAACTCACAATGAAGGTTTATGTTCTCCCAGGGTTATGTCTGTTTTGGCTTTGTGTGGCAAGGTTTTGGTAGCCCGGGGGGGGGTGTGTGTGCGCGTTACAGGGGTGGCTTCTCTAAGAAGCTGCTGGAAGCTTCCCCTGTGTTCAAGAGAGCCCATACCAGCCGGCTCTAAGACAGACCCGCCGCCAGCCAAGGCTGAGCCCATCAGCGATAGTGGTAACACCTCTGTGATAACATTTTTAAGAAGAAAAAAAAAGTTGGGACAAGGGGAAAACGGCAGCTGGAGAAAGGAGTGAGAACATGTAAGAGAAACAACCCTGCAGACACCAAGGTCAATGAAGAAGGAGGGGAAGGAGGTGCTCCAGGCGCTGGAGCAGAGATTCCCCTGCAGCCTGTGGGGAAGACCATGGTGAGGCAGGCTGTCCCCCTGCAGCCCATGGAGGACCCCATGCTGGAGCAGGTGGGTGCCCGAAGGAGGCTGTGACCCCATGGGAAGCCCGTGCTGGAGCAGGCTCCTGGCAGGACCTGTGGATCTGTGGAGAGAGGAGCCCATGGAGCAGGTTTTCTGGCAGGACTTGTGACCCTGTGGGGGACCCATGCTGGAGCAGTCTGTGCCTGAAGGACTGCAGCCCGTGGAAAGGACCCACGCTGGAGCAGTTCATGAAGAACTGCAGCCTGTGGGAAGGACCCACGTTGGAGAAGTTTGTGGAGGACTGTCTCCCGTGGGAGGGACCCCACGCTGGAGCAGGGGAAGAGTGTGAGGAGTCCTGCCCCTGAGGAGGATGAAGCGGCAGAAAATAATGTGTGATGAAATGACCGTAACCCCCATTCCCCATCCTCCTGTGCCGCTGGTGGGGGTTGGTAGAGAATCCAGGAGTGAAGTTGTGCCTGGGAAGGAGGGAGGGGTGGTGGGAAGGTGTTCTGAGATTTGGTTTTATTTCTCATTACCCTACTCTGGTTGATTTGTAATAAATTGAGTTAATTTTCCCCAAGCTGAGTCTGTTTTGCCTGTGATGGTAATTGGTGAGTGATCTCTCTTGTCCTTATCTTGACCCACAAGCTCTTTGTTATATTTTCTCTCCCCTGTCCAGCTGAGGAGGGGGAGTGATAGAACAGCTTTGGTGGGCACCTGGTGTCCAGCCAGGGTCAACCCCCCACAGTGTCCCAGAGCTTAACTGCTCTTACTGCAGAAAGTTTTTCTCAAACACAGTGCCTACATCTTCCCTACCTGAGACTTCTTCACCCTGCTGTTTGTGTTTCCATTTTCTTGCTGGCATGCATTCTGCTAGCATGTAGTCTGAAAATACTGTCTGAAGTTGGTAAGCCTACATTGGCAGAAGGAGTGACATTTCCGCTGTGGAGAAGGAGGTTTCCTCAGGAGTTTCTCCACAACTGAATCCCAGTTGCTAGGTATGGAGAACAGTTTATTACCTTGGATGTCATGCACCTCTCTGTGCAGCATCTGCATGTGCAGGCTGTGGAATTGAGCTCAGAATTGTTTGATATTCAAAGTAATTGGGAGTATGATAATAGTTTTCTCAAGGGGAAAATCTCTCTGATTTTCTTATCTGCATGTCATGGTAATATAAAGCTCTGGGTTCTGCTGGATGGAGAACAAATTCCTGTAGCAGAGCATATGCATGCATGTGTCAGAGCTTTCAGTGCAAAGCTGAAGTACTCACTCTTCTTCTCTAAGTAGTTATTATACTGAACACATATGACTGAGAATCTTTTAGTTTGTGTTGGTGTTTATGAAATACAACAATTTTATTTCTCTTTTGACTCTAAAATGTTTGTCATTATTAACACTCTTAGTGCCTGGATGTCCCAACCCATATAGGACCACTGCTATTAAAAACAAAAATGCAGCCCTCGAAGGGTTGTACCAGTTAAGGGCCTTTCTTCTCACTAGGTATGTGCAAGGGGGTCTACATGTTCCGATGAGCATCCTACTGAAGACAGTAATGATACACAGCTGCAGAAGCTGTGAATGCATCAACAGCTGCAGTGCTGTAACCTAAAATAGAACAAGAGGGACCAAAGTAGTTGCAGACAGCAAAGGTGGTCATGAAAAGAAGAAAATTGTACTGATGCAATAAATGTATGCCTTCTAAAATTTTGTCCACAAAATATCCATCTGAGAGAAGAGAGAGAAGAACAGAGACTGACAAGTGATATTTTTTTCCCCATGTTAATGGTTCATCATCATCTACTTATTCATTCATGTTTTATTATGTAAACAAGTAGCTATCATAAGAGAAGTTTTTGTGTCATGACTTTGCATGGCTGTATGTCTTGTGGAGTCACTGGTGTGAAGCGCTCATCGTTGCAGTCTTTCATTCAAAGGAGCCCTCATCTGTGTGTCTCTCCTAGCCACTTACCTCTTTGCATTGTAGTGAAACATCAAATCACATGTAAAACTGGACAATGACTTTAAGTCCACAGGCAACTGAAAGGCAGACAGCCAGACACACGGTTGGCGTGACTACATATGGCTCATTTCCTTGGGAAAGGGTTTTTTTTGTATTCTTCCTTGGTGAAGAATACTGTGAAGTTTGCACTTAATGTGTGCACATAGCACTTCCATACTCCATTGCCCTGCTTTGCCATTCAAAAGAACAGTCTACTTGAAGGAGACTGGGACAGGTGATTTTGTGGTTTTTTGGAAAATATTTCATAAAAATCCAGTTGCATACAAAGTGAGAAATGCCTTTTCTCTTGTATCAATAAACAAGTGTGTTCAGAAGCCTAAACTAACCTTTTCCTATTAATTTATAAAATACATGTAGATAAACAATTTATCAGAATTTAACAGAGTTCAGGATTTCATATTGACCTTGCCCTTACTGCTTTCCTGATGTATCTACAAAAATTTTTTTATTTACTCATATCTTCCAAAAGTTTTGGGTGGGTTTGCTTAGGAAAGTGAGCAGACTGGGTTATGACTGGAACATCCTGCTAGAAAAAGATGAGTGTGGAGGCCACATTCTACTTTCATTTCCAGCAGCACAACCAAACTGGATTTCTGAAGGAGCAGAAGGCAGGACTCGAAGCAGGTTTTACTTTCAGTAGCTGCAATGCCTCTGAAGGGGAAGTTTGTTACTACTAATCCACTGGACAGCAAAAGAATACCCTGTGGCTGGTGCCTGTTGCTGCACGTGATTGGCTCCGATCTGCTGATAACCAGCCACTGCTTGTAACTTGCTTGTTGAACGAGGCCATGCTATGGCTATCACCCAGAAATCATATGCAGGCTGTAGTTTTACTGTCTCTCAAATTGTATTTATCTCTTTTGTTTATAGTGTTACCACTTGGGGTTTTTTAGGTTTCCCCTGTGCCTTGCTTCAGTCCCTCTTTTTGATTTCTTAGTATTGGTTGAAAAATTGTGAAACTTCTTGTTTTACAGTAGTTCTGAGGAAAAAGTAAATTCATTTTTTCTACCAAAATAAGGATGTTGAATTGGTAATAGACTTTTTTTTTTTTCGGATGAATGCAGTTTTAGCCCTACTCAGTGAAGTAGTGCTGAGGCAGACTATGTGAAGCAACCAGAAACTCTGCATGCAAGAAATGTGTGGGGAAAAGAAAAACCCTCTCATTCTCATCAGGCACTTCCTTTTAATTGGCTTAAGTCAAGCCATGTTAAAAGGCCATTTTTAAATTTACATTTAAAGTATGTTTCCTGAGAATCTGGTAGATGGTATGACTGGTTTTTAAGGTGGTAATTTGCCTTATTGATAGGGTGTGTTGCAGTTAAAGTGCAGTTTGAGGAAGTGGCAAAATAGGCATTAGCTGAGCCGGTCATGAGCAAAGGCTTCTGAACCTGCAGGGCTTTTGCATATGGTAGTGTTTATAAATTACAGTGCTGGTAAATTTTGCTAGTGTTGGGTTGTGCCTGAGCTGGGTGCGTGAGTGCTGCAGACTGCAAGTGTACAGGCCAGATAGACATATTCTTTCTAAAATTTCTCAAGCTAACTCTTTGTTGAGAGAAGCATTTAGAGGGAGGCTGGAGCCACAGCTCTGCTGTGGTTGCTCTCAAAGACCCACCTTTTCTTTTGCCTCACTTAGGCTCCTTCCAAATGCCATTTGCCCAGTCTCCAAGGCTGTCAGACCCTCCAGGGACTGTTGTTGATCATATATCTCCTGGCTGTGTCCTTGTCCAGAAGAGATCAGGGTGGGCACCATTTTTTTTGTTTCCTACACCTTGGTTTTGAGGGGGAAGACAGAGGGGTGTGTTGAAATGGAACACAGCTGGCTTTAGCAGGTTTGCAGTGTTGACCCCACCTTCTCCAGGGTTCAGGTGCTGCTGCAGAAAAGAAGCTGTTGAGAGCAGGGCAACTTGTTTCTCCTCAGCTTCATTGGCTCATCAACCTCTGTTGATGGGGGGCTGTAGTTTGACTGCCTTGCCATCGTCTCTGCCTCCATCTGGAGGTTTGGGGCTTCCTCTACTCATGTTTTCCTCAAGCCGCTTCTGGACCAGCTGAATGCCCAACACATGGATGGATGGATGGATACCCAGAGGTACCCCCCAAAAGGGTCGGGAAAGGTGGTGGGAAGCTGGGTGGGTTCATCTGGTCTGGTCTACTGGATCCTGCCATCTAAGGGAACAAATGTTTTCCCTGGCTAAATTAGGTAGCGTGCCCATCAGGCATTTCAGTCTTTCTCTGGGTTGATCTCGTTCTTTTACAGAGCTCATCTGTAAAGCTGGGAGCACCAGAGATCTCGTTTTCGGGGCAATGACCATTTGCCGTTTCCAGAGCTGGCAGTGCGTGTCAGTTCAAGAAGTATCTGTTCCCTCTTCTGCTCCTCGGTTTCTTTGCCCGTGCCGTGGATGCCGAGTGCTTCCTACTCTGGGTCATGGCTCCAGCTGCTCCCCACCAACTCTGCGGCCCTGTGGGTGAGCCAGACCCGTGGCAGCTGACACGGGGGGGCTGTAGCGTGCAGCCCACCCCGGGCATGGCTGAAGCTCTTGGTCGTGGGTTGCTCTGGCATCCCTGGAGCTTTCTGCAGGGGTGGCACGAGGACGCGGGTGGGAACAGCTCGTCCTTGGGCCGTGGCCCTGCCTGCTGGGGGAGGAGGAGAAGGAGTGCTTGCCACTTCTGATCTCTCCTGGAGTTTCTCGCTCTGATGGGCTTTCCATTTGAAAGCCACTATGAGCTAGCATGCAGCCTGGTCTTTTCCTTCTAGTTTACATGGCCAGGTATTTCTAAATGCTTAGCCTACTAACCTTTACAGCAGATTTAAGCTGGTTTATTTTTTTCCCCTCCACTTCCTTCGAATAGTTGGCTGCATTATAAAATATTTAAAAAATCCTACCTCCATCCAGTGCTAATCACACCGATGGGTTAGATCATCCCATGCTTTTTGGACAGGGCAGAGCAAGCCTGCATTGCTCTGCTCCTTGTTGGGGCTTGTCATGCCCCCCACTAACTCACATTCGCAGCCTACGGGCAGCTTGTGTAAATATAACTCTGCAGCCCCTTGCCAGAAGGTGTGTGAGAACTGGCATGGGGCATGGACTCCTGAAGTAAATGAGAATAAAAGATGGTTTTATTCTCATGGAGATGTTTTTCTTATCTCTACCTACCTCGTAGAGACTGGGCAATGGTGTATGGGTCAAGGTGAATGGAAATTTTTAAAATTCCATCTCAACTTGTAATACACCAGGGAAGCGACATGTTTCAATTTTCTTCTGAAACATCTCATACACCCTTCCCGTGAACGCTCACAGTTTTGAACACCACTGTAAGACGACAAATCCAAGCTTTAGAAAGTTACCAGCAGAGGTGGATGAGAGGCCAGCTTGGAGCACAGCCCTGTGTAAGCAAATGCCAGTGGTCTGATTTAGTCTCCAGCCTCACAGGGCTGCTTGTGAAAGCTGAACAACAGGCAGTGGAACAAACGCTTTTTATTTTTGCCTGGCTATTTTTAAACATAAATGCTAGTTAGTGTGTGGTTTTTATATTTCTTGGAGGAGAGGGTAGAGCAGTTACGGTTTTGCACTTTTCGTTTTGGACACAGCAAGTTCTTATTTGGGCAACATGTGGAAGTACATGTGCAATAAATCCAGCTACTAAATACTTTGTGTTCCCGAGTTATTGTTTCTTCCTTTGTCAGCAGAGCGACAGGATGCTGCAGGCGTCATCGGGTGTCCCGGTTGGACCGGTCAGCCTCTGCTGTGCACAACTGCAGGGGACTATAAAAAAACTGTAAGAGCAATCTTACAAAATGGTAAATATCAGCCTCTTGCAGGAATTCACCTACAGCTAGGGACTCTCTGGTGCAGATTTTCCTCTACTTTAAAGCCTGTTTACAGAGTCAAAGTGAGTTAAAGAGGTTCCTGAAATGGGTATGATTTTGAAAAAATAAACATTTTTTTTGCCCATTTAATTCTGCAGCAAACAAAGCTTAATAGGTGTTGACAGGATCTAATGGTTCATCAGCAGAGCTGTGCACCAGACTGGTGGGACATACCTCAAGTCATTTACATGTCCTCCCATGCTCGCTGCTGACCCGTGAGATACAGCAGGCATTGGAGTAGCTTTAACTTTCTCTATCTTATGCTTGTAATCAGTAGCTGGTACCTTCTCTCCAGGATTGCTGTTGCGTGTATTTTCCAGATGTACCCATTTTTCGCTTGTGACGCTGATGCTGGGGATTCAGTGGCAGAAGAGGAATCCTTAGGTATTTGGTCAACATCTAATGGATGCCAATGCAGAGAAGCTGTAGTAGGCATCACCAGTCTTCCCAAAGAGTGATGTGAAAAGCATCCCTGAGAGGACTCCCTTGAATGCGGTGTGGAGTCACACCAAGGCTCAGCTTGGCTCTGAGGTCTTGAATTCGCTTTTAACTACTTGATTTAAGGGAGAGAAAGCACATCATCTCTATGGTTAGTAGTTTAGGAGCTAGAAGCATATTAGAACTGAAAAATTTGAGGTGTTTGTCCATGCACAGTCACAGTTTTAATCTCAAGCAGCTTCTGCCATCTGTGGAAGCAAATACTACATTTGCTTAAGACAGTCTTTGTTAATATAAAAAAAAGCCTCTCACTGAGTGGCACATACCACTACCAGTCTGTAAAGGCACACTTCCACTTTGTGGCTGGGTAAATCTGGCGGTTGGTTAATTCCTGGAGGGATTTAGGCAGTGAGAAAGAACAGATTCCCTTTATTGGATAGGAAGTCCGTTATCTCTTTTTCTTCTCTCCCCCCCCCCCCCCCATAACATACTAAATGTAAGTGGGTCTGTTTTAAGAGTCATAAAATGAACACTTGGCGATATATCTTGTTAAAGGTGATATGAACAGGAAGCTTTCAACCACATTTAGGCCAGAAGTCCTTCATGGTGCATAATCCATGCTGACATCAACCTTTGCAATACGATGCAGACAGTCTTACTTTTAGGATATTCAGTTCTTGAGTGTGCTACAAACAAGGTGTTTTCTTACGTTATCCCTTAAGTCAGGATTTTCTTTTTTTGGATGAAAATTGTGGAAAATTCAAGGAAAGTTGGACTTTGTTTTTGTCTTAGTTTGCTTGAATGTCAACGAAGGAATTAAACATTGTCCCCCACATTTAATGTCTTCAACTATTATGACTCCAAGCAGCAGAGTGTTAGTTTGTGTGAATAGTCTTCAGAGTCAATTGTTCTGTTCTTTGATATTTCCCACCTCCCCACCCTGCCTTGGATATTTTTCTTTATTTTTTTTTTCCTGTGGGGTGCACTTGAAAAGAATAAATGCA
The DNA here is from genome assembly GCF_964188355.1 of Buteo buteo. Lineage (NCBI taxonomy): Eukaryota > Metazoa > Chordata > Aves > Accipitriformes > Accipitridae > Buteo > Buteo buteo. The sequence goes on along the minus strand of NC_134173.1, from coordinate 20,105,376 downwards.
TGCCTAGGCATCAGACAGACAGGTGGAGCACAATTTATGTGACAAAAATGGCAGTTGTATAAAACCAGGTAACATAAATGCTGATTCAAGATTATGTTACTGAAATCCCTTTAAGTACATATTTAATTCTAAGCATTTGGGGTAATCCCTCTTCAGCAGTGTATCAGGGTACAGGCTATATTGAATCCCAAGCTTAAAGCTCAGTGTATACTTAATATAGAGCTGAATGCAGTCCTGTGTGGACAACAAAGATAAAAAGTTTATGTAAATTACGTATTTGAGATAACACAGCTCTTGAGTGATTCCTGTTGTTTAACATTAAAAGCAGATAAAGTAGCTCAGTTTTACCTCTGCTTGGTTTTCAGGATCTGGTAGGCTCTTTGGAAATGGTGCTTTATTTGACCAGGTAACTAAATTGATGAAGAATTTCATGTCCAGCTTTGCCTTCTCCTTTAGGCTGGTGTGGCGAAAGAAAGAGAATGAACTTTTGGAAGTTATAGAATAAGTCCAAATTTAAAAAGTTTGTCTGAAGGAGAGTGGTGGTAGTTTTTCAGGAATAGTTTAAGTGATGACCAGTAGAAAAAAGGGTGCAAAAGTCAGTGTAGAGGAGATTTGGAGGAACAAAGTGATAAAGAAAGAGACTAACGGAGGAGGAAGTGGAGGACTGAAACTGAGAGACCAGTGGAAAGCATTAGAGGAGCACTGGGGGGGACTGGTGCGAGGGAATGAGGAACACAGCAGGGGGGTTAAAGTCAGAGAAGGAGTGAAGGAAAGAGAAGCTGTAAATAAGGAAACAGAAAACCACACAGAGCAAAACAGCGAAGGGAGTAATACATACAAAATAATAAGGTAGGGTGAAAAAATCCTCTCCCTTGGTTTTTAGCCTTCAGTTTTCTTTTTTTTTCTTTTAAAGCTGTAACTTAGTCTTAGTATTGTTTCATCTATGTTTCAAAACACTTTTGTCCAGGTGAACCTGCAGAATTGTTGTTTACATTGCATTAAATTAAGCTGGACCACTTTTGACCAGTTGAGAACGCTCTGTTGTAGACCTGGTAACTGAAAGGGAAGGTCTGGTGGGATCTCATGGGCCACTGGAGATGTCATCCAAAATCCCTGTGCCTGTTGTTCTGCCATGTCCAGGGTCTGCAGGAGCTTTGGACTCGGTCCCAAGCACTCAGACTGCAACACAGAAAGCGTGTTTAGCACCCAAACAGCCTGTCCTGAGAGGGACTCCTCAGCACCCTCGGTGTGGCTCAGCCTCTTCCTGCTTTGGAGGGAAAGACCAAATCGGCTCTTCCAATAGGCCGCTATTCCTGTCCCTTCAGGAGATGTCCTTAAACCTACTAAACTTCATGGTTTAATGTTGCCATTTGAAATGCTCCCAGCGTGTTTCAGTTGAAGATTTGCAAAGTCCATATGCTTTTGACCATTTCTGGTTTCTAAGTGAAGATGAGAAAAATTGGCCAGGTGAATCAAAACTTTCTTCTGTGAGTCAGTTGTAAGTTAGATACTTACTTCCTAGTTATTTTTGTGGCGGAGAGAGGAAGGTGCCTTAACAGTAACAGCAACAAAACCTGTTCCTGCCCGTTTAAAAGGCTTTTCCCTAAATAGTTGAATTCCCTGACGCTAGTGGTACCCGCTTTAGGAGCTGCCGAGTTTCATTCCTGCTGAAATCAACAGGAGGTGAAAACATTCAAGAAGTCAACTGCTTAAGGGATACGACCTTGCACTGATAATTTCTTCCATTTATGAGCCTGTTTGGTGCAGATAGCTTTGCTCTCAGTAAGTTCACAGCAGCACATAGTAAATCCACAGATAAAAAACTCAGCCCTGGGTTTTATTATACCGTGCTGCTTGTTATCGCTTCTGTTTACTTGCATGGGTGACAGAGCAGAAAGCATCAGCTGGGTCCTTCTATGATGCTGTTTAAAATAAGTGGTGATATTTACTGTGTTAGGGAGAACTTCAGATTCAGGCAATAGGTGAAATGAACATGAAATCACTATTAATCTAAGCTAATTAAATGTGATCCTTTGGTTAAAAATTTTCTAACACAGATTTAGGTTTACACAAACGTCTGATTGTCCATTCCCAGTCCTGCATGTCAATTCAGGAAATGAAAGCCCCCAGTTTCAAGGATTTTAGACCACTCCGTGATGCTACTTAATGTCCATGTAGATGTATATTATCTATGTGTTATCTACATTTAACTGTAGATAACAAATAATGGCAATTTCCAGTAAATCTCAACTCACCCCCCTTCCCCTGATGCCCAGGGGAAGATGCATGTGTTAATGTGTCTGGAAGGCTAATGAAGGCAGGTTTCCAAAGGCTGCAGGTGGGCTGGCAAATTATAAGGGCAGCCTGCATAAAGAAGGTGCCTTTAGCAGCTTGCCAACCTTTAGGCTGCTGATAAAGGAGACTACTTCAGACCTTTGGTGGTCGTTGGAGACTGCTGATTTTACAGGTTGTTGTGTCAGCTAAGAGGAACTGATAAGCAGAGCCAGAGCTTTTGGCAATAAAACCATGGACTAAATCCTTAGCCCCTGTCCCACCCACGTGGAGTTTCCTGAACTGCTCAAGTTGCTGGTGTCTGGCTGCCTTTGGCCAGTGGAGAGGCAAGGAGGAGTTGTTAGGTGACATACCCTGTACTAGGGCTCTGCTAATTCGGAGCAAAGATCCAGGGCCATGAGGCTTGTTCCCATTTGTCAGGGGAAATGTCTTTATATAGCTGCCCCCTGAAACTCTGCCTTCTTCCTCTCTGTCGCCTGTTGCTGCAAGAGAGAAGGGATCAGGCTTTCTTTTCTCCAGGACTGAAGTTTTCAACTGGTGTTTCAGTTGGCACTCATAATTTATGTGGCTTTTTTTCTTCCTCTTTGGTTTGAAATGCAATAATAAGTTGCAGGTGGGGTAGTTACAAATTGGGAGTGGAATGTCTGAACATTGAATTGAGTTGCTTACTGAGCTTGGATGGGCAAATTTGAAGGTAATTCAGCCCTTTCATGAATTTTTCAGGCAACTGCTGGACAACTTTTATATTACTGAAATAGTAGACTGAACACCAAGACCCATTTCCTCAAATGCTGTACCTAGTTGATGTGCATATAGTTGATTGCGTAAGAGCCACTCCCTTCATTTAATAAAAGAAAATGGCTTTATTGAGATTTGTAGGCAATCTGTAATATGAAACTATAATGTTTGGATTGGATTGGATTATCAATTCCAGACTGGCTGGAAGATTTTGAATATCTTCTATGCGAGGACAGGTATATCAAATCCTTCCTCCCCTCCCTATTTAGTAAGTGACAGTAACAAGTATTTTGAAGTTATGGCCACTAATGATAGGATTTGACAAGGGAAGAGGCAGGGTGTTGGAGTATGAACAGAAACTTGTGTCAAACAGAATTCAGGTCAAAGATTATCTCCTTGTCATACCATTATTTTGAAAGTTTCAGCTGCTACAAATATATGTGGGGAAGGTTCACTTGGAAAAAGAATTTGGTTTGGAAAGAATAACACAGAATTGTTTATCCCATTTTTTGCTGCCAAACTGTACTCAAAAATAACATTTGTCAGGATGCTGTTGCCTAACATGTTTACTGAACTATGAAAGCCTCAGGTTATTTATGTATTTGGTCTGAAAGTTGAATTTAGTTTCTCTGATCACTGCATTGCACAATGATGATGAATGATATTTAGCCAGATTGTTATGCTGGTATGTGTGCATGTGGCCCATAGAGATAACAACCACTGCAATCGATACTCATTATCATTGACAATGTGATATACAGTGACTTGTAAGTTACTTCCTTACACTTACACCTTAATTTTTCAAGTTCAGGGCCAGTTATCAGGATTCCTAAGCAGATAATCTTCACACAGATTTTTACTGTATTTTTAATAGCAATTTATCTGTGGGAAGAGTGGTACATCAAGTGGATTTTTGTAAGTGCATGTATATTTTGAGATAGAGTGGGTAGGAAAAGGATGGCAGCATGCAGATATTAAAAGGTCTTCCAAGTTTGTCCAGAAAATAAATTCTGACCATGTGAGTTGCCAAAATCAGGTATTGCTGTCAGTAAAATTGCACAGGTGTTAAAGCAGGACTTGCAATTTTTCTTTGTTTTACTTGGGCTTTATTTAGCTCCTCACTGTTGAGGTTTCATATGCTGGAGAGATCTGTTACGTTTGTGCTTGGTTCCTACTTCGTTGGCAGGGGGGATGATGAGTGGTGACCACCATCCACCTGTGGCACCACAGTAGGAATTTTCCCATGGTAAACCAAGGCTCTCATTTCTCCTTCTCACCTGAAAAATGAAGTGGTAAACATGGAAGTGATCATACTTAAGTGTCTGTGGTGGTGCTTAGGTGGGAAGTCAGCAAGCCAGTAATGGGGAGAGGTCATTAAGGTGAACTGGGGTGCTGGGACTGAAGAGGTGGGAGAGTATACCATGGAGTGTGAAATACGCTTTCTTATCACTTACAGGGCAACTGGCAGGGTAGGTTTACCTGCTGGTCTGTGTTATGCCTTGGTCAGGAGGATCCTATGATTCAGTGATCAGTAGAAGGCAATTAGAGGTATGATTCGTGTTTGGATGGTAGTGACTCTAAGTCCTACAGCTATAGGTGTCCTAAAAATGAACCAAAAAGAAATCCCTCTGTGGTGTACAACGTTGTTGATGCTGTGCTGGTTTGGGTGGGTTTTTTCTTTTTCCTTTCTTGGTTCATTAATACAGTGGTTTATGTGTGGGATATGGGCATCCCTTTGCAGCTGCCTTTGCTATGTTCATACCACTCGTTGTCACACAGGGCTCCCAAGGTGGTAGTGGCACTCTTCTTTCCATCTCTCTCTGTCCCACCATCTAGTTCTTGTAAGTCCATCATGCAGTCCTCTTTCTCTCCTTACCCAACTCACTTGAGCAATTTAGCCAGTGCTCCTTCCTCCTTTTCTCCTGCTCAGTACCGCCAGGTTGACTGTCTCCTTCTCCCTTAGTACCAGGAGTCACCAGGTGGTGCTATTTCCCAAATAAATGCCCTCCCTTGCATTGCAGCACAGTCCAGCCCTTGTAGAAGGGTGTTATGGTGTTTGGTTTTGTGATGGAGCTTTCTTTGGTAGGCAGCTGTGTCAGGTAGTGAGGGGTCTTGCTTCCCACCACATGTTCAGTCTTGGGTCAGTTTTTTTGAAGCAAAGTTGTTCTCTGTGACTTAAATCAGCCAGTGCCTTGTTTGATGTTGAGGTCCCCAAAAGGACGGACTGCTTGTACACAGCTTGTGACCACACTGTTGTACTCAAAAGCTGCTTTACTGTAGTGTAAAGCACGAGCAAGTCTCACTAAGGGTGGCCTCAGGCTTTGCACTGTTGGGTTCCCCCATCCAGTGGGAGGGGTTTTTGCTCATTCATTGGCGTGTGCTGTGACTCCAAAGGAGATCTCTGTGTGTGTGTGTGTGATTACTCCCTTGAAAAGTGCTCCTCTTGTTCCTCCTTTCATCCTCTCATCTTATTAAGTCAGCTAGTTTGATACCACCTTATTTGCAGCTGCTTTTTATATCATGCTCTTTCCTGAAACTGTAGAGGCAGTTCAAAACAAGGAGTTCAGCATCTTAAGTGAACAGCCAATGCCCCCAAAAGCCACAACTTGAGATGAAGGAATGTGAATAAACTCCAAGTTCCCGTCTTCCTTTTCACCAGGCTAAGCAGTTCTTCCTCCACAGCCATCCATACCACATGCTGTCAAGGGCATAAGAAATTGATTGATTGAGATTCTGCTCTTTGATTTCAATTTAAAATCCTCCATTTCTCTCTGCGGTTCAGCTACTGTTCTAAATTTGGTAACTGGTCTGGAGAGGGGAAGGAAATGTGTAAGAAAAGACACAGAGAATTAGCTGGAAATTTGATGTGGGGAAGCAGTTTCTAAATAATAATGATTGAAGGCTGTTATCTTTGCTGTCCACACCCATGCTAGCATGGCGGTGTGGTTAGCTTGCACTTTGTACAGTAAGATGCAGTGATTAAGCATATATATTTGAATTAGAGTATGGGTTTGGGTGGTTTTTTTACTGAAATATATGAGCTTTAAAAATTGCTAAGTTGGACATTCCAGAGCTAGGTTGGCTGCAGTGTTAAGTTGTTGTTACCATTTTTTTAATATATTTGACAGTGTTGCTGTTCTTGAGTCATGTTGCAGGTAGCTGGAGTAATGACCCACAGGCTATGTTTTCTTCATCAATTGCATTTCTGTTTTGCCTTGTTTTATTTATTTATTTTTATTCTATTGGAGTTCCTTTAAAGAATGGCTTTGAAGGAAGCTTCTTTGTTCTCCCTTTCCCTCCGCAGCCCCCTGTCTCATAAACAAAGGTCTCTTTATATTCCCACGCCAACTTCACACACAAAAGAGTTGGCAGGTTGCGGAGGAGCGACATGGTTTGTAAGCACTGGGTGAGTAAACATACAGCAGCCACGTGGGTCACTTTGTGTTTTCTTGGGTAGTAGATAGTTTAAGTGACCGCTAATCCTGCCACCCACTGCTAGTGTGGTATAGAACAAGGATTTGTTCCTTACTGCTGATTTAATGCCATGTCAGTCACTGGACTATGTACAAAGGAAAGATAGCTCTCTTTCTGATTAGGTCATCCTTCCAGCACCATCTCGTGCCTTCTTTCAAGGTAAAAATGTTCCTTCTCTGGAGTCCACACATTTGGAGAAACCTTTCCACACTTGGAGTCAAATCTTCAGCTGAAGTTAGTGAAGTGCCTACTAGCTGCCAAATGAGGGAGAGTACTTTGGGCGAATCCTTTTGAAAACCATGTGTTGGGGGAAGAAAGAGGAGGGAAGATAGGGCTGGTCCACTCATCTTGAAGTTCTTCAGTCTGCAGTTGTGATTCTCCATGCCTTCAACTCAACATGAAGAGCTTGCAATTGGACCCCTAGTTATGATAGCAGGATAATGCCAGATATCTTGGAAACACTCTAGGAGAGACTTTGGTTTCATATAGTATTACATATAGAAATATATGACTGTCTCTAGGAAAGTGAATTTATTGCTAACATTAGTTACCATACAGATATTAGCTGTTCTTCAGTCTCTCTCATTTTGCACATTGCTTTGATAGGATGATAAAGTGCTTTTGGCCATCTGCGCTTGCTTTTGTACTTTATAGTTTGATGAGGCCATGGTGTTGTTTGGGGGCTCTGGCCATATCTCTGAAAAAAAGTAATTAGCTTGAGAGATGATAACTAATATTGCAGTCCAGGGGTGGGGGAGGGCTGGAAATATTCTTTTTTTATCTCTAAGAGAGGAAAGGATGCAGCAAAATATTCATGAAAGTGTATTTGAAACTTGGGCGTTTGTCTCTAAAAGATTACTGGGCTGGGATCTGGTGGAGAGCAATGGACCTGTGACAGTGAATATGGAGAAACTTATTAACTCCAAAGAAGCCTATAAAAATGGCAGGACAAGTAGGACTGCATTCCTTGGCTCCAAGTATGGCAGATATCAGACCAGCTATGCATGCCTGAGTTTAATTCCACAGGAGGATGTGTGCAGGATGTGTGTGAAAGGAAACCACATGCTGAATAATCACGCTCATAAGGGAGCCAAAACCTGGCAGCAAGCGTTTGGCTTTAGTGGCTGGTTGGGAACAGGAGGGGTGGACAGGGCTGCAGATGCATCCAGCTTGGAGGCGAAGCAGATGGGCAGTCACTGTACGTGTTTTGCTAACCGATGTGGACTAAAGGAAAACAAATGGAGAGAAAAGATCAGATGATAAGTCATGCATTCAGAGGTGTATTGGGTTTGCATGGCAAGGTTTTGGTAGTGGGGGGCTACAGGGGTGGCTTCTGTGAGAAGCTGCTGGAAGCTTCCCCCATGTCCGACAGAGCCAGTGCCAGCCGGCTCCAAGACGGACCTGCCGTTGGCTAAGGCCGAGCCCACCAGTGACGGTGGTAGCGCCTCTGGGAGAACGGATTTAAGAAGGGAAAAAAGAAAATGGCACAACAGCAACTGCAGCTGGAAAGAGGAATGAGAATATGTAAGAGAAACAGCCCTGCAGACCCCCAGGTCAGTGAAGAAGGAGGGGGAGGAGGTGCTCCAGGCGTCGGAGCAGAGACTCCCCTGCAACCCATGATGAAGACCACGGTGGAGCAGATATCCCCCTGGAGCCCATGGAGGACCCCATGCCGGAGCAGGTGTCTGCCCAAAGGAGGCTGTGACCCTGTGGGAAGCCCACGCTGGAGCAAGCTCCTGGCAGGACCTGTGGCCCTATGGAGAGAGGAGCCCACGCTGGAGCAGGTTTTCTGGCAGGACTTGTGACCCTGCAGGGGGACCCACGCTGGAGCAGTCTGTGCCTGAAGGACTGCAGCCCATGGAAGGGAAGCCTGCAGGAGCAGTTCATGAAGAACTGCAGCCCATGGGAAGGACCCACATTGGAGAAGTTCGTGGAGGACTGTCTCCCGTGGGAGGGACCCCACGCTGGAGCAGGGGAAGAGTGTGGTGAGTCCTGCCCCTGAAGAGGATGAAGTGGCAGAGACAATGTGTGATGAACTGACCCTAACCCCCATTCCCCATCACCCTGTGGTGCTGAGGGGCGAGGAGGTGGAGAAAATCAGGAGTAAAGCTAAGCCTGGGGAGGAGGGAGGGGTAGGGGGAAGGTGTTTTGAGATTTGGGTTTATTTCTCATTACCTTACTCTGATTTGATTGGCAATAAATTAAATTAATTTTCCCAAAGTGAAGTCTGTTTTGCCCATGACAGTAATTGCTGAATGATCTCCCCCTGTCCTTATCTCAACCCATGAGCCTTTTGTTATATTTTCTCTCCCCTGCCCAGCTGAGGAGGGGAGTGATAGAGTGGCTGCATGGTGGGCACTTGGCCTCCAGCCAGGGTCAACCCACCACAAGAGGCCAGATAGCATTAAGCCCTGGCCAGCAGATATTTTTCTGTTTTAAAATGGTGATTAGAAATATACAGATGGTATTGAAAATGCATATAAATACCAAACAAACTCAGCACTTGACATATCTCTTAAGACGCTTAAATGGTTCTTTGTCACTCTACTGTCTGAACACTTTAGAACTATCACTGATTTAAATCCCCATAATGCTGCTACAAGGTAAAATCAAGTAATTATTGTTTTCATTTAACAGCTAGTGAGCTGAGAACGATAGGGCCAAGAATTTCTGTGCCAAATGCAGTCCTTTCAGCAGTAGGAGGAAGGATTGTATTCTGAAATAACAGGACTGACCTGGTTGGCGGTAGAAAAATGTCTCTGAGAACAAGCGTAGCACTTCCTACATGTAGAGGGAATTAGACTTAATCTAATTCTAATGTGCACCAGAGGAAAAAGCCTTATTTTGTAGCTAATTTGTGCTTTACAACACCAGCATTGGCCTGAAATTACACTAGCAATTAGAAATGATGTGTAGGGTGTTTTACTGTGGGAGGATTGACACAGACTATCCTAACTTTATGGGAGTAGTATACTGACTGACTTAAAATATACCAATATTACCACATATTATGAGTTTAAAGAAAGGCATGCAACAAACAGGAATGCAGACAGGGATGTTCTCGTAAGGTTCACATATGGACAGATGACCAAAAGAACTGTGGTGGTTCCTACTGAAGAAGTGAGACACTGCAGAATAATCCTCCCCCTCAAAACACAGTTGCATCGAGATCCGTGTGTTTGTGCTGGGATCTTGGGAAACTCTGTTCCGATATTCAGTGGGAGTGTTGCTGTTCATTTGGCGAGTACCCTTCACTCAGGAAAGTGCATGATAGCACACTGACACTCCTGAAGGCCAACTCTGGTTCCAGTTTTTCCCTTTCAAAAATTTGCTTTGTAACTGAGTACCCTCGAGACCTTTGCAGAAACTCCTTGTAGATCATTGGTAGTGTAAGGCCATGCCTGATGTTGTCTGGAGCTCGTGTTGCAGAAGTACATTGCCAGGCTCGGTAATGAAGAAAGTCAAACAATTAAAGGTGGTGGTGATTGTGTAGAGAAGAAAAACACAACAGGCGTCTTGTTTGGTAGAGGGCCTGTCAAGGAGCTGAAAAATTGTAGTGCCACTTTGGGAAGCAGGTGTGCCCCTGGGCCCGTTCTGTAGCTCTGGAAGAGGGATCCCAGCAAATCAACAGGAAAAGGATCTTCTCCGAGAATCATGTTGCTCACAAGGCAAATAATCTATTTCTCATTGTACAAGGCTGTAACGAAAATTGGAATTTACAAAAATTACTTGTGTCCTGAATGAGATGTGTGTTCTTTTGAGGGCAGAAGTGAGGCTTCAGAGCACCTCCCCCTGGTTCAGGCTGGAGCCTCAGGCAGTTTTCTGTTGGTGAAGCGGCTGAGAGCCAATGTGTCAGTCTGAGAGCTGCTCTTGTATTTGCATCTGTGCGCTTATGCGGTGGTGGGACTTGCTTGCTTGATACGTCTTGCAGATGGAAAAACTGAATACAGCGAGAAGCTATTTGCACTTCTTCCTAGACACCACTCCGCAGTGCATGGCTGCATTTTTGCTGGGACAAGCCTGGTGCTTGGCAGGTTCAGTTCAGTCCCAGGGGTGTCTCTGAACCCAGGTCTCCTGAAAGGTATTTCTCCTTACAGCAGTGTTTTCAGACAAGTCAGTGATGCCCAAATACAGGGAAGGACGAAGGATGTGTTTAAGGCTAGCAAAGAGTTTATTGGGTAGAGCAATTCTTAGATGAAAATACTGCCCTTGGAAACTGTGATCAGGAGTCTGTTGTGCATAACTCTTCCTTGTATGTTCATATGGTTGATAAAAATCCAGAGCCAGTTTCAGATACTTTTCAAGCTGACTGCCACAGCCTTCCAGAGCAGCTGTAACTGAATTAGTAAGACATGGAAAATATTGCAATGCTGCCTGCATCTGGTTGAGTAATGATTAAAATTTTAATGGCAGGCATAGAGGACTAAAGCAGGCTGCAAATTGCAATGCTGTATTTTGTTGTTCAGCTTGTTGCTTTTTTACCTCCATTGGTATTTAAAAGACAGCTGTAATCCTGTACTCAGCCTTACCACATCACATGCCTTTGGGTTAAGGACTGGCATCTCTGAAAGCATCGAAGCTGCAGGTCAGATATCTCAGTGCTGCATGCCGGACCTTGCCCGAGGAGTGACATTCCTCCTAGATACCAGGCTTGACCAGAGCTGAGAATGCATTTCTGCAAAAGCCCAGCAATACTTTACGGTACAGGCCTAGCGATTTGTTTGATGATAGGTAATAAAATGCTAACCATCTAGCAGCGCTGTGGTGTAATTACACTGCTGTGAATTTTCAAATTCCATCAAAGCCCTGCTGAGGATAATGGGAATGAGCCAGGGGGATTCAACTATAAATCAAAAACTAAAGCATGGCCAATTCTGACAGTGGAAAGAATGGCTATTTTAATGTGTAGAAGCTGAACTGCCAAGTCAAAACCAGCTGCGCTTTACAGAGCTACTAGAATGAAAGGTCTCTCTGCATTTGCATTTTTTGTAAGACTCATTGATTATTTTTCTTCCCCTAAAGTTTAAACCATGTCTTTCTATCTCATACTTGCCTGGCCAGCTGCAGAGGTTTTGAGTGCCTTTTTTTGGTATTTAAAATATTAAATGCATTGATGATAAATGACAGTTTTCTCCTTTCTGGCAACTTCATAGCAATTCAAATGTTTTCATCTGTACGTCTTAATTACTCCAACAATGATAGTTCTGCACTGGGCAAGGCAAAGACCTCTCCTTCTTTGCTGTAGCACTGGCAGAAGTCAAACTGGTGTAACAAAGAGGAGAATTTAGCTTGGGAAATCTTCAGCATAAACTGGCTCCTCTGTTACTTTTCAGTTAGTAATGAACTGGCCAAGAAGTTTGTCCGGTGGCATGAATATGTGACAGGGAGCCAGGAACTGTTGCTTCTCTTAATCATGAGGAGCAGCCAGCTTCCTCTCTGAGCAGATCCTTTTCCAGGAGAGTGGGACAGCTTTTTGACTGTACCCTTGTTCTGTATGTTCGATCAAGCCTCCCTCCCTCCCTGCTGTCCCGTATCTGAAGGATGACACAAGGCAGCATTATCTCACTGGAAGGTGCGCCGAGAAGATCATTAGTGACCCAAATTTGACCATGGTTGTTTCTGGTGCGTGCACTTAGTGCACGTCTTGATGCTAATCTGTCTTGAGAAAGCTTCAAAACAGCTTGCAGGTAGGGTCCAGTCTTGCCTTCTGCCTGGAACCCAGGTTTTCATTGGTGTGAGCAGCTTTGTAATTCCAGCTGTACGCCTGATGAAGCAGCTATGCACGAGGGGCTGCTGGGGGGTTACACTAAATCAACCCTGACTGCATTGGTTGCACTTTTTTTCCTCTTGATCAGGGGTCCTCAGAGGAAGGGCTGAGCTGCCAAATGCTTGTGGTGCCTTTGCAGTTAGGGTGGTTAACAGGTCAGCTTTTGGGGAGCCCCAGTGCAAGCGGGCTCTGAGGGGCAGGTGCATTCCCACTGTGAGGTGCAGGGGAGTCCTGCTGAGTTTGGTGGAAGCCACGTGAGCCATGAGATCAGTTTCTTGCTTATGGGAAAGGATAAAGACTTGTCATTTCCAAGTGTTTCTCATATTATTGTTGAAATAACATCTGCTTGACTTGCTTTTTTCGAGCACTTGGTATTAGTACCCTCCAGGTTGCTAGGGCGTGATCATTCTTCCGATACATACGACTTAACGCATGTTAAAGCCAGTCAATTTTAATGAGACCTCTGCCTCTAGATCGTGTCTCAATGAATCTTGGTTATTATAAGAAATGCTTTGGAGAGACAGACATTTTTAATTTGTAAAAAATTTACACAAATTGAAATACCATGGATTAAATCCTGGCTTTGTCTAACCTGATGGGAAAACTTCTGTCCTTCTGAAGGAGCCGTGTGTTGGATCCCTGTTTTATGGAGATCGGTTCTCTGTTACTTCTCAATGCAGATTTTTGTGGCACCCACCTCCAGGGTATCTCAACCCTCTTTTAAAGCTGAAATGGGAAGTTAGTCATGAGATCTGCGGTGGTTACAAGCCAGATGTTTTGGGTTTTTTTTCTTATTTTGCAAGTGGGAGGACAGAAGGCAGTTTCTTCAGTATGTTAATTCTTAGTGTGCCATTTCCTCGTGTGAAGTGCCATCTAGTATTCTTGTTTTATTTGTGTTTCCAAAATCCTAGAGTCATAAAAGGATTTTTGTGTGGTTTATCTAATCTTCCATATATTTAAAAAGCCCTATGTGTTAACATAGCACAGAAAGATTCTGCGTAGTCAAGAATAAAAAAGCTCTTGCAGCAGTGTGCATAATTATGGGGCTGCTGTTTAGTCATTAGTCACAATATGTGTGCATTTTTTTGTCAATTCAACATTTATTCCCTTTTGGATGTAAAAAGAATTTACGTGAAGAGTTTAGTTTGCTCAGCACAATAGGCCTTGACCCATCTGAATCTATTAAAAAGCTATTGTAATATCATGGCTAAAGACTAACATCCTAATCAGGGGTGTGTTTACAGGGTAGTAGAGTTCCTTTCAGTTTGGAAAAGTGCTTGGAGGACTGGACCCTATGGTTGTGCAAAGACATAAATGAGACATCCAGATTTAAATTAAAGAGATAAATTTTTCTGCATTAGGTTTTTTTTTCTGCCAGGATAAACGCATCTGGAACAATGGACAGAAGAATATACCAACTGCCTGTTTATAATGGAAAAATGGTTTTCTTTTTTAATATATTGCTCATATTGAACTTCTGCTTTCTTTTTTTTTTTTTTTTAATCTTCCTCTATGCTGCTGCAAATCAGCCAGAAGAAATCAGCAGCTCAGTTGTTTTTTGCCTGTAAATGAGTTGCCAGCATCCTGTAATTCTGCTGGCTTGAAATACAGCCTCATCTCCTTTACAGTAATGTGAGCTGAGAAGAGCCAAGTGGGGTGGTTCTCTGCGAGCAGGAGTGTGGGTGGAAGCACTGGTTTTTTGTGGCATGCTGCTCTCCGTTCTGGTGCTCTTAAAATTCTCATTTCTAAATCTGTGGGTAAGGGATTTTAGAAGAATAGAGAATGTCTTTTCAAGGTTAAAGGGTAAAAATCAGGAATTAGTCATGCTTGCATTGGTTCCTTGTATTTATCAGAAACATCTGATATGGTTCAGTTTCCATATCCATTTTGCTGACCAGTGGGAGATTCTGAAGTTGCAGCTACTTCTTCTGGTGAACTAATAGTGGTTCATTTACTGTGGATTACATTGCTACTCCTTTCCTTCCTCCCTACCCCTTTTGCTTATCTCAGTACAATGCAGTTTATAACTGATATTTTGTAAGTGTGCTACAAGGCTTATGAGAAGAAAGGAGAAAAGCAAAACATGCAGTTGGTCCCATGGGTGACTCATCAAATGCATCATGAACACCTTGATTCAAAAGAGTTATTTTATATTTATTCCTTTCTTGCCATTCCTTTCATGGAGTGGTACGCTTTTGATCATGGTGAGTCAATTAGTGTAGTGCTGAAACCCTTGAATCTCCCATGGATAAGGATTTTTCTGAAGAATTGCAGGACATGCTCCTTAAAGTGCGACATAACTCCTGAGGACATGTTTTCAGTTTCTGAAACTTGTCCAATCCACTCAGCTCAATACTGTTGTGACCTTTCACATAAGCCAAAATGTTATTCCTTGGTGTATGTTTGATGTTATATGTACACCAACATGGAGTAAAACAAAAAAGAAAAACAGATTAGAGGGTATAAAAAGCTGGCAAAAAGCAGAACTTTAAGAACTGAAAAAATAAGTCATCTGCATGCCTGAATGTTACCCAGGCATGTGGCTCAACCTTTGAAGAAAAAGGAACAAAGCAAGGATGATCATCCCCATCAGATGTTAGAAAAATGGATGTATGCAGAGGAAGACCATATAGCAAAGGACAAAGCAGATGGTAGCAGGAAAGCTTTGTACAGCCTTAGCAAGGAGGTTTAATTTCAATGCATTGCTGAGAAGTGAATGGCTACTTCTTTGAAGCAACCATGCTTTCCTTGACTTCTGCGAGATTGACCTGATAGTTCCCTATTGTCAGTAGAAGATAAGGTCTGATTAGCAGTAGAAGATTTCTACTAAGTTTTCAAGTTGTGGTGTAATGTTCATGCACCATGATTTGCTTTGCTTTCAAGCAGGTGAGCATCTTGTTTGATGGGCACAAGTATGGTGACATGGACTGAAATCTGTTTAAGTAGTTTTAAATCCCATGATGAAATGATAATCGCTGCTTTAAGTAGGAAGCTCTTTCTTTTTTATTTCCCTCCACTCCGTGTTCTAATTATGCTCCGGTAACCAGCTGTTTGTACCCTCCAGGCAACAAAACAGAAGCGGGTAGTGCTTGTTTCAACTGAAGACTTTGGTTCCAGGCATTAAATTGCCTGTCTCCTGGAAAGCACTGGCAGCTGGCTGCAGCCGTGGTCATCCTAAAGACAGGTTCATTTGTGGTTCAAGTCCGTTGGTTTCACTGGAGTTATACCAGGGGTAAATTCGGCCCTCTTGGTAGTCCAAGCAACCTCAGGAGCAAAGTATAAGAATGCCTTTAAGCTTCTTGAGGGCTATTGGCGTGCCTGGCATATGCTTAAGTTCAGCCGTGCTTGTTGCAAGAGATGCGAGAGCAATTGAAACTTTTAAAGTTCCTTTAACGTTAGCGTGAAACATGAAAGCCACGAACTGAAAGATGAAAAGGTAGGAACTTCCAGGAAAATGAGCTAAGCTTTAATCCGTGCTTGTGGATGTCACGTCCCTGCCAGAGACGGGGCTCCTCTTGGTCAGGAGCTGTAATTGCAGTTGCCCTTTTGAGTGACCTGTCAAGGGAGCTGAAGGAAGTACACGGAACTAAACCAACACGGGAGTCGATGTCTTGTTTCGAACATGGTGGCAGAAACTCTGTCCCCGCAAGAGGGAAATGTAATTCCTCACACCCAGTGGGTGGTAATTCTGGTTTCTCCACAGCGTTTAAAATCTGGAATAATCATTAGATCCACAGAGGACTTTTTTTTTTTTTTTTTTTTTTTTTTTTTTAAATGTGTTCTGCCATCCTGGTCTAGTAATTATACAGAGATGTCAGCTGGAGTCGATAATGAAGGCAAAATTTGGGAATAGCAACAGTGTGTGTGGCTGCGGTTGATCAAAGGCTACGGGCCTGGTTTCAAACACTGCTCCTCTCTTTGATCTTTTTTTTCTAACTGATTGAACACAGTAGATAAACAACCGTCTGTGTAGCATGAGCATTTATTATGGCTTTTAAGCTGACTGAGGACAGCTTTGAATTAAATATGAGAGTTTAAATGATGCTTTTCTAATAAGTGCTGTCTATAAAGACTTCGCTTGCAGTGGCAATATAGTTTCACTTAAGCATGGTGAAAAGAAATCTAAATACAGGCATTCTTTTTCTTTCATATTCAAAAAGAAGATGAAATTTTGCAAAATTGATTACACAAAAGGCAAAGGCTTTTTTTTTATATGTAGTTTATGTGTGGGCAAAGGCTGCTTTTTTTCCTTTTTTAATATGTAGTTATTGGTGTAGTGCTCTCAACAATCTGTATTCTCTTGCCTGGGCACTTTTCGAGAAGTTTGTCTAGTCAAGTGTGTTAAAATGTGGATACAAATGGAACTACCAGGTGCAATCTGGTAGTTCTGTGGTCACTTCCAATGAAATTAATAGAAAACTTTCCACTGACTTTTTAATGAGTTAGATTGGACCCTGGGCTGTCATTGTTAATGTCTTGCAAAGGTCAACATCTATTTCCTGACATCCCTTTTGTCTCTAAGGATGTTCTTTACAGTTCTATGGGAGACATAGCAATATTGCTATTCCTCTTCCTTGATGATTCTCTGTATAGTTGTTCTACCATCCAAGGCTTCGTGGAATAACAGAGACAAACTGAAAAATGCTGCATTTTGGGGAAGTTATTCATATCTTAAATGCCTAAAATAGTATTTCTGCATAATGTCAAGCTTTCCCCTGCTCTCACCCAGGTTATTCTGATTTTTATTCCAGTACTGTACTGCTGTTATTTTTCCTTATTGATTGGGGGGGGATAAAATAAAAGACTATTCCTGCGAGTGAAAGCAGCCTGCCACATTGCAGTGCAGAGAGCAAGTTTCGTTGCCTTTAACGTAATGCTGTTTCACCACAGTCCAGTAGCACAACCTGCACAGGGATAGCTGCACATCTCTGGGGATCCAAATCTTTGGATTCCTGCCTTTTCAAAACCACCTGAAGCCTCTGCAAAGTTTCCACCCAGCAGCCTCGTTTGTCTTGCCATGAAAAGGTTAGTTCCACTAAGTTAGTGCTGTCAGTTTACTAAAAGGTTGGTCTGAGTAAACTGTTTTGGAGGCACGCTTGGTTTGCCCTTGCGACAGGCCTGAATGAAATAGTTTCTCTGGCTTGGCTGGGTAACACACCATGTGTCTGAAAGCACAGGATTTTCTCGTACAAGTGGCTATGCTTGAAGTACTGCAGTCCTTGCAACAGGAATATAAAATCCACCCAAAAAAATACAAGGCTTGAAGAGAAGGGAGTGTTGGGAAGAGGACCGGGGAGTGCCATTCACAGCGCTGACTTTTGAAAAGGATAATCCATGTGCTTGCTTTTCTTTTGAAATGTTTAGCCTGCCCCACTTGCCACTAGAGAGGATTTAATTTCACAAATTAATATTTGGCTGTTTCTTCAGGTGAAGTATTGATATCTAGGGTCTCCAGAACTCGCTGTCATGCTTTCCTTTATTTTCAGGATACTGGGGTTGGGAAATCAAGCATCGTTTGTCGATTTGTCCAGGACCACTTTGATCACAATATTAGTCCTACCATTGGGTAAGTACCGTGCATAATATCTTTTTTTTTCCTTCTATGTATTTTTTAACTTGCTGCCTTCTGCTGAGCTCTTTTCTTTTCCTGCTTTCAAGGCTCAGAATACTGTATTTATCTTTTTTTTTTTTTCTCCCGCTCACCAATCTCACTCAACTCTACTCTTCTTTAATGGCTTTCAGCTCATGTTGCATGTTTAGAGAGTTTAGGGCAGCCACAGAATCTCCCACTGGTCAGCAGTCTGGGGCTGCCCCAAACCAAATCTGCTTTGCTCTCCCCCTGGGAATACAGAGGCCCTAAATTTACTACATTTCAGCATACCCTATTATGGAGAGGCTGACAGAGCTCTGCTATTCTCCTCCTGTGAATGGTGTCTCTTGAAATAGCCTCTTTCCTGGGGCTGTCCAGAGCCATGCTGTATTGACTTGTGTTGTGCATGGCCATGACTTCCAGCTGTTCTGTTTTGTTTTTCTTCACTCCTCTTACATCAAGACATTCTTAGATGTCTTACTTATCTGGTGTCCTTTTGTTTTTGTCTTGTCAAGAGCTTCCCACTTTAGACTGTGTTTTGGTCATAGGACCTTAGGATTAAAATGCCTTTAGTTCCCGCTGGTCAATGAGGTATCAAATCTGATCCTTGGAGTTTAAAGAACCGCAACCCCACAATCCAAGCGGCTGTGATCTGCACAATGACCAGGGCACCCCATAGCTGCGTAATGGCAGGAGGACCATGGGGAGCCCTTAACGTACCTACGTTGTATATCCTGCCAGGCTGGGCTGGAATGTGGGACTGTCTGTTCCCAGGTATGGACATGCTCTCATCTAGGTTTAGGACACGTCATGTTATCCTGCCTTTCTCGAAATAGGAACAGTGCAATTTAAAGTATGTATAATTAATTCATACTTGTTCTTTTAAAAACTGCCAAGCTTCTATGTGTCAGACCATCAGAAGCCTGTAAGTCCTGTAGTTGATTTTAATTCCAAATTTTTTTCTTTTAACATCTTAGGGACAAATCTGCCAAGTCCAGTGTTACCTGGAAAATTTTGAAAATTCTTGATCTCTTATGGGAAAGGAAGCTAATATGTACTATTCACAGAGGAGTAATTTGGGTGGGAAAGGCTGATCTGGCTTGTGTGTTAGAGCTGTTTTAAATCACCTGTGAAGGACTGATTGCTGTATGTTGTTCAGAGGGTTAAATGGTATCTTCCAAAACTCTGCCTTTCAATGCATGAAGGAGTGTTAGGTGGAAGTTGCACATTGAAGTTCCAGGACAGTTTTGGGTGCTCCTAGAAGTAGTGACCGGAGAAAAATGGACAGAGAGAAAGCAAGCATGTAATGAATAACATTACTGACTGAAGGGCACTTGTTTGCAGTGAAGGAATTGGTGGGAACTTGAGTGGTTCTTTACTTCTAAATCGGCAGCAGCCTTTTTCCCCAAGTAGCTGCTGTTGCTAAGTAGGTGTCTTCTGCTCAAATGGAAAGAAAAAAAATCCCTTTAATTTTTGTAATTATGATAACAGAGGGAAAATATTTTTCTATTTGATGATTAAAACATGAAGGCTAGCTTGCATGCAGGTGATATTACTTGTCTATATAGATAAGGTTTTTATTTTTATTTTCTTCCAAATTAATCGTTTTAAATATACACTCCTTGCAACCTACAGTAGCTGCTGTGGCTCTAAAGTTCCTGGTTTTGAAGCTGTAAAGTCTTGCTTAATCCTTTCTGAAGGAGAGTGACAACTGAAAACACACACCCTGAAAACAACCAAAGAAAATGCTGCGCTTTTTTGCCTTACTTAATATTTTTATAAGCAATGCAGCATTGTTAAATTAGAGCAATTTGCAGGTGGCTATAGAGGAGAATTCTGGTATATCATTCTCGGGAAAAGTTTTGATCAATCATATGTCATTTGATGTGATTCAGTGCTTTTGTAATAACAGTGCATGGTATCAAATCCATCTTTGAGCCAGGAAAAAAGTTATCACGACAGAAATTGTTCAGCAGTGTCCAGATAGGATGGGGGAAAAAAAGAAAATCTACCAGAGTTTGGCAGTCTCTCCTAGCCAGCTTTCAAGTGAATGCTGTAATGTAGAAAAAGCCTATAAATTTGTAACCCTCTTTCCTGAAAGAAGAAAAATCACACTGTGAAAACATAGACAAATCACATTTCCTACAAAAAATACAAGAAGCCACAAAGACTTCTTCATCTGAATTGAGAGGGGGAAGAACTTTTTTCCATTTCTTCACCATGTGCATTTTATTTTATCAGGTGTCTTTTCTGTTCCCTGGTGATCCAGTCTCCTAAGTTTAACTGAAAAGTTGCACATTTGTTGCCTGGTATGATGCTGGCTGATGCCTTTTCTCAGGTCCATATCATCAAGAAGATGGAGCTAGCTAGCAGCAGAAGCATCTGTGTTCCTGAACATCAGAGGCTTTTCCCTTCTTTTAGAATACGTATATAGGTATCATATTTTATCTGAGAAAAGGGAGACTTTCACTTCTCTAGGCATTTTATCGAGGTTTTGGAGTTTCCCCACATGCAGCCTAACCCAGCAGAATTGGCTAAGCTCTATAGGTTGCGTATTCATAGTGTTGGTCATGTCACAAATTGCTGCTGCTTCCTTCTTTTCAGAGCATCCTTCATGACTAAAACCGTGCCTTGTGGGAATGAGCTTCACAAATTTCTGATCTGGGACACAGCTGGTCAGGAGCGAGTGAGTATTACTTTGCAATATGTCTTTGTTATCCCACTCTCTTTTAACGTGTTGGCATACTTTTTCTAAACCTTTCATCTTCAGAAGACTTTGTAGGTATAAACCTACTGAATCTTTGCAAGGCTCTGCGAAGCAGATGGTCAACAGTCGCCAAGTATATAGGTGCCGATTTCGCGGGTGGGGAAAATACAGAGGCAGGCTGACCATGCCACTTATCTAACAAAAAAAAGCCTAGTGTGAATTGGCAGCCACTTTCCTCAAAACAGCTCGAGTAGTGCCCAAGCAGTCTCCAGCTCCCCTCTGGTTTCATCAGATTTACATGTGGCAGCTTTTGTTGGCATTGGAAAGCACTTGACTTCCAGTGTGTGGGCTGGTGAGTGGTCTGAGCTTAGGTGGTGACTCTGGGATTATTCTGAGCTGGGACATTGAATATGGGCGTGGGTTGTGTCTGCTATTATTTTGAAAATTAGCACCGGCAACCTGAACCACTTAGGGTTTTCATCTTGATTTTTCAAGTGTGTGAAGTGAATTGCTCAAGTTAAGTAGCTTTTCCTTTGGCTTTTCAATAAAGCCATGATGGAGTTTGCAGCATGAGTTCATGTTGACTGTATGTAAGCCTGGTTGGTCATTTGTTTCTTTTAATAACCTCAATGGCAGTAGTATGCAGTAATAGGCTGTAGAATGGTAGAGTTCTCTTAATATATACCCACATTTATCTTGAAGTTTGAAAGAAATCGAAAAGCCCATGCACATGTTTTAAAGTATCTTCAATCTTTCTTGTGAAATGGCACTGTTCCTGTTCATAGAAAAATGTAGCTATGCTCATGTTAGGTTGGGGTAAAATGAGATGCTTATACAGGCTGTAACATCAGTCCTGATACATCCCACTGTATTCTCCATACCTTGTATGTGAATTGCGGGCAATGAATATTTTTGCTCTTAAGTGCAGGAAATGCTTTGCTTTTATTTACAATACACAGCATGATGTAAAGTGGCCCTGATGAAATCTGTTGACTCTTAGCAATTCAGCATGTTATTTATGATGGGAAAATGGATCTTAAAAAACATATTTGAAGTGTAGCATAATTCCTTCCCTTGAATCTTGTTTGTTCCGTTTCTGCCTGGTCTGGAGCTGATAACTGGCTAATTATTGCAAGAGGTAGCAAAGGTTCCATGTTCTTTCCCATGGTTTGAGTTTCCTTGCTTATTCTCTCTCTCTTCCCTCTGTTGCCCTGCTGTTGTTTTTTTTCTTTTAGCTTTTTAGCACACAAAACTTAGTTCTTGACATTTAGATGTAAGTATTAATCTATTTTCCCACATAGTCTTAAGACTTGCAAAGCTTTTTTTTTTTAATGTAGGTGAATATTAATAAAGTCATATTGACTGAACTAAATGACGCCTCATTTGAGGCAGGAAGTCTGTGACTAAGCTCTGACTCTTGGACACAAAATCCATCCTTCCCATCTAGTGCCTTATGTTTCCTCTCAATTTTTTTGTTAAGCTTGTCATTTTTCAAACATCTGCTTTCCTTTTTCTTGTGTCTAACAATGATGAGCAGTGACTGTCACAAACCTTGATAAATTGCTCAGAATCTATGACACATAAGTATGTTACAGTTTTTCATGTGTAATCATGAATTATAACTTCTTTAGGCCAGGGACCATCTTTTTCTTCTTCTGTGTTTGCACAATGTATTCCTAATCCTTCACTAGGACTCTAGGAAACTGGGGTGATACAGTAAACAAAGTTGATGGGTGTTGAGTGCTAGCTACTGAGGCATGCAAGCTTCCCGAGGTGAGGTCCATAGTGTTCCAGCTTGTTCTCTGTGCTAGAACATCCCCATTTTACAGCTAAACACCTGATGCTTCTCAATAGCTTATTCTCTTTAATTTGTATCTAGGATTTTGGTTACTTTGTCTTGTGTTGCTCCTTCTGATCTGCTATTCAAGAACAAATGTCTCCCCCTGTTAATTTCTTTCTTGTTATCCTCTGAACAACAGTGATGACCCAAAGCTTCCAGCCTACCTCAGCCTCCGGGTCTATTGCCGTTTTTCATAGTGTACTAATAAATGTCTTCCGAGTGGTGTTTCTGCTTTGAGAGCTGTTGTCCTTCCCTTGTTCTTTGTGATTTTTTTTGTTTTTGTTGGGGCTCTATGTTCCACTGCTGAAGTCCGGAGGTTTCATCAATGCCCCTATTGTCTATACTGCTGATAACAGTGTTTAGGACTTCCTGCTCTTTCAACATTGCCTTCGTTTGGCTTCGTTCTCCTAAACACAAGGCCAAGTGTAGGACTTGCATGTGCTTATTCTGGAGTCGGGGCACTCGGTGCTTCCCCAGGTGTGCCAGCTGTTGCTGTGTCTGCGTGCTGATGTGGAGCCTTCACAGCAGAAGAGCCCCGGGTGAGATTTAACTGAAGCCTTACTTACGCCATGAAAGTTAAGCTCAAACCTTAACCATGGTAGAGCGGGCGGGCAGAAACAACAGCAGCAGCACTTCTGTGCTCTGTGTTCATGAGTTTCTCTGGGCAACAAACTGGGAAACTGCCAGCATGGAGAGTGTAGAGAAACCACTCTTAAATATCTTAGTCTCAAGCCCGTATTTAATCAACACTCCGTGAGAACCAGCATGCCTCCTGGCTGCCTTCAGTCAGCTGGGAGAAACTGGAAAGTCAGGTGGCTGCTTCTGAAAAGGAGCTGTGTCCTGGGTGCTGTGAGAAGCCAGCTGGAAGCACTCAGCACCCCCTTGAGGCCTTAAATCAGCTTTCAGATAGCCACTTGTAACGGTGTAAGCCTTCTGAAATGCTAGTTGTTGTTGGGTTTAAAAGCTTGTAGGAACACCTGAGTTCTTCTGATTCATATGGATAATAGATATAATATTTTATTTCTTTTGTGCCAGGAAACTTGGAATTGTAGGCAGAGTAGAGAAGGGACCAGAATTGCCATTTTGTGGGAAATACTGAGCAAACATCACTTCTGCAGAATGACCATAATGCAGCAGAAAATGGAAATCAAAAGCATTTCTATCATAGCCTTGGTGGGAGCGAATGCTCAGCATGCTTCCTGGAGGAGACCCTGGAGATGGGTACGTGGCTCTCCAGCAGCTCTCACTGGTGAAAATTTGCACTGTACTTGATTACAAAAGGAGAGAGCTGCTTAATTGTTTTATCTTGTTTTTTCCCTTTTTTTGGGTAGGGAGAACCTTAAACTGGCAGCACACTTAACAAAATCCCCTGACTTTTCTGTGCCTAAGTACTGGTCTCTGCAGACCCAGTTGCTTTGTGTTGGTGTGCTATCAGACAACCTCGCTTCATTCTGTTTCTCAGAGTCACTTTCCCTCCACCCCACTATTTTCCAAATGTCGCTTTTTTTCCCTATCTCACTTTTTCCCCATCAGCTTTAAATTGTTGCCATGGACTTCAGGACTTAAATGCATGACAATTATGTTATTGTTAGCAAGGATTCCCTCCCCTAAGAAGAGTCTCTTCACAAGTTAGTTAATGATGTTTTTATTAGCATATATTTTTGTTCATGGTGCCCTAAGTAGCTTCTAATTACAATGCTTTGTGTGAATACCTTGGGTGTCTGCCAGCTTTCCATTTCGCTAGCTGGGGAGTATTGTAGCACATAGTTAGGAAGCCTGAGGGCCATGTTTCTAGGCCAGGAAAATTTATCTGTCCTTTTTAAATTTACTGTGTTGAACTCTGGGATTTTTAATTTTGTTTAATAGAAGGACCCTCAATTACTTGAGCCCAATTTAAACCTTGATAGGAATTACCCTGAGCTGTGGGATGCTTTTTTTTTTCCTAACTGCTCCATTTCCAGGAAAAGGCTGACTGATGAGATATCTACAGTGCTTTATAGCCCCCTCTTTTCTGAGTGACACTGTTGTCCTGGTGATTCAGAGACAGTGTCACAAGGTAGGGGGTGAAAATGCTCCTTGAGAGGAGGACTTGTCCTTGCTGCAGTCTTAACTGGGACTGAGCAACTTAATCACGGAGCTTATGGGTGCTTCCTCTGAAACCAGACTATTCTGAGAGGAGTTAACACCAACTATCAGTGACTTGAATTACTTCTGTAGTCAAGACATGGCCTGAATTTTGCTCTACAGTTTTATATACAGACAGGTGACTGTGATGGTAGCCCACAGCTCAGTCAGTGTGGAGGTGGTTCCTTGTATGTGGTGTAAGGACGTCCCTGCAGTGAGCTGCTGCTTGCATGCTGCAGTGGTCTGCAGGTGATTTGGTACTATGTGTGTTTGTGAGAGCACAAGTGCCATTAGAGCTAGTAAGTGAATATGTTGTTTTTAGTGAGTGTAAAGCGTGGTAAGTCATTTAAGAGATACATGTGGATGTGTGTGGAAGCTTAAAAAAAAACAAACCTTGCAGCATGTGTAGCTTGACAGCGGGCCACGGTTTAGGTGTAGGGTCTTCTGCATCCTTTGTTTA
Organism: Buteo buteo; assembly: GCF_964188355.1. Taxonomy (NCBI): domain Eukaryota; kingdom Metazoa; phylum Chordata; class Aves; order Accipitriformes; family Accipitridae; genus Buteo; species Buteo buteo. The sequence goes on along the minus strand of NC_134173.1, from coordinate 20,080,384 downwards.
ATGACTGTAAACTTTAGAAGGGCTAAGCACAGGTCACTTATGTGATGTTGCAAAAGTTTGTTTTCTGCTTATTTAAAATAACTTCAAAAGATTATCCTAAAGTGTTGGAATTTTTCCCTCTTTAAGAATTCTTACATATTTGAGAAAAATGCTCATTCTTAGATATCTATCTTCTTCAATTTAACTTGCAAAAAATACTTGTAGTTCGGAGACAGACAGATCTTTCCTGATTTATTCAGCTTGCAAATCCTGAGAACTGGAATCTCAGCCTTCAATCATATAGGGAAAACTACTCAAGGTTATAAAATGCTAAATGGTATCTGATAGTGGCTTTTGTGCATAATGTTTTTCCATTCGCTCTTTGCCAGCTGAGAATGTCAGGAATTTTGTATCCCTCCCTGTGCTGCTTCTTGTGCAAGAAGCTTATGTGTCAGGATAATCTGTTTGATGCTTCTGGTTTTTGCCTTTGCTTCTTTCTGCACCCCAATTTTCTGTTTGTTGGCAGCTGCTGCCTCAAAGGTGACAGGAACGGGGCATGTAAATGCCCAGATTTGGGCAAGCGGAGGCTCCCAAGCTGTGGAATAGGTGCTGTTCATGGTGCACAGACCGCTTCAATGAGCTCGTGCAACGCAGATGCAGTGGTGGCAACCTCTGGTTCTTCCCCTGTGGGTGCTTACCTGATCCGCGGAAGCAGTTAAGGCAGCTCTCCTAAACAGGCTGGTAGTAACGTGTTTCTGGCACTGGTCTACCATGCTCTTCACCACGAACACCTCAGTGGTTCAGGTTGTAGGTATGGGGGCCAAAGCATGAGGAGGAATGTGCTTCGGGTGGGTTTGGGAACAGGACTGAGGGGGTTTGCTTGTGGGGGTGGTGTGGCAGGAAGGGCCAAGGACAGGAGAAACAGGACACCCAAAATCACCTGCAGAAGGGCTGGGCATGGACTGCTGAGTGAGGGGACTGAGGTGCATGAAGGTCCTAGTCTAGAAAGGTGAGTGTGTGTAATAGGAAGGGGAAGGAAGTTGCAGAGCTATGTCACTGCCCACACATGTAAGCGGTTAGCAGAGAGCCAGAAGCTTTGGCTGTCCTTACCATTAATGGCACGCAGATAAGGAAAGGGGTAGGGATCTCTGACCTTGAGAGGAGCCAAGTGGTTTGGTCTTGGCCACTCAGATGCCAGGTATGTAGTCAGAGAGCAAGCTTCTCAAGAAGGGGAATGAAATCTAGTCAAATGATTACAGCTGTCAGGAAGCAAATCTTGTGCTGCCATGCACCTGAAGATGCTTGAAAAGGCACCATGTGGAAAAATCTTGGCTGAATTCAGCCCTTAACGCGAGAAGGTGTGCAACACTTGCTGAGCACTGGTCTGATTCTGCTTACTCTGTGCATCCTTACCCTTTCCAGCCATGCTTATAGGCAGAATTATAATCCTTTTGCTGCAAGAACAAGTGATGTTCTTTACAGTCTAGGATAGTAAAAGCAACCCAATAGAGGCGTTGTGGGGTTTTTTTTTGTTGTTGTTGGTTTTGTTTTTTTTTTCTCTTGCCTGTGGAGTTTGGAAGAGATGGCCCCGCTGTGGCAATAAGCCAGTGCTGGGGTGTAGCACTACAGGATGGTGCAAAGAGCTGCTGACATGAATTAGTGTTCCCTGGTGTGCCTGGCAGATTGAATGAATCCAGACTGTCTTCAGTAGCATTTGTCAGCCTCTATATAAATAGGCAGGAGTGGTAGTTTTTTATTTCTGTATTTATTTGGCCTCTCTTTTGCTTTCTACACCAACATTATGTAAGACATGGTTATGAGACTTTCACTACCACAGCTCGGGTGTGATTTGTCTTGTGTTCCCTTGAATTTGTTTTTCTGTTCTAAGTATTGCGATATGGCTACTCTGTGGGTTTTTCTTCTTCCTCATTCTGTACTTTAGTACAGAGGAAATATGAAAAGCATCACCTACGACCAAATATACCCCTCCGTGATGACATTCACAGGAAGCAGAAAGCAAAATACTACAGAGCCGCTAAATAGGTGGTAAATTCCTTAATGGCTGGTTGGTTCCATTCTTCTGCCCTTTGCAAGGGCAAAGCTTCTGTTGACTTCAGAGAGATGGCCAGATGAGGGGTTGCAGAATCCCAAAATACTTCTGGAATCAGCAAGAGCAACTCTAGTTAGGCTGAACTTGCATTTGCACCACCTAAGACTGAATTTGTCCTCTGTGCTGCAGGGCTGTACAACTGTAAAGGTTGGGCAGCTTCTAGTTGGATCCTGAGAGAAAAAGGGGACCTGCTTTCAGAGGAAATGTCATAATTCATTTGTGGCCTCACTTCTTCCTTAATGGCGGAGATGATGAACTGCAAGTACAAAGTGGGTGTGTTGGTAGAGGAGCACGAGTACGAAGGTGCTCTGAACCCACTTAGCATTGCACCAGTACTTAGGCGACTGTGTAGGTATGTAGCATGCTGTGTGGTGTGTTCTAAGGAAGAGAGTCTTAAAAGTCTGCATGAAGCTACACAAGTCATTCTGGGTTTTGGCATGTTTTTGGTAAAATAAGTTTCTTATTTGTATTTCAAATGGCCCTTTCAGCCTGGATGTAGCTGTTGAGTTGGAGAATGTCCCCTTACAACTTAACTGTTGCATTGCATGGTTTAGTGACCTCAGCCTTACAAGTTGTTATCAATCCCTACAAAAGCAGAACAGCAGAATGAGTGATGAAGTGGGTCAGTATTTGCAAATAGGCAAACTTTTTGTGGATGCTGAATACGACACACAGAACTCCTAAACTTCCACAGTAGGTAAGCTGCTAAGGACGGTTTAATCATGATACAAAGATGGGAGGTATTCCCAGTGCCTAGAAGGACATGGTGGAAAATGGAGGGAAATGGTGGGGATGAAATTCAGTAGTATAAGTAGCAAGTCCCTGTACCTTTTGACTCCCAACAAAAATGTATGTTGTAAAGTTGTAGGTGATTTATTTGGAAACAGAGGAAGAAAGCCACCTGTGAGTGTATTTGCTGGTTAAAGGATGATCATGTGTGTATGATGCAGCCGTGAGAAATGTGTTACATGTTAGGGGAAGTGCAGTTAAGGCTGTTTTATGTCTAGAGTGCTGCATACAAACCTGGTCACCAGCAGTCCGGAAAGATGAACTGAAGCTGTACAAGGTGCAGAGAAATGTGCTTAGACCCTGCTTTCTCCCCATTACCTTACCTTCAGCCTAGAAGAGCCTGGTTTAGTGGACTGGCAAAGTTAAGACTGCAAGACTGCTCTATATTCATGCTTGAATTTTAGTAAGTCAAGGTGCAACTAAATTACAAGTAATTTAATAACCAGGAATTCAGAATTTTTTTAATCATCAAAACAATATGATGCCTGTAGAAGTATCATGGAAAAAAACCCCGAATGATTTTAGGCTGGACCTTGATCAGCTTTTGAAATGGGTTAGGAATGTGGTTATTTGTGATGGTGGGAGTTGATAGAGGAACTGTTTCAGGTCTGTGTTTCCCTGTTAGCCCAACGTGATGTGAGCTGCTGCTGGCTGCAGATAGGGGTGATGTCTGCCAGAGCACTGCTCTCAGCTGCAGGTTACAGAGGGGCTGACTCCCCAGCAAGTTGGGATTGCGACCTGGGTGTCTGTGTAGAGGAGCTGGGGGTGGCTGCCCAAGCATTTTAGGTGGCCCTTCTCAAGAAGCAGAGTTGTTCTCCTGCCAGATCCCAAACTGTTCCTGTTTCTCCTAATTTTCTTGGAAATTAATGGATACAGAAATACTGAGCTATAAAATCAAGGTTATAGACACTGTAATTTATAACACAGAACGTACTCCCATGAGATGTAATTTTGTGAGCTGATTTTTTTTGTGTGTCACTTGTTTTGGGCATCTGTCCCACATTTGGTCCTTGACAGGTGAAGAATGTGCGCGTTGGTATTTTGTATCCATTTAATTAATTTTGCGTGACACTTTTTCCAGGTAATTAGGCCAGGAAAAGGTTCAAGAGGACTTTGCTTTTGGGCACTGATTTAAAAGAAAAAAAAAGAAGAAAAAAAATAGCATCAAATAAACATAATTATTTGCATAATATTTTTACAGTATGCTTGTGATATTGGAAAAATCCATGCTCATAAAACACATTTGTTAATAATCTATTATTAGATCATTAAACTTCCTCAGAGTTACAGTTGTTCAACCCCTCTTGATTCATTCAGTGTTGCAAAGAGTCTTTTCCTGTTTTCTTGTGGACAACAGTGATTTCTTATGACTAGGACATAGTGTGTCATCATGTTTGTTTATTAGACTGTACAAAAAATTGACAATGGGGTTTTAATTTTGGTTTTATTTGGTATTCTGTACTGCGATAGCTGATAATAGTTGTTACTACTGTGCTTTCAGTGTTATTAAACAATTTCAGGGTACTTCTTTTCCCTCACAGGCTGCAGGAAATTGCATTAAGATGCATTGTAATCCCATTTTGGTCACCTTGTCCAATGTAAAATACGAAATTTCGAGTGTCAGGTTTATTGAAATAGGAATACAAACTTACATGCCAGATGAAATCTATCACTTGATATTAAAAAAACCCAAATCCTGAAGCTCCATGCCCAAATATGGACAAAATGTCTTCTCCTCTTAAAAGGCCTTAGAGCTAAAATATTACTATAGAATCATGAAAGAAGAAATAACTATCCTGTCAGCTGAGCAAGTAAATAGATTTTCAGTATAGTAGAGTAGGGAGGTCATACTTACTTGTTAACAACAACTACTAAACCCGAGTGCCTTTCAAAGGCAGTTGCGTTTCTGAGCCTAGCTTGCTGTGTTCTTGTCCTCCCTCTTTCCAAGCTTGTGAGGAGTTGGAATATTTAAGTAGATTATTTTGTTTTACATAGCAGAGGAACTGCATTCCTCCCACATGCTGCGCCTCTGATCGCCACTTTTTATGTTTCTTGACACAAGTAGCAAGTCATAGTTTGACATCATTTGGCATTTCTGTTACTGAAGGGCAACATGCTGTTGAAGTGATTAATTAATCTCCAAAAATGTTTCACAAGAAGTTTTCTTTGTTTCTGCATATTACCTGCACTGATTTTAAATGATTATTGTTTCCATTATAGGGAAAAAAAAACAGTAAAACTGCCAGTAGCAGTAGACCGTACCAGCAGAGATGTGCACAAAGTAGTTCTGCAAGTGCAGAGCTATTTGAATGTGGTCTAAATTGATGTGAATCTGGCTTCTAGTGGTCCTGTCCTTCCTTTCTCTCAGCCATGCTTTCCCACCCCTTCCTTTCAGCTGAGCCTGGGGCTTTTCTGATGCACGACAAGCTGGTTTGGGAATCCAGCTAAAAATTAATCCTACCCCAAAAATGGTAGTTTGCATCCTGGTTTCAGTTCGCATCTGGTTCTACTTGTCCAGGATCCAGTGAGAGAGGTCTGCTTTTTTGTTTGTTTTTTAAATTATTAATATTTTTATTTTTACTTTCATGCACGACAAGCTGGTTTGGGAATCCAGCTAAAAATTAATCCTACCCCAAAAATGGTAGTTTGCATCCTGGTTTCAGTTCGCATCTGGTTCTACTTGTCCAGGATCCAGTGAGAGAGGTCTGCTTTTTTGTTTGTTTTTTAAATTATTAATATTTTTATTTTTACTTTCATGCCCTAACACTGGCAATACTCTTCAGGAAACAGCTATTATGGAAAGTGTTCTTGTCACCTGGTCAAAAGAAAAGGGAGATAAATTCCCAAGATGATGTACATGTTCTCAGTGTGCTTTCTGGGCCAGCATTGAAGGAATTTGAAGCATGTGAGTTTAACTGCATGGCTCCTGTGAAGTGTGATTACTGTTATTTGAGAGCTCTTTGTAAATTCATGAATACCATGTAATCTAGATTAAAACCAAACCATCACGTGTGTAGGGTATGTTGTAGGTTTTTTCCCCAGGAGTTTACAGACTGGGAGGAGTGTGCATACACCATGAAAGGTCAGATCTACCCTCCACAATTCAGATCCCTGATTTTCAGGCTACTTTAACACAACACACATGTTGATGAGCAGGTCTTGGAAATTCTTGAAGTTTGTAGGAGATAACTTCTTGTCACAGGTACTCAGTGAGCCAACTAGGAAAGATGCCCTCCTAGACTTGCGATTTGTGAATAGAGGAGGACTTGTGGGGGATGTGATGGTAGGTGGCTGCCTTGGCCACAGTGATCATGAAATGGTTGAGAGTAATGAGAAAAAAGGACAGCAGAGTTGCTACGCTGGACTTCAGGAGAGCAAACTTCAACCTATTCAGGTCGCTATTTAGCAGAGTGCCTTGGGAATCTGTTTTTGAGGGCTTAGAAGTCCACAAGTGCTGGTCAGTCTTTAAGAACCACCTTTTAAGCACAGGAACAGGCAATTCCACTGTGTCTAAGTCAAGCAAGAAGGGCAGAAGACCAGCTTGGCTGAACAGGGAACTCCTCATGGAGCTCAAGAGAAAAAAGGAACTGTATGATCTCTGGAAGTGAGGTCAGGCTTCGCAGGAAGAGTACAAAGCTGTGGTTTGTTTATGCAGGGAGAAGACACAAAAGGCCAAAGCTCAATTAGAGTTGAAACTGGACAGTGTTGTTTCACGTAACAAAAAGGGCTTTTTAAAGTAAGTTAATAGCAAGAGGAGGTCTAAAAAAACCATTGGACTGATAGTTGTTGAAGATAGTCATCTGACTAATAGGGATGAAGAAAAAGTGGAGGCATTCAATGCGGTTTTTGCCTTAGTCTTTAGTAATACTGATAGACCTTGGGCTGCCCAGTCCCCTGAGTTGGAAGACCATGAGTGTGGGAACAGTGACTTTCCATTTGTGGACACTGAAATTATAAGGGACCAGCTGTATCAGCTGAATGTTCACGAGCCCATGGGGCCTGATGGGTTTCATCCCAGACTTCTGAAGGAGCTAGCGGATGTTTTGGCAGGACCCCTCTTCATCATCTAGCAAAGGTCTTGGGAGTATGGGGAGGTCCCTGCTGACTGGAAGCTGGCCAGTGTTATTCCAGTTTACAAGAAGGGTGTGAGGGAAGACCCAGGGAACTACAGACTTGTTAGTCTAACCTCAGTTCCTGGAAAAATTATGAAGATTATACTGGGTACTGTTGAAAGTCATTTATGCAATCATCAGGCACAATCAACGTGGGTTCGCAAGGGGAAAGCCGTGTTTAACTAATTTGATACCCTTCTATGATAAGGTCGCCTGCCTAGTGGATGAAAGGGAGGAGGTGGATGTAGTTTTTCTGGATGTTAGTAAAGCTTTTGATAACTGTCCATCACAGCATCCTTCTGGACAAGTTGTCCAACTGTGGGATGAGTGGGTTTACGGTGCGCTGGGTGAAGAGCTGGCTGAAGGGCAGAGCTCAAAGGGTTGTTTGTAGTGAATGGGGCTGCATCTGGCTGGTGACCGGTCACCAGCAGCGCTCCTCAGGGCTCAGTTCTAGGGCCAGTCTTGTTCAGTATATTTATCAACAATCTGGATGCAGGAGTTGAATGGACCATTAGCAAGTTTGCTGGTGATACCAAACTGGGAGGTGCTGTTGACTCTCTTGAGGGACAAGGTGCCTTGCAGAGGGATCTAGGTAGATTGGAGCATTAGGCAGTGATTAATGGGATGAAATTTCACAAGTGGAAATGCTGGATTCTGCACCTAGGATGCATTAATGGCAGGCACAAGTATAAACTGGGGGAGCAGTGGCTGGAGAACAGCCCTGCAGAAAGGGATCTGGGGGCGCTGGTCGGGAGCAGTGAGCCCTGACAGCCAAGAGGGCAAACCGCACCCTGGGGTGCATCAAACACAGCATGACCAGCCGGTCAAAAGAGGGGATCATCCCGCTGTATTCAGCATTGGTGCGGCCTCATCTTGAGCACTGTGTGCAGTGCTGGGCCCCACCATTTTAGAAGGATGTGAAGGTCCTTGAGCGCGTCCAGAGGACGACCAAGCCGGTGAGTGGGCTGGAAGGCATGTCCTCTGAGGAGCGGCTGAGGACTTTGGGCTCGTCTCATCTGGAGAGAAGGAGGCTGAGGGGAGACCTCATTGCTCTCTGCAGCTTCCTGAGGAGGGGACGTGGGGAGGGAGGTGCTGAGCTCTTGTCCCTGGGATCCAGGGACAGGATGCGTGGGAATGGTTCAGTGCTGCAGCAGGAGAGGTTCAGATTGGATGTCTGAAGCATTTCTTTACCAAGAGGGTGGTCAAACCCTGGAACGGGCTTCCTAGAGAGGTGGTCGATGCCCCAAGCCTGTCAGTGTTTAAGAGGCATTTGGACAATACCCTTATGTCGTAGTTTAACCCCGGCCAGTAACTAAGCACTCTGCAGCTGCTTACTCCCTGCCCGCCCCCACTGTGGGATGGGGGAGAGAATTGGGGGGGGGGGGGGGGGGGGGAGTAAAGCTTGTGGGTTGAGATAAGAACAGTTTAATAGAACAGAAAGGAAGAAAATAATAATGATGATAATAACAATATTAAAATGACAATAATAAAATAATTGGAATATACAAAACAAGTGATGCACAATGCAATTGCTCACCACTTGACAACTGATGCCCAGTTACTTCTTGAGCAGCGATCCCCCCAGGCCAACTCCCCCCAGTTTATATACTGGGCATGATGTCACATGGTCTGGCATACCCCTTTGGCCAGTTTGGGTCAGCTGTCCTGGCTGTGTCCCCTCCCACCTTCTTATGCCCCTCCAGCCTTCTTGCTGGCTGGGCGTGAGAAGCTGAAAAATTCTTGACTTAGTGTAAACACTACTTAGCAGCAACTGAAAACATCACTGTGTTATCAACATTCTTCTCATGCTGAACCCAAAACATAACACTATACCAGCTACTAGGAAGGCAATTAACTCTATCCCAGCTGAAACCAGGATACCTTAACAACATGCTTTAACTTTTGGTCACCCCTGAAATGGTCAGGCGATTGGACTAGATGATTGTTGTACGTCCCTTCCAACTGAAATAGTCTAGTCTATTCTAAAACACTGGAAATTTCTGGAAATTTCATGATCTGGAAGCCTTAAAAATTCTGGAAAGCATTTATTGCAAGTAATAAAGCCACACACTAAAAGCCTGGAAAGCACTCTTCTACCCAACTCCCTGAGGATGTTAGCTGATCCCTTTTCTTCAGACCATGCTTCTTGACTGAATCTTCTTTTCTCATCCTCCTTCCTGCTGTTTTCTCCTATTAATGAGCTCTCCCACCTGCCTTGCTCTCCAAAACACTTCAGCACTTGACCATCTGTCACTGCTGCTGTGCATCCTTACTGTCATAAGAGAAAGTATTGACCTTGAGCTGGAGTGTGTGATCTGTGATAAATAGCCTACAAACTGGCAAATGAACCAATATTAAAAATAACTTGCTTTATACATTGTGTGTGAAACAGCAAGAAATGTGGAGGCTGCTAGGTCTAAATGCTCAGTCTGTAAGTACAGTTCTGAGAAAAAGATGTGTCCAGTAAATCTGCAGAGGTTTGCAACATAACACATGGATCCGTGTATGTTCACTGGGCAGTGAGATTCATACCCTGCCCTAATAATGTGTTTGATGTAGGAGTTGACCTCAGTTATTAGCTGCAGCTTTATATGAAGCTTTTGCAGATCACTTTGCAAATGAAAATTTGTAAAATGGCTGCGCGAGTGCAGTGAGACTAAACGTATTTTCCAAGAAAGATTATTTTTGGTTTGCTTAAGACTAGGTTTAGTTGAATCAGCAGAAGGGCTTTTTGACTTCCTTTCTCTGTGTAATTATAAGCTGAAATTCTAAATCAGCTGCTTAGTCATGGTAAATTATGAAAATTATGCTGTTCATTGGCAAGCTGTTGTTATAATAAATGTATTTATTGCTTGGATTTTTTTTCTTAAAGGATGTTTCCTTTGAAACAAAAAGCTGAAGAGTAACTTAAACTGCAAGAACCCATGTTTTTCAAAATATCTGTCATAGTATAGGATAAGTAAACATGATGGGTGTTTAGAGTTTTCTGACAAGTTAATTTTATCCAGGTAATTTGCAATGTTTTATAAAACTCAAACTCAAGCTGGATCCAGTCTTTTAAAACTACAAAGCAAAATGTTGCAGTTTGCCAGGGGAAGGGGTCTATATGCTATCAGGTTTTAGGCCTCCAAATGTAGGTCATCTTCGTGTCCAAACTTGTCCTCAGAGTCCATGTCCTGTAATGGAAAAGACGCATTGAACCAGTAAGTGCTGATTGTGTAAATCCGGTGGGATGAAGAACAGCAGGAGATAAGGGAGCTCTGCCTCCTTGTCGTTTAAGGAAAATGAGAGGTGGGTGACCACTGAAGAGGTCTGTTCTGTATGGCATGAAAGAAAGTCAGAGGTCTTGCCATGGCAAGTCTTTGTGACCTGACGAAGTGTGTGATAATTCTGATTTATTAATGATATTTTTTGTTGTGGGGATTATGTTTTAACAGTTTCATTCCTTGGCTCCAATGTACTACCGAGGTTCAGCAGCAGCCGTGATAGTTTATGATATCACCAAACAGGTAAGACCTTCTGTATGCTTTTCGTCTGTGTTAAATCCTCTGCTTGGGCCAGAGTTGGAGTTAAAACCCCAGAAGTATTTGTATGTTAGTCCCTGTTCACATCAGTGGGGTTTATATGCTTCGGTAGTTTGTGTAGATTTGGATGGAGGCATCCACCTGCCTTAAAAAATTAAATATCAAGTCCTGCTTCTGTGTTATTTCAATGTCATCTAGACAAAAGGTTGGAGGCTACATTTTGTCAAAGTTTCTTTGGATTTCCTCTGGCTAACTAGATAGGATAATATCCTGCAGTACCCCCTCCCACCACCACTACCACCTATGTTCTCTGTGCAGAATTGAATTTTTACTGCAAAAAGCAGCTGGCTGCTTTATCAACTGAACAGAAATGCAGTTGTTCACATATTACTGATTTTAACACTAATTATTTTTAACTAAGCATATCTTCTCATGTTTGCATTGCAGGACTCATTTCTTAACTTTGAAACCAGTGATGAAATAATAAGTCTCTGACCTTTGTCTCGACATTCTTCATTTGGAATCAAAATTGTTTGTTCAGATCCTAAACTGCTCTTGCTCATTTCTCAGGCAGAGGTGGCTAGGAAGTTCTAGCTGAATGCCTCTTCCACTGCTTTTGAAAGAAATCCCTGCTGATAAAGCTGAGTTAGAGGAGGTGTTAATGGATGGATGGTCATGACAGTTCACTAGCTTTTTATTCCTTTCCTGCCAACTGAATTATTTACTACTAGGTTGAGAGAGCTGGGTTGGTTCTCCAGTGCATTAGTGTAATGATCTGTGGCTGATGATGATGGCCACTGTTGCACAGTGGTACTGTTCTCCTTTGCTAGTTTGCCAAAAAAAGATGAGAAAGAGTGGGTTGATACTTATTTTTAATTTAAATATCTTATGGTTGATCTTGTAATGCGTTGTAAGAGTAGAGTTTTGTTTTGCCAACCTTTCTTCAAGCTTATGTGGAACAGCTCTCAGAATAAAGCGGGGGAAAATAGCAGAGGAATGTGTATTTCACTTTCTGATGCTTAATATTCAGTGTTGATCATTAAAGCAGAATGGATGGTTTTTTCCCAAATGACAGATAGTGCTCTCCCTTCAGTGATACTGATACAGCCATTGCTGATTTAGACACAACTCTTATGTGCATTTCTGAAGGGGAAAAAAATGATTTATAATGTATTTGGGAGCTCACTTTGAGTTTCAGTAATGATTTCAATCCTGCATTATAATTAGAATCTCTAGGAAGAAAAGTGATTTTAATGCTATTAGTTCATTAGTGCAAAGAAATAGAAAATTTACTATTAAAAGGTAAGTAGCATCAAAAAGTGTTTGAATTTTGTATTTGGAGGGAAAAAGCCAAGTGAATTGTCACCTGTCTCTGGTTTCATAATGAGTAAATCGCAGTTTACCAGATCACAGATTCGGAAATGCTGGTGGGAAGGGGTCACAGTGAAAGCTCCCCTGGATGTTACCAAAAATATGACAGTGATTGAGATGGTAATCCACTGGGCAGAAGTTGAAATTGGACAAATGAAGCTCACATTGAAAGTGAAGGAACTTAGCTACTAGCCAAGCTTAAAAGAGCTGTGGTTGTTTCTTCATCACTGAGAATTTAAAAAAAAACATTCAGTGCTGCTTTGGAGGAGGGCCAAAGGGGAAGTGTCCAAGTTCAAGAATTAAATTGAGGAAGTCTTCTGACCTAAAGTTTGAAAAGCAGATTACACAGATATAGTGATTTTCTTTTGGTCTTATGATCTATAAAATTATTATTGCATTAATACTGTCAAAGCTGTGTTCCTCTAACTTAAAAAAATAAGCAAATACATCAACAGAGGCTAGGGTGTTAGTATATTTGTTATTTCTCTGACTTAGGATTCATTTCATACTTTGAAGAAATGGGTGAAAGAACTAAAAGAACATGGTCCTGAAAACATTGTAATGGCCATCGCTGGAAACAAATGTGATCTTTCTGATATCAGGTAATATATCCATTTTCATTGTTGCTTTGATTGCAGTAACTATAGTGTTTCCTTCTTTCAGGTAACCAATTTGTTTGATTGTTGTAATAGTATTTAGTTTTGGTCAGCTGTATTGAGTCTTTCCTAACACCAGTGGTTCTACCAATGTACAACCTCACCAGCAGCAGCACAACTTGAATTATGTACTTTTTTTAACCTCTCTTTTACTGCCCTTCCTGTGTATTTGTACAATCTACACCCTTTAGCTGCTGAATCATTGGGAATGGAAAAGTATACTCTTTGTTTTCCTTCCATTCATGTTAAAAGGTGCAGAATGTATTAAAGCAATGAGCAAAACCAGCAATGCAAAGCTAGAAGGATGGGCCCGAGGTAGAATAATGTTATTCGTAGAGAAGCTTTGAGAACTCGTGCTTTGTGCTTTGCAACAACTGAAACTGTTCCGTAATACTGGATGTAGAAAGTGTATATTTGGTGTTTTAAGAGCATAACCTCAAGTAAAACTTGCATCACCTGCATGAAGGAAAGAACCTCCTGGGTATAAGAGGAGAGGGTTGAATCTGACTTCCTGCAGAAGAGCCAAGATGATGCTATTTGAGATGAGAGTGAAGCTAGAGTCACTTTTCTGCTTGCTAGCTCTCTTTTGGCTTTGCACTTATCTGTTCTGCAAATGGAAGCGCATTTTGCTGTACAGTAGCGATCCTTTGTGTCAGTCCATCACTGTTATTTCTTCAACTAAGAGTACAGACTCAATGGCTGTATTTGATCCTTTCCTCTTAGAACCTCATAGGCTCTCATGGTTGTTTAAAGATATCCCCCTGTTGTTTTATAGTCATTACTTTGGCCCAGGTTCACCAGAGCCCTGAAGCACATGTGTAACTTCAAGTAAGTGATGCAGTGCTTTATTGCATCAAGGCATATACAAGGATTGGACCTGTGTGGTTTTGGGGTTTTTTTGTGTGTGTTTGTGTGAGTCAGCCATGAACCAACATAAAACTGTGAGTCACTGCTTCCTCTAAGACCTGAACAAGCCCTGATGCTAGAAGACTCCTGGTTTCTGTTGGGCTAAGAATCAGGGACACAGATAGTATATTGGCATCTCCTATGTGATGATGTGATATGCATGTCAACATGGTGAAACTAAGTCCTATAAGACAAAACTAAATGTTTCCAAATATGAAGTAGAAAAAAAGAGGAAAGGATGATTATAAAAATAAAACCAAAAACCACTAAGCACAAATCGGAGTTTTCAGTTGCTCTGAGAGTCACTTTAAATTTATTGCTTAAGTGTTCCCAGCAATACAATTGCCTGATTAAATCAAAGGTACTAAGTTGGAGATTGTAACAGATGGCACCAATTACAAATGAATCCATAACCAGCCTTCCCCCTGCTTTTGGTAGTATTTGCCATGGCAGCAAGCTTTTAAATGCTGTTCCACTAGAGGCAGGTTAACTTGGGGACATGAAGAAAAACCTGCACCCCAGAAATGTTGTGAGAATACTGAGGTTCCTCACAGACCAACTGTGATCTTCCCACCATGTTATTCTCAAACACTACCTGTCGTTTACAGATTGCTGATTATCTGTTTCTTGCTCCTGTTCTGCCAGTACAACTCTTCTGTACACAAAATGTTCTGGTGTTTGCATGGTCCTCATTGTCCATTAGCTAATGTCTCTTTTTGGTTTGTTTTTTTTTGGGGGGGGGCGGACACGATGACTTTTTTCTCCCCATAATTATGAATAGTTTTGAGAATTATTTTTTTCATGCCATTATTCTTTCTGCATCCCCCAGCTTTTTTTATTTCTGAAGTCATCCAGTGATGTCCAGCTAAAGAGATTTTGGTGGAAAAATAGAGAGCAGACTATCTTGCATGTGATATGTTTTCACAGTTTTTCCAGAAATCTGATTGTTTATGCAATACATGCAGCTATATGCATTCTCTGGCTGCTTTGTGTCTTCAATTTTACTTCAGTAAAAATGATTTCGGGTGAAATGTGTCACCAATTTATCAGATCATTTCCAATGGGTAGAAAATACACATGCCTTTGGGCACAGAGAATTTAAAAATAAGATGATGCAAACACACAGGAACAAGCTGCTGTTTGTATGCATTTTTGGCATCTCTCTTTGGTTTTGTAGAACTTTTCACAGATGTTTTGCTGGATATCAGAGGGACAGCTGCTTTTAAGACCAATGTGAATAGATGCAAAAGAGGACAAGCTGACCCGTTTCAAGTTGATTTGATTCTGCCATCTCTATGACTGTAGGAGATAATGTAAGGAAGGAATGAATGGAAGCAATAAGAACTGATTATCTTCCTTTGGGAAGGGACTGGCACTATTTCTCATCATCACTGACCATGTCACCCTTCTCATTTAGCATCTAAAATTTGGTTTTGAGCTGCCAAGATGGATTCAGGATGCGCAGGAATCATGCTTCTTTTCTTAGTGTTGTTAATAGGCTACCAGCAATTTTTGGCACTCTGTTGAAGTAAATTTCTTCTCCACTTTGAAGGAATTTCTACAGGTAGACAGGGAATTTTGTTTAGTATAAATCCTCATCTTTGTTACAGTACTGTCAACTCTAGTACTGTTGAGTGTTTGGCAAACTTTTAAGTAATAGTAATAGACTTTTCCTTCTGATATGTGTCCTGTCCTTCTGACAGGTCATTAAAAAGTAGTTTCAAAGACAGGAGCTGAGACTTCAATGTTAAAATGTTGTAAGTGACGAAAATATTTTTTGAGCATTATAGAAGTCAGTAGTCATAACAGCAACAAAGAAGTGTTTACTTCCCTGAAAACATGGTGCACCTTCTTAACAAATCAAGTTCACTGGAAATTGCCAGATTCTTGGTTAAGAGAATGCAGCAGAATTTCATGCTCAAACCTTCCCTCTATGCATCCAGAATACCTCTTTCTTCAGTAATTATTCAGAAAGTCTCAAGGGAGACTGAATCAATAGAATGATTTGGAAAGGATAAAATGAAATATTTGACATCTTTCAGAATAGGAATCCCTCTAACTTTCCCCGTAGCCCTGGAATAACACTTTCTCAGCACTCCATTGATGGTTCTTGCCTTCTTCCCTCTTCACCCCCGTCTTGTGTGTGTTCACCTCTCAGCTTAGAGTTCAAGCATTTGTGCTTTTTATTTTTGACAAGGTAGCATCTGAGCAATGTTGACATCCAGATTATAACTCCATTTGATGTATGCAGCCATGTATGCAGCCTTCTCGGTGCCGGCAGCACTGGATGGCATGATGCTTATTGCCCACGTGCTGTGGACTTTTATAGGCTTCCTTTAGAAATGTTACAGAGAAGGCTAAGAAGTATTGTGACACTTCCTTGGAATTGTCACTTGCTGCTGTTTTACCTTTCCCTTGATTCCTGAAGCTTGCTTTCTCATCTAAATTACAGCAAGTTGAAAGTTCTCATTACATAACCCTATGCTCTCAAATTTCTTTCTTTACCGTTGTTTGAATATTATGTTACATAGTTTTAAGTTCCTTTTTTCTTATCTGCAGGGTGATCTGCAGATGGTGGTACCTTTCATAATAAAGGCCAGGGTGCCATTTCGGAAATAGTAAGGGGAATGCTGCCTTTTCTGCATCTTCCGTGACAAAAAGACATGTAATACAAAGAAGCACATAATGGAAACAAGCTCTGAATCCAGATGCTGGAATTGCAAGCTAATTTTTTGAAAACCATTTGTAGTAAATCAGGCAATTATTTTGCCTCTCTGCATGTTTCCCATAAGCAGCAGATCTGATTTATTTAAAATATATACCTCCATAAACTAACTGTGAAATTGCATTGCTCTGCTCCCACCTAGGTCCCTTCTGTTAAAGTCTAAGGCACTCATACTAGGAGGAAATTGTACTAGGAGTCTCTGGATTGGTTCCTCGGAGCTGTGGGGTGAAGGAGTTGGTGCAAATTCTGCATGAGCAACAGACAGCTATAAAGCCATACAAAATACACCAGTTGACATTTTGAACAACTGGAAGAAAAAATAGGGCTGGCAGCCTGGTGTTCCAACATGTGCTCCCCTGATTGGGTGTACCCTGGGTGCCTGTTAGCGTTTTCAGTCTCTGATTCTGAGCTGTTGCTCAAAAATCAGGAATACCAATGGTTACAGAGAGCAGCGGACACAGGCAGATTCAGCTTTGCCACCTGGGTCAGGCAGATACAAGGTCAGTGTGGGGCTTGCTTTGTGTCTGAAGCAGAGGTCTTTTGCATGTTGTAAACTGCATTTACCAGCTTTTGGCATATGAAGTATTGGCTACAAAATGAGGATGTTCTACCAGTGATTTTAAGATGGTGTCACTTTGGTGACATGGCACAGAATGCTGGCCTTTCCCCAGTGAATCTGGCACTCCCAGATTGCTCTTGCCAATGTGCTCAGAGTCCGTGGCTTTCATATCTCTTTCAGAATCTCTCTTGTTTTCTTGCTGCTTGCAAACACTTAGACATACGATGCTCTTATCATTTTCTTCCACAACAGCCATATGCTATCTTGTTTGAACACTTGGTATGGACAATGCTGGCTGCTGCCTGGATCAGCAGAGTTGTATGGCTTTTCTCTAGTGTTTTAATGCTTTTCTTATTGGGATTGAGTTTAAAAAATCAAACAAATGGGGTTGTCATTTAAATTATCTTCCTTTTATCCATGAAGGCATGGATTCAGCAGCAAGTCCAAGAAATCTGCAAACTGATCATTGGTGAAATTTTGATATTTTGAATATGATGATCTAAATGCCATAATAAGAAGAAAGACAGTACTACTTTAGCAGGGGAAAAAGAGCATACTAATGCTTTTCTGATTAAGCTGTGTTTGAGGTCTTTTTTTTTCCTTCTTTTTTTTTGTTTTGGGACTTTTTTTTAGCCAAAATTAATTTTTTTTTTAAATTTGGTTTCTTTTATTTGTAATTTTTTTTTCTTCTTTTTAGAGAGGTTCCTATGAAGGATGCCAAAGAATATGCAGAATCTATAGGTGCAATTGTTGTTGAAACCAGTGCAAAGAATGCTGTTAACATTGAAGAACTTTTTCAAGGAATAAGTAAGTAAATGCTCCCTTTATTTATTTATTTAATTATGATTGTTTGGAGGTCTTCTGAAAATAGCTGTCCGTTTTGGGTCTAAAAACTTCTTTCCCAAGGATATCAAGAAATCCACTGGGCCAGTAGTATGGTTGCTGTTTTTGCAGCTGTAAACTAAGAATGACATTGAATACACCAGAGCATAACACAGTAGATAGTAGATATGGGGTAAGCCTATTCCTTCTAAAGCTGTATATAAATCCTGACCAGGGTCATATCTTCTGTTTCAGACCAAGCCTGCTGTAGAGGTAATACTGTTGATCTTATCAGCATGTTGATAAAAACTTAAATGTTGAGAAATGCGCCTGGAAGGCTATGATAAGTAGAAAATAGTCATTGCAGTGGAATCCATTTAAAAAAAAAAAAAAAAATTTTGTCTCGAGGTCTTTTAAACAAGATGAGGCTGACATTCCTTGTGAGGAGAAGAAAAAACGTCTTGTTCAGTTTGCCTAGGGGTTCCAGTTTTGGTCTCTGGCTGCAAGTGGGAAGGACCTTGCGGGCTGGAGGGGACCTCAGGAGACCTTCAGTCCAACCTCCTGCTCAGAGCAGACTTGATAGTGAATTCTGACCAGGTTGGTCAGGCCATTGTCCGGCTGGGCCCGAGAGCAGAGGTTCCACAGCCTCTCTCTGGGCAGCTGAGTCCAGTGTTTGAGTAGTCCTCACAGTGGCATCCCCCCGGGCATATCAAGTCAGAACCTCTCCTGGTTCAGTTCACGGCCACCATCGCTCATTGTCCTGGATGCACATCGGCAAAGAGCCTGGCTCCCTCGTCTTAGCGGCCCTCCCCATAGGCACTGACGGGCGGCGTTGCGGTCCCCCAGCGCCCTCTCGTCTCCGGGCTGAACAGGCCCCATTTCCTCAGCCTCTCCTCACAGGGCAGGTGCTCCAGCCCCCTGACTGCCTTGGTGGCCCTCCTCTGGACTTGCGCCAGTTTGTCGACGTTTTCTTGTATCGTGGGGCCCAAAACCGGACGCGTTGCCCAGCTGCTATAGACTGTATGTAGATGGGGTTAACCGCTTCACCTGATCTGCTGGCTTGGCTCTTGTTGGTATGACTTAGGATGCTGCTGACCGTCTCTGCTGCCAGGGCAGGCTGCTGGCCGGTGCTCAGCTTGCTGTCCTCAGGTCCTTTTTTGCAGAGCTGCTTCCCAGGCAGCCAGTCCCCAGCCTGTCTCATAGCCAGGGGCTCTTCCTTCCCACAGGCAGGGCTTGGCATTTGTCCTTTCTGAGCCACATAAGGCTCCTGTTGGCCCATTCCTCCCTCTAGCCTAAGGCCCTCTGAACAGCAGCCCTGCACTCAAGGGTATTGAATGCACCTCTGAGCTGGGTATCATCTGAGGGTTGAAGGGGGTGCGTATTTTTTCCTCCTTCAGGCCACTGATAAAAGGTGTTAAGCAAGGTACTCCACTTGTAACTGGCCTACAGGTAGATACATGCTGTTAACCACTGGCCTTTAAGTCTGATGATCCAGCCAATTTTTCACACAGCTAACAGTCTGCCTATCTAGGCTATAACATCCCAGCTTGGATATACTAGGATGCTGTAGGAGAGAGTATCTAAAGCCTTACTAAAGTCAAGGTAGACAACATCCAATGCTCTCCCTCAATCACAGATCCAGTCATACTGTCATTTAGGGCAACCAGGTTGGCTGGACATGGTTTACCCTTGGTAAGTCCATGCTGACTGGTCCTGATCACCTTCTTCACCTTCATGTGCTCAGAAGCAGCTTCGGAGAGAATGTTGCCCTGTGTTTTTTCCAGGAAGCAGAGTGAGGCTAACCAGCCTGTAGATCCATGGCTTGTTATTGCCCTTTTTGAAGTCAGGTATAACAATCACCTTTCTTCAGTCATAGGGCACCTCCGTCATTCTCCACAACCTTTCAAAAAGGATAGGAATGATAAAGAACAGCCTTGCAGTGATATTGGCTTCCTCCCTCTGCATCCTCAGGCTTCTATGGGTTGAGATTTCTTAAGAGCTCCATGACTTGATTCTCTTCCACTACTGGTGGTGCCTCCTCTCCCTGAATCCTGTTTTGGGGTGGAGAGGCCTAGGAGACAGCACATCCAGAAACTCAACTTTGTTTCCCTAAAGTATTTTATTTTATTTCACACATTCATAATCAACTCATATTATCTACCACACTTTGCCTGAGACAGGACCTGTTCAAGTGTTTGCTTCACTTGCATGGGATGTATTTGGAATGGTTACTGAGAACTGATATTCCTAGAATACGCTACCTTTCTTTTACCTCCTTTAAAAAAAGGAGGAGTGTGTAAAATGGCTGGCTGGAGGAACCAGTTCTTCCTTGTGATAGTTTACTTGATTGTCTGCGTCTGATGGTTGTGAATGTTCTCGAGGAGGAACTCATCCTTGCCACATAATTAGATAATTAGTTTCTGTCTTTGATAGGCAATGCTGCAGCTGGCAGCGTATACTGTCCCTAATAATGGATATAATAGATGAGGAAAATCAGCTAAATTAAGTTTAGTATGAACTAGATACCCAGGCAAGTGCACTTAATTCCACAGGAAATTATTTCTATATATAGAAATATTTGGTCTCGGTGGATGTACTCATGACCTTATCAAGTACTCAGCAGAGAGAAAGGAGAGAGTTGGTAGTGTATGTTTATAGAAATATAGTGGAAACCAAGTGAAAAATGCTTAATTAGCAGGAGAATTAATTAGTATGATTGTGACTGGGCAGAGAGTATCGATAACTTTCTGATGTTTTACACCACTTAAGTCTTTGTGCAATTTCCAAAAAAGGTCTGTCTATGCCCAAGTTGCATGGCAGCATTTCTGCCTTTTCAGCGTATGAAGTCCCTCTGTGGCTGTGTTTCCTACCCTGTTGTCCAATTTTATTTGTGTGGTGCCCTAGAAGTCATGCTGCAGCTTCAGTTTTGCTTTCACACTGCCCAAGAGTTCGCACCCTTCTCTTGGTGCTGCTGTAGAAGGGCATGGTGCAGCTCTCCAGCCTCTGATGAGGGAAACAGCAACTTCTGTTTACATTGGATTTTGTAGGTAAACTGTATGTGTTGTCTATTTTACAGCCTGGATTTGGAATCATAGTCCAACATGTGTAGAGAATTTCTCCATTAAAAACCTTGAAATTGATACCCCAAACAGAAAGGGTAGACTACATCTTAATTTAGCCAAAAAAATTTACCTCCTGCTTGCTGATGCTTTTCATTTCCCAGGGGTATTTTAACATAATAATTTTTGCTTCCTAAGGTGTCTAACAACTGTCTCTTTTTCAGGGAAAATGTTGTGAACAGAGTGAAATAGTATAATGGGAAAAAATTACTCAACATAATGATATAAAGAAGGCAGAAAATAAAAGGGGAACTGGGATGTTTTGCTGACAGCCAGATAAATCTTGGAAAAATGATAGAGATTATAGACAGATCACTTCATTTGTAAGCTTATTATATTACAGTATTTTTAAAAGATTTTTTTAAAATAAGTTTCTCTTAGGATTTGAGGATTTGACTGCTTTGAGGAATGTCTTAATAACACAGTCTCAACACAAATCCATTGTCCTTAATTCTTCTCAAGAAAATACAAGATGTTAAAGACTAGAATTGGTAAAAGTTTCTGATTTTTTTGAAGATGGGGCAAATCTGGCAGGAGGCTGAGGATGAAGTCTGAGCACAGGAGTCAGCAAACTCATTGTTCTCTGCGCTGGAGAGTTTTCACTGAGCTGTGTAATGGGATGCAGCTCCTGGCTGTCTGTTGAACCCCTGTGATTTCAGGTGGCAAGCCACTACACCTGCCCTGGTTACATTTAGCAGTGCCTGACTGAAGGCTTGCTGTGATTGTGAAACATCACATGGCTGTTTTATTTCTCTGCAAACAAGACAAGAATATTTTTAGTACAGTTGTATATTCTCCACTTGGGCTAAATTTTTCCCAATATCTTTCTTGAAAGGTTTTTGACATAAAAAGGGCTTAAGATTTTAGTGGTTTTTCATGTGTTTCAGTAGTTCTTTTTTAATAGCTGAGTGTCTATAGGATCAAATGTTATTAATTTTTTATTCCCAGCCTTAGAAGAATCGTAGGCACAGCAGCTCCTTGTTGCTGGTTTATACTTCAGCAGCAGCAAAAACGCCAGGAATGTATTATACGATAGCAGTATAATACAGTATAAAGTTGTGCCTGTGCCAGGGGGTTGTACCAGTTCTCTATTGCCCTTTCTTGGTTGTGGGGCTTTAGTCCACTGACCGCTGCTTGTGCCTGAGAAGGCAGCTTACCTATTAAAACTGGCTGGTTTTCAGTGACAGGTGCCCCAAGTGCACTGTCATTTAGTAGTGGTCACATCCTTGCTTTCATACCATTCATTGAACGTTTAGTAGCAATCACACCGTTCATTTAACAACTCAAGCCTTCGTTACCTTATTCAAATCTAGTACATGTCCAGCTGTTTCTCTTCAGCCTGCGTGTATTGCCTGTTACCTTAGCATGAAGGTGCCACAGATACAAAAGAGAAGATTACATAGAAGCCATCCTCTATAAACGATAGAGCTGAGACTGTACCTCCCAGGTTAATACCAGTCTGCATCAGTAGGTCCAAAGGTAAACAGGCAGTGGGATGAGTAAACTGCTGAAGAATACCTAGCCAAGTGAAATATGAAATAAACCTGTGCTTAAGAAAAAAAAAAAAAAAGATGGGCATGCATTACTTTTTTGGAGTCTGGCAAATGTTGGAGGTTGGTGTACTACCAAAGGGGGCAAGATTGAAGCATTTCAGCATCTTCCATCGAGGGTGAGAGGGAAGTGAGGAATAAGGTTATCAGAATTGCTCTACAGAAAGTGTGTAAAGGGTCGTTAGCACGCTCAGTCTTACTGATGCTAGCACTACGAGAAGGAGAGACAGGCTGGTGTTTAAAAATCCAGATTAGGATGTTCTTCCTAGATGAGACTTCCTAATTAGAGGAGATGGTTTCTGTCTCAGTATACAACCTTTCATGTGGTAAATGCTCAGTTATAAATGTGTGAAGCTATTGATTTTCTGATGCCTTGCCAGCAGCTCGTATATTGAATATTTAATGTAACCCAAATACTTGTTTCCTAGAAATACTAGGAGATTAAAAAAAAACAACAAACCCAACCTCTGGAGTTTACAGTTTAACCAGTTGTATACTGGACAAACTAGAGAGGGATGTGTGAAATGTCTGTCTCTGGAAGGGGGAGGGATCCTTACCAGTGGACATTCGATGTTTGCACTGACTCGAATGGACTTGGATGGGTGGAATTGCAGATGGACAATTTTTGAAGTTTGGTGTTTTTCATCCTGTTACCTGCTGACGTGCAGATATCTGTGAACTACTGTGAAGAGGTCTATGAAAGACATTTTAAGAAAAGCAAGCATGTTTATGTTGCAAAGCAATTCATACATGCCATTTTTAAGGCAGCCTAAGCTCATGACTGATTTTTTTGTAGAGGGTATTCACCTACTGTGAAAGGATGGAAAAACCTTGTCCTAACTTACAAGTGTTTGAGATTATATTCTTTACAGTTTATGCTCCCTGTATTTCTAGGATTAGTTGTCCTCTTGCTTTCAAATTTTAATAAATGAAGGAAAACTTATTGGCCTTTGGACTAGTCTTAAACTTGTGAGGTCCTGGATTTCTTTCCAACCACAGGAGAGCTCTTCAATGTAAGCTAGTAAATAAACCAAAACAGCCCAAAGTTAATTGCAGCAGGACCTCAAATCAAGGTTGGATCTCTTAGTAATTAAAGTAATTAGGAATTCTGTTGTTTACTTTGATGCATGTAAGATTTAAATCTTGGTGGGGTTTTTTCTGCAGATTTTAATTAAATGGGCAAAATTTAGTTGTATTGCTGTTTCCCTGGCAAGAACTTCAGTGTAAGCAATCTATGCAATATCCTTTAAAAAAAAAAAAAAAGCTGCTTTTTTTTCTTGCATGGAGATGCTATTAGATATGCTACTAGAAGTCTTTAAATAATTGCAACTTAACTATGTTTAGTTATGCAATATACTTTATTGTAAATATGTGCTATCTTGCATGAAAACTTACAACTTGAAGTATACAGCAGTCATCTCTGTCAGTTGGGGAGATCCTGCTTCACTGCAAGTATGGAGGAGAAAAAGAAAATAGAGACTGACTAGCGGGTCAAGCTTTATAAACTACATGAGAGAGATGGGGAACTTCTAAAATACCAATGAAACTGGTTTCAAAGGATGAAAGGATTTGGGGAGATAAGAAGTGTGACTGTTGTAAGTCCTACAGGTGCAGAATGCCAAAACTGTTGGATAAGACATGCCTGCCTCATTCTGCCATGCCTTCACAGATCGCTGTGCTTTATTGATGTGATTTGTAGAGAGCAATGCTTTGCGGGGGCTTACCTTGCTGTGATACAGCCAGCAATTTTACGAGGAGGTTCTGGCCATTGTATAGCTGTTGTACCAATGCTTGAAGAAGTCTGCCTTTTCTCAGGCAAGCCACAGCAGTCACATCCTCAGGATGCTGTGGTGGCTGTCAGGCTGCTGCTCTGGAGCCAAGTGAAATGGATTTCACATCCAGCACTAGCAAAAATCTCCCCTTCCTTCAGTCCCCTAAAAAAAATTCAGTTGTACGTGATTTTCAGACAGAGAACAGATGGGACCAATGTGCAGAAAGCCACTGTGCAGTACTGTGATGTCTGGCCTCTTACCCTTAGCAGAATTGTTGTAGTTGTGTTACGTGTTAGGACTGTGCTTCTTTGGGACTTGGACTTCATCATCTGGATGTGCCAGCTCAGGTTGATCACATCACATCTGTTTTCCTTTCCCCTACACACTGAGTATCTGTTCAATCCAATGTTGTGGTTGTCCCTTTATCAGCATGGTAACCAGTTGGGTTTTTCTGTTACACTCAACTTTAAGGCTGTTTCCAACTTTTCACGCAGTCTTGTACAGGTCAATAATGAAACTAGTTTAATGTTAAAAAAGCAAACAAAATTAAAAATCCCAACTCCAAGCCTGATTTTTCTGAGCTAATGGATGTCACAGCTTATAACTGGAGCATTGCGTTCAAAAAGGAACAAAGCAGATTTTATTACTGTGGTGATGTGTCCTGCTTCTAGCTGCAGCAGAGCAATCTCCATCTGCCTGCCTTCAAGTTCTGCTTGCAGAGCTGTCACCCAGTCCCTGTTGTCTCTCTTGCTTCCCTGCTCCAGTCTTCATTTTTCTCCCTTCCCATTTTGTTTACCTCGTCCCACCCTCCAATTTCCCAATCTCTTTGCCTCTGGCACTCTCAGAACCGCAACTCCCAGGGTGCCAATTAATCTCTTTAACAAGTCTCAGATTCAATAGCTGGAGTTGGAACTCTTAGCAGGCCTTGGAGAAGACTCTGACCTTCATCCTGGACTGCCTCAGCCCAACTCAACTGTGCTAGAAAGGAGGAGATGCAATTGATTTAGTGCTTCCCACCTGTTAACCTGGATGGTTCACTTCAGAACCATGACAATTTCTGTAACCTTACATTTGAGCAGTCTCTTGTGACACTTATTATTTTTACACACCGTGGTGTGTTTGCTGGAATGAGATCATGGAGGACAGCAAGACTTCTGGAGGAATCTGTAGAGGTGCATGTTTACAAACAGTTTTGGTGCACAAAATCTGTGAAACATGGTCTAAACATTAGTGAAATGAAACCAAAATATATAATCAGATATTTAATTAAAGTGAAAAATCTAATTTTTAAATTGCAGTCAGTAGACCTCACTCCATAGAAATATCAGCAATGGGAACCATATGGAACTTTTATACTGTCTCAGTAATAATATATCCCCAAGTTCTTCATTTCACTAGTTCAGCTGCAGAGTTCTTAGATAAATGTATGTGCATCTGTTTTTCTCTGTGCGATTGACCGTTTCAGTTGGAATCCTAAGATGTGCTGTTGGTGGTCTTTGGCAAGCTGGCTAGTTGTGTCTTGCTCTGCAAAATGGAGAAAAGACTCTATTTATGGTCTAGTTTGTCATCTTTAAGTTAAGCAACAGAAGATTTCAATATCTCATGGACCGTTGGAGCTGACTCTGTCTTAACAGAGCTGTCTTTGGTTTGAAGAGGAATTGTCTTAATCTTCATTACTACTTCAGTGGGAGAATTGCAGGGCTGGATGTCAGAGCACTACTGCTCCTTTCTGGCATCAACTGTATGAAAGAAAGAACCTACAACATTGTTTATGCTATCTAATACAGGGGGATTTTTTTATTGCTCTGGAACAGAGATGATGTATGCCAGTGAGATATACATTTTAAATGAGTAGATACTTTCTAAAATTAATTCAGTTTATGACCTCTGTTGATCCTGACTCAGTGCCAGCTATATTTTAGTTGGTGTCAGCAATATGATGCCATATTTATCACGAGCTGAATGACAAGATGAGATGATCACAGTGCTTTTAGGTAGGAATAGTGATTGAGCTGGTTTAGAAGCAGGAAGTGTAGATGCAGGCTCAGCATCTTACTGCTCATCCTTAGTGTTCTGCTGCTACTTAAACCTTTCTCTGTTACAGCGTCTGCTGTGAGACTAGCTGTCAAGGAGGCCCAGGGAGAGACCATTGGTCAAGTAGATTTCTGACTGATTATTTTTATTCAATTCCCCTGCCTGTTGGGAACAAATCACTGTATTATTTGCTGTGGAGCTTGTTCTCAGGTGTTGGTGACTGAGTTTTATGCTCCAAGAGAGTTACTCCTGTCAGCTGCGCATCAGGTGGTAAAAGCTGCTTTGGCGGGGATAAATCTTGTTACTAAAACTAAAATGATTTAACTTGATGGTTTAATAAATCTGGTAATAAGAGAAATAATAAGTGAGAGAAAACTCACCTACTAAAAGAAGATATTCTCAAACTTGACTGTTCAAAGGTTTATTTCCTTGCATTGAATTTGGAGGGGGAGGGGGGGAGTGGTGGGTGGTATCCAAACAGCAGAAACATGGCTAGTAAATGACAAACACTACTTAAGTTTAAAGGCCAGAATAACTAATCAGCAGATATTATGTCTAGAGACTTTTTCTCTTTATTATTTGTCATTATCTGTGTGGTTTTTATCATCTTGAGAAATGAAATAAATCAATGTGATTCTTTACAACATATATCGTGTCCTGGTCTGAACTGGACAAAGTGCTCACTGACCTTGAAGCCTGCAATGTTTTTGCTCTAAAGATAAGTTTGCCTGCTTCTTTGCATATACATCAAGAGTACTGTAGAAAAGACTTGAAGCTCATAAGAAACGCTGATGGCAAAACAAATAGAGGTAACATGATTGTTTAATGTGGACTTCTAAAATCAAAGTTAAGGTAGTTTGCATGTTAAAACTCTCTTCCAAACTTGCTGTTAGAAGAACCAAACATTTAGAGAGTATTTGCCTAATGGTATCTTATGGAAACTGTGTCTGTAGATTCCAATTCTTTTAGCTACATCGTGGTCTGAGTCAGGTTGACAGGGCTTTGTTTTAGCTGGCACTGAGTTGAAAGCACTTTGGAAATAGTAAGTACCTAATGCAGAAGTTCTCTGCAGGTCTCTACAATGACAGTGTTACCTTCTTGGAAAGCCTCTCACAGATACTACATTCTTCATATTCTCTAGAGTTTTAAGAATTAGTGGATTCTCTTTGTCTCCAAACAAAGCCAATGGAACTAATACAAGTAACAGCTGTGTCTACAACCACCCATTCTGCTTTTTATTTTACTTTGAAAGGGCACTTACAAACATGAAGTCCAAACAGAATGTAAGCAGTGTGAAGTTAATATTTTAGTGACCCGAATCGAGTGCAGCATTGTAATGTCAGTGCTTACACATGCTTCAGCTTTCAAGATAACCATTTCTCACTCTGTTGGACCAATTACAGTATCTTTAGCTTAGTAATGTGAGGAATTTCCCCCCTCTTAGCCAGTTGTACAAACACCCAAGATTATCTGCTTCACAAGTAACACTTTTGTTGTATAACATACCTGTTCAGAACTGACTGACTTAAGAGAGGTAAGATTTTGATAGGCTTGACCAAAGGTAATTTAGGGACAAGTTTTACAGATTAAATTTTGCTGTTTGATTTCATTGTGATTGGGTTTTACCTGAATACTTTTAACTTGCCCTCCCACAACCATTCCCCCAAGTAATTTGTAGGACTTGGGCTTCAACATAGGTACATAATTCATAGAACATTTGGCAAGAGAGAGCTGTGAATAAATGCAGCAAAGGGTGGGGAAATCTAAACTGTAAAATCCACCTGGATTATGATGAGCTGTTCACAGGAACTTTATGCTCTCTGAAAGTGGCATAAAACAAACAAATGTTTAATATTTTAACTCTGTTATTTAACATGGGTAATAGTAAAACCAGGAGCAATTCATAGAAAGTAGATTCAACTTCAGAAAAAATTTCCAGGAAATCCACAAGGTAATGAGAAAGTATGTTACCATGACTGTGAGCTCTCTGAGATACTGATGGAGGGATCGGGCAGTGGGTTTAAAGGAAAAGCCAGGCCCACACCAGAGACAGAGGATAGATGGGACCTGGGAAGACCTTGTTTTTCCATTTATAATTCTAATTATTAAGCACATTGTATGTAGTCCATGAGCAGGAAGCCAGTTAGACAAAAGATGCAGCAGTACTGAAAGTGCACACAGGGGAGGGAGTTGGAGCAGTGCCTTCTGCCCCTGGGAGAGATCTCTAGCTCTCCTGTGATGGCCGAAATTCTTTCAACACTTAAAGTAATCACCCCATAAGATGATTAAAAGGTCAGGAGAGATTGGGGCTGGGGGTGGTGGTGTTAAGCAATCAGAGCTGTCAACTGGAAAGACACGAGTACCCCTCAAAGAAGGGAGGGATTCAATGAAAACAACAGATTTGTTTTTCAAGTATAGGCAGCATGTGTTTAGTTACAGTGCTTTGTAAAACTCTAGTGTACAAGGACTAAATGCCATGCAGATTTAGGACAGGCAAGATCTCGTTAAACTAGCACCTTTCACATTTAAGTGGAATTAGGAGAAAGCCAAGAATTTTCTTGTAGTTGTAAGGTGCTCAGTAAGATAACTTTTTTTAATACATGGATAACATAATTTCAGTGTACTTCATGCATTCTCAATAGCCATATTTCATAAATTTTTTAAAATGTGAAAATCTTCTTTCATAAGCAGGATGCAAGGGAAAAGATTCAAGGTACACAGGAGACAGTTGTTTTCTGGTGAATTTTCACAGATGTAATTCTTATGCAAGCTAAATCATTCTGTTACCTGCACGTGTTGTTTACTACATTATGAAAATTGAATTCACTGTCTCCTTGTGTGTTTCAGGTCGGCAAATTCCACCCTTAGATCCTCATGAAAACAGTAACAATGGAGCAATCAAACTTGGAAAGCAGACTTCACAAACGGGTAGGCGATGCTGCTGACCCAACTTGGTCTTTTTAGATTTACTTGAAAAACAGCACCATTTGCTTTTTTCACTGGGAAAGGACTTCATGATCTCAGCGACGTCGCTCCTTATCTTGAAAGCAGTAATTTCAATACTTCCCATGAGCAATAATGCAAGGACCAGAAGCAGAAAGCTTTACTTCAAAGGGATTTTGCAAAACCTAGTTGGAAAATCCTCTCTAATATCCTGTCAAAATTACAATGACGCAGTACTCTGATTCTCTGTTTAAACCAATGACTGGTTTTTTGGTTTGGTTTTTTTTTTAATAAAAAGATCCTTTTATATATAAAATTTAGATTTGCTGCAAAAACTTCTTTTACATTGCAAAGTGGACTTGGCATGTTTTTTTAGAGTTCTCTCTGTAATAATAGGGTGAAAAAAAACCCTAAAGCCTGAATTTTTGCTTACAGTTTCTCTGCCATCTTTCTAGCTGGACTCTACTTTGGTATTTTTCTAAATCTATAGCTTCATCTCATACTTTCAGTAAACATCAAGAAATGGACTCAATTTGCTAACCAGAAAAAAATGGATCCAAAGGATGAGCGAGTGCAATTTTTACAGGCCAGAAGTCAAAATCTGTGTCAGGAGGTGCTGTGTGTATGTGAAAGGAGGAGTTGTCATGAAGGAGACTGCTGGACCCCATGCAGTTCCAGTCTGCTCCAGAAAGAAGCGAAGATGCAGCTGCTGTGCTTTGCCTGAATTGATTCCCTTTCCAGGGCGTAGGCTTCATTAATTACTAAAATCATAAAAAGAATATAAATGCCAGCTTAATCTCCACTAATTACCAGGTTTCCTCCAACTCTCTGCCCCAGACCAAAGTTGTCTCTGCTCAAAGATGCCGCTTCCTTGGTTTCTAAAAGAGGGTGCCACAGTGCCCCACTCCTTTTGGTCCCCCTGCTGCACTCCAAGAAGTCTTCAAGTTGGATGAATGATACAAAAACAGTTTAAGAGAGCACAATACAATTTGGGGTTAAAGGCTGGAAACTAATAAAACAAACCAGAATGTTTCTTTACAAATGTAATTCCGTGAATTTGTGGAGTAGTCTCCTCACTTGTGTGGGGATGCAGTATGGAAGACCCACTGCATGATACCTTTGAAGCTTGATGCACTTGAAAGTACAGTGTAGGAAAAAAGAATCCCAATAGGTGGTTATGAACTAGAAATAATGTAAAACTGTATGCGTTCTTCATTTCCATCTTTTATGAATGTGCATGACTGAGATGATAGAATCCAAATTTATCATCTTCATCAATTTCACTGGAAATCAGAACTAGGGTAAGAAATGCAGGCTTCAAAACCAAAGCCCAGCCTGCATCCCACAACATTAATTTGCTCTCTTAGGAGGAAAGTTAACCTCACTGCACCTTTGTTGGGGGACTTACAAAAAGCGAACAAAATGGAAAAACAACTTTCCGTAATAAATCATGAACAGGCAGGCTAGAGCTGGGTTTCCATGTTTATACATAAAAACCAGACCTTATTGCCTGGTTGTGAGATTGCTTTGATAAAATGACAGTAATTATTAGGGCTTGGAACAGAGCCAGATTAAATCAATGGGAACATTTCTTTGTCTTCAGAGGGCTTGAAGTAGTTTTAGGTGGGAAATGTCCCACTGGATTTTATCTAAGAATCTAAACTGCATTGTTTTTTTCACATATAATCCATTTCTCAGATATTTTGGACTCCTTTGAAAGTACTTATACTTGAAAATACCCCCTGGGATAATACACAGACTCAGATAGCTACCATGAGAAAGGATATTTTGGGTAAACTTTTGTCACCTGTGCTGAGATATGATCTGTGCTGCTGCTTCATTGCAGCAACTATTTTACAGATAGTCCAGGGTTATTTAAGTGAAAATTCAGCAATCGTCATTGCTGGTAGTTGGGGAGTGGGACAGGCTCCTTTAGGGAACATTTCATCCCATCCTAGTACAAGCAAGTCTGCCAGGGGTGCCTGTCTCTTTCACCTGGCTGGGGAGGGAGAAGTTAACCTGGCCTTCAGCACTAAAGAAATATCAAACTTAGCAACATCACAGATTCACATAATTGATGGGATCTATGACCCAATGCTGCAAGAGATGTGGTTCTTCCTAAATAAAACCCAGTAAAAGGCTAGACCTATTACCAAGAAAACAAGGTGAGATCAAACCCACGTTTTTAAAGATGTCATAAATTTTAGTTCAACCTATAATAGTTATGCATAACTGATTTTTAAGCTTTCATAAATTTTTGCAGCATTTTTTTTTTTTAATGTGACATCTCAAAACTCATTAAACCCTATGTGAGGTGCCTGAAAGCTTTGTAAGACAATTCTGCAAATACCTTGTACACTCTAATTTATGCTAGAACTGGCAATTGATGCTGATCTGTTTGGGATATTGTCCTGAACAGCCAGCTCTCACAGCTGCCCTTGAGCTGTATGTGAATCAGAACAGGTTTATGAGTTATATGTTAAAATAGTTTAAAATTGGAAGTTGTTACAGTGGATCTCTGGCAGATCTTAAAATTCAAATGCTGGCTAAGTAGGCTCAAAGATTTTTTTGCATTTGGTGGGCCAAATCTAAATTACCTTATTCTGCTTTTAGTCAAGAAAAAGATTTAAATGAATAAGGATTCTGATTGTATAAGTTCTTGAGCTTTGGGTTACAGTGAGCTTCAGTAGGGATGGATCTCTGAAGTCACAGGTGAAAAAAATAACAGGCCACTGTGCTGTGCAGAGCAGCTCGCATTTTTGAAGACAAGGCTCGCCTTCGATGATGGGGTTGCCTCTCTGCTGTTTGTCAAAGCTGAAGTGCAGTTTGAGCATGCCTCTTAAGTGGGGGAAAAATTGTGATTTTCAAATGTAAAATTCATGATTTCTGCTTCCTTTTGTTGCCTGTGTTGCTTGGAAAGTACCACCACCCTTCACAAACAGCCATAAGAATGACATACAAAAAAAACCCAAATGTGGAGTCAAAAGTTTCAGCAGCAATCGGAATTCCTCTTATAGTTAATGGCTTGTGAAGAGCTAAATTACTGTACAGGAGCACCTGACTGTAGCTGATTTACTCTAATAATAATAATAATAATGATTAATAATAATAATGCTGCAGTTCTAGGTTGGCCAGCTGGTGCTGGATTTGTCCAAGTTTTGTTTTCTCAAGAGAGCTGGCAGCAGGACTGAGGCACAGGCTGCACTGCCAAGGATGTTTGGTGGAGCTTGTTTGCACCGTGACTCAAGACTGTGACTGTCCAGTTGTGGGTGACTTGCTTTTATGGCTTGTCATGAACTAGTTTAAAAACAAGGTTATGAAGGAACTAGTTTTCATATATGCTCTGCATATGTGTGTATATATAAGTACAGTTTTATATTGTTATGCTGACATGTAGTGTTTTTTCACTATGTCTGGTTCTCATATACTGCACGTTGTATTCTGTAAGTCTATTTTTTTGTTAATGATCATTTCAACTTTATGAACTTAAAGTTATGGATCAAAGGTAGCAAGAAGATGGAGACATGCATAGGTACAATTGTTGACTTGCCATTCTTATGCATGAAAATGGCATATTGTAGAAAAAGTTTGTCTTGCAGACTGAGAAATCTAAAAAAGGCCACTATTATCCAAGAATTGGGACTCAGAAGTAATAAACTGACACTCCAAAGGAAAAAAAAAAGAAAAGAAAAGAAAAAAAAGTTGATTATTTTTGTTTGTGGTACAGCAGGTCTACCTAAAGTGCTGCAGTGTAACATGGGTATGTATCAACACCTAGAAAAGTCACCTGTCATCCCTTCTCTTCACTAATCCTTCACGGCACGTGGTAATACGCGTGACTAGAAAGACTAGATATGTGAGCACTCTGACTACAATCAGACCTTTTCAGTACAATGATGATACGTTTTACTATCCTACCCTTAATTATTTAAACCAGAGTCAGTGATAAATTGTCAATTTAAAACCACCTGCTAAGTACTCTTCCTCTGTTTTGTTTATATAAGGGCTTTGACTGGGCTGGACCCACTCGCTTCATGTATGGGATGCTGCAATCTGTTAATACTTTACCTTCTGTTTTACATATTAATTGTATCATATCTAATAATATTTTTTTTCCCTAAAATGTAGTTTTTGTGTTTTATTTAACCTACAATGATTAACGCTAATAAATGTTTTAAATAACTCTGATTTGGGGATGTCTCTGGTTTCAATAAAGCAGAACAAAATAGGTCCCATTTTTCACGTCAGTTGCTCTTGAAAAAGGGCTGTCTGCAGTCTGTGGATTGCTTACCTGGGATTTAAATGCTGCATGAAATGTGTGTGGCTGGCCTTTTAGCAGAAACTGAATGCGTTCCTGAGGGATCCTGCAGTGCAGGTGAACTTTCAAAAATCAGAAAAAGATGATCTGAAAATCCCTTTGCTAAGTTATTTGATTTATCCATTAGAAGAGAGGTACCTGAGTGGCCAGTTACCAGCTTGGAAATTCAGAATAGTAGCTGTCAGTAAAAAGTGAGCTTGCAGTTAACCACTTGCTTTGAATAGCAACCATGACTAGGCTCATAAGACACTTTCTCTTTTGTATGTTTTTGTTTCAGTGGTACATTTAATTTTTTTTTCCTACTTTATGTCCCTCAAACTTGGCTTTAGGAGTTAAGAATTAACATTCCATTAAGAAGCATGCAGTATTTCATACCTCTTGGTGCTGTTGTTTCAAGAGGTCTTTAAACTCGCCAGAAGTTTTTTGCACTGGCTGGCTCATATTTTCAAAGTTGTTATCACAACTATGAGGACTATGAATAAAGGGTTGGGTTTTTAAGGAAAAACGGGTTTTTAAGGAAAAACAGGTTTTTGGAGTAAGGCTTTTCTGACTACTATGATAAATTCAACACACACCAGTACATAGGAAGCACAGTACCTCAAATAACAGCACAGAACACCATCTCTTTACGTAAGGAGAAACCAGTATTTCAAAGGGGATTACACAGGTTCTCAGTTTAGTTACTGCCTGAAGATACCTGGCAGGATCTGCTCCCTGCTTTAAAGCTTTTATAATCACATTAAACAAAATCGTGTATCTTATCTCCAGCTATGCATAAACAAAAATGAACCCAGGTGCCTAACCGTAAACTGGAAAAGGTGATGTATTTAATTCAATGAAAGCCTAAGTAAGCCCCTCTTCACTATTATCAGTGTGTTGGAAAATCAGAAGTGAATGCTGTTTGTCCTTTCAGTCTGGAAAGAGTTGTGCCCCTTCATGGATCAGTCCTTGTGTTGTCAGTGGGGTATTTCACATGGCTTGAGAGCATGTTCCTGTAGTGCCTGAGGTTAGTTTAGAGTAGAATTTAGCAATGAGAGGGGAGCAGTACAACTGCCTGGAAAATAAACCTCCTCTGCTTTTCTTTTAAAGACTGACGGTTGTGTCTCGGGGTACTTAAGGAAAAGTATTTGACATTTCGGCCTTCAAAATCTTCACGACTGTGGCTTCAGTCTTTCTGCAAAGAGCATCATAGGACACCCTGCTGTGATCTCCTGAGCGCTGTTCTGAAATCAGGACAGCAAGGCTGATGAAATAGTCCGTGTATCCACTCCATACCTCCACCCCCTCACCTAATCTGCAAAAGTGTTTAGGCTACTACCAGGTTTGTGAAATGCCTCCCTTCCCTGACAGGAGAACAATAAGCTGCAGGTTTTTGGTTTGGGGTGGGTTTTTTTTTTTACCCCTTGATGTTGTTTTACACAAGACTACAGAGTAATTTCCTTAAAAGCATTAAAACACTCATGGGAGGATAGACTGGCTAAAATTATTTGTACAAATGTCTCCATTAATTGGCGCAGGTTACTCCCTAAGGACTCTTTGTCAACGATAGGATGCATTCATGTGTAGTGGAGTTCTTGACCATTAATAAGGTCCACTTTTGATTACATCTATTTTTTAACAGCTGGACCAGGGGTAAATTCATTTCTTGATATAAATGCTTTCTCACTGTCCAAAAGTAAAACTCTTCACTCAAAACTGTAAAATCAATGGTTGACCGCATTTAGCAGGTTAGATGAGAAGGAATAAGTAATAGCATAATGTAGCATAATGCAGCCTTTTTGGTGTCTGAAAAATCTATTTCAGACGGGTTTCTTCTCTTTCAATTAAGAAAAGTCCTTATTGGAAAATGTCTGTATTTCTGATACTACCAAGTGGGTCTTGATGCAGGCTAGTTTACATTATCACTTGTCACTGCTGTGTATTTTGTGGGAACGTGAGGACAGGCTTGTGCTACTAGCATTCATAATCACTGTGTTTTCAATAGATATGGTGTAGAAGTGTTACTGAAATTGTTTTGTAACACAGTTATGAAAACTTGAAGACAGTACACTGGCAGAACTTGAAGTGTAAGAGACCTGTACTAACTTGCATTTAGTGTCACACCAATTAACAAGTTTTTAATAAGTTGTCTTTACTCAGTGCAGAAAAGTGTAGCACTAGGGTGGAAGAGAATTTTGAGGCTGCTGGTTAGGTATTAAACATTTATCAGCTTGGGAAGGATTTCTTTTTTCTGGCTTTTAAATTACTCCAGCCAGAAATCATTTTTATCCCTCAGGCTCCCTGAAGTATTTAAAAAAAAAAGAAAGCTTTCTTTGAAAAGTACTGACCTTGTTTTCTCAAAACCTCCCTGAGAACCCGAGCTTTATCTTTCCCATCATCTGTCAGAGTTCATTGAGACAGACCTTATTTATGATAAAACACTCAACCTTTCTGATTGCCACACTCTGGGAATTTTAGAAAACAAAAATGCATTTTCCCCGAAGTCCATTTAATTCAAATTTCTTTTACCTAGTCAGTGCCATTCCTGCTCCCTCCATGGCAGTAAAATACATGTTTAAATTAGAAGATAAATACCTAACAACTAAATCCCTGTTCCCCTACAGCAAGTAGGGTACTCTGGGGAAATGATCTGTTACGGACTAAGAGAGAGACAATCCCTACGGTTCTGATTACATATTGAGAAGTACCAATCAATAAGGAAGTCAGCTTCCACATCTAGGAGATGCCCTTGAGGAAAATGAACATCACGTTCCTTCCTCTTTGTCAATATAACATGACTTGGGGGCTAAGCGATAGCATTGCTGTTACTGACTTAAAATAAATAAAAAAATTAATAAGAGGATAGTAACAGTTTCTCTTCACTTGTTTAATAGGGTTGAAATGTAGGTTAAGCACCTTATAAAAAGAAATCCCTGCTTCTTGTCATCTTCAAAGGATCTGGCTGCTTTGCTGACAAATATATGTCGGGAGTTTTCACAGGGGTTTAGCAAGAAAGAGCAACCTGGATGACACAGTACATTTCAAAATCTTTCCAATATTCTAGCTCTGCAAAAACAGAAGTCATCAGCAAACCGAGAATTGCTATTAAGTATCCAAGTTCCTGTCTGTGTTCATCACTCATCACGTGGGACAATTTTGCACTGTAGATATTTACCAAAAAAACATAAAATGTGTAGTAGGAATCTAATAAGAGCCCTCGGAAAGAAGGACGTTCAAAATAAAGACTTAAATTTTCTGTGCTATTTCTTGAGACCGTCAGGAACCCGAGTGAGAATTAAATAGCTTTCCTGGCACCATTCCCTTTAGAGATACTGTTTGTCCTCTGAGTTCCACCACACTCTGGAGGTCATTCCTGGTTCTTGGGGAAAATTTGCTTTCAAGGTGGCAACCTGAACCGCCTGCTGGCACCGGACCAGCTCTCCTCCCACGGCACAGCCTTTGACACCACAATGGTTCTCCCCATAGCCTCCGTACGGAGGGACAGAAGCCGTATTAGCAGCTGATGTTTCTCATGGAGGTGACTCTGTTTCTTGGCAGTTTTGAATACAAAGGAGGCTTTTGAGATATGCTGGAAATATGAACTCATAATGATCTAGGAAAGGGCTCTCAACAGATAAGCTTGTTTCCCTTGTGACAGAGATACCAGAAAAGGAAACACTTTTTTTTGTAAGTTTAGAACTTGTCATGCTTTAAGCCCTGCCAGCAACTAGGCACCACACAGCCACTTGCTCAATCCCCACCCACCGCAGTGGGATGGGAAGGAGAATTGGAAAAAAAGTAAAACTCATGGGTTGAGATTAGAATGATTTAATAACTAAAGTTAAATAAAATGTAACACTAACAATAATAATAATAATAATAATAATAATAATAATAATATATACTATGACTACTAGTAATGAAAAAGAGTATTAAAAAACCCACAAACCAACAACCAGGAAGAGACAAGTGATGCACAAGACAATTGCTCACCACCCACTGACCGATGCCCGAGCAGTGATCCGCCCCTCCCAGCCAACCCCCCCCCAGGTTACGTACTGTGCATGATGTTCTATGGTATGGAATATCCCTTTGGGTAGTTCGGGTCAGCTGTCCTGGCTATGCTCCCTCCCAGTTTCTTGTGTACCTCCTCACTGGCAGACCATGGGAAACAGGAAAATCCTTAACTTGGGATAAACGCGACTTAGCAACAACTAAAACATCAGTGTGTTACCAACATTCTTCTCATACTGAATCCAAAACATAACACTATACCAGCTACTAAGAAGAAAATTAACTCTATCCCAGTCAAAACCAGGACAGAACTGAAAAGAAGGGACAAACAACATGATGATGTCCTGCCCTGGAAGATACTTTTCATGGTGGGTCACAACCCCATCAAGGTGATAGAGAAGGAACAAAAGCCATGTCTGAAATAGAAAATTTGGATTTAGCATAAAAAGGGTATCACATTATAAATGGACCAAGAGTGCATATACATGCATTTCATGGCACAGCCATGTTAACACCATTGTTACTTGAGAATCCCAGCTAAAAAATGAGCATAAACAAATAGAAGATTAAGAGTGCATCAGGTGCCTAGACTCCACCTGTAAAAAATGATACCATATCTTTACCTGTGGGTATGCCTGAATTTACATAGTACAAAGTCCACTGAATAAAAGACGATACCCATTCACGTAATCCATGACACACCAGTTACTGAGTTGGAGCCCTGAACAAAGGGCTTTGGCTAATACATTCCAGTGCACTTACGCAGCCACCCTGCCTGCATGATTCAGCTTTTCATGAAGCTAGATTCTGGCTGAATGATGCCTTGGAATGATGGGTAGTTCTGCATGAAAAGTGCAAATTGTTCCAGAGAAGACAAAGGAAGAAAGAATAAGGTTGTGATAAATGTATCTAAGTAGATTTGCATTGACTGATTTAACCGCAGCATGTAGTAAGTACTTAAGTACTTGCTGCTGGGAGTAGAAAGGCTTTACAATAAGACAACATCCATCATCGAAAGATAAAATGGAGGGATTTTTATTTTATTTTTCCCGGGAGGAAATCGATGCCTTAGAAAATCCACAAGACCTGAGTCATCAAGTCATCACTGTTAGCAGGCATGTCTTTCAGACACCGCGCCTCATCTTGCTGTGAATCACACACCGGTAAAAGATGCATACCATGGCAGAAAATTGCACCCTTCCTTGTGTGACAGACACAGTTTAAAAAATGACAGGGCCTGAAGCAGCTACCAGATGAGAAGGAGAGCCTCTGTCTGAGAAGCCTGTTTTGCATCATACCAGTGACAGCGAGGTGAGGATGTCTGGGAGCTACGGGTTTCAAAGCTCTGGGAAAGTGGTTACTGAGCTATTTGGCAAGGTGGGTCAGCCCATGTCTCTGGTCATGCAGGAGAGCCTGCTGTTACTGAGGCTGCCTCCTGACAGGTCTGCTTTTGAAGAAAGCTACCTTTTTTTGGTGAAATGGTGCCCAAATTCCCATGAGAGGTCCCCATTTCCTGAGGCGTTTGAGGAAAGTTCTTGTGTTCCCTGCCATTGTCAACCAGCATTGGTAGTTTTCCTTCCACTTAGCGGGAGCTTGAAGGCGTAACTAAATTCTGGATGTGAGACAATTCCAATGTGTATTTTAAACCAGTCAGCCACAGGCAAGAAATGCAAGTTCAGGAAGTTGTGATTTTCTTTTAGTACCTTCAGGTCATGCTGGAAATGTAGGCCATGTTTCAAGCTTGGTGGCCTACCTGACTTCATACACAACCATGTCATAGAAAGTGTGTGATGAGGTGGTACAAAGATTCTCTGTCAAATTTCACAATCATGTGCAATTTTAAACAGAACCATTACTATAATGTCACAGTTGTCATTTACCAATGTCTTTCATACTCAGAGCTGGTCTATGGAGAGTGAGATTTTGACTGATTATTGACAGAGTATAAATTGCCTCCCTTCTCCCACCAGGGTAAATGCCTCCAGTTTAGGTATCCATCCTCTCTTCAGCTGCCATCCTTCTATGAGGCCATTGAATAAGAGCAATTTTGGGTCAGGGCTTTGAGGCCTTGAGGCTTGAGGTTGCCTCGGCATACATTGAATTACCACTCTGTCAGGCCTCCAGGGCAACTCCCTCACTTTCATCAGAACTGGCCTCTGTATTGCCTCATACAAGAGTAGGCTTCATTGGTGGTTTTGTGCATTTGTAAGTTTTCCTGTGAGGCAACGGCAAATATTTCATTTCCTTATGATGTCATCTGGTATCTGCTGATGACACAATGAAGGAAAATAATGTTGAGTTCTATTAGCTACCCAACTCACACAAAGGCAATGAAGGCAGTGAAAACCAAAAATGTGCAGAAATCTGTTTAAGCTCATCTTGGGTAAACTCTATCGTTCTAGTTTCTAGAAAAGGAGTCCAGTAATTGATAGATGTTGCTATGGTCACTCCATCAAGCAAATTACTTCTACTTGTGTTTAAGAATTAATCCATCTATGTTAGCCCAGCTGAAACAATTAGAAGTCGGGTCTGTCATAATGCGGCCAGAAGCCCTCCCATCCTCTCTAGTCTTTTATAAGGAGTCATTACTGAAATTTGTTAGAAATCAGTCAGTGGCCCAAATATGTCATTCAGAAACCTCTACCCAGTTCACCCTTTAAGAGACAAACATAAGATTTAAAACCTCATTTCATTTTTCAATAAATATAAAGGAAAAATATTGTGAAGAAATATTATGCGTGATGTCACTGGAATACACAAGCTTTCCCAAACGCATGGCAGTTTTTAAGGAAGAGCCCAATTCTCAGATTTAAAATGTGACTTAGTAAAAATGTAATGATGCGGTTCCTTGCTTTGCTGTCCATCAAAGCTATCCAGATCAAGCCTCCTAAGATTTGCTGAAGATTACATGCCAGACTTGGAAACTCGACTTAGAATGTGAATATTGTCTAAAGAGTGATCTTTCTGGCTTAGCCATCCCTAAGATTGAACATCCAATATTTTAACTTGGTTAAAAGTTGTGTTACTGATACATAAGGCAAAATCGAGCTCTGCTGTTTCTGTCACAATTGCATTGTCTCTGAATAGCTAAAAAGAGCAAAATGCAACGATCT
Organism: Buteo buteo; assembly: GCF_964188355.1. Lineage (NCBI taxonomy): Eukaryota > Metazoa > Chordata > Aves > Accipitriformes > Accipitridae > Buteo > Buteo buteo. The sequence goes on along the minus strand of NC_134173.1, from coordinate 20,039,989 downwards.
CTTTTTTGAGATTATGTGAGTGAAACAGAATTAACCTGGGGACTAGTTTCTGGACAAGAAAGCACAGTTTTTACTAAGCTACTTTGAAAAGCTGAATTTTCTTCTGTTATAGTAATGAAGTGATATGAAATTCTTTCCCTTTCACTGTATGTGTGAGAGAATGTTCATCAGTTAAAGCAAAACACATTTAAATCTTCAGGGTTGAATGCTCCCAAGAATATGACAAAAATTGGTGGAGGTACTCTTGGAGCCATTCATATTCATTCTGAACAAGTACTGGTGCACAGGGGAAATTTCGGATGCCTGGTAAAAAGTGAATGTGGCACACTGTAAAGAATAAATGTGATGGGTTCAGATAATTACCAGCATTACACAGACCCTGGGCAAAATACTAATAAAGACAGATATGGGAACCAAATACAAATTCATTCATAGGTAGTCACTTATGTAATGCTAATCAATATATTTTTAATGGAAAATAGGTGCATTCAAGGAACAAGACAAGACTAAAAGGCAGTTGCTTAAGGTAGATGTATTGACTTAATACACATGGATTGCTTTAAGGCATTTGATGTAGCCCTGCATGACAATCTGGTAAAAAAATCCCAGTACTATACAAAATCAATTTACCTGTATCAAATGCTCTGCAAACCAATTAGCAGCTACCTCAGCATGTTTCTACTCTCTTCTAATGGGTTATTTAACAGCTTCAAAGGAGCCAACGCAGTTCAATGTCTTTATCAGTGATCTGGAAGAAAACATAAACTCTTTGCTGATAACTTTGCAAATGACACCAAAATTGCTGGAAAGGAAAGAAGGAAGAGAACAAAACAATGTAAGGGTATTTAACACCGTGCTTCAGATCTTAAGCCAGTGTCTAAAAATAGGGTAAGTCTCAATATGGAAGAGATACTATCCTCTATCTGTCTATGGTGGGACTCTCTGAAGCCTCTGGTGCTGGCCCAGAGAGGGAAGGTGGTGAAATGAATAGAAACTACTCTGTGATCCACTATAGATTCCCATTTTCCTCATTTCTATTATTTGTCTTACTCAGGGAAGGAAAAAATGCCAGGAATGGCCAGGCACAGGAAAAAATCACATTCCAGGTTTGCAGTGGCTGACTCTGGTTTTCTATTATTTCTATTTTTATTTCTATTAAATTGCTATTAATTTCAATTAAATTGCTTTATCTCATACTAGGGACAAATGGGGAGAAAAAACACCTGCCTCATTCGAAGGTGAAAGGAAGGGAAACTTGCTGCCCTGTCTGTCTGCTAGCCAGTGGGAAGAGAGGGGTAGGAGCAATGTGGATTAGGAGAGAAGGAAGGGAAAAAAACCCCAGCAAAATAGGACAGAAGTAGTTTTGGGGTGATGGAATGGGAGCAGAAGGGTCTCAATGCACTATAGTGTGTTTCTCTCTGAAAAGCAGAATTGAAGCCAGGAAACTTGTGGAATTAAAATAATGATTGCACAGTTAAAGTCTGTATTTAAAAGCATGCTCACAAAACATTTCAAGCATTTCACTTCATGAATTTAACAGTGAAACATCTAGTTACGTATTTCTCCGCAACAGGTATGTAGGCACTGGACCAAAGTAGCGGGTGAGCGGGTGCACTCTCCCAACCTTCCCTGTTAGTGCTTGGTGTTGGGGGAGGAAAAATGGCAAATATTGACAGTTGTAGGTGGAGAGCCCTGCACAGGGCTGCAGTGCCCTCAGCATCGGCGGGGCCTGCTGAAGGGCAGGAGGGACTCGGCTGCCCACAGGGAAGGGGAGCATCGGGAATTGCGCACAGCGTGACAGATCGCTGGCCGATAGGCACACATGGGTTGGGAGCAGAAAGGTCCCCCATGGGTTAACACAGGTCAGAGCATCTTTTGCTACATGGGGCTTTCTGCAGGCCTTTTTACCCCTTGCGACTTCAAAAATGCTGTCAGGTATTCCAGCGTTGCCTCTGCAAAGTGTCCATACCTGTTTTAAGGTGACCCACCAAAGCACCAGAACAAAGTCTGAAAGACACGTCCCTGTTCTTGCACAGTGTATCAATTGCTCGTTGCAATCTAACAGGTCCTCACGGGTATCATTTGTACAATTAAGCTATAAATAATTCAGTGTTTGGCAGTCAAAGATTCCATCAATAATAATATGCAGACTTTTTTTTCTTTTTTTCTTCCCTGAATGCAAAGTAAATAAATATTTCATAACTGATCTCTCAGGTAGAGTGTTCAAGCTTGTGTGAAGACACAGAACACGTCTGCAACAAACAAACTGGAGTGGGGAGATGATTCTAGAAACCTGTGTCTTTCCTCCTAGACATAATGAATTAATCAAGAGCAAAGACCTTTCATGTGTGTATTAGCCCCATATTAGTAACCTTAGCTTCCTACATCTGTTAGAGGAGCATTTTGAGCGCTTGCCTGTTTCCTGCCACAAGGCAAGGGTAACAGAGAAAGAATTTCCAGGAGATGCACACAACCCATGAAAGCAGAGTGGCTGCAGATGCCTACAGGAGCCATGATTTTGCAAATCTGCAAACTCTGAACTTTATGCATATTAGTATTCCTCTGGATTGCATAAATATGTGCAATTGCAGAGGCAGAGCTTTAGCTGGCATAAGTGCTTGTGATTTAATTGATCGTTCAGAGTGGAGGAAAACCTTTATGCTATTTGGTAACAGACTACGGGGGGGATGGATAATTCCTCATCAGTCACTATGAAACTGATTGAATCCACTGACAGTCTGAATTTCTCCACATCTCCCCCTCTTTTGCTCTGCCCATTTTCAGGCTCTCAGCTAATTTGATCTTTCAGCAGAGATAAACATTTCATTCTCACGTTCATACCTGTTTATTTTTGAAGTGTTGTTAACATAGTTTTTGCTGTCTCTTGCTGTCTTGCCCTGCTTAATTGACATAAAAAATAGCTGTCTAAAATGTTCTTCCTTGAGAGAAGTTGCTAATTTTTCCCCAGAGACCTTATCCTTGTGTCTGTCTTCAGTCAGTTCTGCTCAATTTTCTAAGAAAAATCTAGCACTGCTTGTTCAGCGTGTGTTTATTTTCTCTTGTAACCATTGCAAACTAATGTACCCTGGGAAAAGGAGTTGGATTCTTCTCATTTGCAAATACCATTAACAGAATTGTGGACCGAATTCCATACGCAGCTCCAAATCACACACTCAATTAGGGCCTGATCCAATGCTTATTAAAGTCACTGGAAAAATTCCCCCTGATTTTAATGGACTGTAGCTCAGACCTTGGGGAACGGACATTTCCACTGCAGATGATCAGTTTAATCTTTGAGCATGCTGGAATTTACACAGTGATAGACTCATAGGGCTGGAAAGGACTTCAGAGGTCATATCTCAAGGCAGGATCAGCTAAATTTATGTCTCCCAGCAGCTGTCTAACCTGTTCTTAAAGGTCAGTGACTGGGACTCCATGGATTGCGCTGCCAGGCAATCCTTTTCATTAATTATCCTTACTCTTAAGAAGTTCTTCAGATCTGCTCTAAATCAGTTCTTGGACTGATCTACACCTGTTCCTTCCTGTCCTATTCAAAGTAAACAAGAGCAGACTATTTTCTTTCTCTTTGCAATAGTTTTTAATGTATCTGAAGACTATTGCTGAACACGTGAGTCAATCTTGTCTTCCTTAGGCTAAACAACCTCAGTATTTCAATCTGTTCTCATGTTTCAATCTGTCTGTTTTCTGGATCTTAGTCATTACAGGTCCTCTCTTCTGGACTCCCTTCAATGATCCCACACCTTTCCTGAAGGATAGTGCCCAAAACCAGTCACAGCACTTCAGCGCAGGTCTTACCAGCGCTTAGTAGAGGGAAAGCACTTCACGTGTCATGCACGGTTTCAGTACAGCGCTTGTCTTTCACGCATCAATATGACATTATTTGCTCCTATTTACCTTGTGACCCAATAGAACTCAACCTGGGCATAATTTGAAAATATAATTTGAGGGCTTCCTGGGACCGCTCGGGAGATGCTGAGGGCAGAATTAGCATTGCAGAGCTGCTATGTGTATTAATGGAGCAAATGAAAGGGGAAATCTGAAGCCCCATTGCCAGATGAGTTCTCCAAACTGAGACTGAGAAAGACCATGATGTTGTTTGCAAGAATGTCAAATTGGATAGGAGATGACCACAGGGCACCATCACGCTGTTTCTGCAGAATTTACTTCTCAGGTTAAGACTGCTATCTAAGACAGTTTTGCTTTTCTGGAGGTGAGTTTCAACTACATACTTATGTTTGTATACTTATGACGCATATCTGATTTTTTGCTACATTTTAGCAAAGAGTTTGTGCATTTTTAGAAATGCAACACCAGCAAACAACAACCAACATACACACATTCCATATTTTGTATATTGAATTGTCTCATTACATCCCTCATGAATGTATACGAACTCTTAAGAACCAATTCTTGAAACAGTATTAAAAAATCCATTTCCTTAGTAACTTTGTCTTTTATCAAAGGACTAATGTCTTTCCACACATTTGAAATTGGGTCAGGCATCATTCAGTTCTTTAAATGCTACTTTAAACTACAAAGACAAGATACCATTTTTGTCTTGTTCCTACATAAGTTAATGGTCTAGGGCATTTTTGTGTTCAGCAGAACAGAATAGGCCCAAAATATGAAAAATACATCAAATTTTATGCTATAGCTATTTATGAGAATGCCATTTTGTGTTATTGGCTCCTCTCTACTTGAATATTCAACACGCATCGTATGTTTTTATAACAATGTCACTAGGTAAAGAAATACACTGCAGTTGAACAAGCTTGAAGACATTCAACTAAGATCCACCTTTCCAATCTGTGGCAACATTTCAATAATGCCATAAGTCTTCAATGATAGTGTGGACTGCAGTTTTACCTTTGATTTACAATATAACAAGTGGGCCTAAAATTGTATATGGAACTCATTAGCAGTCAAGTAAATGATGACTAGATCCTGCTGTATGAATAATTTTGTATTTCAGAAGACGAACAGCAGCACCAAAAGGCCAGGGATTTCCTTAAAGAGAAATTAAAACATACTCTTACCTTTATACCTTTGCATTTTGCAACATTCACTGACTTTGCGGTGCAGGACACATGAGACACTTCACTGAGCGAGATCTAGAATTTTCCCATTAACACAACAAGTAATGTGGCACTTGGTTGCTTTTTCTGACAGTCTTAATAATACCAAGAAATTGCAAAGAAGGTCATGATATTGTTTTATTGCAAGACATATTCAAGTTCAGAATTGGAGGGACTGAATAAACTACCTGCATAATAAACCATGGAAAACAGTATTATGAAACTGAACCTACTCTGCTACTTCTCAGGTACAGAGAGAGCTTGTTTAATATTTAATAGCAAATAGTTTTGAAAAATGTCAAACCGCCTCCAAACTGAGATTTTATTACAACAATACTGAATTCAGAGCATGACAAACATTAAGATCTACAAACACACAGGACAAATGTTGACCTCAGATTAAGCAAATGTTATCCTTTTGCAAGCAGTGATGAAGATACTAAAGACGCTGCTGGAATGACATCATGCTCTCACTGAAATCAGTGAGAGAAGTTCTATTGACTGCAATAGATCCAAGATGTCATTCTTGAGCTGTGCTATGAGGTCTTAAAATGAAATTAATCAGATCTTGGAGAAGGCTGCCAGATACTGCTGATCAACAGCACAGGTGTTGTTTAGTATGAAAAATTACATCAGTCTGGATGAAATAAAAGCATTAGATAAGAAATGACACTAAACACAACAAAACAGATTAATGCATTATTAAGGTTCGCGGTGTGTTCAAATAACAACAAAGACTACACTAAAACATGCTCATACATAATTACCATTAAGCCACCCACTCAGTGTTTATATACCAACTCTGCCATTACTGTAACACAAAATGTGCAGGCTGAAGCTGGACAGGCAAGCACTGAGCCGCGCTGCCCGGGGAGGCTGTGAAATCTCTGTCCTCGGAGGTTTTAATGACCCCACAGGACAAAGCCCTGAGTGACCTGGCCTGAATTCAGCTTTGGCCCTGCTTTGAGTTGGAAATTGAACTGTGGCCCTCCTGGGGTCCCCTCCAGCCTCAGTGATGCTCCCTCTGTGAGCCACAGCTTGGTGCTGTGCCCTGTCCTTCATTCCCTGCCTCTCCATATGCTGGTGATAAGGATTAACTCCGTCCTCCCCCAGCCCCTGCACATCCCCTGATGTCAGTTGTATCCATCTTGCAACCATGCCTAAGAAGGTGTTTGCACCGAAAACCACGCACGGAAAAAACTGTAAGACCTGTTGTCATATTAAGGAGAGATCTTAACTTCTGGTTCTCCTCAAATTTTCTTATACAGGGGATGTGTAAAAGAATTAGAAAACAGAGGTATTTCTGTCTTCTAAATCTGCATAGAGGAAGCTTCTTTTGAATTTGTACTCTTGACTGGGTTTTTTTAACCCCATTAAAAGGGGAAAAGACAGAACCTTTTGTGGTATTTACTATTTGGCAGCAGTTCCCCTGTCTTGATTCTTTGCAAGCCAAGACCCAGTTCTTCTGGTACACAATCACCAGGTAATTCTGGAGCTGAATCACTGTTTCTGAGAAGTGTACACTATGGCTTAATCTTTGGTGGATTCGTGAACAGAAACAAAGAGTGGAGGTAATAGAGTGTCCATGTTAACAGAAGAAGAAAAAAAACATACCAGGACAGAAAAAACCCCTCTGTCTTCCAGTTTATCTTCCAGATCCCGAGGGTAAGAATGCATAAACAGACTGGAATGTTGGTTTTGCTAACAAAGCCCAGCAGACCACCAGACAATAACTTTAAATATTGCACTGTAAATAAAGGAGGGAAATGAAGATGCTGTTTCATGTGCTTCATAAAATAAGTCTGTAGCCGGAAAACTGCAGCCAGAGTAGTTGCAGACCTCTAATGACATTTTCACATATATCCCACGTAACTCCACCTATTGAAGCCAATTCCAGTCGGGTAACACTGCTCTGAAGTACTTTTCTAGAGCACTCCTCACTTATTTCTTCTTCAGTCAGTGATGGTATTAAAAGTCACATGGGTGTTTGCTGTTGGCAAGGGAGGCATGGAGGAAAGTGCTAAAGTAGGCAGGTGTGATGGTGGCAGGCCTGGAGGAGAGGCTGGCAGCTGAAATGGAAGGTGAGGGCTCTGCTGGAGCCAAGGCAGAGCCTGAACCTAAATTATTCCTCCCCTGCCGAATGGCCTCAAACCCTTCCTTTGTGGCTGGGGCTGAGGCATTCACCAAAGAAATTATGTGATCCACAAGTCTTACTATGATGAGGAGCTGCTTTTGAAGGTAAAGCATTTTAGTCATTTCAATGTATTTATTATCAGGACATATTTTTCAAATGGGTTATTATGGCCCTATACATGTTCTCAGCATACCTACACCAGATTGCAAGACAGGGAAAAGTAAATGTGTTCATCTTTCTGACTTCATTTCCATCACCTGTAGTCCAGCCCCCCACGAATACGAATTTACATATCTTGCAGCCAGATGCTTCAGCAGTAGATTTAGGACACAGGAATCCTCAAGGTTCAGATGGATTTGGCTATCTGTTTTTTCTTGTTTGTCTGTTACCGGTGTATTCAAATATCGCAAGATGCACCATCTGCTTGGAAGTATGCTATCAACGAAAAGGCCTGCAGTGAAAACACCGTGTCTGACAAAAAATGCAAGCGAGAAGGGTGGCAAATACGCCGTGTTCCTGCCTGCCAATAAATAACGGCTCCTACCTCTCATTCAGCTTTTGCAGGAGCTCAATCTCTCCCAACACCGACACCCTGGCAACACCCCGAAGCCTTCACCCGACGGGAGTTCTCCCACTCGAGGAGAGTTATTGGCCGTTCTCCAGGCCTCTTTGAGAGCCGGGCCCCTCCACTCGGCTGCCCGGGAGCTGCCTTTAGGCCCGCCCGCAGCCGCCAGCTGCCTCCCACCCCTCAAGCCTCTCCCGTGAGCGGCCCGGGCCCGGTCCAGAGCCGCAGGCGGCCCTGGGGAGCCTGAGACAATTCGCCCAGTTCGCCCCTCTCCCTCTCACCGCCCCGGCTCGCCCTCGTCCTCCAGCTCCGAGGGCAGGGCGGGCCCCGCGGGTGGACAGGCCGGCGCTTCCTCACAGCCCCGTGAGCCCCGGGCGCGGGGGGGGGGGGGGGGGGGGGGGGCGCCAAGGGCGCCCGCCGCAGCCTCCGGCCGAGACTACAGCTCCCGGCACGCCCCGCGCCAGCCCCGCCCCGCCCGCCGCGCGGCGCGGCGGGAGCGGTAGTTCCGCCGGCCGGCTGCGCTCTGTCTCTTCCGGCGGTTCGCGGCCCACGCGTGTTGCTTCCCGCCGCCCCTGCCCCATCTGCGTGCGCGGCTGGGGCGCCGCTTCTCTTCTCCCCGCCCCGCTCCTGCGCCCCGGCGGCTCCAGCGGGGGGGGGGGTGGTCGTGAGGGCCGGGCCCGGCCGGGCCGGGTCTCGCTCGCTCCGGCCGCCGGTGCGGGAGGGGGCGGGAGCCGCGCGCGGGCGCATGCGCGCAGGGGTGCCCGCCGCCTCCGCCGCCCTCGTGCCCGCGGAGGGGTGGCGTTGCCGGGCGGCCGCCCAGCCAGTCGCGCGGGGAGGGCGGCGAGCCGGGTTCGGGGCGGCAGCGCGCGCGCGGCGGCTAGGCGGCAGCGCCCGCCCTCGGCCCGCGCCACCCCCCTCCCCTCCCCTCCCGCCGGCAGCGCCCGCAGCCGCGCGGAGCCAGTGCCCGCCCGCCCGCCCGCCGCGAGGGAGCGGCGCCGCCGCCCGGCCTCCCCCTCCCGCCCCTCCTCCTCCTCCTCCTCCTCCCTCCTCCTACCCCCACTCCTCCTCCCGCCGGAGCGAGCGAGCGAGATGGCGGCCGCCGGGGCTCTGGCGAAGCACGAGCAGATCCTGGTGCTCGATCCGCCCACCGACCTCAAATTCAAAGGTGAGGGGGAGCCCGGCGCGGGGCGGGGGGGGCGGGCAGCGGGACTGCCCGGCCCTGGCGGGGGTCTCCCGTTTCGCCTCGGCCCCGGACCGCCTGCGGGCGCCTCGTCGTTCCCCCCTGCCCCGGGCCGCGGTGCCGGGCCCTGCCCGCCCGGCTCCGTCGGGGGGTGGGTGGGGGCTGGGGGGGCCGCCGCCATCTTGGGATCCCGTGGGGACTCGAGACCCCGTCCGCGGCCCCGGCGCCCGCCCGCCAGGCGCGACGCTCGGGGCCCTGCCGCCCCCCCCCCCCTTTCCCCCTTCCGGCCCCCGCCGGTGCGCCGGTCCGCTCCCTCGTCCCCACGCGTCCCCCCGCGGCGTGGCCGGCTTGGCCGCCGCCGTGTCACCCCTTCGCTCGGCAGGCCCGGCCCTGGAGGAGCGGGGCCCGGGGAGGGGAAGGAGCCCTGTCATCTCTGTGGGCGCGGGGGTCTGCGCGGCCGCCGGTCCCTCCCCGGGAGGTCTCCCTCTGGCTGTAGCGGGTAGGAGCGGCCCCGAAGCGGGCGCTGCAGCGAGGAGGGGAGCCGGCGGGGAAGACTGGCTTCGGGAGGCTACCCTGCTCCCTGGCCTCCCCCCCCCTCCCCGCCCCGGAGGGCCGGCTGCGGGCGCCTGCCAGAGCCCAGCCCCGGCCGCCGCCGCCGCCGGCGGCGTCCCCGCGGGCTGCCGCGGGTTTGCGCCGTCGCTCTGGGCCGTGCGAGGAGGCGACCTGCGGGCGCTCGCAGCCCCTCCCCGGCCCGGCGCGTGACTCCCGCCCTTTCCGCCGGGTTGTCGCGTCTCGGGCGGGTTCGCGGTGCGTGGGGAGGCAGCGTGTCGGGAGTTCGTGTCCGTGGGACGCTGCGTGCCGATCGGCTGGCTCTGACCGGCCCGACGTGCTGCCGTCAAAACGGGCCCCCGTTAGCGCTGTTACCCTGCGGGCAGGGGCGGGGGGGGGGGGGGGTGTCTCTCCTGAAAAATCAGGTAGTTGCGAAAAGGGAGGCTCTCGCGAGGATGCGTGATCCTTGGAAGGCAAGGGCATAAAGCAAAGCATGACCGAATAAGTAGTTTTCAGTAGTTTCCTGTGATTGTATTTCATACCCGTAAGGGGCATTGAGAAGAGTCTTGTAACGTTTCAGGTTTGGAATCGGTAATCTTAGTTTTTTATGTTTTTTAAAGTTGTTAATGTTACCTGAACTTACGTTTTAAATCTTGTGACTCGTGTCAGCACATGTACTCCTCTAACCCTATAAATGTTTCTGTTTTATTTTCCATTTTTAGTAGACTCATTTTCGTTGTTTTAGAGGGACAGAGTGGAATTTACGATGTTGTAAAAATCTTTAAATGGACAACTAGAGCAAATGAATGTTTATGATGGAGAAGAACACTGTATTCCCTCAAAAGACCTTTGGCTGGCCTGGCTTTTAGAAATAAAGCTTAAGACTGGTTTATCAAAGATCTTTAACAAACTGTACTTGTTTTATTGATCCCTCAAATCAATTAAAACCCAAAGTCTGTCTGATCACACATACTAATTTCTTCTTAATAACTTCAATTTTTAAATTGCACATCCATAGACAGAGACAAAACCATAGCGGAAACTTACCTTTTTCACTTCTATTTTGCGTTGTTGAAATGCTGCCAGGTCTGGCTGCACTCAGATTTCAGTACTGTATTCTTATTGCAAGAACAGGTTGGAGGAAAATGCGTGATTTTTTTTTTTTTTTAATTAAAAAGCTACCGTGTCTAATTCGAAGCTTTCAAATGTTGAGCTGTCTTCAAGCTGGAAGTAAGCCGTATTTATTTGATATGAAATGAAGTGTTGATACAGGGAATATAGCATAAATACTAGATTAGAAATTCTGTCTGTGTGAAGCCATTGTCAGTCAGGGATCTTTATTGCGCTGTGTTTATGTACTTAGAGCATGAAATGTGTATTCTTTAGGCATAAACTTTGGTTTTAGGCTAATGCATATATTGGGAAAATTTCTGTGGAGCAGACTAGGCAAAAACAAAATCTGAAGCATAATGAGACTGCAGTCTTAATACTCCATGGAAAGCACTCTCTATTACTATATTATTAACAGTAATATACTATAGAAAGAGCTATCTATTGAGAGAGCGTCGAGTGCACTCTCAATAAATATTTTCTAACTGGTTATTTTTCTGAGGTGTTTAAAAAGGTTTGTGGGCTGCAAACTAATTCAGTTCTAAAGTACTGCACTGAAGAATACAATATTGGCAGAAGGGAATTCCGAGTGTTAAGTTTTAAAAAGTAATTGGTTAGTAAGAGAATGTATGACTCGGAATAAGTTTAACTTAGTGTAGGAAAATCATACAACTTTGTTTTTAAAAGAAGTTGGGGTTTTTTTTGGCTATTCAGAGTTATTTTATCAGGACAATTATCCATTATTATTATTGACTTAATACTATTGATGTGTATGTAACAGAGATCCAGTTTAAGTCTAAACATCTGAACTGGACAAATAGCTTTGTTGGTTTTCTTGCCTCAGGAACTTAGAATGGATTTGCTGACCTTTAGGGTAACAGTGAAATGTGTTAGTATGTCCCTATGCAAACAATGATTTCAATTAAAAAGTACATAACTTAAGGAGTTGTTGACAAGGCTTTAAATTCATCACTGCCTGATGAAACTGTCTTTTTTTTCTTTTTTTTTTTCTTTCTATTTTTTCTTTAGATCTACTTTACTCGGTCAGCAAGAATAAGGTCTATGATAACCTTTATCCTGAATTTTATTCCACACGATTCAGGGGGAGGTCTAATGTCCCACGGTGGCTAACATTTTATGTATTTCCCTTGGTGACCAAAAGATTAGAATCCTGTTTTTATAGTACTTTGCATTCCTAGAAATTTCAGTCATTAATAGTGTTTTGGGTCATGGTTAATTGCTTCTGTGATAGCTAGGTTTCTTTGGATTTTTGGAACCATCAGGAATACCTAAGGAAAACCACAAAACAAATAGCTACCTTTCAGAATGTTGTGCAAATGTGGCAAGGGGGAAAACTGTACTTAAAAGTGATGAAACTAAGAGGTGGTTGATACACTACGTAATACTGCTTTCAGAGACTCAGTGTGGCACAGTGAGAATTCGCCTTGTGGTTCTTGTATCCAGGTCTTCAGCCATATTACTCCTGTAGGTTAGCTTTCTTCTGTAGTTTAGTCCAACGTATTTTGTTTAGCTTCTCAAATCTGAAGTTGTTTGGGTTTCTTTAGGGCTGGATGGGAAGAAATGAAACATAAGACACTTAAAAGCAACTAATTCGGAAGGTGGAACATCTGCTTCTTACTGGGGTCTTTTTCATGTGACTCATGCACATAACCATTGTCTGTAGCTCTAGTTTAGTAAAGATTATGGTAACCTGGAATTGGTTCCTTGTGAGTAAATACATCTTTTTTTTAAAAATATTTTTTTAAAATAGTTGTGTAGTTAAATAGCAGCACTTGAAGTTTTCAGTTCAAAGATTTCTAGCATTTTTATGGAAACCTGGTCTTCCTTAAGTCAAAGAAGCCAGTTTTGCAATTGTAAGTAACGTGTATTTAAGTTGGTCTTGGATGATGGTCCTTTTTAAAAAACCTTCACCAAATTTTTAATCAGTCATAAGACATGCTTCTGCAACACCTAACTGAAAATCAACACTAGTTGATTTGATGAGCCTTGGAAGATTAGTAGACAGTGTTCAGAATTTGAATTTCATGTGATTTAAGGTGTCTGACTAGTCAGACATTATAAAAATGTCTGAATATTCTAAATTAATATCCTTTATTGAAGTTCTTGCTTACAAGTGTGTGAAATCTAGTTACGTTACCTGTGTAAATGTCTCAAAATAATGAGGCACACTTTTCCTTTTTTTTTTGTTTTGTTTTTGTTTGTTGTTACCTCAAAGCTGGAAATAAGTCAGCAAGTAAGCAGACTAAAATCAACTTTTGAGCATGTCTGTGTGCAATAAATTTTCCCTTTGATGGTTTGAGTTACTGGGAGAGATCAGTGTAACAGATGATATTTAATTTCTGATTATTAATCTGATTCATAATCTGGGATTCTTAGTGTATAAAATCAGCTATCAGCTGGTGTACGTTCAAATGACTCTTTCCAGGTGAGGTAGAGAGCACTTCACTTAAGTATTATGGCTCATTCTGAAATGCAGATTTCGACAACCTTTTAAAGAATAAAAAAATATTGCTGTAGATTATTTTGTAATTGTTACAGTGCTATTGGTAACATTGAAAGCCACAGGCTATGTGTTGCTGCAAATGGAGAGGGTGGAATTTAAAGGTAAAAATAGCTCAACGTTAAAAGCATCCCCTGCCCTCAAGGTCTGTTGCCAGAATTGGCCCGGGATATCTTTTAGTGTAGGCAGGGTTTGAAGTCCTCAAGTGTGATCTTACTGCCTTATTTGTGTGTGTCTTGATTATGTCAAATTTTACGCCTGTTTTCACTCTATTCAAAGTTCAAGCAAATTTGTGATGTCCCAGCTTTCTAAGATAGGTTAAAAAAAAAAAAAAAAAATGATTGGGATGTCAATTTTCTGGTATCTTCATTCAAGAACATTTTTGAAACTAACAATGGGAGTGCAAAGGGAAAAAAATCCTAGTTGTGATTACTAACACAGTTGTGTCTTTTTGATACTTTGAAATGATTCCATTTAAGTTAATATTTTTGCTGGCTGAGTATTTTGTAATGACGAAGATTGAACATCCCATAGAATGACTCAGTATTCAACAAGTAGTCTTTGACTTCTTTCTTTTTTTTTTTTAAATTCAAGAAGGATTCCTGGAATTGTTTACCCTTTCTATGTATCTCTGCTTCTATCCATTGTTTCCTGGCTCAAATGTAATAGTTGTTAGTATTTTAGGTTTGGGGTTTTTTTTGGGTTTTGTTTGTTTGTTTGGGGTTTTGTTTGTTTGTTTAGGTTTGTTGTTGTTGTTGTTGTTCGGTTTTTTTGTTGTTTTTTTTTTTTTTAAATGATAGGTATTAATGAAAACTGAGACACAAAATGATTGGTGGGAATGTGTTGAGGAAGAGAAAGGAAGATAATTTTTTTTACCAGGTGTTGCTTATGAGCTGATACTATGTTAATACAGATGTCTCTACCATGGTATTAGACCGCATTTAAAACTAACAAAAAAAGAGTTGTATTGATCTGTGAAGTCAGGTGTATTATAGGTGTTAGTTTATATTTTGGCAGACCTAGTTTGCCATGTGTTTTAAGATTCAATAATGGAAGATTTTCCTATGATGATAGAGGGAGGTATACAGCAGTGAAGATTTGGAGGTTTTGTCCTTTACCTGCAATTTGTAGGACTCTGTTTTACTTAATATTGCATCTTCACTAAACAGAGAAGCACCACCCAAACCTCACTGTCTTGTACTTCTATTGTAGTCATTGGTATAAAAGCTTCACCTTTACACTATAATTAATATAAAGTGCCTACTTGTTCTGCTTGGTGATAGCCTAAGCAAGTGTTCTAGATCACTGTAATACATAATTATTAATATTGTAAAAAATACTGTATTATACATGAACACTGTACCATTGTTTAAAGCCAAGATGAAAAGTAGTAGCTTACCATGAACAAGAGGAGCTATTTTATGCATCAGTTAATAGGTCTGAATATTTAGTGCGCTGTCTGTCCGTTTTGGTATTATAAGTTGTTCCTGTTTCGGCTTGACTGTGGTTTGTGAATATGTTTTACTTTCTGACCGACTTTGTCTTTGGGAGATGTTTGTTAACCAGATTTTTGTGACCGTCAGTCATTAGAGGATTATTACATGCACAGCTTACAAGCCGTAAATTCAAGCTGGAAAAGGCTGCTGGAGAGAGTTTACTGTTTGTAAAATGGGGAGAAAAAAATCACTAATTAGATAAGTATTACATTTTCCAGTGTGAAAGTTGTCAAATTACAAGGCTTTTATTGTCAGATGAGCTAGATAAGTTTGTATAAGCTAATTTCTTTAAAAAAAAAAACAAACCCATACTAAGATAATTTCTGATGTGCTATTGTTGAAAATAAAAATGCAGAAACACAAGTTAGAATTTTAGTAACTTTGTTTTCCTTAGGGTAGTAAGACTTTATCTGGTGCATAGTGATCTTGGCCTCTTTAGCTTCTCTTGCCTTTTAGTGTTTTTTTATATTGTATACGGTTACTTCATTGCATTGTAAATTATTTGGCAATGTAGATGTCATATTTCATTTTATGGTTTGAAAGTATTTAGAAATACATGGTTATGCAAATTAAAATAAATATTTTCAGTTTATTTCTATATGAACAAGGTCTTGAGAAGTAAGATAGTTTGATAAATATTATCCTGGTGTAGGACTTCAGGTGTTTGGTTTTTAACAACATGAATAAGGAGGAAAAGAAAAAAAAAATAATTGTTTGCCTGAATTTTGAAAAGATAGTCATATCAGAATTTTTTCTTACTTTGTTTCTCAAAATGTGGTCTCACTTGGGGTAATTTTTAATTTGACACTTCAGTGCTTGAATAGGTCTGACCTCGACAGTATGCAAAGCCTAAGAGGAAAGAACAAAGACCTGGAGATAGCTGGAATGTGGAATAAAATGCAGCATGAGTGTCCTGGGTAGAATGTGCCAGTCTGATCTGAGACCTCCTTCTCTCTCTATCTGTGTCTCTTTTTTTTCATGTCTTCTGTGTGCATCCCCCAAACAAAATCTGATCTTGCCACTGGATTTACCAGATGTAATTATATTATTTCATAGAGTTATAGAATGGTTTGGGCTGGAAGGGACCTTTAAAGATCCTCTAGTTCCAACCCCCCTGCCATGGGCAGGGACACCTTCCACTAGACCAGGTTGCTCAAAGCCCCATCCAACCTGGCCTTGAACGCTTCCAGGGATGGGGCATCCACAGCCTCTCTGGGCAACCTGTTCCAGTGCCTCACCACCCTCACAGGGAAGGATTTCTTCCTTAAATCTAATCTAACTCTACCCTCTCTCAGTTTAAAGCCATTGCCCCTTGTCCTGTCACTACAGGCCCTGGTAAAGAGTCTGTCTTTCTTACAAGCCCCCTTTAGGTATTTAAAGGCCACAATAAGGTCTCCCTGGAGCCTTCTCTTCTCCAAGCTGAACCACCCCAACTGTCTTAGCCTTTCTTCAGAGCCTTCTGTGGAGAATGGAGCCTTCTGACCATTTTTGTGGCCCTCCTTTGGACCCCACTCTAACAGGTCCATGTCTGTCTTGTACTGGGGGTCCCAGAGGTGGATGCAGTACTCCAGGTGGGGTCTCTCATGAGAGCAGGGTAGAGGGGAACAATCATCTCCCTTGACCTGATGGCCCTGCTTCTATTTGTGCAGCCCAGGATATGATTGGCTTTCTGGGCTGCAAGCACCCGATCCCAGCTCATGTTCCATTTTTCATCCACCAGTACCCCCAAGTCCTCCTCTGCAGGGCTGCCCTCAATACGTTCGTCCCCTGGTCTGTATTGGTATTGGGGATTGCCTTGACCCAGGTGCAGGAGCTTGCACTTGGCCTTGTTGAAATTCATGAGGTTTGCATGGGCCCACCCTTCAAAGCCTGTCAAGGTCCCTCTAGATGGCATCCCATCCCTCAAGCAAATGAACATTACCACTCAGTTTGGTGTCATCTGCAAACTTGCTGAGGGTGTACTCAATCCCACTATGTTATTGATTAAGACATTGAATAGTATTGGTCCCAGTATGGATCCTTGAGGGATACCACTTGTTACTGGTTTCCGCTTGGACATTGAGGCATTGACTGTAACTCTTTAGACATGAGCACCCAGCCAATTCCTTATCTATCTAACAGTCCATCTGTCAAACCCCTATCTCTTCAATTTAGAGATAAGAATGGGGCGGGACTATATCAAAGGCCTCACAGAAGTCCAGGTAGATGGCATCCATAGCTCTTCCCTTGTCCACTGATGCAGTTACTCCATTGTAGAAGGCTGCTAGATTAGTCAGGCATGATTTGCCCATGGTGAAGCCATGCTGGCTGTCTCTAACTCCCTGTCTTCTATATGTTTTGATGTATCTTCTAGGAAGGTCTGTTCCATGATCTGAATATTGAAAATTTGATACAGAGGAATCTGCAAAACTAATAATTAAGTTGCAGGTAAAAGAGCTTAGTGGAAAATTGTAAGGTAGAGAAGGGACAAGCTATAAAATAAACTGCAGCACAGCTGTTAGGCTATTGGAAGCTTAATAAGGACATTTCTAAAGGACGGACCAGTGTCATGTTTGAATTTGGTTTAGTATCTTCATTAGTGACCCTGGTATGGGTGGGACTGTGCTGGTAGAGCTCATTGGTAATGCAAAGTTAGGAGGTGTGATGAATGCAAAAAAATTTGTGCATTTGATGTGTGCTAATAATAGAACTGCTGTTTTCTCAGTTTAGTTGAAAGTGATGAAGGAGTAAAACTAGAGACTAGTACTTAATCACAGATTTATTGCAAGTGTGATGAGTCATGAAACGGGGCAAGTATGAGACTGTAGTTGTGTAGTGAGGGAAGTATTAATGCCAAGGTTTATGGCATTGATGAAGCTTTATCTGAATGGTGCAAAGAAAAAGTTATTAATGTAAGTGAAGTAGAATAGCTTGGCTTGTTTATCTTAGCAAAATGAAGACTGAAAGGGGATCTGATTGCTATCTATAAATATATTGGAAAAAGTAAGCACTGGGGAAAAGAAAAGCTATGTAGGCTAAAGGATAGGATTGGTACAAAAAGGAACTGGCATCAAGTGGCTGTGAATGTATTTAGATCATTAGAAACTACTTGAATTTCAAATATGAATCATGTCAGTCTGAACCAACATTCTAAATATTATGTGTGCAAAAATAGTTTTAAATTCATCAGATACCATCTTACAAAATGGTTTGTTTCCTGTGGACTTCAGAAGGCTTCTCCTAGGTCATGAGGTTACAATGTTCTTGAAAGTTTGGTAGGGCAATGGTGGTACCTAATGATGTACTTAAGCTAGATGCTGGTATGTCACGTTACATTCCAAGACATTAGAATAGCTTGACTGCGATATATGTTTAATGGTTTTTTCTTTGTAAGAAGGGATGTTCATACTTTTAAAAATCATATACATAGGTGTAACTGCTCCATATGTGAATTAAACTTCGTAATTATAATTCATAGGAATATGATGTTGATTTAACATTTTAACAGTATGATGTTAATTTGGCCACTAAGTCTAGTAGACCCAGTGGAAGTAAAAACTAGACATCTCCTAGACATGTTCCATGCTGCAGCTCAAGTTAGAGCTCTAGCTGCTTCTGTACACGTCAGCTGACTGGTCCTGGGAAGCGTGGCTGTGTTAGCTCTGCTCAGTACTGTGATGTGAAGGTAGTGAGGGAATGGAGTTTATGATCTTGTGTGAGTGACAAGACTGTGACTGAATGCAACTTTTATTTAAACCAGGTGTTTGTTTTCCTGAGTGACTGTGATATGCTGTACTTGGCTTTTGGAGATTTGGGAGATGAAGACCTGTAGTCTGTACTTCCAGAGAATGAAAGGTCACCCTGAAACTGAAGTGAGCTGTTCATGTCTTTGGGAGGTAGTCCAGATTAGCTAGACCTGTCTGTAGGAAATTTGAATGTCTGCTATTTAAGCCTGTTCAGACTGGGCTCTGTGTTACAATGCTGAGGTTGGACACCATCTAGCAGTCAAACGCTGAGACTGGTTTTTTTTTTAAAAGAACTTTCTGGGCTTTTGTCCACCGTGGGAGAAGTGTGAAATTAATTTATTTTTAAAGTGAAGTTGTTACACTGTTGGGATACTACTTGCAAGGAAACTGGTGAAAACCACAAGAGCTCTGGTGTTCTGTTCAATGTTTGAGTCTGGTCTCTGATACCCAGTTCTTGGAGCACACTGGGAAAAGTGCTAGGTAACAGCTTTTGGTCAGGTATTCTGTGGAAAGACTGATTTTCTGTGTGCTGCTACAGCTGTCATCTGAGATGATTGCAGGGATTCTGATTACTGCTCTGGAGTTTGAAGAGTACCTTGTATGTTGTGATTCAGATCAGAAAGGTGTATCCAGTTGGAAATTTTGTATTTGAGGATGCATGCATATTTTAAGCTGCTGAATATTTGAATATTTTAAAAGGCAGATCGGGACTTTTCAGCATCACTGAAACCTTTTGTAAGCTATAGCAGGTTAAAATACAAAGCAAGTTTAAAAGGGGAAAAAAGGGAAAAGTTATTTGTTTATTTAGTTCTGTTGTTCAAATCTGCTATTTGTAATAGTATTCTCTGAAATCTAAGAGCCTCTGTAATTATCAAATTCATTAGTTATCCTACCTTATGCAAGTAAAGAGAATAGTTGCTCCAGCAGGCAGGGTTTATAACACAGCCCTTACTGAACTACATTGTTGATGTTGCATCTGTACTGAAAGATTGCTTGTACATATTACTTAGTTGTTTCAGGACTTTGGAGGTAGTTTGCTGGTTTAAATGTTCATGTTCAGCAGCAGTATTTCTACTGTTCTTGTTATTTCAATGGTGAGAGAGCTTTGGGATGAATAATACTTTATCATTAGATTCTTAAGACTTTATCCTAGTAGAATTATGAGCTACCATTTTTAGTCTGCTCTTAATATGTATTTGGCAAGCATAAATTGCAACTAAGGAATGCACAACAACGTGGAGGTTAAGTTTAAGAAACGTGCCTTTGATGTTAGTAACTTGACAGTTCTTTACTAGTGGCACTCTTTCAATAGGAAAAATGTCAAGAATAGACATATATGACTGAATTGGACTCAGACTGCTAGATTTTAAATCTTAAGCTAAATACAAATATTAATATATTTGGGTGAAGTTATTCCATGTTATACTATCTTATTAATAGTGTTTTTTGTTGTTGTTGAGGTTATATATGAACAATGGTTTCTTTAGCATCAAATGCAGGACAGTCTCCTTTTAGTCTGTATTTTATCTAATCTATAAAGTAGGTAATGTTCTCTTTATTAGAATTCATGGTAACGATCTGCGGCTGTACTTCACCCTTAACATAGATGCTTATTGCATTTTTACTGTGTTTTTTGGCCACTAACAACATGTCAGTAACAAGCTGGGATGAATATGAAATTTTGATCCAAAAAAAAAAAAGTAAGAAAAAAATTGTTTGTTTTGTCTGCTTTGAAATGCCACTGTATTGTATTTCTGTCTTTTCTCTATCAGAACATCAGGCAAAAGGTTTCGATTCCCATTTTACAGAAGAAGGGAGCCTACAGAGGGTGGAAGCAAGGACAAGTAGCCTGGGAAGAATACAGAGAAATTGTCTGAGCAGCCAGGGAACAGGTTAGGAAAGCCAAAGCCCTGGTAGAATTAAATCTGGTCAGGGATGTCAAGGGCAACAACAAAAGCTTCTATAGGTATGTCGGTGATAAAAGTAAGACTAGGGAAAATGTGGGTCCTCTCCAGAAGGAAATGGGAGACCTGGTTACCTGGGACATGGAGAAGGCTGAGGTACTCAACAACATTTTGCCTCAGTCTTCACCAGCGAGTACTCCAGCCACACTGCCCAAATCGCAGAAGGCAAAGTCAGGGACTGGGAGAATGAAGAACCGCCCACTGTAGATCAGGTTCAAGACTGTCTAAGGAACCTGAAGGTGCACAAGTCCATGAGATGCATCCACGGGTCCTGAGGGAACTGGCAGATGAAGTTGCTGAGCCACTATCCATCATATTTGAGAAGTCATGGCAGTCCGGGGAAGTTCCTACTGACTGGAAAAGGGGAAACATAACTCCTCTTTTTAAAAGGGGAAAAAAGGAAGACCTGGGGAACTACAGGCCAGTCAGTCTCATCTGCGTGCCGGGCAAGATCACGGAATGGATTCTCCTGGAAACTATGTGTTGTTTAACCCTAGCCAGCAACTAAGCACCACATAGCTGCTCACTCACTTCCTGCACTACCCAGTGGGATGGGGGAGAGGATTGGGGGGAAAAAAAAAAGTAAAACTCGTGGATTGAGATAAGAACAATTTAATAGAACAGAAAGGAAGAAAATAATAATGATGATAATAACAATATTAAAATGACAATAATAAAATAATTGGAATATACAAAACAAGTGATGCACAATGCAATTGTTCACCACTTGCTGACTGATGCCCAGTTAGTTCCTGAGCAGTGATCCCCTCCCAGGCCAACTCCCCCCAGTTTATATACTGGGCATGATGTCACATGGTCTGGCATACCCCTTTGGCCAGTTTGGGTCAGCTGTCCTGGCTGTGTCCTGTGCCAACTTTTTGTGCCCCTCCAGCCTTCTTGCTGGCTGGGCATGAGAAGCTGAAAAATCCTTGACTTAGTCTAAACAGTACTTAGCAGCAACTGAAAACATCAGTGTGTTCTCAACATTCTTCTCGTGCTAAATCCAAAACACTATACCAGCTACTAGAAAGAAAATTAAATTTGTCCCAGCCGAAACCAGGACACTATGCTAAGGCACATGGAAAATAAGGAGGTTGTTGGTGACAGCCAGCATAGCTTTATGGAGGTCAAATCATGCATGACAAATTTGGTGGTCTTCTACGACAGGGTTACAGCATTGGTGGATAAGCGAAGAGCAACTGATGTCATCTACCTGGAGTTGTGCAGAGCATTTGACACTGTCCAGCACAACATCCTTGTCTCTAGATTGGTGAGACATGGATTTGGTGGATGGACCACTCGGTGTATAAGGAATTGGCTGGATGGTCGCACTCAAAGAGTTGTGGTTAATGGCTTGGATGTCCCAGTGGAGAGCAGTGATGAGTGGTGTTCCTCAGGGATCGGTATTGGGACCAGCACTGTTTAACATCTTTGTCGGGGACATGGAACAGTGGGATGGAGTGCACCCGCAGCAAGTTTACTGACATCACCAGGCTGTGTGGTGGGTGTGGTCAACACGCTGGAGGGAAGGGATGCCACCCAGAGAGGTGGGCCCGTGTGAACTTCATGAAGTTCAGCAAGGCCAAGTGCAAGGTCCTGCATGTGGGTCGGGGCAATCCCAAGCACGAATACAGGCTGGGCAGAGAGCAGCCTTGCAGAGAAGGACTTGGGGGTGTTGGTTGATGAGAAGCTCAACGTGACCTGGCAATATGTGTTTGCAGCTCAGAAAGCAAACCGTATCCTGGGCTGCATCAAAAGAAGTGTGACCAGCAGGTCAAGGGAGGTGATTCTGCTGTGCTACTCCGCTCTCATGAGACCCCACCTGCAGTACTGTATACAGCTCTGGGGTCCCCAACATAAGAAGGACATGGATGTCTTGGACTGAGTCCAGAGGAGGGCCATGAAGATGGTCAGAGGGCTGGAGCACATCTCCTATGAAGACAGACTGAGAGAGCTGGAGAAGGCTCCAGGGAGACCTTATAGCAGCCTTCCAGTACCTAAATGGGGCCTACAAGAAAGCCAGAGAGGGACTTTTTACAAGGGCATGTAGTGATAGGACAAGGGGTAATGGCTTTAAACTGAAATAGGGTAGATTTAGATTGGATATAAGGAATAAGTTCTTCCCTGTGAGGGTGGTGAGGTGCTAGGACAGGTTGCCCAGAGAGGTTGCGGATGCCCCATCCCTGGAAGTGTTCAAGGCCAGGTTGGATGGGGCTTGGAAAAACCTGGTCTACTAGACCAGGAAGGTGTCCCTGCCCATGGCAGGGGGGTTTGGGACTAGGTGATCTTTAAGGTCCCTTCCAACCCAAACCATTCTATGATTCTGTCACCAGCCCCCAGTAAAGCATGCATGCCAGCATCTGCACAAGCACCTCTAGTAAGCTTTATAGCCATATATAAGCTCTGCTTGCCCCTTTGACAGAGGAAGATGAGCTCTTTTAGGATTAAAAAAATGCGCATTGTTTCAGCATTTTTTAGAAGGAAAACTCTTTGATGGATACATCATCAGCATGGATGCTGGCAGCACGTCATTGTGGGGAGCTCAGATAAAATTTCATGTTACCCCTTGTAAACAATTCTAGCCTAGAATCAGCCTTAAGGAGCTGTGGACATTGAGGTGTGTCAGCTTTCTTATAAAGCCTTTGTTGCATTCTGATGTTTACATGCAGGTTGATGACAAAACTAATAACTATTTCTGAAGTGCCAGGTTATAATAACAAGTGAAAGATTCTGTATTGCTCTAATATATGGATATCTACCTGAAAGCCATGGTTATTTGTAGGTGTTATTAATCTTGCACCTTCATCCACTGATTATTCCTGATCATTCAGACCTATAATGTATTAATCCATGAAGCCTAAGATGTTATGCTTCATAAACCATGAATAATTTTAACATACATGATCTGTTAGAGTTGGAATTTTTCTTCCAGTTGAAGAAGGTATTTGAATGGTCATGGGTTTGCTATTTCAAGAGGAAGGAATTATGTTCATTGGCAATGCATGTTACAGATTCTCTTCAGATGGTTTTCACAGAGGTCTGCATATTAATTTCTTAAAACTAATTTATGGAAATAAACATTCCTCTCGCTTTCTTTTGTGTCAGCTGTGTCACCTATGCCTTTTTCAGAAAGTACTATAAAATCCCATTTGGAGCAATTAAGTGCTTTTTGTACATCTTAAGACAAGTTTTCTTATCTGACAGTCAAGGTAGTTTTGACTTGCTACAGAACACTGGTCTCTTTCATTTTAGACATCTTTCCTTCAGTACTCTTGGTGGAAGATGAACAGGTCAGGGAATACTTAAGTAAACTGGACATACCTAAGTCCATGGGCCCCGATGGAATGTACCCACGAGTGCTGAGGGAACCGGCAGGTGGAGAAACAGGCTGACAGGCACCTTGCGAAGTTCAACAAGAAGTGCAAAGTCCTGCACTTGGGGAGGAACAACCCCCCATGCACCAATACATGTTGGGGTCTGACTGGATGGAAAGCAGCTTTGCAGAAAAGGCCCTGGAGGTCCTGGTGGACACCAGGTTGACCATGAAGCAGCAATACGCCCTTGCAGCAAAGAAGGCCAATGGTATCCTGGGCTGTATTAGGAGGAGTGTTGCCAGCAGGTCAAGGGAGATGATCCTTCCCCTCTGCTCAGCCCTTGTGAGGCCATAGCTGAGTGCTAGGTCCAGGTCTGGGCTCCCCACTACGGGAGGCATGGACATACTGGAGAGAATCCGGTGAAGGGCTACAAAGATGATGAAGAGACTGGAGCATCTCTCCTGTGAGGAAAATCTGGGAGAGCTGGGACTGCTCAGCCTGGAGAAGAGAAGGCTTAGGGGGATCTTAATCAATATCTACAAATACCTGAAGGGAGGGTGCAAAGAGGACAGAGTCAGGCTCTTTGCAGTGGTGCCTGGTGTCAGGACCAGAGGCAATGGGCACAGCGTGAAACACAGGAGGTTGCCTCTGAACATCAGGAAACACTTTTGTTTGTTTGTTTGTTTTTTACTGTGAGGGTGACCGAGCACTGGCACAGGTTGCCTGGGGAGGCTGTGGAGTCTCCATCCTTGGAGATATTCAGAAGCCATCTAGACATGGCTCTGGGCACCTGGCTGTGGCTGTCCCTGCTTGAGCAGGGGGTTTCGCCCAGATGACCTCCAGAGGTCCCTTCCAACCTCAACCATTCTGTGACTGTTATGTCAAATAATTAAATTAAAAAATTCTTTATTACATCATATGAATGTACTTTACATGGGGCTATGTTAATTTAACTTATTCTTTCTTTAATCTGTCATTACTTCTAATTCTGGCAGAATGAGTTAATGGAGATCTTACTCTGTTCCTGTCAGGTCTATCATAAAAGTCAGTGAACTTGTTCTCAAAACATTTCTTGCTGGCTTTATAATACTACTGCTAGTTTTTATCCTGCTGACTTTAACTCTTTTCTCCTTCATTAGGGCTCAAATTGTCAAATGCAGTAAATGATTTTTCTTTACCTGCTCAACCTGACTTTATTGTGTGCTGAAAGAAAACTACCCTGCCTGCGTTTGCTTTGCTAAAGATGCCTTGAAGTGTTCTGTATGTTTCAAGTGCTCTTGGAATTTCAAAGGTGGTTGAAGCAATGGTCAAAGAACAGCATCCCACTTAAAGCATATAATCCCAATAGTTTTTGAAGTTAACACTGTAACTTACACATTTTAAGGAGTTTGGATTCCTTTTGCCAGTCTGTGTACTTTTTTAATGTGTACTTATGTTGTTTTTAGATGTGGCTGAATATATCACTTTACTGTGCCAGTACAGTTTACAGTTTACAGCTTAAATAAACTTTAGTTCTGTGCATGAAATAGAGTGCTTTGTGGCAGTCAGCTTAGGTATTAGGTTTTATAACAGCTACAGTTCAATGTCTTAAATTGAAGAGGACAATATACTTAACACTTAAGCTGTTTCATGTAAAATGCTGTTGAATTTGTTTAATAATGCATCCTCATTTTTTGTACAAGTTATCTGCCTGTTAATTATCAAAGATTTTATGTAATTTAATAAAAAGATAATTTCTTATCCAATTTTAGGTAGAGGTGATATTCTGTGATGGGCTCTGTGTGTACATTACAACAGCCTTACTAATTTTGAATGGAGCTTCTTGATACCCAACCCTGTCCGCTTCTGAGAAGTTCTTTATGTTCACTCTGTACTAGCAACAGGTAGAGATAGTGACAGTGATCTCTCACCTTTCCCAGGGGTACCACAGGCTGAGGAGGTTTGTCTAAGCTCTTCCTTCCCACTCTAGAAAAGCATTCGTGTCATTTTTTTTCCTGTATGTTTGACTGTCCCAGGCGGTAGAAGGATGACTTCTGGAGCTGAGGAACTGAAGGAGACCTGAATTTGAAGACAAAATGACACTGTTGATCAAAAAGATCTCTGTACAGGTCCTACCTGTCCAGTAGTACATAGTATTTTGATTTTACTGCAGTGTAACTGGCAAGCTTGTGGCAGGCTGGGAAACTTGGCCCTGTGTTTCAGCAGTGGAAACTGGCTCTTCAGAATCTGTGTCATTTCTTTCTGCCCACTAGTTGCTGTAGTCCGAGATGTGTAGTTGCCAGGGGCAACCCCAGCATTAATGTTGCGGTGGCTGCACTGTAAGATTGCCGGAATAGAAATTCAGTCCATAATGATTTTGGAGATCTCTGGTATTTCTGAGGGTGATTAGGCAGGTGTCTTGTCATTCCTTTCTAAGGCACTTGTAAGTCAAAAAGAGAGGAAAAATCTCGGTGTGGATTGTCATTGCTCCATTCAAAACAGTTGGAATAACCTGGCACTCTCACAACTTTTATTCTAGGAAGATGCTGTAATCGGCATCTTGAATATACACTACTAAGTGCGTTGCTGAACTCCCTGTCCCCTTTAAAGTAGGTCTGACTCCCAGAGGTTGTTAGATTGAAATTACAGGTTTATAAAACAATATCTCTTGTCATTAGACATCATAGTTACATCAGTATAGCTTGAGCCTTTTATTAGTTAAATTACTACAGCTTCTGAACATCCTAGTTGCAGATCCAGAAGGCCATTGTCTTAAGTTCTACAAATATAAGACAAAAGATAGTCTTAAGCAGTTTACAGTGGGAGTATTGGGCAAACAACAGTAGATGAATACTGATGAGGTATTTTGTGTGGTGGGTACAGTTAGACATGAGCTTATCTGAGGTTAAGTGCTCAAAAACCAGCTTTGGCCTGGGTGTCATGCAAGCAGAGAGAGAGAGATGCTCTTTTTGAGAGTATAATGCTGTCCTAGTGAAGCTGCATGTTTTCTGAGATGAAGTTGGCATGTATCTTGGTGCATGTACAGAATGTCTGTATCCGTCTTAGCCTGTTCTTTTCCTTGTTCAGTTGCAGTCTGTGCAGCATGACATAAAATATTTCTCCTTCCTGGTTCTCCCTCTCCCCCTGCCTTCTCTTGTTTTTCTCAAGGAACCATCGTGATTTAGGCTTTTGCACTCAGGCCATTAGTGCCAGCTTGTACTTTATTTCCCCACTCCCCCAAGGGTAGCGGTATTTATGTTTGTGTGAATGGGAACTCCAGAATCCTTCTGCTGTTGCATGGTTTCTTTTTTGAAGGATATGTCGTGCTAGTTTAGATTGTGTGGCTCCTCTGAATGGTAATAGACATTTTTTTTTCCTGATTTACTATCCTTGTGTCTGCTCCTGCCTGTCCATGCTCAGATCAATGCTGTCTGTTAGTATGCTACTAAACTACTAAAATAGCTGGGTTCTGCAGGAACAGTGAAATTTAGTCATCTTTTCCTTTTGTGCAACAATTTGTTACCAGCTCTTTGTTGAATCTGATGGTTGCGAGTCTCAAGAGGCTTTATACAGTTTTTCTTTCTTTAAAGCTTATAGAAGCAGGTGAAAGGTAAAGCTGTCAGAAGAGTCCTCTAGACCTTGAAAAAAATTTCAGTCCGCTCTGAAAGAAATGTCTGATACTAAAAAAATGTCCCTGAGCTAAAGGCTCTTTTTTGGGAATTATCCAGGAAATACAAAGGAGGTCACTGCATTCATGCACATGGGGAACAAAAGCAGATTGTTTTTTTTTTTAATTATCTGTGGCGTTAGAAATTATAATAAATATCAAAATAATTTGAAGAGTGTTTTGAATCCTGTCTCTTTATTATGCACTTTGAGAAGGCAGATTTGAGGGGACCTTTCATGTCTCAAAAGAAGCAGAACTTTTTTTTTTAAGTTTAAAAACCAGTTTATCATCAGTTTATAAATTCATTGCTTCTTTGTCTTGAAACAAGCTATTTTTGAATAGTGTAGCTCCTTTTCTAGGTGACTGTGCCTTTCAAAATGAGCCTCTGAACTGAGCCTGTTTCTCCTTTGAGCAGAATTTCCTTAGTAATAGTAGTTGAGAAGATGGAGAAGCAGAGCTCCTCAGGTTTTCTAGAGTTGCAGTTAAAAAAAAGCAACCCACACTTTTGAAAGCCAGATTGAAGGTGCTGTATGCTGCTGGCCACTGCAAAGGCAATGCTTAGATGACTGTTAGTAAAACTCCCAGAATAACTTCCTCAAAAGTGTTTGTGAAGCTCGAAAGAGTAAATGTTTGGTCTTTTCTGAGTGTATTGCTAGTCTTAGATTTAGAGGAGTATTCAGCTGCCTGATTTTAGTTCAGCTTGTGGTATGAGTGATGGGAGTTATTTTTGGATCATGCTCTGTAAGTAAGTGCAATTGAATCCTGCAAGAGCCATGAAGAGGCAAGTGACAGGAAACTTTGAAGTAGTTTTGTAAATCTTCTTGGGGGCTGTGTGAAATTTGCTTGGATTGAGAGGGTGGCTATTTTGTCCACCGTATAAAGCCAGATGTTTCAGACAAGTAATACCAGTTCCTATTTTCTCAAAAGAGCCTCATTGAATGTAAACCTAGCTCATGTGTATCTTCATCTACACCTTGGTATTCTGATTCTCAGTAATTCCCATTTTAGTCCTTTATTGATTTGTATCTTGGTGTTTTGTGTCAAGACTGTTTAGCACTCTCTCAAAATCAAGGATTTGGAATGAGAGTGAGTTATAGAAACAAAGACATCGCTCAGATAGTGAGCCCTCTAGTGTCATAACATGTTTGATACTGGCCTGTTTCCTTCAGAGTAGTCCAGACACTTCTGTGGAATAAGGTGTTCAGAAAAGAACTGGCTTCCTTTGTCTCATGTAGTTAGTGGTTTTGTTGTACCTTATCACTTGTTCATATCACGTATATTTTTAATCCAGTTTAATTTAAAGTTTGCTTTCGTTGTGGTTTTTTAATGGAAAAGTAGTTGTCATGTTTTCAATACTGATGAAAATTATTTTGTGGTAATTTAATGTGTAATTTTTAAAGAACAATAAAGAAGGTTCTTAAAAGTTAAGGTACACATGAAATATTATTGAATAAATTTCATGTTCATATGAGATTCCATATTCTAAGTTGCATTCTTCTAGTGCCTGTGCAGTATTGCTTTCAGGTGTCACAACCGTAAGGGAGATTAACAAGCTCAGGACACTGTGAACCTTAGTTGCTTTTTGTGCTGTTGCTGTATGGCATCACACAGAGGTGATCTCTGATGGAAGACGTGCTTTTGCAGCTTGACGCTGAAATTATGCTTCTTGTCCAATCCAGTCGTAGAGGCAATTCCTATCCTGATAGTTTAACTTAAACACAATTTAGAGTATGTGCATAAACAGCATATCATCTCTTGCCTATTTTGAATTTAAAAGATGAGGCTGATGTCTGTTTCTGTCAAGTCTGTAGGAGCTCAGAAGCGCAATAGAAGTTGAAACCTCAAGAGCAGTTAGCATATTTCAGTATCAGTGTTTTCTTTCTTTAAACATTTGAAAGGGTTCCAAAGTATGTGTTGCTTCTATTCCTAAAGAAAAATCCAGCAAAATTTACTTTTGCATATGACCATTACCTTCTAGGTATTAAAATGTTAAGAATGATTTGGTAAAATTAGCATATGTATATATGAACTTTTTGTGCCAGCAGCTTGAGCCTGTCATACTATTTAAGAGTTATTTGTTCACTGCTGTAATGTATATTATTATAACTAAGGTGATAGAGCATACTTTGCATGTAACAGTTTATGTGCTTAACAGAACTATGATTTAACTTGCTTTTAGAAGTTTGTTGCCATCAAGTTATATTTTAAGAGTAATTTGTACTGTATAAACAGATTTCTTTTCCAGAGATACATACATATTTTAAAAAATCAACTCTTTTTACAGGTCCCTTTACAGATGTAGTAACTACAAATCTTAAACTACGAAATCCATCAGATAGAAAAGTATGCTTCAAAGTGAAGACCACAGCACCTCGTCGATACTGTGTGAGGCCGAACAGTGGAATTATTGACCCAGGATCATCTGTAATTGTTTCAGGTAAAAACAGATATATGCAGTTGTAGGTTAGGCGTTTTTAGGCCTTTTATGAAGTTCTCCAATGCTTGATCTTAGAGGCTGTTCAAAGTATGTCAGCTTTTTAAAAAGATTTTTTTAAAAATAAAACCGTTCCCCTTCATTAGTGCAATGTCAACTTGACATAGAGCTGCAATGATACATGAAAAATCCTCCATACAGAAATACTTGCCATTCGTCACATTTATCTGCAGCTCTCTGAAAGGAGGAAAAGTTGGAAATGGGTAGTGACATTAACAGTACCTTTGCTTCAGACTATTCATGCTTGTATCTTGAAGTAGGGCATTGCTTGGCTGCTCTGATGTGTTTAAAGTTTAACATTTGACAGTTCATTACATTTAAAAAAAAATAAAAATTCATTCACAATTGTAGGCTAGTTGTTTTGACTGTAGCATTGGTCCCTGAACTCTGTTGTTTCATAATTCTTGCATTTATTACAGTAGTATATGTTAAGTGGCATTCATTAAATTGCTTTTAAAAAATTGTATTTTCTGTTATTTTAGGTAGCTGGAGCAGTTTGTTGCCCTTAAATTTGAAAAATCTAGTACATTTCACTATAGAGACACTCCGTCCTTATTCTGTTTTTGGTTTTTTTAGGTGAGGGGATTAAAAAAAGAACCCTTACTTTTCAGCAGCATGAGCCCTGAAGCCAGAGAATACTATTTTTTTCCATGAAACTCCATGTAGGTTTGGCTTACATACTTCGTTCTGACAATCCACAGAATTTTGGTAGCTGGACATATAATGGTCTAATCCTATACTGGACTGTACAGTGTCAAAAAGACCAGGTGTTAGTAATCATGGGAGCAGGTGTTCTCCAGAAAATGGGAAAAGACTGGGTATCAGTCTTCTGATTTGGTAAATGATTTTTGTAGGTCATTCTCCTGATCATTTTGAGGTAGGAATCTCCAGAATAAAGGGGATTCTCAAACCAGTGACTGTGAGAGGTGAGAAACTCTTTATTTCTCTGGACCCACTGTATTTCCCAACTTGGAGAGAGGGGATTCCCCTTTTTATAGGCTGTGGTCTTACAGGTTGTAGACATCACAGGCAGAACAGTTGTCAGCTCCTAGACCTCCTAAGTCAAGAAAGCTGATTTTTGTAGAACCCTTGGAGCAAAGCAAAAGGGAAATAATGGAGCAATCCTCAGAGCGTTTCAGATTCATATCCTTATACCCTTCGGGAAGTTTAAAAGAAGCTGGAGAACTAGCTTCAGGTGATACGTTCAAATATTGCAGGGAATACCTCAGGAAAACTTTATATTTATGATTGATTAAAACCTTAGAGTAACCTTCCTTGAAGGAAAGACCAGTTTTCTAATCTAGTATGATCTGTAGAATGTAACCCTTTAAATCTTGCTTACCATGGACAGTCCAGCATCTCATGGATGAAAGATCATTTTACTGAGAATTGGTTCAAGATTCAAGTAGTCAAAAGCCAACTTTATTTTTGTCTTCAACTTCGACTTACAGCCATTTTGTGTTAACTGTGTGTTTGATCTGGTGTCAGGAATCTTTCCCATGGGTAGTCATACATCACAATCAAGATATTACTGGACTTTACCTTCAGGGAATTGAATAGATTGAAGGATTCCATTTGCCTATTGTAAAGTGTGTTTTCATAGTTACAAATCATCATTTTAATGCTTTGAATATTTCAGTTTTTTAAATGAGGCAATACTGGAGCTGTAAACAGTATTTCAGCTTCAGGTTCACCAGTAAAGGGAAACAGTGTCATACTGCTTGACTCTCAAGTTTGCATAGCAGGGAGTCTTTGATATCCCTTTTTCTGTATCACTGGATTCTCATGCAGTTATGCAGCTACAGTAACCCCAGGATGCTTTCATTGCTTAGTTATAGCGACTCCACAGTGCTTTTCAGAATTAAGTTCTCTTCCCCAAAGCTTCATATTTTTGTTTTTAAGCATATAATTTCTTTTGGGTCACTTGGTAAGATAAGTGCGGAGATAATTTTTCTAGTGACCCACTTTGTTATCTCATCAATCTCTCAACGGAATGTTTTCAGTGCTGACTCATCTTTTACATAATTAAAAATAGATTTCTGTCACATTGTTGTGCAGAGAGAGATCTCTATGGGATACCATGAGCTGAAACTCTGTGTTCAAAACTAAATGTTGAGATAGTGTTAGCTGTCTTCAGCCTGTACAATGCATCATGCTGATTTACAGTCAAGCCAGTTTTTAAATTCATTGTTGGAGATGTGATTTAACAGTCATTTTAAGAAGTCCATGGGCATTTTGTTTATCATTCAATTGTGAATCACTAGGTAACCTTCTTCAGCCATGTTTATACCTTTTTCCCAAAAATACTAATTTGGTAAGACCTGGTTTTCTTTATCTTGGTGCCCTAAATTAACTATTTATTATTGCATCATGTATTGCTTGTTGTTAACTTGTTAAAAACAATTGCTTGTTGTTGATTGTTCTTTTCAGAATATAGTGTGTTACTCTTCTTCCTTCACAACTTGTTAGTGTTACTTATTACGGTTCTTCCTTCTGGTTTTCAGACCCCTTTAAGATGTATTTTGTGGAGATAAAGCCCTCCTGTGTAGAAAACCTAGGCCTATTAACAAGAGGCTTACTTTCATAACTATTTGTTGCAATTCCCCTAGAAGTGATCACTGGACTACTCAGGGATTACAAGAGCATGTTGAAAACTGTTGCTTTGTATGTTCATGAGATTTTCCATGTTTACTTAAAACCGTGAAGAGCTCGAAGAGCTCTTTTGAATTTGTGGATTGTCTTTTTCTGCTGCTTTTCAATTCAATCAGATTTTCAGCTGTTGCCGAGTGGTCAAAGAACATAAAGTTATTTAACTAGTTATCTAAGGATTCTGCCAGCACGTGAAGAAGTTCTCTGAGGATGGAAAGCTGGCTTTGCGATCTTTCAAGTTACTCCATCTGTTCCCTTGGCTTTAGGAAACTGGAGTACTGCATGCTAGTCAGTATTCTGTTGATGGAACAATTCTTAGAGATAAATTGCTGTAGCATCCATACCTGGAAGAAGCATTTAGTTTGATCAGTTATGTTTTGGACCACAGTGAGATGAATGATTAAGGAAACCTGATTTTTAAACCTTTCCAAATAGGATTGTTTGGAAGCATGTCAAATTCTGCAATTGCTCTATGTGCTTTATTAGTGAAATATCTGAATCAGATTATTCACATATCCTTTGATTATGCTGTATATAACATTTAAGGGGGTGGGGGGGGAGAAGGATAATCATCCTGTAGCAAACACCTGCAACTTGTAACTAGTATTTAAGGCCTAAAGTTAGGTGGCAGTGTAATTAGATTTACAAGTAACTTTTTTTCATGGGTACTACTGGATTTGGAAAGGCCAAGTTAGTAATTTGATGCTGTACTTAGTACTTTATATACTAATGCAGTTCAATCCTATCATGAAGAATTTACTCTCTGTGAAGGGAAGCATGTTGAACTACACATCCAGTGAAGATTCAGAACTGTGGAAAATAAAACTGTACTGTTGAAAACTGTAGCAGTATTGGAGTCTACAGACTGAATTGGTTTAGAATATATGGGAAGGTTGTTCAGAGCACACAATCTGTTTTTCTAGCTAAATCAGTATTTCTGCTATAGCTTTTTCATTGCTGTAAAATAGGTAAATATACAGATATCTGTTGACAGAGCTCCATAAATGGAATTCTTGGGGTTTTTTTTTTTTAAATCTTTATCTGAAACTACTTCACCTTCTCTTTTAATTTTGTATAAAGATACACTGAACTGGAATTCCCATTCCATGGAATACAAGTGTACGTACACTGTCAAATAATTTATCTCTACAACTCACTCTGAGTCCTTATCCTCTGGTAGAACAAGTTGCAAGTGTACCCACATACACATATTTAAATATAATTTGTGGTCCTGTACTCCCATCTGGAGTACAGCAACTAACTGTCTCTGAAAGGAGACAAGGGGGCTAACATGACAGTTTGTTTCAGGGTCCGCTCCAGGCAGATAGTATGGTTGGAGGTAGACTCTGCTGGTTGTATATCCATACCTCTGCTTCAGTAGTCCCCCATCACTACCATAACAAACCTCGTGTATTCAGGTATTTCTGCAAACCCTTATATTATCCCCCTGGATATGTAGCTGTATCCTATAAAAGTTCTAATCTCCTGGTCTCTATTATAGACAACATGTTATTTCAGTCCCTTTGAACTAAAGAAACCACACACAAAATAGTGATGCCAGGGTGACCTGGACAACTGCTATGTGGTGTAAAAACATACAGTCTGCTCCTGGATGGTCTTATACAACTTGGGTGGATGAAGGTACTGTGCTTCTGTAATTAAAGCTTTCATTTAGAAGTATTGTAGTGTGGTAGAAATAATGGAGGCTATAAATACTGTCCGTGATGTAATTTTTTTCACTGAGCTTGTGCACACTTCAAAAGAATAACTTCAGAAACATGAGTTTCTGTTCTTGGCCAACAGAGTTTTCAACTTCGGAAAGCTGAAAGTACAGTAAAAAGGCTGTCATTAAGAAAGTCTGAACCACTTGCACACTCTACCTCTGGTACTTTTAGCACAAACTATGTTGCATCAAAAATGTCTGGTTTGTTTTTTTTTTAAATCTGCATTACAGTGTGCTGAAAGCTGAAAACGTGGCAAGAAAATACATAAGATAAAATGCAAGGAGCAGGTATTATGAGCTTTATTGTAATGTTCCACTTAAAGCTGCCATTACAGGGAATTTGATTTTGAATCCCATCCC
The DNA here is from genome assembly GCF_964188355.1 of Buteo buteo. NCBI lineage: Eukaryota > Metazoa > Chordata > Aves > Accipitriformes > Accipitridae > Buteo > Buteo buteo. The sequence continues at coordinate 20,005,463 of NC_134173.1, read as the reverse complement.
TCTTTCTTTGCTAGTAAAATGCAGTGGAGGCCCAAAAGTTGCCATATAATTAAAGTGTGTACCTGAATTTTGGAGTACTTCTGGTCCAATGTTAACTGCTAGACTGGACTTAGAGTTAAGAATGTTAAAACCTGAGTAAAATGTGTTGTGTAGTTATTACATAACTAATGACTAGAATTTTTTTTTTTTAAAGAGGTCAGTTTGAAAGTGTTTTAAAGATTTATTATTAAAGCCCTAGGCAGCTTTACTTCCTATAATAACTGTAGTTTGAATGAAGTATTTTAATAGCTTTGCTCCCAGCTTAGATTAATATACCTTTAGAAGTCAGTTGAACTTTCCCCACTGCTGGTGGTCTACCTAATGTAGGTTCTCTCCCTCTTTTTTTTTTTCTGAGTTACTATCATAACATGTGCTACAATTCTTTAACTTTGCATTCACTTAATCATAAAATGTGTTTGTTCCAAAGAAAAGTCCTGTGATGTTTGCTTGAGGTTTTTTTTTTCGTCTTACAGGATATGTTTGTTCATACTTTATATGAAATGTCTGTTAGCTATAGTAATTACAGAAATAATCATGTCAGCTATGCCAGACTCTGAAAAACTTTAAGATCTTTCCACTCAGTAGCTGTTGCTACAGTGTATATCTGCTCTATTTTCAACACTGCCTTTGCATTTTAACTTTCAGTGTGTTCAGTGAGGAGCAAATCTAAAGCGGATAGCATGCTTCTTACAGGGATTAGCTGAAGACTCACAGTTTTATGCTTTATTTTTTCTTCTGAACAGTAATGCTGCAGCCTTTTGACTATGACCCAAATGAGAAGAGTAAACACAAGTTTATGGTACAAACAACCTATGCACCACCAAATATTTCAGATATGGAAGCAGTGGTAAGTAAAAATGGGGTAAAATGACTGTTGTATTTTTTTTTCTCTTAAAAAATCAGGCTTAAGTGTAAATGAATCAGTTTATTTTTGGAGAATTGGGTTTTCCCTGAAGAAGTATGACTTCCATACGTGATTCAGGGTTTTTAATATTAAATACAAGCTCAGTTCTTAGAACTCCCCTAGTGGACTGGTTGAATGGAAATAGTAGTGAATCTAAGGTAAGGTCAGTTCAGTGTTAAAATATGGGCATGTTGTACCTTATATGCAGCTAATCTGAAAGGGATAAACAGATTGTATTTGAAGGAATCAAGAGTTTGTTTAAACAACAAGCCTGAAGCTGTATAAAATGGGTGCATTTGGCCTGAAAAGTGTTTAAGTGAAATGTTGAATAGGTCCATAATGAATTAAAACATTTGGAAGACTAAGATATGTCTCCCTACAAGATACCAAGTGGCTAAACACAGCACAAATGATAGATTTATTTTCCGTTTTAATAGAACATGTTGTAGATTCAGTTCTTGGGCAGGATTGGTCTCATGAAAGATCCAGAAAAAAGATATTTAGGTTTGTGCTTGTTAGTTCAGAAGTAAGGACAGCTGTTTCTGAGGTTACAAGCTGGCAGCAATGGGAAGGAAGCCTTCAGTTGTCAGAACATGCCCTTTAGGGTGTATGTGGACTTCCATAAGCATGTATATTAAGGTGGAAGGGAATGATGCACAGGCTTCTGTCTCTAGAGGCTGTTTTAAGGAATGCCTGAGTTTGCACAGGTACATTCAATGTTTACTCAAGGCAGAGGAAGAGAGGGGAAACAAAGGATAAATACAAGATTTTATAAATCACTGAAATCCACTAGACCTTTCCAGGTTTAGGCTCTGTCCCCTTAAATTAAGGCAAAGACTACTTGTGGCATCACTCTTCACTGGAAACAGTGGAAAACCTTTTAGATTTTGTTAAGCTTTTGAGACATGTAGCTAGAAAGTTAACATCTCTCTTCCCTGTTCGTCTGGTTTACTTTTTCTCAATATGCTCCGATAGCTCTTGGTTATGTGTGGTAAGTGAAACGTAACTATTTGTTGAGGACATAAAAATCCACTTTAGAAATACCTTTCAAATAACTGCTTTCTCAGTGTGTTCAAGTATAGAATACTGAAAAACAGATCTTGCAGAAAATCAGTAATTGTAGTTACAAGTTACTGTACAACTAATGCCATTGAAAAAAGGGAAAAAAAAAAAAGCATGTTATGCAAAGCCTGGATATTCTAGTCTGTAGGACCTGCAATTCTAAGGTGACTTCGGAGGATCTATTCTTGGAAAAATTGCTGCAGACTTCATTCAGATCAGTCTCTGAGCCTAAAGATTTAAGGCAACTATATGAAATGTATGCTTGGAAAGTAAATTGTCAGCTGAGCAGAGAGATTCCAGCATATTTCACAATTATTTAAGTATATTGATAACCATTAGAATTTAAAATCTTTCTTATAAACAGCTTTGAAAAATTCTCTAGACCCAAATTGTAATGTATTACTCAGTAAAAGGAAGAAGTGGTTAAAAATCAAAATATGAAGAACTGAAGAAATTTATTCTGGAACTAAATATAGTCACTAGAAGATGTCTTGCAATCTTTTGTTTAAAATTGGTGCTTCCAAGATGGGACATAAGGAGTACATTTACCAAGGAGTGATAGGGCTAGAACTTTGTTCTTAAGTCAACTCAGATGGTACTTGTTCCTCACTGTGTGTCCTCTCCCTATCCCCTACAAACCTCTGGATCCATCCTTGCATTCAATTTACTCATTTCTATCTCCAGACTTAATTAACCATTTTTAGCTTTCATTACTTTGCAGTAGTCAAAGTGAACAAAAAACATTGTTCAGAAGCAAGTCTGAAAATTGCAGCTAGGGTAAGGACAGTATTCAGCTGTATAGGAGGCAAGTACTAAGAGCAAGCTTATGAACTGTTCAGATGTTTGCATGAGCCTGGCGTGTTAAGTAACTATATTAATTGTTGTCTTAGTGGAAAGAAGCAAAACCTGATGAGTTAATGGACTCCAAATTGAGATGTGTGTTTGAAATGCCCAATGAAAATGATAAACTGGTAAGTAAGAAAAGAGTAAGAAACTGTCATACACTGACTAGTAGGATCTCACGGAAATTTGTTTTGAATTTTTTTTTAAAACCTATTTGATTTGTTGATTAAATGCATTGTAGGAATTTGTACTAAACTAGACAGGAGAACTGTTCAGTATATAACTTTTCAAGGATTCATAGAATCATAGAACAGCCCAGGTTGAAAGGAACCTTGAAATAAATACTATCTGGTCCAACTTTTCGTCAGAAAGGGAGCAGCCTCTCCAACTGCATTTTAAAAACCTCCAGCAATGGAGTCTAGTGCCAAAAATTACTATTCTTTTGTTATTTTTAGTATTGATTTGCTTCAGCATTTTATTGCTGTCAGATTAAAAAAAAATCTTCAATACTGCATACAGTGAAAAGTGAATTGCATCATTTGCTTTTTAAAGTATTAAATGCTTTTCAGTTTTAAAAACTCTGTTTCTAATTCAACTGAATTAGAAAAGGAAGTACTGATTAGAAATTAATACATGCTTTGGGAATCCTAAATGCAGTTTTTAAGGTAGTGGTAAAGACAGATAATCAGACAAAAAAAATCCCATTACCTCTTTCATGCTCTTGCCTTCAGACAAAATCTATTCCAATTGTGTAGGAGATGACAGTTTCATTGTATATGGATTGAAGATGTCTGTTTTGTGTTGCCTGATATTTGGAATAATAGCTGTCAGTTACCTAGAAGTTTTGCAGTATATGACTAAACTCCTATGCATTCGCATTTTTTTTACCCTCATACTTGAAATTCTAATGTATGGAATCTTAATACTGTATATTCTGGGTTGTTTGGGGGTTTTTTGGATTTATTTGGGTTTTGGTTTTTTTTTTTTTTGTTGCTGGTTTTAGCATTGTAAATTAGAGTGTTAAAGTAGGATTTCTGTAAACAACCTTATTTACTTTATGGCCTTGACTTTTCTTTTTAGTACTGTCCAGTTTTTATGGTAGCCTATAAGGCATGTTGGGGGAAAGTACCATAATCCATGTGTGTAAAAACCATCTCAATATTTACATGCAAAAAGGGCCTCAGTGAAGGCTCCTAGCTGGCCAGTAGCTGTCTTTGCAACCATTCTTTTAACACAGTTTTTGGAGTGTAATGTAAAGATGTTTTTCAGACATGATGTCAGTATAATGTCCTTGGGTTTGTTTGGTAAAAGGTAATTTGAGATGCAGCCTTTTACTCAGATGTAAGCTGCCTAAGTGTGTGTTAAATGGTAAAACTGGAAAGGTTAAGCATTTATTATCAAGGCACACAGTTGTTTACTTTCTGTGGTTTTTACTTTCTTATTAAATTACATCTTAGATATTAGAAAAATTATACTTGTTTTTAATTTTATAAAATGTATAATGTAGTGAGAGAAATGTAGTGGATTATACAAAGCTACCTCCTTTTGTACTTTATTTAATGTGATATCTTCATAGTATTGATTGTATATAATGTTTGTGTTTTTCTGAGTAGCAGCATAGGGTTGCAAAACCCTGCTTTAGCAGTTGATTTAGTCAGTCCCTTAAGCCTGGCAATGAGAAATCTGCCAAATCCTGAGGGTATAAGCCTTACCTGCCACCTTGGGATATACCTACACCAGGACACAAGTATTTCACTCCAGTCAGCAACAACTTTCTTCAGATGCCTACCAGTCATAAGTCAGAAGATTGACATGAAGAAACCAGTCAGTGAGGTCAAACAGCAGAAGAAGGTTTGTTCCAGGGAGATAAGTCTTAGGTCTCTAGTGAAGTTTCAGTGCTACTAAACAATTCAGTTCAGCTAGCAAACCAATTAAAAAAGCAACAGATCCTGATCTGCTTACTCATGATATAGGTATGTTGACCTTTTTAAATCCAGTTAGGAATACCTGTGTGGAGTGGCAGGATCTGGCTCTTAGGCTATCTGTGGCTGCATTGCAAAAAATGTAAAATGCAAGTAGATGCTGTAGACCAAATAACAGCTACTTGCGTAGAAACTAAAGAAATTCTTGCATCTTGTTTTAGTTGCTTTGTTATTACATAGATCTGTTTACCTTTTAATAGGTTTTCTGTTACATTTAGTACTTACCTTGGACTACTTTGGTTATGAAAGATGCAGTATGGTGGTAGTCTAAACGACATAGCTGTGTAGCCAGGCAAGTAGGAATACAGAAGCCTGAGTCTGAATCTGATCTGTTTCTGAGTGTATTGCCATATGAATGCTGTATTTTTACAAATGGTAACCTGGGCTATACAGTTGAATCTATTGTATTAATGTCTACTGAAGATCATTGTATATTTTGAGCAGAGCTGTGGGAACTGGATTTTTAATTTTATTTTTGGCATTTTCACAGCTTTTTATGTGACTTTTCATTTGTATTCGAAATTATTAATGTGTATTTCAGACATGCTGTGAGATCTAAATTCCATGTTTTTGCAATACCTTAGTTTCCTTCAGTAAGAGGTGCTATATAAGTGCAAAATATTTGTGCCATACATACTTCATATTAGTTTGTGACACAACCTGTTTTCTTTATACTTTGTTTTGTTTATTACTATTGCAGGATTACTTCCTTCCTTTTATTTTTTTCCCCTCAAGTTCAAATGTTGTTTGGTGTATTTTATGCCGTCTCTTGGATACCTGCTGGGTCAGTGTTAAGCAGCTAATGTATTAATTTTTGTCTCAGTAGCATGTAGTACCAAATGTAAACAGTGCAGTCTTCTCTTGCTTTTTAATATTTGAGCTAATCAGAATTGAACTGATAACAGAAGTCTTTGTTCAGATTACTGTAAACATAAACTTCATTGAACTGTATTAGTAGCTGGATTGTTTCAGTTTTAAGCTGTGGATGATTTTTCTCTAGGTAAGTAAAATTCTCAAGTCATTCTTAATATTTGTAGAATGATATAGATGCAAGCAAACCTGCCCCAGTACTGAATACATCTAAGCAGGATGGACCGATGCCAAAACCACATAGTGTTTCACTTAATGATACTGAAACAAGGAAGCTAGTGGAGGAGTGCAAAAGACTTCAAGCAGAGATCATGAAGCTGACAGATGAAAATCGGCACCTGAGAGTAAGTTCTGCTTCCATGTTTGTATTGGAGGGGCTTCACTCTTCTTGATTGAAAGGTCTGGTTTGTAATTAGGCCAATAGATGTGTATTCCAGAAAGTAGATGCAATTGTTAAGAGAGTCAAGATTGATTTGTAATACGTTTTTACTGTCCTGCATATACTGTATATTTTGAACTTCTCAGTGATTGAGACATTGTGATTGTCATGGATGATACACTGAAGCTACGTAATTTTCTTCTTAAATGAAATGGTCCTATTTAAGATGGTCTTAGTTACTTAAAGTCTAAATCAGAGATATTGACTTAGTAGCTTTTAATAAAAGTGCTTTATTATTCATTAAGAATGAGTAAATGAGATGCAAAGTGGTAACATTCTGTATCACAAATTGTTAGTGAACAAGAACAATTGCTTGGCCAGAGGAGGTAAGCAAACACTACTTTCCAGTACCTTTATATAAAGGTGCCATTTCAGTAACATGTAACTAGTCAATATATAACTTTATGTGACTTTTCTATGTATTTGGGTTTGGGTATCTGACAATTTTGTTGATCATGGTAGTCTTTTTAAGAACCATGAAATAATGATGTCTCCACACCTGCAATTCTGATGACATTGGAACATTTGGAGAAACAGTACACAAAGCAGATGTTTCTCCTTAACAGTAAGGAATTACTGCAGATAACTACAGAATATTTAATTCTGACACATAGTAAGTAAAAGCAGGATTCTTCGTTGTGCCTTGCAAGAATTTCAGAATCTTTCTTAACTAGAGCACAGAGAGAAACTAGTGGATTACCTGTCCTTATTTGAAATGTTATAGTTTGTTATGTTCATGTTTTGGATTTTGGTGTGATGTAATGCTGTGGGTTTGGTTTTGGGTTTTTTTTTTTTAACTTTATTTAAGTGTTCACCAGTAAATTTGGCCTTTGTGTTCAGTTTTTACAATTGTAAAGAAGATGTGCTCATAAATTTTTTTCCATCTGTGTTCTTTTTCCCCCCTCAGGATGAAGGCTTGAGGCTCAGAAAGGTAGCGCACTCGGATAAATCTGGATCACCCACAGCTTTGGCCCTCAGAGATAATGGCTCTAATTCTCTTCCTTCACTTCTTGTTGTAATTGCAGCCATTTTCATTGGATTCTTTCTAGGGAAGTTCATCTTGTAGAAAGAATGAGTGAGAGAAGCATGCAAAATGCAGCTTCCTTTTTTTTTTTTTTTTTTTTTTTTCTCTTGGCCAGAAAAAGATTTGTTTACCTACCACTTCATTGGTAGTATGGCCCAAGCGGCCATTTTTGTGTACAGCATCATAACAGGCTTTGCCTTTAATGATCTCGCACAGTTAGAAAACACAATCTGAAAAGACAAACTGTTCGGCTACTGGACAAAATTGTACATTAAATCATCAATAGCAGGTGTCAGTTGCACATTCAGTCCTTTATGAAAATTCATAATTAAAGAATTGTTCTTTCTTTCTGTGGTTTTAATAAGAATTCAACAATTGTTCAGAGTCTTGTAAATGTTATTTTAATAATCCTTTAAAATTTTATCTGTTGCTGTTACCTCTTGAAAAACGATTTATTAGATTGCTAATCCCACTCATTCAGGAATATGACAAGAGGTATTCTGGGGGAAATGGTGCCTCTTACTGTGTAAATTTTCTCCTTACCTTACTTTGCTAATGTCATGGCAGAATTTCTTTCTTATTCCTTGTGAGGCATTGTTGAGAGTTCTTCATCCTTACAATCCTGTCCCATAATATTTAACATTACAAAAGAAATAAAATTGTTAACAGATTTTTCTGCTGGGTAGCCTGTTTGTGTGTGTCGTATTTCTAGAAGGGATTCCTAACAAGTTCATTGTTCATGGTAATTTGCTACTTGTAACAAATGGCTATTTTGAAGTTTATTTGCTTAAGTCTCTGGCTTAGACTGTTGTAATTGAAGCTTGGGGGGGGGGGGGGGAAGGTTTCCATTCCATTTGTTTAAAAAAATGAAGTTTTTTCTGGCTGCTTTCAGCTACAGAGAGGATGGTTATCAAACTTGTTCTGGGACAGAATGATTTGGATATCCAGCAGGTACAAATACCAGACATGAATGTTTTCAATATATTAACAATTTGCTTGGATTGTGTGGGCGTGTAATAATCAACCTTCTGTTCCATCTTTGGATCTTCTGGGTGTCTTCCAGGAGTCAACATTATTCTTTGATTTCATAAGGGTACTTAATTAACATATACTAATTTACTTTGTTTGTAATACTGTTTTAGCAGATACTCAAAAATGCAAGTTGAATCATTCAGACACCCATAGTGAATTCCATGATGCAGAAGAGTTGATATTTGCTGAGTGAGCCTCAGTTGCTTGCCTCTTGAAAATGAAAATTATTTTTATGCAACTCTTGGCAGATCTACCTGTGTTAACCATGTATAGCTAAGTTTTAAAGAATGCGTTTTTTGGGGGTCTGAAATGCTTCCCTGCACTTAATCTCATGTCTTGCCTCATCTCCAAATATGTCATAAAAACAAACAGTAGTATTGGAACAAAATATTATCTGTACTTCTGACTAAGTGTAATTCAATACAGGGAATTACTTGTAAACTGAAAAATTGTGGAAAGGGTATACTCCTGTAAGCAAAATTGTGTATGCTCTTGGACAGCTTGACTTGATGTGGTGCAGATAAGTGTGTTAGACCTTGGTATATGCACACCTTATGTAGCTGAGAAAAATGTTCTAGAGAAGATGTACGTTATTTTGGTTGCCTTTGATTTCTAGTGCTTTTTTTAAAAAAGAAAACTATAATTACATCATGTTCTGTCATTGCTCTCTGTGATAAACTTTTTTTATAAAATCTTGCAAGGAAGATGATGAAGAAAATTCAAATACTGCTTATCTTTTCACTTAGCATGCAAGCACAGGTATTTCCAATTATTTGTTCCAGTGTCTGCATTCAAGTCTCCTTCCATCCCAGTGACTGGAAAAAAACTATGTTAAGGTCTTGATTATTTTGGTTCCACTGGTTCAGAATGGTGTAATTCTCCTGATTTTTTCTCTAACAGAACATTGCCACATCAAACTTTCGTAGCCTGTTCCAGACTGATTACATGGAAAATAACAAAAGCAATAGTGTGCAGGATGTAGTTTGCTTCAGACAGAGCAGTCATTCCTGTGCTGGGGGCGGCAGGGAGGTGAGGGAATCCTCTGGAAGATCTTAAAATGTTTGCAGCATAGTGTATGGAGGTTTTGAAGGGTAGCTAGCATTTTTGGGACTTGCGAACAGAAAAAGGAGTCATTGCTCAATGCAGCTGACTCAGGTTTTGATGTCTGGCAGCAGAAATAAAAATAATGATAAAATCAGGTTGAAATAACTTTTTTCATAAATAACAAACAGGTGGCGATAAAACTTGGTCATGGTTTAAGTAATGTCTTCAAAGTGAAAGTGTGCAGCGGTCTCGTAACCAGTGTACTTACTAATGGTATAAGGAGACTGTCTTGGTTTCCAGTAATCCCTTCATAGCTGTATATAAAATGTAATGCTAAAACTATTTTGCTCTCAGGAGTCACTTTGGATGAGATCAACTGTATTCAGTGAATTATGTAATATGGATTAAATTGTTTGTCTTTGTTCCTGAAATGGTTAGAACTTGTTGCTTTGTCCGCCTGCTTACTTGTGTATGTAAGCACAGGGAAATACAGTCTCTCCACTGCTCCTAGTGATCTGGTCAGACGATGATGCTCATAAAGTCGTGTGAGGCTAAATGTGTAACTTCACTTAAATATGCATTGCAGGTTGCTCTTCTGGTTTCTCAAAAGGGCAAAATAGAACAAGTATACAGTATCAAAGTAGTATTTTAAAGTTTTTATGAATATAGCACTTTAAAAAAGGGTAGTATGATGGTTCAAGGGGAAAAAAAAGCCCTAGTTAAATAGATATGGTTTCTGTAGTAATTCTGGGCACCAAATTTAACCCACTTAAATAAATAAATAAATGAAGTTCATTTAAGAAAAAGTTATTGGTATCAATGCACAAGTTATTTGTGCATTTCTATGCATTCTCTAAAAGCTGTTGACAAGTGCTGTTGCCCAGGCTTGCATGTTTCTGCTGCTATGATTGAAGGCAATTTACATGTAAGAAGCAACCAAACACTAGCTTGAAACTTCGTTATCCTCTTGGGAGGAGGGAGGGTGGAGGGAGGAAGTGGAAGGTGACGTTTTGCCAAAGGGGAAAAGACAAAGTCAATCAGCAAAACTTATCTTTCAGGCCTTCTTCAAAGATACTAAAAGTTGAAGTGTTAATAAACCATTAAAAACATAGTAGTGTCCTTTTTATTTTGGAACTTCTCCCTGACTGTGTACGTTCTGTAGACTGCTGATACTGAATAGGTGTATCTAGTCCACCTCGCAGGCGGTGTAACTGGTCTGCTTCTAGGTAGTGCTAGTAAATAGTGTGAAGCTGCCTTGGGTGAAGATTCAGTGTTGGAGTGAGGAGCAGATGGCTGAATCCAGGCAACACTGAGGATCCTGATGGTTTGTCCGATTTATAATAGTTATTGTGACAAAGAGTTTTCTTTTTCCTCTTGGAGTCCCTAGGTATTTATGCTTGCCAGGGCAAGCACTTGCTTTAGTCTGTGGCAAAAGATGGAGTGAGACCTATGCAGTTATAGAGCAACCCTAATAAACATTTACTGTAATACTGAAATGCCCTGCTCTTCATGTTTGCAGGTAGAATTGAAATTCTGTAGCTCATCTTTGTAGCCACATTGCTGTGAACACAGTAGTTCACTGCTTTGCTTTTTACGCTCGTTCCTGTTGAATGGCTTTGCAGGGTGTGTCCTGGAAGGCACATCTGCATGCAGCACTGCCCACTGCTGCCAGGGTCTCTCTGTACTCACTGATCCTGAGCTTCTGTGGCAGCTTTTGGCTGGTGGCATACTTAAATAAATGTTGGGCAAGAGGAGCACCTAAATACAGGAGGTGGTTTTCCCAAGGGTTTGAGCTCCTGTAGGAAGGACTGAAACTAATGATGATTAAATGAGACAGATTTCTTTGTTTCCTGTCTGAATTTCTTTTCCAGGGGCACTTGATAACATAACCAAGTATATGATTGAAGTTGGTCTGTTGTGTTTTTCTTTTTGAATGCAGCTTGCATACGTTTAAGAAGAATTGCTGATTTTGACAGGGCTGCATAAGCAGAGGTAGTGATGGTGTCGTCACCTTCATTTATTTGCCCTTTAAGTGACAAATGGCTATGTAGAAGTGAGATCTTGTGCAAAAGCAAAATAATTGATTCATATCTTTTGTCTGGTTTTCTCATTACTGGTAGATGGTAAGGTCAGTGCCTGTTCCTCATTTGCTGGGACAAGGGTTTATGTGTTTGTGTGGTGAACTGGATCTGGAAACAGCTCTGGATGAAATCTCTTGTTTCATCCCCTGCAAATTATGTTTTAACTAAATCGTGGTATAAGTATCTCCCACCATACTAGAGTGCCATTTTATTTAAGCTTGGTACCAGTTTAAGTAACGTCAGTAGTAATGACTGCCAGCAGGTTATTGAATCCCTGTTTATACAGTAGCTACTTCTGTTGCTGGCGGTGGCGGAATGCTGCTCTTCCCCTCCCTCTTCTTTAGAAAAGATTTAAAAGGTGCTATGGTATCCAGGCACAGAGGTGTGAGACAGCTGCTATTATAGTTAAGCAGTCTGAGTTTGGACACTTGAAATAAATGAAAAATTAATTGAAAGGTGACCGAAATATTTATTCTTACCTTTTAAGCTTGTGTATAAGAAAAAAAGCCTTGTGAGTTGTTTTGGTTTTTTTTTTTAAAGTTAGTCAGTTCATCATCCAAGTTCTGCAAAAAAAAAAAGATAAAAAAGTGGGTGTAGTCTGGGAGTAATCCAGGATGTTCTTGAAAGTTTTTACTAATGCTGGTGTAGGTTCATGTGCATAGGTGAATTCAGAGAGATTGTCAGTGGTGATCAATATCTAGGCTGTTCTCAGAGTGGGTAGTAATAAAATAGCAATCTTTGTGACTGTTTCAGCCTGCCTTGTAAGGATGGCTTATCCTGGCTTTAGAGATGGGGAACCTGAGGCCCAAGTGTTGGGACAAATGATTGGGAGGGAAGGGATGGTTTAGGCACAGCTCCTGTTTCCTAGCACACGCTCCATCCTGTTTCTCATCAAGCCTTCTTTGAGCCTTGTCCAAGTCTTCTTTTTGTTGGATTTCCAAAATGCTGCTTCATGTTGCTTGGAAATCTGTCATAGGCTTTTAAAGCACCTTCCTAAGGGTTTGGCTGTTGCCTTGTCTGTTAGACAGAAAACATGGCTGTTAGGTGTGCAACAGTGGATTGTGCTCACTGGGTTTATAATGCCTAAAGACAGTGGGGGGAGGGGAAGCTGCTAAACATTTGGGCATGTTGTGTTTGTAGTCTTGGACCATAAAAGTGTGTCTGTATAGAAAAAAACTTCTGTGGAGCCAACGTGGTTTGTACTTTTCAAGTAAAAGTAAACAGTCCTAAATTTGTACAACTACCCTGTTAGTGGTGGTATATATTGCTTTACCCATGGGAGTGGTGAAATATTTTTCCATTGCTGCTTTGATAGTCCAATACAGATTGTACAGACAGCTAAGCTATGATTTTCAGAGGCACTTCTTCAGAAGAGCCAAGCACTTATTTTTGTTTAAAAACCTAAACATGTTTGACTCCTGCAAGAAGAGGTGCTCCAGCAATAGTAGACTCTTACAGAGGTTAAATCCACTGATGTGTTTTCACTCAAAATTAGTAAATGCGTTGGTGTTATTACTGCTTTTCAGACTGCAGCACACTTCTGCACTGGTATGAGAGCTGGTTTGAGGAATATTAATAATGAGAATTGAGTATCTTCGTTATGAAGATGGTGCTCTGTTTATTAATGGTTGAGAGGCATTGCTTTAAATCATTATGCAGGACAGCCTAGTTTATAGAACTGTATTTTGGAAAGGCTTAGGAGGAAGGTCTACAGAAGACAAAACTTGAACCCTGGCTCAAAGAGAGAGGCAGCCCTCTAGAGCTATAATTAGAGGTACTAAAGAGTGCAGCTTTGATAATGGAGTGGTTCATAGAAGGTGGGAGCTGATGCAGTGGGTAATTTTCCTTGATTGCCTTAATCACCTCAGGTTAGTTTAAAATTTTGAAATGATAAATATGAGACACCTGTCCCACATCTCAGGAGTGGTTGGTGTCAAGTGAAGAAAAAAGGAGTATGGTAGGAAGAGGCGGTCATGAGAAGAGCAAGACAGACTGCTTTAGAAGTGGCTTTGTTAATGGCTTTGTCTTCCCAGGACAGCTGGGCTGTCTGTACGTCCTGCCTTCTCCCCAGCGGCTGTGGCCTTCTCCAGGAATGGGAATTTCTCTCCAACCTCAGGGTGTAAAGCCTCAAACATGGTGACCGGTCTCGTAAACAGGAGAATGCCAGGAGAAGGATTTTCATTGTATTCATGCTCAGGATTGTCTAACCTCGGATTTCCAATGCAGCCTTCAGCTTCATGGCACTGCTTTCCAACTTCACTGTCTTGCATAATACCTTGAAATACTTTAGCCCTTGGGCCTCTCATTTCATGTCCCAGCTTCAAGAAAATCAGAACAGATTGCTTTCCTGATTAGGTGAAATTATCTCTTCATCCTGCCTCCACAGGAACCAGATTACAATGGCAAAGGAAGGTCAGCGTATTTGTGGAAAAACTTCTTAAAGAGACGTTTATGTGATTGCAGCATCTTTGTGCTGCTTCTCCCTGTGTGAATTTGAAATCTAATTCAAGCCACATTTGATAGAGGGGTTGATGTTTCACAGGTACCAACTACCTCCAATTACAGGAAAATCAGAGCTGCGATGAGACATGTAAATTGGTGCTCCCATCCAGGGCAAATCCACACAGTGAGCTGGAAGGATACCTGTCCCGCTTCCTGCTGTGTGACCAGTTAGTGCTGGTGTGCTTGCCAAGCTGTCAGCATGGGCGTTAAGAGCAAACAGCCCGGCAGCGGCCAGTGGTAGCCCAACACTTGTCAGCAACGTGGGTGAGAGATGAGCATGTTGCAAGGGAGCAGGTTAGCAGGTACAGCAGGGGAAAACTCAGGGGAAAACACCAGGGTAAGCTGATGAGGGGGAGCAGAGCTTGATCTACCCAGGGGCAGGAGGGAGGTGGTGCAAGAAACTGCTAAATAGCAGGGTGAGAAATGCTAAAAGTTGGAAGAAAGTATAACCCTGCATGTATGCATCCTCACTTCTCTGTCTGCTCTGCTCAGACACTTAGAAGCACTAATGATTCAACGCTAGCGTGTTCAGAGAATGGCAGCGAAGCTGGTGAGGGGCCTGGAGCACAAGTCTTATGAGGAGCGGCTGCAGGAACTGGGGTTGTTTAGTCTGGAGAAGAGGAGGCTGAGGGGAGACCTTATCGCTCTCTACAACTACCTGAAAGGAGGTTGTAGTGAGGTGGGTGCTGGTCTCTTCTGTCAGGTAACGGGATAGGACGAGAGGAAATGGCCTCAAGTTGCACCAGGTGAGGTTTAGATTGGATATTGGGAAAAATTCCTTCACAGAAAGGGCTATCAAACATTGGAACAGGCTGCCCAGGGAAGTGGTTAAGTCACCATCCCTGGAGGTATTTAAAAGATGTGTAGATGTGTGCTTAGGGACATGTTTTAGTGGTGGACTTGGCAGCATTAGCTTCATGGTTGGACTTCACGATCATGAAGGTCTTTTCCAGCCTAAATGATTCTGTGATTGCAAGTGGATGGGAGAAGGAGTCTGATGTTGAGAGTAGCTGTAACTGAGCTCAAAGCTTCTCTTAGACCACTGATTTTTTTAAAAAAATGCTAATTGTGATTTTGTCAGTTGACTTCTAAAGGTATGTAGAAGTTGCATTTGTAGAACTAGAGGCATAGAAATGAAGCAACTAATCAAAAGCAAACATTTTCAGCAATGTGACCAGTGGCATGTGGACAGGGGCCTCCCGATACCCCTGGCTGCTGCTGTAAGAGTGCAGCAGAGAAAGAGCAATGCGTGACCCGGGTCCTCCGGCGCTCTGCACACAGCGTGGCTCCTTAGGTGAGCCACACAAACATTAATTCCCCTTGGGCAGGCATAATAATAGCGTTATGCAAAACCACTGTGTGTGTCTATGTACATTCGTATTTATCTGTGAACACGGATCTTTCTGGGGTGCCCGTATGCTAACAGGGAAACTGGTGGTTACAGTGGGCTGGGTTGCTATAGGACTTTACATTGTATCTTATGTTTGTAATTGCTTCAGTTGCCTCTAACCCACTTTACTCCTTTAACTGCTCCCACTTTTTGAGTTACTTTAAAATTGCTAATTTTGAAGGCAACTGGGTGCAGAAACACTTCCTTCATTCTTGCCAAATGGGAGCCATCTTGTCCAGCTCCCCCCCAAATACACCCTGAGCCTCTGCAAGTATTAATTTGAGACCTCCAGAGAGAAACAGGAGGCTTAAGCAGGAGGATGCTGACACACAGTGAATTTCCAACATCCAGAAGTGTTTGCTACTGCTTTTGTGAAGTGCAAAGATACCAGCTGCCAATGCAAAAGCATTTTTAGATTTAAGAAATTTAAATTTAGATCTATAGAAATTAAGGTATTTTTATAGGAAGTCCTTCCCTGTCTTATGCCTGATGGCCTTGAAGTCCTGTATGCTCCCTTTCGTGTAGCTATACATTGATTGTTGTCTCCTAGTCCTCCTAGTCCTGTTTGGAATCATGGAAGCTAAAACATTCTTATAACAGCTCTTATAACAGTGTGAGCCAATAATAATCTAAGATTTAAAATTATTGATAGAGTGCCAAAATTTAGTAATTGTTTTTTGCATATATAGCGTATTGGAGACTTTATGTAGCTCTTAGAACAGTTTTAGTGAATGTGTGATACTCCTCATTAAAAATTTTGGTAATTCCATGAATGAAGTACTTGCATATGAGCTGTGTGTGTGTATATATATCATTACAATTTTCAGTTGCTGTTTATATATACATTTTTGGACAGATAGGAGGAGTACATTGAAGCAGTGCAAGGCTTACAGTTTAGTAATAATATTTTCCTTCTAGTATTAATTTAAAACATGCAGAAGTGGTTGTTACAGCTTAGACCATGGAACCATTTCCCCAGTATCCCTTAGGGAGTGTGGAGAAGGGACTCCTGCAGTGTGTACTGTATTTGTTCAAAAAGTTTTGCCCTGATCATATGGCACTGGGCATGCAGGAGGGGCTGCAGCAAAGGCCACAGGGGCAAAGCTTCATTCTGGCGTTTCTTAATTCTGGAAAGTGTAACTCGGACTTCTTCTGAGTGTAGTTCCCGTGATGGTCTTTTATCGCTACCGCTCACACCGATGCTGTGCTCCTCTGGTGAAGAGAGCACGTCACACGGAAGGAAATTGCCGTCTTAGCCTGGTCCTCAGGCAAGACTTGTCAAATGTCTTTAAAAGATGTGTGTATGTTTTATTTTCTGTATGCTAAAACCATGGGCTCAGTAGAGAATCTGGCTTGAGGACAAACAGGCCTTTCCTGTTCACTTGCCCAGGCTCTGCGGATCCCTCCTGTCTTTCATGGGAGGCGATGGTGTCCCCTCTTACCTTGCCTCTCCTCCGCTCCGCGATTACTGCTCCGCCCTCTCACCAGCTCTGAATTAATTGCTGGGACCAGACCAAGGGACAGCTTGCCTAGCCGCTGCCGCCCTGGGGAGTGGGGACTGAGCCTCGGAGCGTGCTGGGCTTGGCTCTGAGCGCTGGTCCCCAGGGCAGCTGGCAGGGGGAGCCTCGCTCTGCTGGCTGGCAAAGTCTGTGTGGCCCCACCCTGCCCCGCCCTGCTGGCCCTGCCCTGCCAGCCCCACCCCACCAAGCTGCCACCGCCCACTCCCACCTGCGAGCTCCGGTTGATGGCTCAGCTGGGTGGCCGAACACTTGGGAATTTGTCTGCCTCTTGTCTGTGGCGTTGAAACTGTTAATTGTGTTTGCTGGACGGCAGGGTCGTTGCCAGCAGTGCCTTCTGTAGGGCAGCTGATGGAGCTGATGTATCTGTATTTATTGCTTTATCTTTGGGGGTCTTCAGGCTACTGTTTGGTGCTAAGAGAAAAGTGATCCAGTAGTTGGGCGTTCCTTTAAAGAAATACGTAAGGCATGAGTCTGTCTAGCAAGCATCTGTCCTCTGGGTGAAAGTACGGAGGTCTGATCCTGGGATTTTTTTTGTGGGTGGAATCACAGAATTCGGCAGAGTTAATCTAGGAGAGCTAACAATGCCTAACAACTTCAAGCGTAAACTTTTTTTCCCAAGCCTTTTTCATTTCTTTATTTGCAGACAGCACTATCCCGCGCAGCTTGCTTTCTCATTTTCCAGTAGGCTGTCTTGGAAATGGCAGCAGACAAGGACTGACGTACTTCCCATGGGAAAAGTATGTTGGGAATTGTGTCTGCCTGCTTTGAGGCAGCGACCACAGGCAATTCCCATTACCAGAAGACATGTAGGAATTAATTATTGTCCTTGGGGCTTAGTAGTGCCATAGCTAGATTCCATCTGATGGACTGGTCCTACAGCCCGGAGCAGACTTATGAAGAGGAATAGGTGGGGGAAAAGGTGCCTGGGAAATAATTGCTCAGGCCAACAGCACTGTTTCCTTAGCTATTGAGGATACTTGCAGTTTGATTCCTTACAGCCATGTTTCTGCCTGATTCAGCAGTGGAGTGGAAATTTTGTTCCTTATTATTATTTATTGCTGGCAGGAAATGGCAGTTAAAAAAATAAAGTGATTGCACTAGAGGAGAAGACTAGAAGGAAAAAATTCTTGGCAAATACTTGTAGTAAGAGTACGGCAGATTATGGAAACTATAAAATTCAGAATGAGTGGTGCTGGGTTTTATTACCTAGCCTTCCCCGTTGTGACAGGAGTGAGTAGAATCTATTTATGCCTGAATTCATCCATACCCACCACTTTGTGTGGAAGGGAGGCCACTTCTTCACAGGCTGTGGCTACTGCATTCAGAGTACCTTGTAATTTAGGGCATGCTTCCCGGAAACCGAGCTCATCTTCCAGGGATTTTCTGAGTCAGTTCTGAAAACTCAGACATTGGTCAACTCCAAAGCTCTTGGTGGTGGTGGAAGTCTCACTGACTGCATTTCACCTCTTCTTTCTGTGCACAAGTGAGGCAGGAGTGAAACGGCACAGCACTGAAGAAAGATGTTTTTGTTATCCTGTGGCTTGCTTTCCTTTCTCAGTTTGTTTCAGGTTTTTCTTCCTTTTTAAGAAAAGTGTCCTTTCTCACCCCTCCTGCTCCCTCCCCCAGGTTGTAGCCCTTAAAGCGAGTGAGATGCAATAGCAGAGCGGTAATGCTGGTTTGCTTACATCTTTTATGAAAAACATTTGGTTTCTGTTGAACGACACCCTTTGTCCCGACACAGCTGCTCTGACCGTACTCTCCTTGCAAGCCAACACCATTGTTACTCACTGGGTGCTTCCAGCCCCATTTTATTCAGAGAACATGAAACTGTGAAACCCAAATCATCCCAGCTGTACCCATCAGAGCTGTTTCTAGTGACATGTTCTCAAGCAGAAATGTTTTGTGTATAGAGTAAGCAATGAGCTTTTCTGTGCACAAGTTACTCGACAGAGGGATTTTTGGTTATCGCTTTCCAAAACATCTATCATTTTTTACAGGTGGAAAGTCAACAGAACAGAAAACTAACATGTATAGGAGGCAAAGAAATCCTTAATTTTTCAGTTAGGCTTTTTTATTTCAATCAATAGTTTAACAAGTGCTTAAACTTCCCTGGCAGTTTAATCTGGAACATAGTTGAGAAGAAAAATATCTTCTATAACTTTAAAAAAATAAAAAGATTTTTTTTTTTTTAAATCCTGCACTTTAAGCAAGCACACTCCAACTCGAGCAAGACAGACATTATATCTTAAAATATGGACTTCTGTTCATAGAAATGACATTCTACACCAGGGCAGCAGGCACAATATGTAAACGGTATAGAAACAGAGCAAGAACACTTGTTTTGATTTTTCTGATCCCTTTTGTTCTATTTCTTAAATAGAACCTGTTAAAACAACTTGCCCAAGAACTTCTTCAGGTTACCACTTCTGTCAGGTGGCTCCTTGAGTAGGATTGTTTCATTTTTTAAAGCTTCTGCATTTTGGTATGGGAAAAATCACTGAGTTTGTAGGTCTTCCACTTCTAAACCACTTGCGGCTTAGCTTCTTTAGCAGCCAGGGCTGCCAACACATGAGGTCAGGTTGGACAAATAAAATGAATGGAATACATTGCATCACAAATGCATGTGGTGCTGTGCAGCGGTTAATTTAGTGCATGATGAAACCAGAAGATCAAGGAAACTTAGTTCCTCGTTCTGTGCCTGCAACCTAGGAGAAGCCTTGCAGAGAACATGGGTTGGCAAATAAACCATGCACTCTGAAGACTTATATTTTTGTTCAACTTGACTTGTATTGGCTAACAGAAAAATAAAGAAAAAATATATAGGCACATGGAGGGAAGCTGGTGCAGCATACACTAAGAACCCAGATCATAAAATTATGTTTCTGGTCAACACTACAAATAAACTTGAGGAGTACCCAGTCAGATCTCTTGTAATGCATTATGAAGGCCTTTTTCAAATAATTCCTTTTTAACTATCTCTAGATAATAGGAAAAAAAAAATGCAGTTCTTGTACAATTTGTACATTGAGTCACATTTGCATTTAGTGTAACCGTAAGCCTTGGAAAACCTAGACATTTGCAAGTCTGTGATTCAAAACAGTTGAGACATGAATGTGCTTTTTAGAGGCAAGAACTAGACAGGTCTTTCTCTTGAAACTTGTAATATTTCTGACATAAGGCAATTTACAGAGGAGCCACAAAGCACTAATAAACATTGCCCTGATGAATATGGAAGATCATGCTGCGGAGCAGTTCCTCTGCTCTCTGCTTCAGTCCTGCATCACAAACGTGTGCAGATCTCAGCTGGGACCGAGTTGTGTGTGGCACTTGCATAAGGAAGGGACAGGGTCTGGCAACTCCTAGCCTTTGGTATTTTTCCAGAGATAGGGCCACCTAACATGGGAATGGTCAATGGTGGTGGAAGAAGCTTGTCTTGTGTGACCTAAGGAATGTCACGCCATATGCATCCTCAGGAATAAAAACTAACGTGAATTCCCGCATGCCACTAGGTCTCACACAGAAGTCAGAAACGAAGCTAGTATTTAAGGGACTTGTTTGACTGTAATAGCTCAGTACCTCAGTTGAAGATACGCTGGTGCCAGTCCACTGAATGCAAAACTCAAGTCTAGCTAGAGAAAACCAAACTCCATCCTGGTCCCTAGCTTCTCTTTCAGAGGCGTCGTGTCTTCTTCTTGACCCTCCAGTTAAAACTGTGCTCCTGATGCCTTCCTACCAGCAACTGATCCAGAACTGACTCTTCAAGTAGGTTTGACTGTGTGGAGCAGAAAACCATCAGGAAATGCTGATCAGAGCAGCAGTTGTTCACAGGGCTGGATTAATCATGGTGAGTTGGCTTTCAGCTCCTTCCAGCAGGCTGAAGGAGGATCTGATACGAGATGGATGAACGAACACTTTCTCTGGTGACTACTGAGCCGTCCTGAGCTCCATTCCTGACTCTTAATGAGTCTTCTCTGACTTCTCATCTGTCTGGGAAAAAAACGTGAAAGATGTGATCTGACCTGGCAGTGAATCTGTGGTACTGTTCCTTCTCCTCTTCCTCCTGCTCTCTCAAAACCAGGTGAACCAATTTTGTTCCAGCTCTGAGGAAATCCACATCCAAGGCTGATACCTGCTTGGAAAAACTGCTGAGGTGGCACGGACTTTGGGAGGTAGGGAGCCTGAGCGTAGCCATTTGCTGCCTGAATGGCTTTTTCCTGCTGTTTTTGCTAGCAAGGTCCATGCTGTCACTATGTTTTCAAAGAATGCTTTTGCTATAGCAGACAGTATGGAGAGTCACCTATGTAAAGCTGAAAGACCTTCATTTAAGACATACTTTTCCTATGATTTTGAAAATAACACATTAAAGGCTTTTTTTCTCACATAGTACTGGACTGGGCAGCTAGAAGCTGCTGATACTGATGAAGAAATGCTATGACCTTACTCCTTATGTTTCTTACACAGGTTACTGCTCCTCCTGTGAGCCAAAACGCATGTTTGTCAGTAAAAGCCACAGCCCAAATGCTGCAAGGTTAAGCTGTGCCCTCAGCTCGCTCCCCATTAAAGCAGGGGGGCACGGTTCATGTAGGAACTTTTACCTCCTTGCTGGCCTTAAGTATCTCCCCTACTGCCTCCAGAACCTGCTCCGATTTGCTTCAGTGCACACAAGGGTGTTTTTGCCACTGGGGGAAACCCAAGGGTTTCCAGAGCAGGCTCTTGTTGAACGCTGTCGGAGGGCTGTGCCTATCCGCCTTCCCGGCAGTGTCTCCCAAAGCTGATTTACGCTCTTGAAACCATGGTATGTGCATGTCCAGCGAGGCTGCGTTTGTGCAACTCTTGCTCCTCCCTCTGGTAAGTCGGGGCCAGTCTCTCTCCCTCCCTCCCTCGGGTGGACGTGGGTCTGGTTGCAGCTGCTTTCTTGCTCTGCGAGGGGCCACGGTGTGCTCGCTGCTGAAACCCTTTACTTGTTCCTGCAGGAGGTCACATCACTCAAAATACGCTGTTGGATTGGGTCGCGGAACATGTCAGACCCCTCTTGCTTCTTTACTCTGCCCACCTGGCTGACACAAAATCCCAGGCAGAAATACTGCACGACGAGTACGTAAGGCCTCAGGAATAGGAAAACAAAAGGAGTCCCTGCAGCCGTCTGTTGGCAGTTTACCTGTGTGCATCCGACAGAAAAAACACTGCTGCCACTTCTGTCTGGCTTTAAGGGGGCTTGGTTGTGACTACTCACTAGATACAAAGAGAGGCCTCGAAGCAATTGCATAGCTAAGGAAATTGAACGAGAAACTATTAAACCACTAGTTATTTTTACAACTTAATGATTGTAAAAATAGCTTTAATTACTTGGAATATTTTTTAATTGGAGGTATCAACCGTTTACCACTATCTGAACGGAGGGCTGTTGATTTGCTGTTTCTTTTTGTGTTACGAGCTGTGAGATAATGACAAGATAAATCTTTGTGGGTTTCCTCATTATATACATATCTCCATCAGAGCTGTGAAGTCAGAGGGGAAGCTGCTATCACAGTACTGGCATGACACCGAGCCCTTCCCCAGAGCTAAATTCTGATGAGAAACGGGGTGTTGGGGAGAAGAGTACCACAACGGTAAGATGGCAGAGACGACTGAAGCAGGATCATAACGTTCACCCCAGCAGTTAAAAAACCAAAAATAATAAAAGGGAGACCCCCTCCCTCCCCCCAGAAGTCTGCAGTCCTAAAGTGCAATTACTTTTGTGCAGTCATGTCAGGCCAGGGATCAGACTGGATGAAGTTCAAAGCACAAACATCAAACGAGTGCCGTTCAGGATCCGAGGAGGAGGGGGGAAGTACGGAAAAGAACAACAGTTCTTAGGCATTCAAGTGCATCAAGAAAATAAATGTCCCTTTCTTTCAGAAGAAAAACAACCCCCAGTCTGGTGGAATCCTGGCTTTGTAGTCATGAAAAATATGTTTTTTTCATGTCTAGCTGAGAATGTCCCAATATGACACAGTACAAATAAACACCAAAGCAAGAGCTGGGGCGCTGGGATGTTTTTCCAGTGCCCCGCTGCTATACAGCCTTATTTTATTCTCCTCTGGTGACCCTTCAGATCTGGGTGCTGATGAAGCACACTGAATTAAAGGCATCTGGTAGGAAGTGGCTCTCTTCTCCGGTCGGTCGGGGCTGGACCCATCGCTTGGTCTCTGGCCATTGTACAGCAAGTACCTGCCCCGGGCATCCTGCTCCATTTTGAAGATTTCGTACTCCGTGTGAGGTAGGCGGATGCCAAGCGCGATGCAGCCGTTGGTGTGGGTGACGTCTTGCTGAACCCCAACTTGCCAGGACCCCTGTGCTCCGCACTCATTCCCGTTGAAGACATTGAGCAGCGAGGCTGTGGATATGTCCATGGGAGTGACCTTCATGTGATTCACTGTGAGAGAGGAAGAGGGGAGCTATTAGCAGAGGGACGAAAACAAGAGCAAAGACAACATGTGGATTGGGGCGTACCTGTGAAATCAGAATTGTCTCTCCTTGATCGTTCTTAAATCAATTTTTCATATTGCAGGTGTGGCCAGTGAATCTATTTGCATCATTTTACGTCTTTGATGTAATTGCTTCTCGCACAGAACACAGCCCCCACCAACTCAGTTGAAGAAAACCTGATGGCCACATATCTCAGCCAGAGATTAAGCAGAGTTTTTCATAAATTCCAGACAATCCTTTACAGATAAAGCCTGGTTGGTTATATTAGGAGATGGGTAACATTGGAAACAATAGAACTTGACTCATGTTTTATTACCATCTGTATTAATCCGTAAGTAGGGCTGTTTATCATGTATTTTTCATCATTTTTTAACATCTGTTACCCTGTGAAGCTGATGAAATAATTAGTTCCAATTAGAAAATTTGGAAGGTGCCACAGCTGCACTATCTTCCTATATTACCAGTTCTTTTTTGCATGAATTATAAAATATAGCTGAACTATAGAGATATGTTTTTTCTTATCTCTAAACAGTGGCTGCAGCTTGCAGTGTCAAACATAGAAATGCTGCAGCTTCTTCAGTTCTAACCTGCCTGTATTTCAAAGGAGCTTGAGGCACATACAGTTTTATTTTTCAGCCAAGTTTAAAAAGTTGGGAAAAGCCAAACTGAATGAGCCTATGGAAGCTGAACAGAGATTTTTCCTGGTGTGCATTTGACATCAAGAGAAGGGGATCTGAATGGATCGGTGCTGACCAAAACAGAAGCAAATAACTAGCCCTCATGCCTCCCAACACACCAAAATCCCAAATTTTCTTGCAGGTCATTTTGTAGTAAGATTTGTTGGGAGTTTTATTCTGATGTTTTATAAACACATTCGACTCAGTGGCTCTACGGTTCACATTATTTGCCCTAGCTGGTGTAAAAGGTAATTTATAGAAATTGAACCTGAAAGTATTGGTAAAATGAAATTAGTGACCTTGATCTGTAAGGTAAGTTGGCATACCATAAACCACAAATTCAAGCAAAAACTAGATTTCACGGACCTGAGCTGGGACATGCTGCATGCAGCTCGAAAGAGCAAAAGCTCTGACAGGCAAGTTCTGCCTCCTATGAAAATCCCAGATTAGTAAATTATTTTGTATAGTTAGATGCTTTCCTAAACTGGAGCCATGCAAGAAGCTTTGTGCTTCTCACGTGGTAACTGAAATAAGGAAAAGAGCCCACAGAGCGCTTGGGGCTTCCAGAGGCTCCGCTGGGGCTGGTGCCATGGTGGGAGGGATGTCGTGTTTTGCAGATGTTTGGTTGTGTGAGTGGTTAAAGCCACTGAGCTCTTTCTAAGAAGGGTGCTGCAGGGCTGTTTGCACAGGAAGGTTTCTCAGCCGCAGGGACCTGGGTGGCGTCACCACTGAGCGCTGCTTCCCAAAGTACTTGAGGGGTTTTGGTTAGATATGTCTAGTCGTCACTGTGGTGGGATTAATCAGAGCTGTCTTTAGGGACATCCTTGCTCTAGGGACCCTCGGAAGCTGATGAAAAGACACATGCTTCTACGTCTGTCTTTGACACAAAATGATTTATACCACTTCAGACCTGAAATGCCTTCTGAAGGTGCTTTTTTCTCTCTACTGAAGGAGCCTTAGCACAGAGATCTAATCTTGGACACTTTGCTTAGATGCTTGAAGTCTGGCCACTGGGCTCCAAGACTTAGTGATGCGAAATCTTATTTTCTTGTGCTCTACTTAAAGATCTCTGCCTCAAATGAGTATTGCTTCAGTGGTGTGAAATGCCATGCACCTGTATGGTTTGGCTGGGCATTCACACAATGCCTGCAAACTTCCCAAGAAACTACTAAATCCTGAAAATGACAGAAGGAAATCATCAGCAACCAAATTGTTAAGAGCGAACTCTGCCCTGGTCTATAACTACGTGACCGCCTCTGCCCCCCCGTGTAGCAAGCCACTCTACCTTTGAACACAAACTCTGTGCCACCCATCACTTTGGATGAGTGCACTCCCCGGCTGTAGCGTCCCTTGGCGTAGATGGTGAAGGTGGGGTGCTTGCAGATGGGGTCGGAGTAGTGGTAGTAGTGACCTTCCCAGGTGTTGTTGTTGTCGTGGAAGATGAAGTGCCGAGTGAGGAAGAGGACCTCCGGTCGCACCTCGCAGCGCTGGCTCACCCACTCTCCGTGTAGCCCTATGGTCAGATCCGCCTTGGGGGGTAAGATGGGAGGATGGTGCTCGTCCGACCGGTAGATGATTCTGCACGCGATGCATGTGCGGTCGTGGTTCTGAAATGAAGCAGAGAGAAACCCTCATTAGGCATTATCTGCGATACAGGGCAGTGAACCAGGCTGTCTGTTTCATGCTGAAGTGACACCAGCTCCACATTTTAAGGAATACGTTGTCATTTCTTATCTTGTTAGTGTTCTCCTGCAGGTTCTTAGCCTTCAAAGCACCTGAAACATGGCACCATTTGGTTTTTTACATATAAGACTGCACAGCAGGAGAGCAGTTAAGAGATTAATTCCCTCATCTGCATTTATATGAAATTAAGATTTTAGTTCAGCTTTTTATAGGATCGAGAAAAGGCTGTCTTTATCCTTCAAATCATACAAGAAGCCGGCAGATGGTAATTTACTGTGGTAGGGACTTGGCAACTCTTATGTTAGAAGTGAATACATTTGCTGAGCTCTTATTTTGCATCTGTCTTCCTTTCAATTGTTAACTTTGGGTACTGTAGATAGACATGGGTGTCCTAAGGACATTTTTCATTTTGGGTGGCGGCCTGGGAGAACAGTAGCCAGCGATTTTAAACTTTTTCAGCTTTTCTGAGCTGTAACGCAAACCTGTGAAGTGTACCATGCGGCCAGCTGCCACCAGACACGGTGAAAGCTTTCTGGCCTGCTCTGGCAGGAACGGGGTCCGCGGTGCCTGCCGGGCTTCACAGCGGGTCACCGCCGTGGGCAGAGCACCAGCCTCAGGCAGCCGGGTACCCCCAGCCCCATCTGTGGGTGCCGGGGCCGTCTTACAAGGGGCATGCAGGCTCCGAGTCCGTGGCAGGAGGGAAGGGAATTTCACGCTGAGGCTTCCTGACATCAGAAACTGAAACTACAGTGGAGATCTGTACGTTGTTCCTAAGGCTGTTTCCGCCTCTGCAAGGTTTTGTCTTGTTGGCAAAAGAGTTTGGCCTCTCAGTTTTCAAACTGTATTTTGCATTTTTGTCAATGGTAAGAGAGATGGCACCATTAACTTTTCTCTCTGCTCTGCTAAACCTTGAAGTAAGTTTTATGGACCAATAGGGGATTATGAAACTAATTTTTTAGCTCACTTCATTGATGACAAATAATTAGATCAAGCAGAATAAATGCCACCCTGCAAGGTAAAAGCAGTCTTTCCTGTTTTCCTGGTGCCTGTTTTGGGTTGGCGATGTGCTGTTCGTTTACATCTCGGGACCTGATGGTAGAGGCTTTCTAGTCAGCTGCCGACATGCAGAGGGGCTGCACCCTGAGCTGTAAGCAGGCTTATACTTGGAGCGAAAGGCAAAGATCCCACAGACAGCTTGTACCTTCATCTTTCAAGGCCATGCAATCCTTCCTGGAGAGAGGGGGATGCACTGGGTGGGTTACTCACATCCACCTTGTTCAAGCTGCAAGGTGTTTTCCTGAGGTGCAGTTCAGAGTGTACCGAGTTGAAGCTCCCTACGCAGCCATCAGGGAGACAGATTTATACAACCACTTTTCTTTGCACCCCTTTCCAGCCCTCTTTTCTGAGATCTCTGTGAGCTCCCTCCATAACGTAAATGCTCATATTAATCACTTTAAAGTCCATGTGAGCTGCTATGGAGCCAGCATTTCTCCACTCACTGCCCTCAGCTCACAGCACACTTCAGGGGCAACATTTACACAACCTTCCTTAGTGCCCTGAGTTTGTCTCATGGTATGACCTCAGGTGGCTTCAGGGTCAACATACAACTCTCGCAATATATCCCTTTCACACATATTAAATAGGGTTTGTATTTGCCTCCCTGCCCGAGACCAGATGATAGACACCAAAAGTCAGTGAAATCAATGAAAAGTCTGCTGTTCTACATCCCTGGGATGTAGAATAATGGTCTATGTAGCTCAGGTTGATCTGAACCAGTGTTGGCCAACAGCCCCGCTCTGAGGAGGAGGTTGGACTTGGTGACCTCCAAGGGGTCTTTCCACCCCAAAACACATGGTCTTCTGGGAATGACATGTCAGCATGTCACGTGGATGCAGTTCTTTCCCACTTATGGAGCTTGTTAACTAATGTTAAGGTACATTTTTCAGCTAAATTCTGCAAGTGGGCACAAGGGCCATTAGTATCGTAGTGAAAATACAAAGAACACTTACTTGAGTAATTTAACTGCAACTGGTGAAGTTAGGACAGATTTGTGCCATAGTAATTGACAGCAGAGGCTGGCGCAAAACACCTGGTTCTGAACACTGAAAGCACAGATAATGCATAAGGACTGTTGAATCTGGGCTGTTTTCTGAGATTGCAAGTTTTGGCTTGGATTTTCTGATGGCCAAGAGAGGAACCAAGATCCCGTTATGTTTCCTATTTTGCTCTAGGTTTCTTCTGTGACCTTCCTGTGTGACTGACTTAACCTCATTTCACAGAAACACAAACAATTACAGGTCTTCTGTTTGGGACAGGACTGGTAGGAGGCTAAAGACACTGAGCTGTCAGAAAGCAGACAGAAATTTCAGGGACCTGGCTATGATTAAAAATAAAATACTAGTAATAATTAATATAAAAAAATGTAGGTGTAGCTCTGTTCCTGGAACAAACCTGCAAATGCCAGCTGGCAGAATTCCAGTGTCCACCTTCCTCTAGCCTACAATAAAATCTCACCAGGTTTCATCTGCAGACTCATTTGGGACTTATGAAACCAGTCTGTTGAACCTCTAGATCTCTTCAGAAGATGTCAGTCTTTTTCTCCAGAAAGGGGTCTGGTTTACTGGGTGGCTTGCGGCTCAGGATTGCTGGAGGGCAGATGGCTGATAAATGGCCAAGAAACAAGTTGGTGCTGGGGAAAGGTGGGGACTGCCTTGGCACATCTCAGGCAGCAGCAGAGCCACCCTATCTCCCTCGAGCTCCAGCCGTGAATGGGGATGCCCAAAGCTGAGGTCTGCCCCATCTGAGGCAGCGCTGCTGGTGCCTCAAGAGAACCATCGGATGAGGTGTGCGATTTCATTCACTGCCAACCAAAGAACTGAGGAAACACACATTTTTGAAGTGCAATAGAAATAACGCTTTTTCTTCTTGGAGATCAACATCCAAAAGACGCTGCCGCTGCCTTGCACAGGTACCCGCAGTGATCCACGCCGAGGGGTTGCTCTGTGGAAGATGCTGGTGTAGATATCAAGTACTTATTTCTCCAGCATGGCTGTTCTGCCATGGGGCAGACTGGCATCACTGCTCCCTAACACTTTAAGGGCTAATAAACTGCACTGATGACTAACTTTATTGCTGTGATCACCCCACTCACATAAAGTGAAGCAGGACAGTGAGGAAAAGGCAGTGTTGTAAAACTAAACATAGCTTATGCAAGCTGAATTGGTCAATAGTAGGAGACAATTTCTGCTACAGTCCTTTCTCTAATGAAGTGAAGTTGAAAGCTTTTGTCTCCCAGAGGAAACCCTGGCAGAGTAGTATGGCACTTTGGTTTATATTCACAGTTCCCTTTGAGGAGCCTGTCCTCCACAATCAGTTTGTGAGCCAAAGCAATTTAACCTGGGAACCAGTGGTTTCTGTTGTCCTTGTTCAAAATCTGAAGAAAACCAAAGGGCAACCCAGCCTGTTGTCTTCTTGGTCTCCCTTGGCTGCTTGTGGGATTCCTCTGTTGTTTCTTGGGTCTAGTGGATGGACAAGAAGGAGATCTGTAATCAATCCTATTTGCAGCAAAATTACTTTTTGACTTTTTTGACCAGGAAGGACTGTCAAGCATAAATGTTCTTTTTGCTGTTCTTCTAGCAGTGATTTTAGGTTTCATCTCTCCTCTACAACATTAAAAAACATGGGTATTATGAGTCAAGGCTCTGATGCTGGGCAGGGAGTACGATCATAGTTCGATGTCTTCTCCATCATACTGGGAGTGTAGAAGGTGCAGACCGGTCATGCCTGCAGCTGCTTAGTCCTTTGGCTGTGGCCAGCGGCAGTGGGCAGAATAAGGTCCATGGAGCTCCACAGTGGAAAAAAAAAATCATAACTACATGCAGCCTCTTTCTCCCTGTCAGGGTTAGGTTCATGTCTTGAGGCATAAGGAGGAATTACTTCCTCAAACTTGTAAAACTCCTGCAGTGCAACTACGCCAGCTGCCATTACGCCATGAGTGGAGGTGACTCCTTGGGCAAACTCAAGGAAGGTCCAGGTTAACTCACTGCTAAACTTCACTTTGATTTCTGTAACTCATCTGTCTCCTTGACCTCTGCGGTCCTGAACTGCTGTAACTGTGTGCAGCACTTCCAATTCCGAAGACTTTGCACAACTCTGAAGGTCCGGCCAGCTGCACAGCTAAGAAACGTCCAGCTTGCCTGCCTGCCTCCTAGTCACTGATGGCGTGCCCGGACGAAGGGGCTGAGGTGAATGGGCACTTTTTGCAAGGGACTGGGAGTGCGACAGGGAGAGCTTGGGGCAGTGAGGAGGGAAGCAGCACTGTCCCTTTCACAGCACCGAGATGTCAGGCTGGCTCAGGCACTTCACACAGCCGTACCCGCAACACATCGCTTCCCTGAGACCAGCGCTTGAATCCAAGCCTACGCAAACCCTTTTTTTTTTGCTGTGATACTATCTTTCACAGAGTTATGAACTTCTTAGCGGAAGAATATGCCACATGTAAACTCCCTTGGTACAACTTTTGTCCAAGTAATGGACAAGGGAAATATCTAGTTTTGTTATGAGGCAATTCAACTTAATTATGGAGTAATTTACGTTTAACAATTGCCTGTATTTTTCGCTGTTGCTTTTTTAGGTCAGCTGCTCTTGCCTCTTAATTATACTAGCTGAGGCTTTGCAAATCACTCCCTTTCCATGTGTCTCAGGGAAAGATTATTTTCTAAAAACAGACGTTCAAAGAAAATAGAGAACAGAGGTAGAGGACATCCGAGTCCAAACACGATTAAGTACTCTCTAATAAAAAGCTCATTTAGGCATGACATAAACTAAAAAGCAATAAAAAGAGCAGTGGATAGGATGAACATCTGTTCTATGTTTTGATTATCTTAGGTGTACAATGCAATATTTTTAATAGTGGGGTCTTGCTACAAGGACTGGCCCCTGAAATGGCTGCTGCCCTGTGACTGGAAGATCCCCTCCCGTGAAGGGTGCCTCCTTGCAGCTCTGCAATGCCACGTCCATGGTGCCACAATTCCTTGCCCTCCTGGGTGTTTGCTTAAAGCCAATTTCTGCATTAATCCATGAGGCCATGTGGGCTGAAACAAGCCTGAAGCTCTGGCTGGAAACTCAGTTCTTGTAGTCAGGGAGAAAATAGTTTGTGATCTGAAAATTTCCACCAGCATTTTTCCTTATCCCTCCCTCCTGCTGCCTCAGCTGAAGCGGTAACAAGGCCAGAGTGCTCTGGAAGCCAAGCAGGGAGGTTTCTAATTAAAAAAAGCAAACAAGAATGAGGTTCCTTGATCTTTTTCCCAGTTGCTGTGGATAGTCAGAAACATAAACCGTCTCAGCACAGTTTAATTTTCTCTTAAATTCTACAGGATTCTATGGCTGCCTAGGACTAATTTGCCTCCAATCAATTCATAGTGTTTTTTATGGCCCAGGCCAAAAAACTATCACACAACTGGGATGCTCTCTGAGCAATGGTAATGAGCTTTGAGTAACACCTAGAAAGATCTTTTTGGAAGGTGTTCTAGTTTTCTTTGAACACCTTTGTATTTCAATGCTGTTGTTACAGAATGAGACATCTATGGACCAAACCCTTTTCAAAATGTACAGAAAATCTACCCGTTCCTTATGGTTCAAGCAGAAGCTGAAATCAATGCTTAATACTGAGGAGAGGACCTGCAGGAGGTACTGCAGGTTGTATTTAGGGACAAAACAAACAAGTACTAATAGTAAAGAGGAGGCTGAAAATACAGTTGTTTTTCAGCTAAACACCTTGTTCAAACATATTTGTTCTGTCCTCTATCTATTCTTTATATCTTGAAAATGTCTGTATTTCAATCCGAAAATTTTAAAACGCTATTTGTCTGAAACAGCTGAAATTGTAACTCAACTTTTCTCCTACAGAATAACAATAGATGACTAGTCTGATATTTGGCTATTTACATAATGGAAAACTTGCATGAAATTACACAGCAGTTTCCCAAAGTAATTTGGGAAATCAGCTCTCATCTTTTTATCTGGAGCCACTACACAGTGGACACATCCTTCCCATACCATAACCTGGTTAAGAGATTCAGGTATCAGCTCTGCCTCAGCAAGACGGAAAAGCACATGCTCTTCGCAGTCGGCTAGGCTGCCTTTGGACTCCTCCTCGCCCTCCTCTTCCCTGCCCGTCAATGCCAACATCAAACCAAAACCCAACCCAAAACCCTTGGCAGAGCAGTGGCTTCTTTCTGTAATGCCTCCCTTGGGGCTCTGGCTTTTCAACTTTCACCTTTTACTCGAAACCAGACATTCAATGTAGCTACTCTGAGTACACCCTTCCCTCCCTGTCCCCCACACCATTGCCAGTTGGGCCTGGTCTCTCCTCAAGGGCTGGTGCCACCACCACCCTGCTCAGTTACAGTAATACCATGCTGAAATCACTTATTTCAAATTTCTGTAGCAATATCCTGCCTTATGTGTCATGTACTGACATTAATAATATTTCTACAACACTCTACTTCTGCGGAGCCCCCATGTCTGTGCTGCGGCTGTAGCATGGGAAGCTTGTTCGGAAGAGGCAGGTTCTCAGCTTATACAAAACCACCTTTGGCCAACCCTGATTTGCACTGGTTGCTGGTGCATGGCAAGAAGCAGGTCTCGTTCATGGTTGGAAAAGGAGGACAGGTTGCATCTGTACAGTATCACAAGAAGCAAGGGCTAGCAAAAGCTCCAGCACCCCCCCGGCTCCCTCCTACACTTGCCTATCACCCGGGAAGATGCTCCTGATCTAGCTGTGGAGCCCACACGAGGCAGCCCAGGCTCTGGTTGTTCACAAGGTCAGGTTGCTCTTGCACTGGGGGCTTCCCTTTTAGAGCGGGCAGCTTGTCTGACGTTGGCTGTGCAGTGTCACTGGATGGGCCATATAGCAGCGCCTGGGTCCGGCATGTTGCACCCAGCACATCCTCATTGCAGGGCGATGTGTGGTGAGGGACCAGACATGGGGTTTCCTCAAGTGTGGGCTCAGGCCTGAACCGCGTGTGCAGTACAGACCTAACTGGTGGACCAGGGTCCAACAGTTACAAAAGCTGGGCTAGCAAACCCCTGCCATGTGAACGCATGTATTACCATGAGGGAAAACACTGAAGTAGAGAGGAAAGGAAAGCCACACTTAGTAATGATCTCTCACCCCCCCCCCCCCCGAATACCATGTGTCACACAGGCAGGGCTAGATGGGACCAGACCAAGGCATGCCTGGTGAGGATGCTTTAAACCTCACACCCTGAGAAAACCAGGTGCCAGGTTTTAGTGTTAGTAACTGAGCGCTCCCAGGATGAGCACAGATAGACACCCTTGGGAGAACGTCAATGCAAGGACGTGCTTCCAACTCAACCAAAAAAGTTGGATGGCTTTGTCTCAGACTGCCAAGGAGCTGAGTCCTCAGAAAGGGTGCTTTTATGAATTGCTCAGTGTAGTATCAAGCTCCGCTCCTCCACTGCTCTAGAATACTGCAGACCAAGACAACCCTTTAACAAACAGCTACAATCTCTCTCCACCGCAAAAGTGATAATTTGCAGGCTTTCCATGACCTCATGTGGAGCTGAGTTGGCTAATGTGCATTAGGCTGGCTCTGGGGAGTTGACAAGCACGGTTGACACAGTTATAATTCAGCCTGCCAAACGGAATGAAGAATAACAGAGATTTAAAACTTTAATTAAAAATCTTGAAGCAAGTGAAATGCTGGAGAGAGTGGTAACTCCTTTGCAGGGTTGTCAGTTTGGGATTTCTTTTGGTGGGGAACAGAGGAGCTGCAAGCAGGAAGGAGGGTGGAGATATGTTCAGATTTATCTACAAATGCGTACCATATATTTTAAGATATTGAGGAATGGTTTTTATTAACTGCTCCCATGAAGGGAAAGATAGTGAAGGAATCTGAAGGCACTACCATTACACAATTGTCTGATCTATGATGTTGATTCTGTTGCACAACCCTGCATAAAACTGAAATAAACACAACTGACATGAAATGCAAAAGTCTTCTGGTTGTTCTTTTCTGATGTAAACTACTTTAGCCTGGGCAAAAGGCAAGAACAAAGAGAAAACCGGCCTTTTTCTCAGATGAATGTGCTTGCATGTCACCTATCCCATTAAAATGATACTGATTTATGATGACATGAATATTTTGGGAAGTATCAACAAAAAAATTCCTGGAAAACCCGAAGGGACAGCTTGAATGTCCATCTTCAGGAACAGAGTATTCCAAAATAAAGCTGCCTTAGGTGCTTATTACACCTTTAAAAAGCAATCTATATAGCCCTATGAACCATGTAGCAATATTACCAGCCAGTCCTCCCTCCCTTCTTACAAAAGATGAAGCAATTGTGGTTAGATGCCCACAACAAGGAAGGTGTCAGTAATTTAGATACATCTGTTGAGTTGATCCGAAGGCCCGTGTTTTATTTTGCTAGGCTAAATAGTTAATTTTGATCCCTGGTACTATATTTGTATTGGGGCAGGCTTTTACTGCAGTTGCAGAACAGACAGTGTTAGTTAAACCAACAAAGATGAATAGGGTTTTAAAAGCAACACGTAGCTTTTGGAAGTTCACACAGAGCATGAAAACCAACCTTTTGCTTCAGCCCTTGCCTAGCCCTAATGCTGGTGTAGGCAGTAAGTGCGGAGTGGCCCCGTCGAAGCAGCACTCTTCTGAAGGGCCACGGCCAGCAGCGCTGCCGAGCGCAGCGAGGACCAGCCTCAGCTAGAAGCTGTTCGCTTCTTTTATCTCTGCGGGGCATCACACGCACTGTCATTGTTCATAAACCTGGAATTAACCTATTTGAACATTCTTCTGAATATCCTTTTTTCGCTCCCCCTATAATTCCCTAACCAAGAGTCCTTTGCAAGTAATAATGAACAAAACAAACCCTTCGAGTGTTGGCTTCATCTAGAAGTCTAGTGGCACTACTCTGGCAAACAAAGGAGTTTTGTCCTCCAAAATTACACTTCTTGGTTGAGATAATGTTTTGCATAGTTCTCTGAGGCGCTTCATATGTTTAACACCTATTTATTAACTTATGTTTGCATTTCCTCCTCAAGTACCTAGCATTCCCCTATAGATGAAGTCACTGAGTTTCAAACAGATGAAGACTCAAATTTCAAAAAGCGCGAAAAAACTTGGCACACTTTGTTCTTTCACCACCTGGCTAAAGGAAAGCCCAAGCACCAGCCTCCATATGTTGAATCTGTATTAGCTGCAAATGCCAGGTGCTGCTGGAAGTTAGCTCCCAGCAGCGAATAAACTTGTAATAGAGAATCAATCTATTGGAATTGTTTTTTTCAAGGGAAAACGATTACTGAAGGTGTGTGGCCAGTGAAGGTTTGAGCATGGCAAAGGCAGAAGGAACGTTATCGTAGCACATTTTAGGCTTCTTGTGATGTTCCAGCCATATTCCTAAATAATGATCTAACTAGAATGACCGGTCATCACAGCCCTGCTCTGATCTTTCCCGTTACTCTGTCAGATGATGAAATAGCACAGGGAGTTCTTTGTTTACAAAGTGCTATTACTAAGGCAATTACATGTGAATTGAGTGTCCCAGTATTGCTGTTGTACACATTTCCTGTAGTTTTAGAGCAGATATCTCTGAAAATATCTTCTCCTTCTGCATAGCGAACAAATACTGCATTCAAGCCTTCCTTCATGCTGCGAATGATAGAATGGTTTAGGTTGGAAGTGACCTTAAAGATCCTCTAGTTCCAACCCCCCTGCCATGGGCAGGGACACCTTCCACTAGACCAGGTTGCTCAAAGCCCCATCCAACCTGGCCTTGAACGCTTCCAGGGATGGGGCATCCACAGCCTCTCTGGGCAACCTGTTCCAGTGCCTCACCACCCTCACAGGGAAGGATTTCTTCCTTAAATCTAATCTAACTCTACCCTCTCTCAGTTTAAAGCCATCACCCCTTGTCCTATCACTACATGCCCTTGTAAAAAGTCCCTCCCCATCTTTCCTGTAGGCCCCCTTTAGGTACTGGAAGGCTGCTACAAGGTCTCCCCAGAGCCTTCTCTTCTCCAGGCTCAACAACCCCAACTCTCTCAGCCTTTCCTTATAGGAGAGGTGCTCCAGCCCTCTGATCATCTTTGTGGCCCTCCTCTGGACTCCCTTAAGCAGGTCCGTGTCCTTCTTATACCGAGGACTCCAGAGCTGGATGCAGTACTACAGGTGGGGTCTCACCAGAGCAGAGCAGAGGGGCAGAATCACCTCCCTCGACCTGCTGGCCACGCTTCTTTTGATGCAGCCCAGGATACGGTTGCTTTCTGGGCGAGTTTATCAAGTTCCTCTGCATACAGTCCCTGTATGCATTTGTAAATAAGGTGTGATTTATGACCAATCAGCCAGGCTCCTTGGTGGTGTCCTAATCAGGAATATTTTGTATAATACGCACGATGATGGCCAAGCAGTTCCCCTGCCCTGCCCCTTCCACCCATGTGCTGTCATGCTGGCTAAAGCAGCTGCATGTGCAATAGCTTGAATCCCTTGATAAACTCGCACTGTCGAGAGACATCAAAGATGTTCAGCCCCCTTCATCAGCAAGTCCTAATTGATATCTTGAGCAAGGCTAGAGGACTGCTAAGATAGATCTATACAGTGACCTACTCATCAGCTGCACTCAGGAACTTCCATGTATTTTACAGGAGGAATCTGTTTAAGGTATGCTCTTATCTAAGAGAATTCATAAAGCCCTAAGAGATGACATATTATATATTTTTAAAAGCTCCCTGATTTTATATGAACACTTGAGATACGGTAATCTGTGAATTTATTGACTTTTGTAGCTCAGCATAAAGCTGTCTGGTTTTTGGACAGCCCTTTTGATTTACCATCCTGTGGTGAAATCGCTGCAGGAATTTGGAGAAAGTCCAATTCTATTTGTTTAAAGTCCTGATCATGTGGCTTTGGCATTCCTAACATATCCAGCAATCATTTGCTTTTAATTACCATTCATTTCAACCACGTAAGTAATGAATGTGGCTACCACATCCAACTTACAGGCTGTGTAAACTCTTGAGCTGGGTGGAACTTTCTTCTATATAGAGGCTTAACTATAACTTAAAATGTGAATCCTCTTAACTTATTTTAGGCAGGCCTTTATAAGTTTAAAATAAAAATAAATAAAAAGGAAATGAAAAAAGCCTTAAATGAAAGATTCCACACAATACACCTGATTCACTTCAGAAGCAATTTCCTGGCCTCCCCAACCTCTTGGTATGACTGTAAAAACCTTAAAAAAACAAGTTGATTTAACGTTTCTATTTATTCATGGTGTCCAGTTTCCAGAGGAGTCTGTGACTTGTAGTTTTAAACTCAATTTAGCATTTAAACTCATTTTCAGCTGGGTCCCAGTGGAGCAACAATTAGAAAAGGAAAAGAGTTCAAAGAAGAAGGGTTATAACCTTTCAACGGTATGTTTGCCTGGAATTTAAAAAAAAAAAAAAAAGCATCTCTATTACTATTCTTCCTACATTTGGCAAACACTAGGTCAGACAGCCCGGTTGAGAACCTGCTGGTATAGAAAACTTCACGGTTAGGTACAAACCAAGACCCAAGAGTCTGTCATGACAGCCAAGGCAAAGGTTCATTTTTTAGGGGTATTGTTATTTATATTGTGCTGAAAGCCTGATATCAGCAGGCCCCACTTCTCTTCAGAAATCTCAGATTTAATAATCTGAGCAAGAGGAACCTACCAAAAAACACAGAGAGAAGCTGTGCTGTTGCACACTTAAAACTTGTGTTAATCCTACATATCTCTTGCTGTTGAAGGCTCCAGCTGAGACTGGTGTCCCAGCAATCCAGACGGACGCTGTATACATACATTGTGGGAGCCAAGCAGACCATGCAGGCAACAGCTGGAGGAGGAACAGAGGTAATGTAACCTGTCAGAAGTTATAACTGGCCAAACTGGGAGTGGAGCCGTGGCCTGCAAGTCAGGACCTGGGGCCCCCATTTATTAAACTACAGCGGTTTCACCACGGAGACCTGCAATCTGTAAGTATTTTGGTGTACTCAAAGTTAACCTGAGCGTTCTATAGTAACAGCACTTTCTGTAGCCAAAAGTACTGTTGTGAATGGGCTTCCAGTGTCATAAATTCAGCCTCAAGATTCAGCCTCTGCCAAGACCTGGCTACCAAAATCATATTTGGAAGCACTGTACTTCATGACTACCACTGCTAACTAGTTGGCTCGTTTGCTTTTCCTCTCCCCCAGTTCCTGTAAATAGCTGATGTGGAAGCCTCCCCTGGGATGCGCCCTCCAGGCTCTCCCCAGTGGGAGGGCACGGGTACCCCCGCACAGGACCTGCCCCGCCGGGCACCGGGCACTGCGGGATGACGGCGTGCAGGGCAACTCCGGCAAGCAGCCTGAGGCTGCTCCTACCTTCCACATAGAGAGGTCACCTGCTCAGGTCAGAATGGGTCAGCTCATGCCTGAAATAACGGGATTTGTGAACATAAAGCAGAGCTGCAGTGCTCTCACAGTTTATTTAGCTAACCTGGATCAAGAAACAGACCTCTGAGGCAAGACTTGATCCTTTAAATTTGAGCATTATATTTTAGAGGGAAAAAGTGATGCTGTAGTAGCAGAAGAAACAGGCAGGAAAATCATTACCAGTGTGTCCTTAAAATTAGAGCAGACCTGGACAAAAGTCTTATTTTTATAAAGCTGGTTGATAGTACACCTGATCATTCTGACTGTAATGAAATTACTACAAGGTAGAAGTGTAAACATTTACTATGTTATCTATCAGCCCATAATAAGACAACTAGATTTGACCAGAAAAAATTAATCAGCTAGGGTGAATTAAATCAAGATTTTGTCTCTGTTTCACATGGTCAGAAAAAGATCTGCAATATTTTCTAGAACAGATACAACATATAGCTGGTGTCAGATAATTTGTACCTACAGATACCTGCAAGGAAGAGATTTAGGAAAGAACCCTTGCTCCCAAACAAGCAAAGGGAAAGTCAATGTTCTTGTTTGAATTAATTAAAGAAAAGCAGAATTTTGATGAGGAACACGCATGGTTCATCTGCTGCTGCTGAAACTCTCCATTTTGGGAAGATATGTTTAAAAAGAAAACACAAATTTGTCCTTGGTCACTTGAAGAGAGCATAAGAATGACAGAAATGACAGCAGCTTTCATACAGAGACACAGTTGACTGTGGATTAAAATTATCCCTAGGCCAGGCTATTAAAACGATTAAAGGCAGATCACGTAAGGTCCTGAACTATTGAAATTTGATGTTCACAGGAAGCAGACGCAACCCAGGGCGGACATTTTGAATGGAAGGGAAAGCCAAGGCTTTCTCATCAAAACTCTCCCCTCCCCTGTTGTGTTTCTTGCTATTGCTGATAAGCTGTCGCTGATTTTTGGATCGGCTGTGATGAGACGATTAAAAATGGAAATAACCCATTAGCTGGAAGTGATGCCGTGGCAGCGCCCAGCTGGAGCACACCGACGGCAGTGGCACCTGGCAATGTGGTTCCAATTGCCGCCTGCCTTTGAAATGTCACCAGGAAAGATCTATAGACAGTCCTCCTGCTACAGGCCATCAGTGTCTACTCTTCCCGTTTGATTTTTATTTAGCTTACTACGGTTTGATCAGTTCCCAATGAACCTGAGGGCACTTTGAGGCCCCTTGGAAAACTAAATTACCAAATGGAATTAGAGCCCCATTCAAAATTCACCTGTTTTTCATTTCATTAATGCGCGTGCCTGCATCTGGATCCACGACCTGCACAGCCCATCAGTTTTTTTCCCCTTCATGCTGCCCCTTTCATGTGTCTGCCTTCCAATTTCCTCTTTTTCTCTTCAGGTTATGGATCACCCAACTTCCACATGCTGATACAATCGATTTCCTCTCTCCCTGGCATTCCCGCAGCTATACAAGCATCCACTGATGCCTGTTTCTCTTCTCCTTTCTCAGTCTTGTATGACACTTTCTTCTCAGCTGCTAGCCTACAGCCCTGGTCCCAGCCAGCCCTTCCCACCTCTGCATACAAGTCTTTGATTCTGTCTGCAGGGTGGCCTTTACAGACCTTAGCTTGTCAAACTACTTCTGCGTATTTGATGCAGTCACATAAACCACAGTGAAGTTACTATTCTCACAAAATACGTTCTGTGACCTTTTGGTAATTGGCTGCATCATCTATCAGGCTGCAGCAGACCTCTTATTTTAGAAGCACATCTGCATTTTAGGTTACACTAGTGCACTGACTCAAAAGAGCTGAACAGTGTGGGCTTTGTCACTAGTATCTTAAAAAGAGGGCACATACACACACGCACGTACCTTGGCATTTTGAAGAGGAGGTTGGTAACTAGATGGCCGATAGTACCTCCTCTGAGCAGCGTCAGTATGAATGTCTCCAAGAAATAGCTCCTCCACGAGGTGGTCTAAATTGTGGTGCAGGTACTGCTTCTCCACACGGATCAGCTGGAGTTCGTGCATGGCAAAATTCAGAGCTTTGGTGCATTCATGGCCGTTCTCTTCTCTCAGCAAATCGTAGCTGACATCCTGCTCCCAGGGACTATCTTCTGGTATAAATCCAGGACACGTATGGTTCACCAACTCACTTAATTTTTTGGCTACTGCTTCGTTATGGCATATGATCTGTATGTTGCGTAGTTGATAATCAGCTTCAGTACCCCCTCGGATGATCCAGGATGCTTGGCGGAGACGTATTTTGCCACGTATAACTAAGGTGTAGATAGGGTTTGTGCAGCGATTGCCACCGTAATAAAACTGATAGGCCTTAAATGTATTATTGTGGTAGAACCTGTAAGATCTTGTGATGAACTCTGGGCCTGCTCTAACTTCGCAGCTGTGGGAAGAGAGAAAGTGATGGAAACAAAATTTTAGCAAGGTGGCACATCTTGCACTGCAGGTAATAAGAGTGAGCAAACCCACGTGGGTCCACAGAGACACTCGTGTGCTAATGTCCCTTTGGCATGAATGGGAGGAAATAGGAACTAGGCCTCTGTAGCCTGCCAATTAACCAACAATTTCCTCTGCTGTTAATGCTGTTATTAATATACTGCCTCATGGTGATCAAAGGGCTTTATCTTTGCAGGTTTAAATACTTCGAGCCATGTTTTGCTTTTTCTTTTTGTCTAGGCACCACCATGTGACTCAATTCTTCTCTGAAAAAAGTAGCAGCTTATTAAACATCTATTCTTCTCTTTTGCATGGTAGATTTAGCAAAAGGACTGATAACATCAGAAAGTGAAATGCCAAACGTCCACAGAACAGTGCAAAGAACTGGCTTCTATGCTGCTGTAGAAGCTTCTTAGCAAAGCTCCACCAGCTCTAGTCTGCAGAGGACGTGCAGGATCGTGTCCTCAGCTTTTCCACACACTTTCAACAGGGGTGGCATTTAATGCAAACTTCTGACCATTAATGCAAAACTTCTATTTGGCTTGAATTTGGACCATGCAATATTCAGGTTTTGGGGGGGTGGGTGGTGTTTGTTGTTGGGGTTTTTTTTCTGAAAGTGTAAATGGCAGTTCAATTCCACTTCCTGTAGAAAGTCATTTTGTGCCTTCAAACTTGTCCCCCTTGTCACATCCACGCTGCTTAACGTAAATATACTCCTTTCCCTTAAAAGCCCCCAGTCTTTCCTACTACAAGTCACTTCAAATAAACATGTGAATATTGCCTGCTGAGACACAGAAAGCAAAATAGCTCTCTGAATTACAAGTTATCATGTATAGAGGGTAATAGAACTGGTGAAATACAGCTTCTTAATTCCTTTGCTAATAAAACCTGTGCTAGACACATGCTCTGAAAACAAGGACCCATTCAATGGATCTAATGCACATAGTCAAAGATAGTACAATATTATGTTTGAATAAGCATCCATTTTGGCAACTTGTTGGGCTCCTTCCTATTCAAAGAGAGATTTAAAGATATATCACAGCATGCTGTTTAAAATCCAGACTATAAATTGATTCATCAAGACAGCTTTATAGCATGCTATTCTCATGTACATAACGCTGCTCCTTCTCCTTTTATGCATAAACATATAGAAAGCATCTGGAATTTTAAGCATCACCATATTAAAGAAAATACTTCCCTGCTCCTTAAAGTGGGAATATTCATCCTTCCCTCTCTGCTTCCTTCCCCTCTTCTCTTCCACATATATCACTCAAGCATCTTGTTTTATCTTTCCTTACCCGGTAGAGACCCAGTGTCCCTCAATATTAGGAGGCATCTGCACAGTGATCCGGGCTCCATTGTGAAGGTGTTTCAGCATATGATGACACTGTGACTCCTTAAAGGCCCTCCAGGCACTCTTCTCCAAGGACCGAGGGTGGGACCTGCTGTCCGGGTGAAGAAGAGCAGAACCTTCTCCCAGCCCTGTGATAGAAAAGCGTAAATTATCATGAGACCCTGCTGAGAAGGGCTTCAGCACAATAAAGGAGGTCGTGAACATCTTGTGTTGAACGACACTTGATCGCATTATGTGTCTGGGAAAGTACTGTTTACATTTCTTTTCTCATCTGGAAAATAAAAAATGGGAAGCTCTTCCTCTCTGTCAGCCCACTAATAATCCACTAAATAAATTTGCTTTATGAAATACATTGGGGAAAAGGGCTTGAGCCAAAGTGTTGCGTTTCCACACTCAGGAGATGGGGCTCTGAACCTGAATTTTATAGACACCTCTGTAATCTCTGGTCAGGACAATCAAAAACTTGGACCTTGAAACTTTTAGAAAGTTGCATCCAGATCCGGACACAAACTTTGTGGTTTCAGCCCACCTCTAATTTGAACGCTTCTATAATAAACTTGCAAATAAAGACTACTCTTTAAAGCCAAGAGAAAACAGATATTAAAAGCAAAGCCTCTGCACACAGGAAGCCTCTGTGATGACTGAGGTGGTCAATTAAAGGCAGATTCTGCTATTTTTATTTTAAAGGAGAAAAGGAATTTCAAAAGCTAATTTTATCTCCAGCACACAGTAATTTTGGTTTCTAGTAATGTATACATGCAAACCCAACCAGCGCACTCTCTACACAATATTAATTGAACAAAATGAATATGTAGCTTCAGAAGGCATGCGTCTTTACCCTTTTAGGCACAGCCTGCTCTTAGATATGTTGGAAAACATGGATCAAAAGAAAAACACACATCTAGAGGGTAAGAGGTGACAAACATGAACCTTACATAATGGGCTGGAAACTGTATTACTTTGCCAGAAGGAATTTAAGAACCAGCAGGCTATTAAACAAATACAGGGTGGGGTGGAGGGTCTGGTTGTGTGCCTGGGAAGTCGGGGCAGCCGTCTCAGGAGAGGGATGTCTCGCTAACACATGCTCCCAGAGGCAGGGTCTGGGATTCACCCCCATCTCTTCTGGTGCTCTCTTGGCTGACGTGGCTCAGGAATGGGCTGGTGGGGATCACCCAACACCACAACCCTACACCCCACCAAGCCGCCCAACACAAGATCCTATGCTTTATTTCCCAGGCCCCATCTAACACGCAGGCACATGCTTGGGCAGCACACAGCATCGCTACAGAAATTACAAGAAAATCAGTATTACTTGTTTTTAGGTAGACACTGTTTCAAACCTTTGCACTTCCCTATCACGAGAAAGAAAACAGTGTCAGTGATTCATTATGCTGCCTAGGTCTTAGATCTTTCGGAAGAAATTTGGGTAACATGTAGGAAAACGGCATTGCTAAAAATATAAATACATGCCAACCATTTAAAAATAGCAATTCCTAAGCTAAACAAAGGCAAGGACTTATGCAGTAGGCAGGGTAAAGAACTGATCAGAAAGAATACAATAAATACCTGAATGTAAACAGGGCTCACCACTGAATGATCCCAAGATTTAATGAGATCAGTGAATACAACCTCACAAAGCCTTTACTGGAAAATCTGGCAGCTTTGTTGCAGGTTACAAACAATTCTTCGATGTGAAGGAGAATTTACAGCCTTACTTTCTAAAAGGTAATAAATACTAGAGATGCTTTGATATTTGAGCACACCATCTGAGATGCCCTTAAAGGAGCCTATTTTCAGGGAGTCAGTACTTCTCCCTTTCTGGAAGTCAAGGCTTCTCCAGTATTTCCAGATTGCTTAGCAGAGTCACTCACATTAGTGTCACACAACCCCCGTTCTGCAGCCAGAAACAGTACAGCCGCTTCAGAAATGGTAGGGCCATGGCAGGGTGATGCTCTGCTTGAGCTGACTATGTCTTTGGATAAGCAGGATTTACCAGATCGGGTCCATGCTTCATGTATGTGGCAGCACAGCAGCTCCATCCTGTGCCGTGTCTGCAGCCCATTGCACCTGGAGCAGCACTCAACACTCTCAAAAACTTGGGCTTATTTGGTTTATCTGAAACCTTGTGGGTAGGGGTGGGTATCACAGGCCTTCACACCACCAGGAGAACAAGTGCAGCCAGGTACAGGTGAGCTTACTAGTATATTTATTTTTGTCCTTGCGAACCACAGCTGGTGAGAGCTTGCCTTCTAACACCCTTCTCCATCTCTAAGTCTCCACACACTCAAAAAGCCCACATTACTTCAGCATCCAATTCTGAAATGGAGTGAGCACTCCTGTCCATGGGCTCAGAGTATCTTTTGGGTCAGAAGTGACACCTCCTGCAAGGTACCTGGTAGAGGCTGTAGCCATCAGTACCAACTTGCAACAGATACATAGCTGTTGGGATGTCTCCTGCAGACAAATTACCCCGCACTTTGAAAATTTACATTTCCACTTGAAGTTGCTAAGTGTTTGAAATCTGCCATCAAGAGGAGGTTTTGAAATGGTTCAAGTGACTGTTTCCAAGGCATATTTATTATACCACTTGCTTTTAAGCAGTTGTATACTGCCTAGCTCATGTCATATGATTCATGAATACAGACGCACTTAAAGATTTATTCGTTTAAACATACTTGGGCATTTCATTTCTCCAAGAAAAAAATCCTTCTGTGGGAGGATACCATCTTGTATGTGCACATTTCAAAGGAGAGAATGCAGTAACCACATTATATGTTCCCAATTATTCCCTGGAGGAAATAATGAAATGAAGGGGTTTTTGA
The DNA here is from genome assembly GCF_964188355.1 of Buteo buteo. NCBI lineage: Eukaryota > Metazoa > Chordata > Aves > Accipitriformes > Accipitridae > Buteo > Buteo buteo. The sequence continues at coordinate 19,960,811 of NC_134173.1, read as the reverse complement.
AGAGGAGTCAAACTTTATGTGGTATTATACAGTGTCTTTTCTTTGCTACAGCTGAAAAGCAATTGGGTCTCTGCTCTCCCTGTCACATGTATATAGTTCTGTCTGCAACTTGCTAATGATAAACTGTAACCAGTGGAGGGAAGGGAGATTTGCGTGGATAGCCTGAGATCTGTGCCAGCGAAGAGGGTATTTGTCTGGGACTCTATCCATCCAACTGAGACAAATGAGGGCAGGAACAAGTTTAGGTAATCAAGACAGGCATGAGAACATAAGGAAGGCTGCAGCGACAGTGCAAGGGATGTAGAAAACACACACATGCTAGGCAACATTACATAAATAGGACGTGAATATCAAAATATGAATTATGGTACAAAATTAAAAGGCAGTGATGGGACCTTGTTGCTGGGGCAAGGAAATACTGAATTTAGCACAGGCTTTTTCCTTACCAAGTAAACATTGCAATGCTTTTGTATTTACTGACACACACCCGCACATACAGCTACCCTACAAAGGAGCCCTAACTCCTCCTTGTACCGCCCGAAGACAAACGCCCAGACCGGTGACACGCTGCCCATGCCGGGCAGTAAGCCGAATGCCGCCTTCCCGCGCTCTTCCTCGCAGCAGGTCCCCCAAGGCAGCGCGGTGTCCCCTCACTCCGCTCCCCCCGGCAGTGCACGAGGTCTTCTGCAAAACGGAGGTCCAGCGGGGATGATGTCACTGATCTTAAAAGATGCATTTGGCCATATTAAATGGGACATGGCTGGAAGGCTCAAGGTTAAAATGTGCTTTTGTGAAACTGGGAAAATAATTTCATGGCTCTTTAAAGCCCGCTTTGGAGCCTAGAAGCAGTTGCGACATAGCTGGAGCCGCTACTTTCATTCAAAGAGATCCAAGTCTGCTATTGTCTACAGCACAGACAGTGCTGTAGGTTTCAGTACCTCCACGCCACATAAGTATCTCAGACTCTCTCTGACTGACCGATTTTTAATTTTTTGTGTGTTCTGAAGGAATCTTACCCACTTGTTAAAAAAAATTAAAAAAAAATCCACCATGTTATTACTCAAAAGCGTGACAGACTTCAAACAAAAAGCAGTCTTCGCACGAGACTAATAGCACTAATTCTGCAAAGCCTCTGGCTGGCTTTCACTTTAACCACACCAGGACCAGAGGGCGTAAGATTGTATCACCCACCCCATGGTGGCTATTTACACAAAGAAGCAAGTCCGAAAGGAAAAGGAAAACTCCAGAATGCATCAGAAATGCCAGCTAGAAAAACAAAGCAAAACAAATGCATTTTCTGATGAGTTGATATCCAACTTCTCTTTCGTAATCAAGCCCTAGCAGTGTAGATCGCAGCTTTAGCATCAAACTAATTGAAAATAGCGTAAGAGGTGCCACAGCTAGCAGGGGATCCCTCCCAGGCCCTCATGGATCATGCTGTACAGGGGCAGATGCAACATCCACCTGAGTGGGGAGGTGAAGGTCTGCACAGCTGCCGCTTCAGCCAGATGTGGACAGGAGCACGCACCACACCAGACAGAGACTTCGGGCTCTCAGGTTCACCTATAAACCTGTATCTGATGTGGGAACAACCATTCAAGATAAAAAATAATTGGTAAGGGAAGGTAGGTTACTTTCAAGTTCTTCAAAGCTTTCTGCACGTAGCTGGGAGTAAAACACAAATCTTAAAAAGGGCAATCTGCTGGCAGCCTGTTACCCAAACGCATTTCAAAAATGGCTATGACAAAGCTCTCCGCCAACATTTCTGCAAAAACCCGCAAGCTGCTAGAAAGATTGTTACAGTTTCCTGAAAAACAGTACGCAAATAATGTACAATTGCAACACAGATAATGATAAGTAGAGTTGTGCTTGAACACAAATTCTTATAATTTAATTCAACCCTAAACACCCCGGCCAAATTCTGTTCTCAGCTATGCCAGATTGCAAAACTATAAAACAAGTAATCTTAAATCTTAAAACTGCTTAGATTTAATCAGTTTAATAAACACCTCTACCCAAATCTAAACCATGGCTTCAAACGTGTCCAAGGGTAGCGCTTCAAACTAGACCCAAAGCTACTACTAGGTGTTCAGCAGGTTCACCTTTTGCTAAATGGGAGAATAAATGTTACCTGAAAGTAGGATTCAAACCTGGATTTAGATTGGGATCGCTCAGCAGGAACCACTTCACTTTTTCTTTCATGTATAGCAAAGTAATTCCAGAAGAGCACAATTTTATTACGAATTGAAACAACCTCGAGTGATAGTACAAATTCAAAACATGCAATGGCTTCATCTCCGATAGAAACATTTTAACATTTGCGCTTTACTTCTGCAGCAAACTCGTTTCAAGTTAGAACTTGTTTGAAACCTGAAAAATCTTACAACAGATAAAGAATAATTGGCTGGATTAAGTTTATAGCTCTCCTTATCTGGGCAGTTGCCCTGCACAATTAAATAAATAGACATTTGGATTACGCTCTTCCTTGATGTGGGATAGGGTTAGATAACGCCCATGACAGGCTTTTAGCTACAGCGCAAACTTACGTAATTGCCATGGAGAATATAATGTCCTGTTACCAAGCCGCTGTCTGTGTTTACCAGTGTTTTCCCTGCACTTCAAACTTCAAAGAGTCCTCGCGGGATTGGGACCTAAATTAGCTACTACAAACAAAAAGGTTGGGAAAGGAAAGCTGGAGTTTATGGCCATGGAAGCAGACAGGACAGTGATTTCCTTTCACATGTATCTGTTGCCTTTCTTGTGCATACTGAGCATCCAGGTACAGCTTTCAAAGAGACGCGAAATGAATGTTTCAGTGCGGCAGATTCAGAAGAGAGATCTAAAGCATGTTGAGATGGGACAGCTAAAAAGAAACTCCTCCAAGGCAGACAGGCCCAGCACTGAAGTCTCTGTTATCCTACAGTGCGGTCCTTACTCAACGCCCCGTCTTGGAAGAGGTCAGAGAACCAAGCGCCAAGCAGTTACGCAGCCGATAACCCCTGTTAAGCTGAAGTTCAGCTCTTCATTGGGATGACTGCTGCGACCTGTGCAAGGTGAAACACCACTGCCTGCAGCATGGGCTTCTTTACGAAGCCACGAAGGGCTAACCCCCCACCCCCACCCCTTCAGGGGGGTGGGGACTCTGCCACAGGCACAAGTGGGTGCAGCCCTGGGCCCCAAGTGCAATTCAGTATCGCCAGTTGTTTGGTCTTGCAGTCTTCGAAGGGAACGCCTGCCCTCTGTCAGGGACAGACCTCTGCCCTGTCCTCCACCCACACCTTGGCACCAGCACTTACCCAGGTGGAACCGTCCCTGATGCCGACGGGACTCGTGTCCAAGTAAAGACAATGCTAAACAAGCTCACTATGTATAACCCGACCCTCTATCAGCCCTGCTTAAAGCATCATGTCAGTAATAAAATACTAACCTTGCCTAGAATAGCTGAAGGTACTGGCCTTCAGCGTGGTCAAGGCTAGTTTGGGGCCTCGTCACCTGTCAGCCTACCTCCTACAGAGCCCCGAAACCGTCCTTACTGCTCACACCACCTACACTGTGCCACTGCTAGCCCACAGTCAAGCTGCAGAGATGAGTGAAATTAAATTTACACTGATGAAATTGTGAATAACGTTGAGTGCACCTCCTAACTCTCGCTGCAAACTCTACAAATCTGACACTAAGCAGTGTGTCTTCCCCTCTTTCTCTCTGTATTGTCTTCCAGATTTCCAAATGCAGTATTTCACCGAGGGAACAGATCACATATGCCTCTAGCACAGAGCACAGTATTTGTCCATTTTATGGATGCGGGTATTTACATCTTCTGATACATTTACTTATTTTCCTGAACAGGTTTTGAAATAAACCACTTCTATGTAACTAATTTAAGCAATATTGCTAGAGAACTTTTAAAAGCATATATAGTTTTGCTCTGAAATCCTAGCAGTCTTGTCTTCATCATCTTTATTAGCAAGTACTATTTCCATGAAGTTATCAACAAATTGTTTTAAAGTTTCTAATTCATTACTCTAACAGTAACAATCAGAAATATGCTAAAGTTTCTTCTTAGCATCTGTATTTGTAAAAAAAAAAGTTTACATTTACAAAAGAAATTAGCCAAATTTGTTTCGAATCCACTTGAACATAGCTTTTATTAATCAGGTTTTCTGGAGCTGAATGATCTTAGCATTTGACATCTGAAACTTCTGTGGCTTTTTGTCTAAGCAAAGAAAACAGTGATAATGGACAACTTCCAGCTGCAAACCTTTTTTTTTTTAATTTTTTTTTTTTTTTTTTTTTTTACACTGTACAGGTTTTATCTTGATTAATGAAGACAAGTTTTTCCCAAGTTTCCAAAATTCAGTGATGTTAAAGTAGGCATTTCTTAATGTAATGAAAGCAGAAGCTTTAGCCTTATAGGACATTTTATAAAGCTTTAAGCCCTAAAAATCCTCAACCACCCTCCCACACTCACTCACTTTTAACCCTTAAAGTACCATTGCAATAGAAATGCAAAAGAAAACATCACGTGCCTTAAAGAGGCTTAACACTGCGATCCCCTGGGATTGCTGGTTATTCTTACATATTACCAGTCCGGGCTAGCTGCTGACCGAAGGACGCGCCTATTGACTGTGGCACAGAGGGAAAAGCTCTAGGCCAAGTTAAAAGTAAATACATTTAGATGGGCTACATTTCAGTGCGTTATATGCTGCTGATGTAATTTTCAGGTTTGTAAGAGGGCAGTAGTTTCCCAACACTTGAAGCTCCGATCCAAACTGGGCACTGCCACATTACGGAGGTGTTTATACACAAGGCTCTGAGCTGTATCCTTCTACAAGAACTTAGTTTTATGTTACATGATGAACTATAACTGCAGATGGAAGAAACGGATGATTTTCCTCCTTCATCCTCTTTTAGCAGCTGCTGTTTTGATCTGATCACTGGCCCCGATTTGTTTCCTGCTCCAGCCAGGGTTCAGCTCTGCTCTGTAATTCCAAGCAGATGAGCCAGGGAGTCCAACCCTGTAATTACACCTCCTCTCTTTACCCTCTAACTTAAAACCTCCCATTTCGACTTTTACATCTCAGATCACAGAGTTTTAAAGAACACCTCTGGCATCCTGGCAGGTCTGGCTCAGCTAAACACGTCTCTACACTCTCTGGATTTCATAGCTGAGCTGTGAGAAGGGCATAAAACCCCCTCCTGGGGAACAGGGTCTCCTGCTCGCTCTTTCTCAAAACAAAATACACAATCAGAAACCCATGCTCTTTATTATTTATTAAATACCATCTGTGCGCTTAGCACTTGTACAAACACAGAGAGAGAAAGTCCCTGCTCCACAAAATCAACCCTGGGAATAGCTCTGAAATCCTTACCCCAGCTCACAGATCTCACACTGAATCCATGTAGGTCACTTGCATTGTAACAGTTTAAAAAAAATTCCTCTTTTTACCAGTAAGCTTGACATCCCAAGAAATTTAACTGAAGAAGGCTGGATGCTACAAAGCACTTCAGAAACAGGAACACTCTTCAAAACGATGCTGTAACCGAGTAGGTTGAGTCACTCTTTCAGAACAGTATCGCGCCCAGATTTTTCAAATCTGGCTGCCAAATGTTGGACATACCTAAGCAGCTCATTAAATAGCCTCCTTTTCAGAACTTGCTCTTGAAGAGCACTGGCTTTCTGGAAAGACGGCTCATCTGCTGAAGAGCCGAAATACGGATTTACAAGCTGAACTCGTAAGTTTGAGTTTAGATACGCTGGCTTTTCTTGCTAAAATTTTGCCCACGGTGCTGTTTCGGAGAAACGTCAGTCCGGGGCTCAGCTGAGAGAGTGCCGAAGCAGGACTGCGCGTAACGACACCCGGCACCCCTGCGCTCCCCGGCAAAACGTCTTGAGCGGGGTGCAGGACCCGGTGCCGGCACCCGCCGCTGCCCAAGGCTTCCCGGCCAACACCGCCGCGCCGAGACCCGCTGCTTCGCCCGCGCGGGTGGACGGCGGGGCCGGCGGGCCGTCCTGGCCAGGCTGCCCGGGCTTTGGCGGAGCCGGCCCTTCGCCCGGAGGCCAGCAAGGCGTCCCCGTGCGCGCTGCCCGGGCCAGCCGGCCCGTCCCCGCGGGATCGGCCGCCGACCCCGCTCCGGAGCGGGGCGCGTCCTGCGCGCCTTCACCTACACCGCCCGCACGGCACGCAACGGGGTGCCGCTAACCGGGGGACGGGGGGGGTGCCAGGCAGAGCGAACAAGGTCTCTGCCCGCCTCGCCATCCGCAGGGACCCTTCCTCGGCCAGACTCCCCCACCCCACCCCGGCCCGGCACCCACCCGTGACCCTCCGCCCCCACCGGCAGGGTCACGGCCCCACCCCCGCAGCCCAGCCGGCTTTCCGGGCGCGCCACGAGTGACCAGCGGGCGGAGACCCCCAGGCGGCCGCCCCGGCGCCGGACTCACCGTGCAGCAGCAGGGCTGGGAACAGGTACCTCATCAGGCTGCCGTACGGGGCGGACATCTCCCCGCCGGCCAGCGCCCCTTCCCCGCTCCTTCGCTCCGGCCGCCACCTCCCGCCGCGCCGCCCGCGCCTCAGCGCCGCCGCGGGCAGCCCACGGCCCGGCGCTGGGGGGCAGGCGGCTGGCGGGGCCGGGGGGCCGCCGGGTTCCCTCCGGGGCCGGGGGCCGCCGCCGCTCCCGCTCCTCAGGGCCGCCGCCCCGCACACCGCCGCCCCGGCAGGGCTCCGGCTCCGGCTCCGCCGCCGCTCGCTGCCCGGGGCCGCCCGCCCCGCCGCCGCCGCCGCCGCCGCCGCCGCTGCGTCCCCCACCGTCTCGGCGGAGCGCGGCGGCGGCTCCGCTTCATATTTCCCCTTCCAGCAGGAGGAGGAGGAGGGGTCGGGAGGTGGGGACTCCTCCCGGGGCGGGGAGGGGGCGGCCCCGCAGCTGGGTTGGCGGCCGCGCTGCGCGGGCAGCGCTCCGGCGGCGGGGGAAGGGAAGGGAAGGGAAGGGGCGGCCGGGGCCCGGCGGGGGAAGGGAAGGGAAGGGAAGGGAAGGGGAGAGAAGGGAAGAGGAAGAGAAGAAGGGAAGGGGCGGCCGGGGCCCGGCGGGCGCCTCCGCAGGGGCGGGAGGCAGCGGGCGGTGGGCGGGGGACGGCAGGCAGCCGGCGGGTTGTGAGAGCGGGCGGCGGGTGGGATGTGCCCGCGGGGGGCTGGGGGACGCCTGAGGGAGACGTGCGGGGGTGGTCGGTCCCTTCCTCGGCGGCGGGGGGAGCGCCCCGAGCAGGGGCGGGAGGCGCCCGGATCCCGCGCCCGTGGGGCGGGGAGCGGGACTTCGCCGCTGCGCCCGTCGGCGGGGGCTGGGGGGCGAAGGTTGGCGTGCGCCCTCGCCTCTGAAAGAAGGTTTTCCACGTCAATCGGGCATTTTAAAAGCTAAAAGTAGGTGCCAAGGTTGCCGCCTCTGGTGCTGCGCCCTCCTGCACCCTCTTCCCCGTGTCGGTTGTCGAGTAGTTTTGGGTTTTAGTCTGGTCTGAGGCCCTGGCCATGCAAACACGCGTGGAGTTAACGTCGTACATGGGAGAGACTCGCGTGCCTGTGTTTAAGCTTTGGTTTGTAATGTCCTCTGGACAGGGACATCACGTCTTCTAGGTTGTGCTTGGACTCGTGGGCTCAGCTGTAGGGCCTCGTAGCAGCGAATGTGTAACAAATGGGAGGAAATTCTGAGAAGACCAACGTAACCGAGTTTTGAACAGCTTAACTGAGCTAAAGCGTTTACACGCTGCATGCTTAAAAAGAAATACTGACAATGATGACTCCTTCCAACTCCTTTAAGCGGGAAGAATAAATTTACTCTTCCACACTCGTATAGGGAGGAAACTGAGACAGAAACAAGCGGTGAGTCACAATTAGAGCTCCGGTGCCTTGGATTCTCAGGGTTATGCTTGTGCCTCCACACAAATGTTTTTCAAGCCAGAAAGGATGGTTTCCAGAGCACTTGGTGGCGGTCTGTACAAGCCTGTAGTGGTCAGGTACCCTCTCAGTGACCTGGAGAGAGATGTGCAGAGAAGAGCAGCATCATTCGAGAAACAGGCGTCCGTGAACATCAGCAGGTAACGCTGGGTAAGGCTGTAAAAATACCCTTACCCAGTGTTGCTTGCTCATCTTCAACCCATTCCTATAGTTGCCACAGAGGGGTGTGCGGAGGGAGGGGATTCTTGCCATAGACACAGTACATTTGGAAAAATTGTTTGGGAAGCCCTGTGTATCCACCTGGCTGTTTTCAGGACTAATCCAGGGCAAAATTCTGATTTTGCCACTTGTAACTATCCTACAGCAGCAGAGACACCCAAGTAGTTTTTCTTTACCTGCAGGTTCTGTAAGTGAAACAGATCCAGTGAGCAAGGAAAACAACAACATTTGCTTAAATATAGTACAAGCGTCTGTATTTCTGAGTCTTGAGGACCCATGATGTACTTCAGATCCGCGTGTGATGGTTACCTCTCCTAAGAACAGTTCCTGCCAGGGTGATCAGTGAGATAATGCCAGGCGTGCAAAGGGGTGACATAAGGAGAAGTGAAAGGCAGTGCGTGTGGGAAAGCGGATTGCCCTGTTGTTGGCCAGGAGTGCCAGGTTATTATGACGGGCAATGCCAGCTTAAAGCATCTCACGTATTTGGCGGGCATTACAGATAATATGGCGTGTAGGAAGGCTCTTAACGTAAGTCACCTGCTATTTACCTGAGTGTAAAAGGTAGGCCAGCATCACCGTGAGCAGTAATGAAGGACTAGCAGTTGTGAAGTGTGGTTGTATAAAAGCAGCAGCATCCAAAAGGAGAGGCTTTTTCTGTAGAAGCAACCATGCCCAGATTGAGCAACATAATTATCTGCAAAAAGATGAGACTGAGGATCACCCGCAAAAAGTCATTTATCCCAAAGTCAATTATCCCAGAAGCTCATGGTTTCTCCCCTGGGAAGTGACAGCCCCCCACCGCAGCATCGCTAACAGCTTTTCATAAGAGGAAAGGGCAATGACTTTACTGCTCCATTGGCCAACTTGGTAAATGAGGCTCCACTTGTGATTTACTATCAGTGCAGCTTCAGATGTGGTAATGAAATAAAATGAAATCAATACCCAATGGGTTCAGACATGGGAGAACCTTCCAAAAACAGCACAGACTGTACTTTGTCTTTTACTGGTCTTTTTTATTTTGTGTGTTATTTTAAGGATATGTATAAGGATAAGGATTTTTTCAGACTGATGCACAGTATTTTGTTTTTTGATATCCCCAGTCCTACTCGTTTCATGACTGTGCCCCTGTTCAGAATGCGCTGTAATGGGAAGCAGTGACAAATAACAGCTTTTTGCACTTTGATCTAAGCAGCATGTCACATCAGTGCTCATTAGAAATTGTATTAAGCAACCCAACCGTGACTTTCTGAACTTGGGCTCCTGGGGCAGGGTATATAACTAATGTAGGTATAATGTAAAATCATTTACAAAGGCACCTCTAGGCCATATTCTCAAAAATATCATAGGGGCCAAAGCATTTCAAAAAGGAAGTCGTCAGCAGAAGTTTGCACAGTAAGGAGCCTTTTTGGAAGAAAAAACCAAACTGGTGGGAAATGTAATTTGTGGCTGGGGCCCCTTGCAAAAAGTATTAAAATAGGAAGAAAACTAACTTGTTGGACTTGTTGTGTGACACTTCAAAGATCTAGGCACATCAGCATAGCACTTGTCTAGCTAAAGTGCCGGCTGGTTGGCTGGCCGCCAATGCCAATCTGGTGGTGAAAGATATGTAAAAGAGTGAGGGGATGGGAAAGAATGGAGGCAGCAAGCATGTGGGACACTTTATGCTGTGGAGAAGAATGGGATGGGGCAGCACTCCTGGACTCGGTAATGCTTTGGCAGTGCCACAACTATGATTTGCTAATGGCTATATTATGTTTTTTAAAAAGACAGTATGTTCTCTTGAGTAAGTCAAAGGAGCGGGATGTAAAGATTTATTAGAAAGGAGTGGAGTGACTAATTCACAAAGAATCAAACACCTGTCAGATTTCCGTTTGTGAATTGCCTGTGACAAAATTCATCAAAATAAGTGAAGATTTGGAGAGAAGTTTTCCTACATGTCCAGCTTGAGTTAGAATCTGCAAGACGAGCCTGGAGCCTGACTGATACACAGAAACACACACTATGTGACTTCTTATTTTGGCTTCAGCTGTTTGAGGGGGAAGTTAAACTGTTCTATGATGTAAAACAAATGGCAATTAGTTTGTTTCTTCTTTCAGTTTGGACTGAAAATGCTATAGTTTATGGGGTATAGCAGGTTTTATCAGTTACTCCATCTTTCATTTTTATGTTTTTAGAATAAGGTGTTTAAGCTGCTGATTTTTTTCTTCTTCTTTGTTAAAAAAATGTAACTGAAAGAGCGTTTGGTGATATTTTCTAGATGTTTGGCTCCCGAATTGTGCAGAATATTTCCCCTTCCCCTACCAGAGACTTGATCTTCAATGCAACCACTGAAGCCAGTGGAGTGTTATGATTATTTTAAGGGATGCTGAATCTGGGTTTAGTTTTCTCAAGCATGTACCTGTGGTAATGCTCACCTGCAAACTGTGGCTCTGAGATGGTGCAGGTTACCACAGAGATCTATCCTTTATTGCTCTTACTTGTTTAGGTAGATAGCTAGTCTGAGAAGTATATTTTGGAAATTAATTTATTTTAGTCATCGAAGACAAAATGCACGTGTTGAAAGTCTGCTACCTGGTAATGGGCATAGAAAATATAGACCAAACATAGTAAAAATGAAGGTCTTGTGGCCATTGTCAAGATAGGCTCTTTTCCCCCTATTTTTTTCAGATACACACAGAGATATGCATGCGTGCGCATGCGTGCATGCGCGCACACACACACAGAGCCCATCTGTGGGAACAGACTTGCTGATTTCACAAAAATGTAGTTATCTGAAATAGTTTTTTTAGTTTTCCTAGAACGGTTTGAAAAGTAGGTGGGAATAAAGGTATAAAACGACATGAGGAGTAGACTCTGCAGAGCTCAGGCCATTCCAGACAAAGAAATGAAAGAAAGATGCAAAGAACACAAACAAAGCAAATGTCTTTCTGTAAAATAAGCTGTCTCCTTCTTGTTTCTCCCCTTGTTTCTGGCATTTTAAATGTGCTTGTGATTTGATTGCTCAGAGCCAAGGAGGAACTTCTCTGTGTAGAATTACTTTACTACGAGCACAGACAATTTCACGGTGCTGTTGCTGCAACCAGAGCTTCAGGGCTGGGTCCAGCTCCCAGTGGGCTTGGCGGGGGTCTTGCCGTTGACTGTAGCAAGGGCTGGATCGGGCCCCAGATGAGGCTACTGGAAAGGCCAGCTGGAACAGCTAGTGCTTGTTGTACATTGACGGCATTTATTTGGAAGCATGGCAAACAGGGGCCGAAGGTGTTTCTTCATCCAGTGCGTACGAGCAGCTGTCCTAACCCTCTCCAGCACTGCTGATTTCATTCATTCATGGCACTCAAATACCATGAAAATGAGTGTGGTAAAAATGCCTTCATACGTGTTGTTTATGCCTTCTGTTGTTTGCACAGTGGCTTTCTGAGGTTGTGACTTAAAAATACCAAACTGCCCTACACAGCCAAACCAGCAGATTGGAAATCTGTTGCAGTCTGGGCAAAAATGCCCTCCATATATCTTCTTGCTCTGCAGCGCTGTGCAACCGATCGGAGTAATGACGGTTTCCATCGCTGAAGACAAAAGAAAACTTCTGAAAAAATTTAAACACATGTACAGTGTTGTTCATTACTGCTTATATTTTCTCTGAGTGAAATTAAACTCTGATTTTGATTAATTTCTCAGAGAAAATATAAATTCTGGCAATTTTTTATAAACTATCCAAAGAAGCAGGTTTCATTTCCAAACTGAAAAATGGATTAACGTGACCTGCCAAGCTTGTGTGAGAGTCTCAAGTAGCAGCTGATGCACCTGGGAGCTACTTTCTTAGTTTATATTCTTCTTGTAGTCCCTCTGGGGCCAATGCTTCTCCAGGTTAATAACATCCTTGGGGAAATGAGGTTTTCATCCCTTGCAGAGTGTTGCCCGTGGTCTTCCTTCCACTTGGCAAACTTCTGCAGCAGAAGAAACACACAGGGAGAGACCAAGAGTGGGAAATTGAACCTATTCCAGTCAGCCCTGATGAAGGAGGAGATGTACCTAGTGAGGAGAGGAGGAAGCTCTCCTGCCCTTCTGCCCAGAGCTGACCCGAGTGGTTAGCTGGACTGGGTGGACTCTGGGTATTGCCTTGAGGGAGCAGGTGGGAGATCTTCTTTCACGGTTTTGTTCAGTGTTTGTATGTGGTGATAGGTCTTTTGTAATGGGCCTTAGATACACAAATGGCCAAACACAAGTTGAAAGTATGACCTGGTCTCACAGTGCCTCTGGGTTTTTGTAGCGGCCCTTTGGCTGGCTGGTATCCTGTCTCATTCTCGTACTAAGGTTTTTTACTTCTCAGTGTGATATTACAGTAGCCACTTTCAATCTTGATCTCAAATCACAGGTATTAGTCTTGGAGGTCTGCAGATATCTCAGACGTACCCACATGTAGGCATTTTTTCTTCATTCACTACAAAGCTGACTCATGTTCAAAACATTCACTGAATTTTAGACTCAGGGTCCTGGCTCTCAAAACCACTTGTATGTTCAAGCACAAGTGCATTTTATCAAAGCTCCTTCCCAAAGGGGGCTAACCAGCATCTTTCAGCAAAAGGATACTACTTCCACGTACTTTAAAACAATGACAAAATCAAAGTGTCATCATGGCCACTGAGGGCACAGTTGGCTACAAAAAAACCCGTAGAAGCATGTTTTCCCACTTAGTTTGAAAATAAGGAGGAGGAAAAAAATCAAACAACAAGAAGTCTTGTAGAGTCACCATTTCCAGTCTTGGCAGCCAGTGTGGAACAGAGGCCAGGGGCAAGCCTCTGCTCTGGCCTGTTATTCAATGCTAGTGCAAGTCACTTGGTTTCTCACGGCCTCAGTTTCCCCAGCTGCGGAAAAAGAGTACAAATCTGTGGATAACTTCGTGGACTAGAAGCAATGCATGTACAGTATGAACTGTAACTTAAGGTGGGAGTTCACCCACGGATAGAATGCCATTAATGTGGCTTTAAATAAGATATATCACAGAAGCACAGAATTGTCGAGGTTGGAAGAGACCTCTGGAGATCATCTGGGCCAACTTCCTGCTGAGGCAGGACCACCTAGAGCCATAATGCCCAGGACTGTGTCCAGATGGCTTTTGAATATCTCCAGGGTGGGAGATTCCACAGCCTATACAGGGCAACCTGTATATACATCATCTCAGGGTATTCCCAATCAACTGCAGTAAGCGTTGAGTTCCTTCCATCATTTCCACCTCTTTACCAATGTAAAATGTATGTTATACACATATATTTGTATAGGTGGTGTATGTACATATACAATACATATATATGCATGAAATACATACATTTTATGTATGCATAAAATCTTTGAAGCATCTGGATAGTGCCTTATCCAAGCACATGCTTTTCAAGTCCATATGCAGCCAGCCAGCTTGCTGACAGCCTGAATTAAACTGCAGTCTTCCCAGACAATTCTGTCTGCAGCTGTAAGGTGTTCTCTAGGCTACTTAAAAGCTGCCAGGTTCTGTAGGAAAACTGCTTATCTGCTGAGAAAATATTACCAGCATCTTCTTGGAGAGAAGCCCCAAGTTTCTCGGAGCAGTGGCTAAATTACAGTTGTAGGTAATAAAAAAAAGAAGAGAAGAAGGAAAGAAAAGACACCAAGCAGCTGAATTCTGGCACATTTCTTTCCTCTCTTGTTTCTGTGCTTGGTACAAGAAGTAGGAGTATAACAACTGGGGGGTGGCGTAAGACATCTCTGTGTTTTCTGCGGCTGATGCTATCTAGGCTCTAGAAAATAGCTAGTGAGTAACCGCCCAGAGTAACAGAGAGCTGCTCTGTCCTTTTTTGCGCCTTTGACTATTACAGACAAGGACAGGGAGCAGTCACACGGTCTCTGTGTCCGGAGGATACCTTATATCTCCCCTCCTGCCCTTTATCTTTTTGGTCTGGACAAAGTTACAATTAACTTGTGTCAAACAGCATGCAGAGGTACCTTCTCTTCCTGCCGCGGGAGGAATTAATGGCAGCGCGAGAACCCTTTATCCCTGTCCCATCCACCGGCTGTGGCCTGGGGAGCTCTGACAGCCCCTTCCCCAGCCCTCCTCTCAGCTCCTTCCCTTCACACCGCCGCCTGCCCTCGCACCAGCAAGGAACGCCTTCCCGGGGAGGGTTACGAAAAACGCCTGGCAAAAGGGATGTACTCGCACCCGTGATGCCTTGCGCGGTGAGGGGCTGATGCTCTGCGAGGAAAAGAGAGAGCAGAGGTGTGGACCGCGGAGAAGGCAGCCAAGGCATGCTGGCCCTCGCACCGCTCTTCCTCCATCAGACGCACACACGCACAAATAAACACCCCACACGCAGGTGACGCGGGAAACTGTTTTTTCCCGTCAGAATAATCACAGCTACTCCAGTTATAACCACACGTGTGTGCGGCTTACTCCTGGCATACAATTCGGTGATCTTAAAGCTATCAAGTTACTAAACATATCCCCTTCAGCCTGCTCCTTAATTACCGAACTGTTCCCCATCACATTATAGAAAGAAAAAGTACATTTGGTAGCAATTGTCGGATGTGAAGGAGTCTACACACAGAGCTCTCTGCTCATCATGCAAGTGTGGTAAACTCCTTGAGGTATTCTTAAAGGAGCATTTTGCAGAGGTTGCCTCTGTTGTGAATCAAGGGGCAGACAGCTGCTGCTGCTGCTTTCACTTTGGTCTCTACTCTCCCACGTCTGGGGGAAGGTGATGGGATGAGAGCGAGCGGCCGGTCGGTGACTCTGCATTGATGCACGCGTGGGGAGCAGAATTTTCTTCTGGGCATTGTCATGTGTGAAATGGGAGCAAGCTGCCTGCAATGAGTGGAGCTGTTTGGAAGGATAACAAAGGAGTGAAGTTCACACAAATTCCTCAGGTCATACCAAATACGCCTCGTGGTTTTTCATGTTTCCATGGGGGGCACAGAGAGACCCAAGCAGTGGATAGGAGCTAACGTTTTACTTGCAGAGTATAAAACAGAGTGCCTTTCTGTAGCTACTGTCTATTTTTATCTTTGTATATTATGAATGTAGATGGTAGCCTGGCTACTGTTTTCTGACAATGCCACCACAACAGGGTCCACATTCCTGTGGGCTAACACCTCCAAGGAATACAGGGGAAAGGGAAGAGGAGTAGAGGTAGCTGGGTGTAAAGGGCTCTCTGCAACACACTCCACCACTCACAGACACTCTCCTCCCTTGAACATCAAGACTGGGAAATCAAGAACTCGAGAGAAGTGCAATTTAATTGCTCACACGGTCTCATGGTCAGCCGTTACCAAACTGTTGTTACTCATCTCATTCCTGTCTGACATGAGTCTGTAGCTATTTATGAGCTCCCAAACTTTATTTTACTTACTTATTCTTGGTTGTGGTCATCTTGACAGTACCGGAGTTTGCTCTGAAGAGCTGTGTGTTCCTTATTCACTCATGAAATGTCCTAGATGTAAGCACTGGGAATGCTTTATGGCATGATAGACAGGATAACTTGTATCCCAGGAACGGAGAGATGCACAGTGGTCCTTAAATAAAGGGTGGCAATTAGCCTACTTTTTACCAGCTCTGATGATGATGAAAATATTTATACCTTTACCTGCTTTTTCAATCTTCAGGCACACCTCTACCACCAAGTACGTTGTTCCAGGTTTTGTCCAGGTTTATACAGTTCAGTAGTTTTCTACTCCAGTCAGTGGGAGCTTCACCTTTGGTTTCAACAGAATTGGGGTAGGTTGCAGGGCTAGTGACAAATCCTTTATAGTTCAGTCTGAAAGCAAGTGCAAACAACTAAAAGAAATGTCTTAATAAAGATAATTTGCATGTTGAAACTTACATTGCGTAAATGTGCCATTAATATCATTAATATCTTCCTGGAGATAAGATGCAATGATCTTCTTTGAAGATGAATTGCTCAACTCACCCCTGGCATGACTTCAGTGGAATCTCACCCACTTGTGACAGTGATTTATTTCGTCTGGAGCACTTTCTTCTGGGAGTCCAAGATGTCTATCTTTTCAAATCCATACAATCTAACATCAGAGGACTCAGAAGCAGGACTCTCAAGCTCCAGTACTAGCTCAGCCATGAACTAGCATTATGCTGGTTATCTCATTTAATTTCTGTGGGCCTTGGCTTAATCATAAATCTCACAGGCATACTTATTTCTTGCAAAATTTTTCAGAATCTCACTTTGAAAGGTGTACTCATGAAAAATTTAAATTACCACAAATTAAATGCTTCTAAAATAATTTGCAAGTAGAGAAGGAGATTCATTCCCACTGAAAGGAAAGGAGGAGATGTTCCCTGAGGCTGTTGTAGAAATTTTTGATCGCACCTAATATGATAGAATAGCAAAGAAATATTCTTGGGTTGGTTGTTTGCAACAGAAAGAAGGCCCTGTCCTCAACTTTCTTTGTTGTTGTATTGGTGTTTGTCTGTGTATTCAAAAGTTAAAAGTGTTCACTTTGATTGTAGGAGAAGTGGCAATGGTTCAGGCTTGAGCATGGGTTGTGATGGCCTGCATTCAAAATTTGTCACATTTGACTTGGAAAAAAAATTGTCTGTACAAATGTTAGTTTAAGAAATCAATGCCAACATTTTAATCCTTTATGTTAAGTGAACAACTGGGTTTCTTTAACCCACTTTTGTGCCTCCTTGGTATTGGCTAGGAGCTGTTTTGGTCTGAAATGGCTTTAAGTGTTCATTTTCAAAGTCCTAAGTTTTAATGCATGCTTTTTATCTTGCCTCCAAGAAGGTATGAATGATAAGAGTGGGAATGGAGGCACATTTCCACAGTCTAAACTTCAAGGAAATTTGCCGGTATTGCAGCAATGGAACACAGGCTTTAAGAGTGGACGGAGCCCTTATTGGTCCTCTGCTTTGCTACCTCCACGATTTTTTCATACCTGGACTTTATGTTATAAGAGTTCGGGGTCCTTTTTCTCTCTGTGATAACACCAAGGGACCCCTGATTTAGCCTGACCTCTTGTGTAATGGAAGGCTTTTCATTAATAGCACAGTCACTTGTTGCTGAAGTTGAAGAAACCATGATTTATCTAAACAGCCTCAGACATTTGGACAGAGCAGAGACAATTCGAAACACTCATAGGCAAAAAATATTTTATTATAATGATATAGGGAAGTAACACCCTCAGAGATATGGTGACAGTTAACACTTAGAGAGATGTGCTAACAGGAAAAGTTTTATAAGTTTTTTGTGAAGAAATACTGATCTGGTGATGAAGGACACTTGGTAAATAGTTGCAGCTGAAGAAACACTAAGCAGAATGGGGTACAGTTTATCATACCAACTACACTATATTCTCCTGTTACTATTTCTTTTCTGCATATGAATATTAGTGTTAAAATACTTAAGCTATATCTTAAGGATGTGTCTGGTCATATATGTGTTTGTGTATATATATATACACATACACACACACATATATATATATATGTATCTATGCCAAATCCTTTTATGTCTAAACTGTAGATTGTGTCACAAGATTAAACAGCTTGGTTTTGTAAAACTAAAATAAAACATCTGTTTGGAAAGGCCCTGGCATTGTAAGAAATTTTTGCAGGCTGTATCTGCATTCAGTGAACATTAACCCACATAAGTTTTTATAATTATTTCAACTCAAATAATCTCATCACATACATTCAGAAACTGAAGCTAAAGGATCTGTTGAACTTAAGCAAATGCTTCTCCTGAATTGCAGTCGTTAAGTTTGTGTAATATTCTCTATGGTAATCTGTTGTTTTCACTGGCTCATAATTTTCTGAGCTGTCTTAGCTGGGTCCCTACTTTAAGGTGAACTATGTTTTTCAAAGACTACAGCAAGAAGTTATTAGTTTTTCACCACTTCTGTGAAAGGCAAGAGAAAAAGTTCACCTTACTTACCAGAAAATGCCCGCTGTGAACCTTGTGAAGAGGCCTGGGGCTAAAACAGGGGATCTGGGAATCAGAGTCCTTCTTGCACAAGGGAACCATGCATCTTTAAAAAACATGTATTAAACATACAGAAAAAGATGAGTCCATCTGAGGCATCCAAAATTAGTGAGCATTTAAAAAATAATCTACATGTTTTATCCCAGGTCCTACGGTCAGGTCTTGGTACCCAGCTTTCTGAGATGCACTACATTGTCCACAAGGCATGGTTGCTTCTCAGACGGAAACAATTCCAGATTCTGTTCAGTTCTGTTTCCTGGTGAGCAGAGGATATATTTACCCATCTGGGGCAATCACTTTATGATCTACCAGGGAAAACCACTTTGTAATTGCCATACTTTCATACTAGTGTTGATACAGATTGACTGCCTGATGTACTGATCAGCAGTAATTGAATAGCACAGCGGGTGGAGATCTGCTTCTCCTCTAGAAATCAGGTCACATGATGTTACACCATAATTTCTCAGTCTTTTCTGGATTCCCCTCAGATTTGAACGCTTGTTCTGAGAGCAGGGCGAGGACAGAGAAAACCGTTGTCTTTTCATCAACATAGCAAAATCTGTGCCAGAGCAAAGAAATGCAGGCTCTGAAAAAGAAAGTTTTTTCACTCTATCTGCCTGAGTAGAAATGAAAGCAGGAAAATAGCAAATTGTAGTTGTGAAAAATTTCACATTTTTCCAGCTATCATTGTCCTTTTGTAAAACGCACAAACTGGGAAGTGTGACAGACCCAGTTCTGTGGGTGTTTCAGAGTGGAGCAGGCTGGGAGGCGATGCAGCGTGCCTTTTGCTTTTGCAAATAGGCTCAGTCAGGCTGAGGGACTCTCGTAGCTATTTCCACTCAGTGCAACTCATTTTGCATGCTGTTTGTTGTACCCTACCTTTGGGCCTTGGAAAGAAGATAATTTATAAGCAGCTCCGAGCTCTTAGTGTAGCTTCTAGGAGTAAGGCTATACAGGCTTCCACACAAGTCTCAGGTGCAATGACATTGGACCAGGTCCTGGACCTTTTAGATGTATAGATATAGAGGAAACAAAAAAGAATAGAAGCTTTTAGAAGAGCAGAGACCTAAATGTATACCACATTGGTCTACACGTGCAGGTGGGGGTCCTTTAACATCATTATGCATCCAAATAATTGCACCAGGCTTCTGATGCTTGCCCTCCTACCTTTACGCTCATGTCCCCTCAACCACGCAGACTAAACAACCAAAGTACAGAATTGCTGTTTTTTAATTTTAGGCCCCCTTCTTTCCCATATGCTTCATGTTTTGGTTAGGCAACTGGCTAAGACTTTAGAGACTGCTTATTAGTATCCATGTGGATGTAATTTAACTGTCTTTTATTCCAGTCATGCTTTTATTTGAAATTTTAAAAGATAGTGGTACAATACTAAAAAGAAACAAAGAAAAAAAAATTAACACATGATTCCTTTCAGAAAAGACACATTACTCCATGAAATGGTGGACCGCTGTGCAAAATAAATCAGGCTATTAAAGAATAAGAATTAAAAAGGAGAACCAATAAATAAAAACAAGTATCAGTGTCCAGCAAATACTAATGCACTGGCTAGACACCACAGACAAAGTTTAGGTTCCATTCTTGCATGTGTTTATGTTCTTGAATAATCTTATATATATGGGGATCTGTCTATACCTGTGTCTGGAGGACACGGCTCTGTGTGAACAACCCTGCTATGTGGAATGAACTGATGCATCCATTTCACTGTTAGAGCCATAGGTAAGTGGCACTAAAGCATTGAATTAAGTTAAATGAGATTAAAATGTTCTCATAATAACCTGAAGGAGTAGGTAAGCATTATCATGTACATACAGGCAAAGATGAGGCACACTGTATATTTTCATGTGTGTACTCTGTAGGTCAGGCAGCTAAATTTATTTTGACTGAGGTCTATTTCCTGTCTTTGTTAAGTGTATTGGATCCAACAGCATAATATACATGATTTTGATGCGGAATGAAGCAAGGTCCCATAGCCACATAGTTTATTTCTGCTGAAATCTCATCTTATATATTTGTAAACATTACTATTTCCTTTCTGGAAGCTCCTACCTTATGCATGATTTCATCAATTTCTAGCATAACCACTTCTGACATAACACATACTGGGGCATGCAGCACACGCACATGGAGCATTTGCAGAGGCCAGTATCAGCTGCGCTCTCACGGAAGGATGGATTTGCTGGATTTGCTTTTACTTACAGGGCTTTTGGGCTGCCAGGAGGCCAGCGTGCTACGTGATGGTGGAAGGAGCAGATCTGTGCCTCTGCCCAGGGGACAAGCAGTTCCCCCAGGGCACCCTCCTGGGCAGCCCTGCTGGGGGGCTGCCTGCCCCTTGTAAGGCTGCCGGCATCCCTGGGGCCAGCACCAACCTGCCCTCACGGTAGGGGCTGGGAAGTTCAACCCAACCTTCCCAGAGATGGGGTCTGTAATTTAAAAATCAGGCGCTGAAAGAACCGAGCTGGATTTTCTGCTTTGGGATGCTTCTTCCCATCCGGGAGAGCAGCCACTTCTTCTGGACACCATGAGCTGCTCTCTGGGCACCCGGGGACCCTGAGCAGGGAACTGACCTGCCCCCAAAATCGCCACTGCTCGGCCCAGTCACTTTTTCGCCTGAGGAGATGGTGCCTACGCCAGCGTCCGGGGCGTTAGGAAGGACTGGCCAAGGGTTAGGTGGTATCCCAAGAGCCATACTCCTCGGGAAGAGATAGGAGGGATGCAGAGTGCCGTGAGTCCGGGACTGCGGCCGGTTCCAGGTGAAACGGACTTACGGCCGAGGCCAGGGTTGTTGTCTGACTGTTTCTGCTCTAGGACATTATATGCGTGATGGGTGAAGTACAGACAGATTTAGGTTTGGTACTTTGGCTATTTAAATGGAAAAATTTTCCATCATTTGAGTAGCATTTTGAACAGTTTTTGGTTGACATCTTTGTTCTCTCATCAGTTTTCCAGAGTTGAGTATAGAAAGGTAAAAATATTGATTGTATTTTGTTATCTCTTTTTATGACCTTTTTCTTTTAAGAAAAACTTAAAGATAACAGAGAGAGGATCGGGAGTTTTCTTGTGCTTTTAAAGTAGCAAACATCAAAGCTTTAAAAAAAATAATAAAAAAAGAAATCAGTTGGGTTTGTTTAAAAAACACAAACATCAAAACTCTCTGTTTACAAAAATCACATTTTTTGATAGAAGAAAACCTTCTTTAATTGAAAAAATGCCCGCCATCCCGCTGGCTGAATTATACAATGGTTTGGTGACAGTTCCAGAAATGAAACCAGAAAATCTAGTTGTTCATGTCAAGCAGGCCACATTGCCCCATTCTTTCCCAAGCAGAGCCAATTCTTAGTACAGGATGTCTCACTAGCATGGAAGGCCTATTTTGAGAGTCTTTGGAATAGTTGAAGTTTGGGATGAGTCCAGGATAAGTGTTACTGACCCTTTTTAGACTGAATATTTATTAAGCAAGCCCAGAGGATTTTTAGCTTGACCCTGTCAAATTTAGAAACCAGGGTTGTTGTTGGATGTTCTGTTGTTGCTGCATTAGTGGTTATGCTTTCAGTGTGTATAAATAAATTTAAAAATACCTATTTTGAACAAATGGGGCAATGTTTGCATGTAAGTAAACAAGACAAAAAGTTCATGGGCCTTGAATTTTTAATTACAGTTAGACAAGCTTGAAAATATCATAGTTCATCCTGACAAATATATTTACCCATTCCCTCCATAACATCTGAAATTTTCTCTGTAATAAGTTGGGTTTGGTTTTTTTTAGAATTATTTTTCTTTACCCTGGAGGACAAGATAATCCAATGTAGCTCTTGAAATATCATACGGGCATTTATACAGGACATCAGTAAAGCAGGATTATTTTCTGGTTTTTTTTGTTTGGTTGGTTTTTTGTTTTTTTTTTTCCACTGAAATATTTCTCTTTCTTTACCTTTAAACTTACAGGTTGGGTTCAGCCCAACCTATCCTTTGGTCATTCTGCTTTGATATGTCATGACAATTAAGTGCCCAAAGCATGGGGAATCACATATTCTGTGGATTGATTTATCCATTTTTTACACACCTTCTGTACATGGGCCTGTAAATACCAAAGACCATCATTAAGCACGTGGAGTTCCCCTTGACTTCAGTACGGGTGCGGTTCCTCCTCAATGGCTGTGATGTTCCTCAGATGAGTCCACAGAAGACTTATCTCCAGAAAGGACCTTTTGTGTGGTGAAGATGAAGGACACAAGCGTTGGAAGAAGGGTGTCTGAGGCAAGCTGTTGTTCTCACAGAAAGAGGGTTGGCAGGTAACTTGGATACGAGATGGTTGAGATGCTAGCAAAAATCTGTCACTAGAAGTAGTTTTCAGCATCAGAGATGGAAAATGGGAATGTAGGAATAGCAGTGCTGCTCAGACCAGGCACCCGCCTAACCTAGGGTCCTCTCTCTAATTGGTGAGCCGTGGGTGACTAGGTAAAAGAAGAACAGGGCTTAGTGCTTAGTGAGTGGTACTTGCCTGGTATGGTCTCCTGCCAGCCAGTGATCTGGGGCTCAGTTCCCCCTGAGGTGGAAGTTGCATCTGTAAAATGCAGCAGTCCCCTGCGAACCTTTGTTTTGTGAATTTGCCTGGTTGCTTTTTGAAACCGCTGGTACCCACAGCATCCCAAGGCAAAGTACTCCAGAGCTTAATAACACGTGGTGTGAAGACCCTCTGCCTTCCCCTTGTTTTCCACCTTCTCGCTACGCCGCAGGTTCCTCCCCTGTGGGGACAGTGCTCCCACTGTGCCCAGCTTGCTACCCCCAGGACACACGTGTGTGAGTTATGGACCTCTGTCATACCCCCATAGCTCTGTCATTTAATTTCCAGCCTATTCTGGCCAGCGGTTCCTGTGGGGGGGAGGCTGTCCCACACCTTTGATCGTCCTCGTGACCCTTCCATGAACCTTCCCCAGGTCAAATATACCCTCGCTGGGGTCAGAGGAGCAAAACTGCACAAGGTGCAAGCATGTGAGAAATACACACAGTGGCATAATAATAACAACTCTTTTCCATCTTTTCTTTAAAAAAAAATCTGTTTGATTTTCCTTACTGATGGCTTCTTGATACCAAATCTGTATTTGTGTGAAAATAGCCACAAAAAGGATTGTACTCTAGAGGGGTAATTGTCTTAGAGGCCATCATTTTGTGTCTGGAGAGCTAGACTAGACCAGCCTAGCTGAACAGTCACAATACAAAAAAAAAAAGAAGTTTGTTTTAAGAAAAACAGGATAGGATGATTTTTTTTAAAAAATCCAGAATGAAAAGAAACATTTTTAGGGCAATTCACCCAAATTTTCTTTTCCCACTTTTGTTTGAAAAAGTTTTGTGTGAAAGTTGTCTTTATTTTTCTTTCTTTATTTTTTAAAGAAATATTATATTTGTTTGGAGACAATTCAGGAAGTTTCAGGCCATGGACCTTACATTCAGACCTTGCAAAAGGCTTTGAACTAATGAAATAAAATGAATCTGGAAGATCAAAATGTGTGCTTGCAGTGGGGGATTGCGCTGGGTGAATCCTTGGACTTCTTTGAGTATGTCAATGAAGCGGTCAGTGGATAAAGAAAAATGAGTTGGTAAAATTTATTTAGGCTTTGAAAGACCTTTGACAGGAGCTATTAAAAAATTAAGGAGTCACTGGCTAAAAGTCAAAGAGTTGTTATTACTGAAAACGTGGGAAGGAATCAATTTCCATCGGTGATCAGGTTTCATTATTGCAAAATGCTAAGAGCAGGGTCTGACAAGTTTCTGTATTGGGGCCAGTGTTTAGTGTATACAGTAATAAGCTGGAAATGACGGTGAGCCCAGAGGCAGTAAGACAGCAGATGGCCCCCAAATAATTTAGCTTAGTCAAGGTGAAAGAAGTAGATAGGAAGACAAAGACTGGCAAAAATTTGGTGAACCTTAAGAAATGTAGATAAATGAATTACTCATAGCAAATGAAGTTCAGTATTGCTAAATGCAATTTATAAATGCAGTAATAGTTATAAAAACAATGGATAAATGCAGTGCAAATGTACAGAAGTGTTCTGCACACTGTAGACAGTCCTATGTTACAGGAATTCAAGAAAAAAAGTGAAAAATCTCTGCCCAGCATGTAGCTACTAAGCTGCTACAACTAGCATATGCAGTAGGGAAAGCCCTACCCACACAAGAAACAGAAACTATTCAGGTAGGCAAATCACTCCTTTTAAATTTAAGAAGTCCCTGAACCACACAGGTTTGAAAGACAAAACATTAATAAAGAACATAATTTTGAAGATGTTGCTTCCCTTTGCAAAATTATGGTCTTGGTAACTGCTATAAAAGTGTTCTGACTGGCCAAAACCCCGACTTTGACTAAATTAGGTTAATTATCATTATAAGTTGTTTGAAGATTATAAAGATAACTATCTTTTGGTGTACTGATACTACCAGTAAGTTTGAGAAAGTTCTCACATCACAGGCTTAATTTACTTGAGACTCATGGAATTGTTTTTATTTTGTGACTGACCAGTATAGCAATATAATCCTCCTTCTTGTTGAGTTAGGGGATAAAGCACATTTAAAGTTTGTTTTTCCTCAATATGCAACCTTGTGTATTTCTGCCTTCTACAAACACGTGAGCTAGTAAAACCCAATATCATAAATATCCAGAAAAAGCAAACGTGAAAGAACAAAAACCAGCTGAGAAGCATTTGTTTAGAAAGTTGATAAAATATTTGCAGACTTTTTTTTTTTTTTTTTTTCAGTATTCACTCTCCTCTGTAGGCATGGAGGTAGCTTTACTTCTTTAGGTGGGCAATACTTTTCACCTAGAGAATTCCAACCCCTTTTAAAGACAATGAGCAACACATAAATTTCAATTACATCACTGCCATCTGAACTGCACTTGCCTTTGGTGTGAAGTAGGCACAGCATACCAATTCAAAGCAATCCCCCCTTAGTTTTGATAGTGTGCCAATGTTGTATCAAAGGGGCAAAATAAATGGTAGAAATGGAATTTGACCAGCAGACTTGAATCAACACTGTCATTGCAATGAAGAGCGTCCTAGGTCTTTTTGTGGCTGCTAACGGCAAGGGGCTGCATTTCAGCCAGACCCTCTGAGCGATTCACTGGGTCAGGGAGGGGATGGGGAAAAGGTGCAGAGGGCTGTGGTGCTCGCATCGGAAGTTTGTCAGAAGTCCTGCAGTGTCATACAGACCCCTTCCAGCCTTTTTTAATGTGAAAGGAGGTATGTAAGGTATCAGAAGGCAGTCACTGTGGATCGTACGTGGGGCACTCAGTGAGCTGTTGTCTGTCTCCCTTTTCTTTCTTTGTCTTTCTTCTGGTCAGGTAGATTTGCTGCAGCTTGAATCAAATGGATTCCATTTGTCAGTTTTCAGGCTTGATGCTGTATCTCGCCTTACATCTTGAGTTTTCACTCCGTGCTTTTTGCTCTGCAGCTGCTCACAGTTCTTTACTGTAAGTTGTCACAGATGTAGACTTTGACTCACATGCTTGCAAAGTGAATCAGTGGCAACATCTGTTCCCCCAGAGGGATGGGTGCACCAGCCTCAAACCACCCACAGCGGCAGTGCCTATGGAAGTTGGCATTTCCTGGCTCGCATTCTGGCAAGCATGTTCATTAAGGGTGGGGGGGATGATCAATCCATGCTTCTGTGCTTTTGTGCATAGGTGTGAAGATCTCCCCTGTATTCAGGAAGACAGGGTCAGAGACAGAGTCTCGTGGCATTACTACTAACATGCATCTGAAAATTCCAGTTCAATCCAAGGTTCCCTGTATGGTTATTGCAGTCAGAGATGGCATTTGTTTTGTGTGGCAGATGTTCCAACATCCTGTAAGGAATTATTTGTAATTAAAACAGAAAACATTTTGTGAGATACATTTTCCTCTCTGTTCCTTCAGTGGGCGTGTGTGTACGTACCTGAAGCTGACCTGTATGGATGTTCCATGCAGAACTGAACGTGGATCCAAACAAGAGGTCACGGTACTTAAGAAGTGGCTTGATGGGAACTCAATTGCAGGAGTAGGGCTTGTAATCAGAAGTGGGGTCGTGAGCCTGGAAGTGCACTGGGAAGTGAGGTCCTGAGTGGAAAAATTTGAAAAACTGCCCAAAGAGCTGTGTTTAGTGCACAGTCGCCTGTGGCCTCTCCTACATGCTCCCATCATTCTGTCCTTAATGCTTCTACAGAGGATTAAAAAACCTCTTCCTGATCCATGAGAATAGTCACTTGAATCCCATTTCTTTGGTACAGTTCAAAACACTTGCCAGCAGGCTAACAACAATCTCCTTTGTCAACGTGAGGAAAAACCTGGGAACTTTGTGATCAAGGACTATTTCTCATTTTCATGAAAGCAACAGGAAAGGATTGAGCCACAGGGGAGATATTTAGAGTCAAAGAATAGAACTTGCCTCAGCAAAGCTATAATGCATATACACACACCAACCAGTGGAGCTTAGAAATCACAAAGTCTTGTAGCACCAGACCAGCTTCTCTGTGAGAATGATCATGCATAAGAAATGAGACTTAATAGGTATTTGTAATTTTAAAAAGGCTGTTTGTTTATATGTGCCATTCTCATGAATACAGAAGGCGGCTATTTTTTCTCAGTCTAAATAAAGAGAAAGTCAAATAATCTCTCATATTTTCCTTTGGAACTGTGTTAATAGAGAAACTAACATAAAGCATGTAAAAAAGGTGGTGAGATGTTTAATTAATATTAAAGCATTAGAAAGGGAGATGGTGCATTGTTCTATGTAAGCAACATAATAATTTTATATGATAGTCAGTCCTTTTACTGCACAATATTTATGGCCATATAGTTTATGTTCTATTAGGAACATTTTCCTGAATGTGCAATAAGATCCTTATCTGTACATATTAACAATGTCCTTTTATAAGGAGGCCTTAGAGAGGGTTTCGTGATCTTCAGGAGAGGCAAATGAGGTGCAGGATTTCCTTAGAACTGCATTTGATCTATAAACAAAGTTCCTCTCCATATCTCTGAAAGTTTAAATGCTACCTCTTAAGCAAGAAACAATAGAAGTATCTCAGAGTTCGCCAGTTTTGAATAATTATTTTAATTGAAAGTGTTGGGTTGTGTTCCCATTCCTACACTGAAATGTCTTGCAGGCACAGAGAAGAGGAATTATTTGTGGAATGCAGCATCAGCCAAGTCTCAACACACACGCTGGGAGGAATTGGCGTAGGCTCACCTGGTTTTGCATGCAGGGGAGTGTTGAAGTGTAGGAGTTTGGACTGGTTTTCTTTTTAATTCTTTTCATTAATGTTACAGAACAGTAGATCCAAATTGCCCATTACCTGCTTGCTTTTCACATTTTTCTATGTCGGAATAACTGTGGCTGTCAGTGGGACTTACCTTGTTGCAGGCAGCATTGGACAATTTTCTCTTTCTCTTCTCTTCTCTTCTCTTCTCTTCTCTTCTCTTCTCTTCTCTTCTCTTCTCTTCTCTTCTCTTCTCTTCTCTTCTCTTCTCTTCTCTTCTCTTCTCTTCTCTTCCCTTCCCTTCCCTTCCCTTCCCTTCCCTTCCCTTCCCTTCCCTTCTTCCCCATTTTCCCTTTCCCTTTTTCACCTGTCTTACAATAAGCATATTGTCTTCTACTGAGACATGCTTGGCACACCTTTTCCTGTTGCAGCTATTTGCTTTTGTAGCCTGGAGTTCTTGCAGCATCTGAGCAAGTGAGATCTAGCAATTGCAATTGATTGAATGTATCATTATGGCTATGTGAAGAATTGATTTTTTTTCTCTGGTGACTAGGTTAAAAAATGAATCAAGATTTTGGTTTGGATTAAAATGAATCTAGGCTTTTTTTCCTTTTTTTTTTCCCCAAGGAAGAATCAAAACTCCCCAAACTACATTTTATGTTGAATGAAACATTCTGTTCAACCCCAAATGAAACATTTCATTTTCCAAGCATTTGCAAGAAAAGCAAAGGAAATGAAGGGATAGATTCACAAAACTGGAAAATGAAAAGGAGGAGTTGGACACTTTTAACCTATTGCCAGAGAACTCTTCTGTTTTGTCACTTTTCAACTTTGTATAAATATTTATTGGAACACAGAAATGAGCCCAGAGGAGCATTCCAACTTGCACGCTACCTACACCTTCTCCTGTATCTATTTCCCTTGAAGATTTAAAAAATTATTTAACAAAAAGTAGACCAGAAAGCAGCACCTTCATTCCAGTCCCTGTTGTGAAGCACAGCAGTGGTAAAGGCAAAGGGTGAATTTACGCACGCCTTCTTTGCACAGCATAGCCTTTAACCACTTCTGACATGTACAACTTACTTTTCCTGTGATACCAAGCCCTTGAATCAGAAAGCAGTGAATTTTAAGTCGGATCTCTGTAGTAAACATCCAAGCTGTCAGGTTTTAGTGGGGCTGCCTCAGTCACTTCTGCTGAAGCTGTTCTACCCTGTATGGGATTTTTAGGAACTGAGACAGCTAGAGCAAGTCAATGTGACTCCCTACCCCAAAAGGTAGGATGTTCAACTGAAAGCTGGGAAACCTGCAGTTTAGTCATTTCTTAAGTTCTTTAATTGCTAATGAAACTAGTTAACAGGGCAGATTGAGACAGATAACCTGCCCTGAATATGAAAAGTGTTGATACTATGGGTGAACTTCTGGGAGCTGAGGGCTATTGGTTACATCTTCTCTGGCAGAGGAAGGAAACCAGTGTTTTCTCACATCCACCTGCATTCTCCAGCTGCTATAATACTAGTTAAAAGAATACCACAACTAATGCTTTCTTGAGTCTGGCTTTTTAAACTTTTCTTCAAGCCAAAATGATTCAGTGAATTTGAGTAGTCTGCCCTTTGCTACATGTATTATTACATGGCAGATATTCCACCAAATAAAAAATGTCCTTGAACATGTGTGAATTTACAGTACGAGCCCAGAGTAAACAGCAGGCTGAATGAAGCCTTTAAGGTGAAATTCACCTTTTCTTTCAGAAAGCTCAATCAAGATTATACATGGCATTTCTCTCTACACAAATAGAGCTATAGCAGAGTGGTCTATAGGCAGCAAAGGACTTTGAATTGTAGATTTTATAGAGTAGATACCATATACTCTAGGTATACTTTTGTGCTTGGTCTAAGCCCTTGACTGAGTAAGCTATGTTGAAGTTGCTTTCGGAGTTTGGGTGTCTATGCAGAGAATGTTAAAGAAGAGTAAGAGCAAACAGCCACTTCAGATTGCTTTACCAATGAGGATGAGCAGAGAGAGGCCTGGTTTAGAACTGAATGGCTTTTCCAGAATTGTACCTTTCTGTGGCAGCATCTTCATGAACATGGAAACTTCCCATGTTTTCCTGATACAGACAAGGAAAAAGGCTGCAACCAAGCCAGTTGCTCTGCACAGAAGTAAGCTACTCATCCTTTGAACTGTGGAGGCTTGTGGGCTATTTCCAGTTCAGTTTTAAGAGTTCATTCGCGACAAGAGCTCACGTTGCATTTTTGTAGAAAATTATACTTGTACATGGGGGGTTGTGTATGCAGATGGAGAACTTTTATTGGCAACCTCAACTTAGGCTGAGAAAGTCTAATGTAAGTTGAGCAAGCTGCAGTAATAGCAGTCAAGTTCTAGCATTCATAGCTTCAGGGTAAGTGAAGGGAGAGAGCAAGAAATGAGCCTTTTGTTCCAATTTTTGGTTTGAGCTAGAAGATGAAAAGTAATTTTGGAAAGGTGAAAAAGTTTCATTTTGGCCATAAAAATTCAGAAAATTTAGACAAAAGTGAAAAGGGAGAAGCAAGCCCTAACCCAAGTGCTCCATACAAGATCTCCACCGAATTTTCAGTTTGTTAGCTGAATTGAGGACGCTGGAATGGACTCTTGCTATAGTGGTGACCCTAAGTGAAAATTTTTCCTGTTTTGCAAGGACTCAATATCGGGACTTTTTTATGGTATTAAAATACAAAATGTCGGTATATTTCAGAACAGGTAGAGAAGACAATGCTTTTCTCCACACTTTACCACTGTGGCTGAGTAAGCAGATACATATAATTCACTTTGTTTGATATAACTGCATATGTTTACAAAATATTAATATTCATGCTAAAAACCACATACCCATATGTAATTACGTATAAAAACAAAAATAATTTAAGATTGATCAAAACCTTTCATTTGACTCAAAGTCAAATATTCCGTTTCCTTTGTGGGATTTTAAACTCTTTTAAAAAACTCTTTAAAGTAATTGGACAATTTTAAAGAAAAAAAAATGCCATTTTGAAACAGGAAAGGGAAAGAATACTGAAAATATCAAGTGAAACACTTTGCCCTGTCGTTCATCTAAGATCTCACTGCCAAAACTATTAAATTTAACCTATCCTTCCCCTGCCCCCTTGCAAAGTGTTTTTCAGCAATTAAATACTCACTGAGAATAAATAACCTAATCTACCCTAGAGTCCTTATGCTATACTCCTTTCTCTAGTCCACACATGCTGTATTTGCTATTATTTGCATGCTCAAATAACTGCCCCGATATTTGCTTACCCATTGAGTTGAGCAAAGAAATGTACTAGACGTATTCTTCAAATGTTTAAACAGAAAAATCTAAGATAAAAATATACAAAGACTGCTGCAGAATCTTAACAGCTGTCCTAATAAATTTCCAAAAGTGCAGGGAGCAATGTTAGTTTAACCACTGATGATGTCATGCTATCCCGCTTTCAGTGACCTGCCTCTGATGGGTCTTTCTTTTCTGCCTCCTCATGGATGACCACACTGGTTCTGCTGAACTTCAAGTTTAGGTCTGTGTGTTTGCAGAGGAAATTGGATTATTTTTTGCACATTTGTATGCTTGTTTTGTTTTCTTCTGTCAAAAGCATTTTTTACCTGAGAAAGAAGGAGTTAATAAAAATAGGCTTTCTGCTCTTGAAATGTCAGCCACAGCTTCTCATCACCCCATGAAAAGCCCTCTTGTTTCCTTGCTCAGCTCCTCCTGAACTTCAAACAGTCCTATAATCCCTCTGACCTTAGAAGGTCAAAGATATATAAAAAGTATCATTCTTTGTGTAAAAGCACCTTAATCATTCTTACCTCGCCCTTTATTCTCTTTTGAGGGCCCTGTGATATTTTAATTCAAGAACCACCTTCTAGCATTAACATATATAATTTCAACTCTTTTTTTCAGCGGGTAATAGAGGAGAAATCCTTTCTGTCCCTGCTTTTGCTGACTCCCTGAGTAGAGGCATCTAATTTATTTTAATAATTCATTTAATTGCATAATTTAAAATACTAGTGTTCACTCAAAATACACATGCGTATGTCCAATTGTACTATAAATATTGTTTAATTAAAATACTTTAATGAACGGAGGTAGATTTTTAAGTATGCTGCTCTCCATTTCTATGAATTTGGCAGGACTTGAAAGTCTTCGGACTAAATTCTGATGTCAATGCAAATCTGGAGTTTAATTTAGGTCAATGAAAAAAAACCTCTGGACTTTCACCTGAAGATAGAATTCATTTCCCTTGAAGAAAGAGCTGTATCCTGCAGTGGTGGGGGAAAGGGAGTAGGCGAAATGAAAACCCAGCTAGAAGCGAAGCGACTTACAGCCAAACTTATTTAACTGTGTGGAGCCTGTCAAAGGTCAGGGCGAGACCACCGCAGGAAACGCAAGATGGACACAGCGCTGGCGGTGGGCGAGCGAGGGGAGAGGTGGGAAGAAGCTGTTGCGGCAGGCGTAGAGGCATGGCTTTGCGCGGGAGAGGTTTAGCCTGCCCGTGAGGGAAGAGCTCCCATCTCCTCCGGTCCTGCCTGTGACAGCAGCTCGACGCGCGCTGATGTCCACGGGCAGCGACCCGGCTTTTCGTTAGGCACGTGCTCAGGGCACTGCTGCAGCAGCCCTCGGTTCCCAGCAGGGCCTGGGAAGAGCGGCACCAAGGAGGTCGGTGAGAACGGGGCAGGCGATGAAGTTGTTTTGAGCCCAGCTCCTGCTTTCTCAGCTACCCGTACGTGATGCTTTTGGAGGAGCAACTTTTTTGAACCCAAATACCTGTGCGCTGGTACTCTGGTTTTCTTTTTTTTTTTTTCTCTTCCTTTTTTTGAAGTAGGATTGTTTGCCAGTGGATTGGCAGGACAGTTTTTAACTCTAGTTTCATGAGCAATGTTGAGACTAGTAGGTTTGATCGCATATTTGGTCAGAAGATGTCTGTGACAAGATGCTTGGAAAGGGAATGCACAGAAGGCTTTCTGAACGGGGTGGTTCGAAGGAAAACCACAGGCTGCAGAACTGTCACAGTGTCATGGCTGGGGAAAAAAACCAAGGTGGTTTAGTCTACCTTTTGTATTAATTTTAATTTTTTCTGTGTAAACAGCCTTGCACTAAAAGAATACAAGTAGCAACTGGTTGCTGTGTTGATGTGCTAGGGAGGTTATACTGATGTGTCCAGACCTGTTCATCTTCTTCTGTCCCTGCTTTTTTAGGACTGGAAACCAGTTCTGGGGACAGATGGGGGCAAGGGCACTGCCCTGAAATTTGGGTATCATCTGACACGGCTATTCTCAGCTTCCTTCAGCCTTCCTGGCATTATTCCAAACCTGGCATAGAGCACTTGCTGATCTCCTTAAATCTTCGGAGCAGGACAGTGAGGTGATGGGAGAAGGACCACTCAACATACATGAAAAATCCAGGGAAAAATGTCCATTTTTAATGTGCTGTGTTCCCCCAGAGGGGGAGGCAAAATGCCTCTTGCTGATTGTTGTTTCCCACTGGCTACAGAAAGGCTGTTTCTGACACTTGTGTGGTTTCTTGGTATTTTTATCTTCCCTTCTCTCTTACCCTTGCCAGGAAGCAAGGGGAGCTGCAGCAGCTCTGACTTTTCACCAGTAAATTCTGTAATCTGAGAATGAACCAAAATCATGGATTGATGCTGGGAGGGCAAGGGTGCACTACAGACAAAACGTTATCTTGGCTGATAGCATGAACTGATGAGCCATTGGGTTGTTCATGCCAGGGGAAAACACGTTGTAAGCCAGAGGACCGGATGGAAAATGGGAGGAAATATTCTTGTATCTGCGAGAGAGTTACATCGCTGTAAAATTCTCCTGCTTCTTAACATGGGATCCTGCTGTCAAATTTATCTCAGACCATCGGCCCATGACCCTGTCACACACTTGTCTTCTCAGTCCTTTGGCACTGCCACCTGTGCAGCATGGCAGCTTCCTTGAGCTGCTGGTGGTGGGTGCCCTAAGCTCAGACCCACGGCTCCCTTTCTTCCCAAGCTTCACTGTTAGCCCTTTTTTTCCCTGTGGCATGGTGAGGCCCAGCCTCCTTCCTGCAGTGACTGCCTCTTCTCTTTTCCAGTATCAAAACTCAAAAATCCCACCACCATGACAAAAGACCACAGAGAGCTCTTTACCTGGGTCCTCGCAAGGGTGCAGTGTTGTGCCCCTCGGCCGTCTCTATGGGTGTTTTTATCTTATGTCTTCTGAAGCTTCAGCTGCTTTTGTCCTGAAAGAGTTCAGGCACCTCTCTGCCCCCCAGGGTTGTGATCCATTTTACCTCCTACCTTCTGCACTAAACCTGGCTTTTATCTACCCCCATTACGCACTGTTCTGGCTGCTGAGCCAACTGATTGTAGAGGAGGGGCTTCTCCCAGTCCTTTTCTCGTATATGAGGACTCAAAATCACATCATGGGAGGTGTGTATTTACTGTTCTTGGTCAACGGCTATTTCTTTGTCCAAGCCATGAGCGGCTTGGTGTCCTAATCCTGCTAAAGGTACCACCTGAGCTGGCCCAGCCATTATGAATCCCCACCTGGCTCAGACATCTGATATTGGGCATGAATTTCTCTAACTTGCCTCCCAGAATTTGAGAGAGGTGGGTCAATAGTTCAAGCCTGATTTGTGATCCCAGCCCAGCTTGGAAAACCATTGCAATCAAACCTCCCTTACGGTAGAGAGGACAGAACTCTTCTCCAGAGACTTGTTGAGAAAAGTATGTAGTTGCCTGCAGGTTTATTGGGGGGAAAAAAAAAGCATAAAAATTAACCTAGGAACTGTCAGGCCAGGTGCTTTACCCGGTGTTACTGGTTTCAGGGTATTGGCAAGCTCTGATGTTAATGGATGTCCCAGGTTTCCTGCTGGGACACAGAGAATCGGGGCATTTATATTTTAGCAAAGAGCATTTCCAGATACATGTGTGAAGGAAAGAATTGAAATTGCAAGGGCTTGCATGAAAGTTAAAGAATCTCTTGTTTATATCTTTGGGAACAATGCATAGTTTATTCTGGGTACTTCAATGTGCAGAAAGGGTTCTGTCTAAGCCCCCTTGCTTCGGTGGAACCTCTGACACACTGCATGCCTTCTCCTTGCTCAAATCCTTCCCAAGTCCAAGAAGTGTGAACACAGCCTGAGACACGTGCCACATACTGAGCTCCTAGCTGTTTCTGGTGAACATGAGGAGGAGTTCAAGGGAAGGATTTGAGGCACGCTGCTCGTGCAACCCCTTTGCTTTCTTTTCACTCCTCTTTTATAGCTGGAGCGAAGCTAATAAACCTGCCTGTGAGAAAGGCTTTTCATGTGTTACAAAGCAGCTGGCTGGAGGAAGTTGACAGTCCATTGGTATCCAGGAAGAGGTTGATTTCCTTCTTTATAAACATCTCAGAATAAGGCTATAGAAATAATAAAATATTAAACCTCCACCTATTTAGTTTCTTGTGCGCTCTGTCAGGAGAGAAATGAGGGAGGAAGTCAAAGAATCATCAGTGTGCTAGTGCATACAGATTGGATTATTTGCCCAGAGAAGAAAGAAAAAAGTCAGACTGTGGGTATCTTTTAAAAGTAAGGAGGAAAACCACATAACTTCTTGCTGTTAGATTCACGAACATCCACCCAGCCCTACTTCCTTCACTGGAAAGGCCAACAACTTTCTGGATCACACTGCTTCACAGATACTAGGAGAAGATTAAAGGAAGGATTGAGTACAAGCTCTAGAACTTATTAAAAGTTGCCTGCAACTTTGAGAAGGCATATCTTTGTGCAGCCTGGAGAATAATCTGTGCATAGTATCTGCCTTGTTCTTACCGGGTTTCCTAAGATTAGTCAGAATCATTTTACACCTATTTTTTGAGTACCCTGTGCATGGGAAACTTATTCTGAATAGTCAGGACTCTACCAACAGCAGCTGAAGCTAATTTTGCTTGAGTAGCTTTGAGCTGATTCTGAGTTGGGTGGTGTGGAAGAGGACAATGCTTTTCCACCAGTCCCATCCCCAGTTTACAGTGCTGTCTAATTTAAGCTGTTTGGGTGTGTTGTAGCACCCAGACTTCCAAAGAGCTTGGGAATGCAGACAGGAAGCATCCCACCTTCTCCACCCGATGCCAATGGAAAGAGCCAGCAGATCCAGCCAGGGTGTGGACAGTGGACCTGTATTTGTCAGTGGGGTTGGGCTTCTCTTGCTCAAGAAGGAGCAGTTCAGGTGGAGAACAGGGACCTTCTGTTCAGGAGAGGCAGACAAAAGGAAGGGCAGTGCCCTCGTGGCTGCTTGGTGACCAGCCACTCGGTGATATTGCCAAATACTCAGCTGTGTGGCAGGGACCATATGCTGTGCAAGATGGGACCAATAACCATAAGAGTCCGTCTTGGTCAACACACTTGTTGGACTATGAAGATCAGGATGGAAGTGGGAAGGAGAGGTAAGGTAACACAGGAGAGTATCACAAAAGATATGATGAGAATGGAAAGGTAACATGAGACTTGCACACTTGAATGGTTAGCACTGCCTTGGGCTGATGCTGTCCATCCAGAGTGGGAAATGCTTTTTGTAACAAACCATAAAGAAAGATATCTTTTACTTGGAGGGGGCAAGGTAGGTCCAGAATATCTACTGATAGTTCAAGGCCTCTACTGGATTCAAATGCTTAAGTACAGGAATGCAAAAAGAAATGCATACAATGTCAGCCCCCAAAATCTCCCCAAAAGGGAGAGAATTTTTGGTGTGGAGGAGATGGAGTGACTTAGCAATAAGTGTAGGCTAGATATTGGTAGTCATCCCAGATGACTCAGGTGCTGGTCTGCCATGTTCCTCTGCCCTGGGAGGTAAAACGCAGACAGTAGGATATGGGTAATCAGGCCCTCTGACAGGAGTCAAACTGGAATCAGGTTTGGAGATGGGATGAAGGTACTGCAGTCAATTAGAATCTGGGAAACAGGCCGCACTTAGCCGGAAGGTCTGGCCAAGAAGGTCCTCAGAGGCTTAACCACAAGATTAGGGACTATAAACTGCAGAGCAGATTCTGGGATAGCAGATGAGATAAGGTTTAAGCAATGTAAGACAAGCAGGTCAGGATTAGGAGGAAGAAAATTAGCAAAGGTCAAATCAGAAGCCTGTGAAGAAGGGTCAAGAGCTAAGTAGGGAATTACAAGTGAGGTTCAAAGGCCAAACCAAAGACTGAGCAGACAAGGAGTGCTGTATGCTGAAAGCATATATATCCCCCATGGCAGAGTCTACCTGTTAACTAGGACCAGAAACTGATTTTGTGCCGGGTCTCAAATTCTTACAGGGACCAAACTTGGAGACTGCACTTGTCTTTCTTCAAAGAAAGGAGATTTATTTTTCACAGGCAGAATCATCTGAGATTCTTCTTTTTGTAGACTCTCTGAAGATAACTAGCTTTAAAAAGAAAAAGATCTGAGACACATGATGGTAGTTCCTTCTCCTTGCTTGAGGCAATATTCAAAATAATTTCCAGTGTCCAAACCCTTCTAATCTAGACCTTCCAAGTCACCCAAGGGTTGTGGTCTAACTGCAGGAATTGCTGAATGACTTCTGTGGTCTGCATGCCGTAGGCTGTGATCACAGCAGTTCCTCTTGTCACTAAGTGTCAGGACGCTTTGGAGAATGTCACACCTTATGGCACTCGCAAGGGCTCCTTACCCATTGCTGTTGCTTATTCCAGTTAGTCTTCTCTTTCACCTGGGTTAAAAACTGTCAAGCAGAGAAAAAAGGGTAAAGTCATTGCCATTTTTCTTGGCCTCAACAGGCTACAGACCCATATTATTGACTGCAATAAAATGATGCTGGAAAGGAATTGAGTATTTTGGTGCAGAGTACTTGAATGAGCTTCAAAATCTTGTGTGTTCCAGCTGAAAGATCAACATCATTTTGGTTTGAAAATGCTGAGACTGCTCTGGATGGCTGCTCCGTTATGACTTCATTAGTGT
Organism: Buteo buteo; assembly: GCF_964188355.1. NCBI lineage: Eukaryota > Metazoa > Chordata > Aves > Accipitriformes > Accipitridae > Buteo > Buteo buteo. The sequence goes on along the minus strand of NC_134173.1, from coordinate 19,923,476 downwards.
GGCACAGATTCTTGTCTCCCTTGCCCTGGTTTAACTCTGGAGTATCTCTGTCAGCTCACTGGAGGTATATCAGACTTAACTCAAGCTGAGAGGAGAATCAGGCCACAAATGTCCTATGCCTAACTCTTTTAGACAGGAAGGAACTTCTGGTTTGGATCCCTTTGGGTTAAGAGGAAAAAAAAAAAAGAAAAAAATGCTTTTAAAACCTCAAAAACAAACATAACCTTTCTTTCCCCTCAGCAGCAGATTTTGCTTATGAAGTGATAGTATGTGACTCTATTTAGCGTGCTGCAGCTGCCCCACAATGATACAGTACGTTTTCTATTTTCCTTCTGGGAAAGAGCCGGCTCCCAGCAATGATGTGTGGACACAGTTCGGTTAGCTGCTGAACCAGGAAACGGTGGGTTTGCAGAGCTGACGCACTTCGGCTACCTCTACCATCTTCCATCCTCTGACGGCAGAGACAAAGTTCATCAAGGCAGACATGACCTAGAAGGATGTTTATGCAATAAAACAATGAAGTATTTGTTTCAGGCAGCTCTGATGACACTGAAATGATATCACTAGAAAAGCATCTTTTCCGATGGTAATTGCAGCCTACTGCTAGATCTAGATCTTGGCAGAATTTTATTGGTCTTACTGCCTACATGACCCAATGTGGGTGTAGTGCAAAACATCAGGCTAAAGCAGAGATGATGAGAATGGCAGAGCATCGACACGGCTTGGGTAAGGTCTCACCGCAGAGCAATGGCAGAGGTGGGAGTTTTTTCTGGGTTTCCTAATTCACAACACCTGAGGTCTTCTTTGTACATGAAATCGTGATTACAGCATACAGGTCTGGTGGTTTGCCAGAGGAAGACAGAATATATCAGTTCTTCTTCAGTGCGAACTCTCTGCTTGTGGGTGCAGCTGAAGATGTTGACACAGATTTCTGTGTGACAACCTGACTCAAAGGCTATTGGACTCAAGGACTTTTGATTCCGTACACAGGTTGGAGGAAGACTTTTTGAACTGCTACTTGTCTTGCCAAAACAAGTGAGATGAGTGGATTATTAGTATAAATGGTGGATTATTAGTCTTAATTGGTTGTGATCAACTAATGGTAGATCTGCTAATTGAAGATGCCAACCAATTATTGTTAAGGAAAACTACTATCTCTGCAACATTTTGTCCCCATTGATCTAGGAGAATTTGAGGCTACTGATCTTCATGAGACGGTACAAGGCTCAAGTCACTCCCAGCCTTCTGTCTGATGAATGGGAGTTGTTGCCTGGATGTTGGTTTTATTCAGTAGTTTGATTTAAACCAATCAATGATGTTATCTATACACACTCAGAGGCTTTGGTAGTAGAGGCATCTACAAACCAGTCAGTATACTACTTGGCAGCCTGTGCTATAGCTTGTGCAAGCCAGCGCTTTACTACACAACACAATAGGCTGGATTCATCAAAGTGATAGCAGGGTCAAAAGGGTAGAGTTTCCAAGACATAAGTCACTGTAGTTCAGAGGTAATTTTAGTTTTATTTCACTTTTGATTAATGTTTAAACTTTGATTAAGAGTTTCCATGGGAGAACAGTAGAGCTGTGGAATAGATGTTTAAGTCCAAACTGATAATACAAAACAATTTAAAAAAAGTCCCCCTAAACCCCTCAGCAGAACTTTTCCCAACAGAAGTCCTTCATGTCAAAACTAAACAGGCTGTTCCCCTTCCATGTCTGTTGTTCTGCGAATGAGGACCGTCTGTAAATAAAACTAACATGTTGCCCATCTGTTATGCACAGCTAAAGGAAATTTAAAGACAATACTACTAGAACTCCCACAGATACCATCTAACCCCATAACTAATTTATTTTCACAGCTCAGATCAAAGAGCTCGTGGATATTAGACTCAGCCAGTGGCATGTCCCTTGGCAGAAGCTCCCACAGTCATGTGATTGTTTGGCCACTGCCCTCCGAAAAAGTCCTCAGGCTCATTAGTTCCCTTTGCTGCATTTCCTTCCCCTGTCCCCTGGGTTGCATTTCACATCACTTATGCTGTGGCCGTTCACACCATCCTCTCTAGATGAGCAGGGTTTTAGTTTTCCTGGATGGTGCTGAGTTCCCCTGCTGCGCTGTGGAGGGAGTTGGGTCACAGAGTGAGTGGTGGACTGTCAGAAGCACCTCGAACTTGAAGAAGGAAATTTTCACTCCAAAGTGGGGCTGCGTTTCTGGCCTTTAGTCTTACAGAACGGGCTGCTGATGTGTGCGTAATGCTGCTGAGATGGCTCACCAGTAACCTTGACTTAGGTCTACCAGCTTTGGGAGGCTTTTTGAAAATGCTGGTGCCATTCATATTTCTAGATAAAGCAAGGAGGGCTTAGGCTTTCTCTCTGGACCATGCCTTGGCCCAGGCAACCAGCTCTTGTGCAGTGGATTAGGCGTGATGGCATGATGCTATCGCACATGGGAGACTCACACCTGTTGCAATGTTTTTAAAGCTGGCCAGAGCAGGGTTATGTGTTATGTTGGGTTATGTGTCACATGTGTCAAGCCACAAAAATGTGGAAAACAGGCTGCATGGCAGGGCAGACAAGTGTCAGCTCAGACATACTCATGAGGGTCCAAGGCCAGTGCAGTATGAGCAACCAAGAAATTGGCTTTCCAGTTGTAACTGGGAGCTCTGTAGCTGCTCTGTACAGATGGACAACTTAGGGTTCACCACCAGATGCGGATTAATGCAGAGAAGCCACACAAAAGCAGTCTTCTCCTTTCTGATTAAATGGTTACTGCTGATTTTCCTCATGAAATGAGGAATGTTGCTTCATCTATATGGCAACCATGTGTAACAGCTGTCATACTTCTCCCAGGTAGGACTTTTTGCAAACTGGTCCTTTAAATTTGGCAGAGCAAAACATCTGTGATTCTAACACAGGTGCTTTCTGACTCAATCTTCCTCTCTGCTTGTAAGCTTTAAGTCTTTTTTTTTTTTTCCTTCTTTTCCTTTAAAGCATTGCTGAGAAAACACTACCTGTGATAACTTTGATAAAAATACTCTCTGTAGCAGTCTTGAGTCCTCTGAGAAGCAGATTGCATACCCATTGCAGACATCTTGCAGAGCTCTGGCAATGAGAAAGTGTGGCCATGGCCTGAGATGTATGGTAAAACAAGCTGTGTTTCATGTAGCCTGTTAAAGCAGGAGAGGTTGCGGAGAACGGCCACACTCAGATGTATTTTGGCAGTTACTTCTATTTCCCTATTGTTAGCCACTTTTAAGCCTCTGGGGATTGAGGATTTGATTTGGTGGACTAGGAAAATCTGTTTTGAATTGCCATACAATGTATGTATGTCTAAGCAGTGAGATGAACATTAGGGCTGTTTGTAGTGCAGATCAGCATACATCATATTAGCTCTCAAAATGCTAGGAATAGGACTACTTATTTTTGAAAAAGCTCTGCTATACCCTCATCTACATCCTAATTATTTACACATATACAGGAGCAGAGCAGTTTCTTAACATTATATACTTAAGGCAGTAGCTAAGTATCTAAAGATCTCATTACTTTAAAAATCTTATTGCTTTATGTGGTGGGTTGACCCTGGCTGGAGGCCAGGTGCCCACCAAAGCCACTCTATCACTCCCCTCCTCAGTTGGACAGGGGAAAGAAAATATAACAAAAGGCTTGTGGGTTAAGATAAGGACAGGGAGAGATCACTCACCAGTTACTGTCACGGGCAAAACAAACTCGGGGAAAAAAATTAATTTAATTTATTGCCAGTCAAATCAGAGTAGGATAATGAGAAATAAACCCAAATCTTAAAAACACCTTCCTCCTAACCCTCCCTTCCTCCCGGGCACAACCCCACTCCCGAGTTCTGTCAGTTCATCACACCTTGTCTCTGCTGCTCCTTCCTCCTCAGGGGCAGGACTCCTCACACTCTTTCCCTGTTCCAGAGTGGGGTCCCTTCCCATGGGAGACAGGCCTCCACAAACTTCTCCAACATGAGTCCTTTGCACAGGCTGCAGTTCTTCACAAACTGCTCCAGCGTGGGTCCCTTCCACGGGCTGCAGTCCTTCAGGCACAGACTGCTCCAGCGTGAGTCCCCCGCGGGGTCACAAGTCCTGCCAGAAAACCTGCTCCAGCGTGGGTTCCTCTTTCCACGGGGCCACAGGTCCTGCCAGGAGCCTGCTCCAGTGTGGGCTTCCCATGGGTTCACAGCCTCCTTTGGGCATCCACCTGCTTTGGCATGGGGTCCTCAGTATTTGGGTATCATTGTGAAAGCTTTGTATTCACAATATAAAAAAAATATTAAAAATCAAACTAATTGGTCAAATGCCTAAGAGCTAGGTTATCAAACAGTTAAATGCTCCGATGTCATCACGGTGATGTGGCCTCGTCAGAAATACTGTGTTCATTTCAGTCATCCAGTCTTAAGAACGGTTTTAGAGTTTATTCTAGAAAAGAGACAAATGCCTCTGGAGATGCAGATATAGACAGGTCTTGAAGATAAGGCTGTGGACTAGCTGGGGTGATTCCTCTGATTTGGTTCAACAGTGGTGTTTCCTTTGTCTCTAGCATGTTAAATATTTAGGCAATGACTGTTTCATTTCCTGAACTTGCATTCGTCTTGTTTAAAGATGCACTTAACTGATGTTTAATGAAATATCACGGATAGTCTTGAATTTAATGAGTTGCCATGTCAGATTTCATTTAAATCCTTTGATTTTTGTCTTAGGTTTATAGCCTAAAGCTCTGTGTTTCATTTTGACCAGAATTACTGCTCTAGCTATTGGCACTGGATTGCCTGTATTTACATACTTACAAAATAAAGATTGAGCCAAACTAAATTAAAACTTAATAATAATAAAACCCCCTCAGAAAACGAAAACAACAACTGAGCTCCATACTTCACCTCCTCAGAAATCCTAAACCACAACATATCAGCAAAAAGTACCTTTTTTGCTTTATTACTCAAGGCATGTTTATGTATTTTGGGCCCAAAATGAATGGGCCCTTCTTAAATATGACATCTGTGTATTTTAAAGCAAACTAAACCTTTCTGTGGGGATTATGCTAAATTGACACCCACGGAGATTACAGACTCATCTTTTCATGTGGACAGGATGTCACCCCACATGTTTGTTTTTGTATGCATGTGTAACCCATGCTCCTGCAGTACCTAAAATAGCTGGTTTGCTTGGGTGGACTGCGGGAGAACGCAGCCCGTGTTGCTGGAGCTCGAAGTGTGCTGGTATTTGCATGCACGCCTTTGCACGCATGCCTTTGCACATAACCAGTCATGGGCATATGCGCATGTTACACGCTGTAGGTATATGTTGCCCTGTTGTCGTGATATGTGGCTGCAAGTATCCTGCGGTTACATCCACATGTGAACTGGAGTGCCATGCTTGTGCATATAAAAAGCAAGCGCAGGGCTATGGTATTCCGCTAGAAGCCATGAGGCCTTTTGATAAGAAAGAGCAAAACAGAAGGAGGTATGTGCCACCCTGGCTGCTAAAAGATTGATCATGGAATAAAACGCCCCTTTTTCTATGTGACTGACATTTTCTTTTAGAAACTGTTTCTGCTTGAACAGAATTTTTGCAACTGAGAATAAGTTTGAAAAAATGCTGGAGATGATTACTTTTTTTTTCACTAAAAAGTTCTTGGATGTGTGGGGGTGTTTCATATTTCCAGGGCAGGGAAACTTGTGATTCTGACCTTTGTATTACGCTTTTATTCTGTTTGGTAATGTCCTTATTTCGCAGCTCTGTATATACAGGTATGTAAACAGAGTGGTCACCAGTATGCATGCAGAATGGCACAGATGAGCAGAAACTCCAGAGTTCACAATGTGAAATTCCAGTCCCCAAGACCACTCTTCATTTTATATTATACTGTATTATCCGAGAAACAGAAGCAGGCACGTAATTAGATATAGCTGTGACAAAGATGAGCAATCCATGCAAGAGAGCCTTGTGGAGACTAAGCTTTGGCATTTCAAATTCTCATATTTGCCCTTACTCTTAAATCATAAACCTGGATCTTCTCCTAAATTAAATTTCTAATGAGAAAGGTGTTTACAAGCTTGATGCTGATTTAACAAAGTGAGTTTGTGAGTGTATTTTTGGTTCCCTGTGTGAGACCTTTTAAAGTACTCTTTAACAGGCAAACAGCAGCTACTGCAACCATATTCTGAAGAAGCAGATGCTCAGGTGTGCTCTTGTCAGATAGAAGCAGCCTGTGAAGTTAATAATTGGTGCATGTAGCTATTCATGCCATTTCATTGTAAGATATATTAGTTGCTCTTTTCTTTACCTTTGATGTAATCTCTTGAGAAAAAAGATCTGCTGGAGGGATTGGCACTACAAATTCTCCTGGCTAAACCAAGAGCCGTGTTAAAGTTGTTATCAAGTGTTTCACCCTTCCCCAGACTCTGCTTAACTAAGTAGCTCATGGGAGAGGTTTATTCCCCATTTATAGTGAGTTCAAGTGGGACAAAGGATTTGCGTGGCCAAGGATTAAGAGGAAAAGACCAAGGTAGTCTTTCTAGCATTGTGTCCCTCTCTAAACCAAAATCCAAAATGGTATACAAAATACTTCTCTTCTTGCACTTCAGTAAATCATGAAGTTATTTCCCCAGTTTTCCTTTATGTCAGCACAGGGCATTTTACTTCCAAAGTAGAAAGTGTTATTTATATACTTCTGTATTTTTTCCACCTTTAAAGTTTTTCCAAGGATTACAAAATAAGCAAACCATACAAAAGTAGTTTGAGAAAGTGCACTAAACCTCCTCTCGTTAATGAAGGAGAGGTGATTGAAATTAAGCATAGATGTGTCTGCAGCTTACTCTTTCAGGGCTGATAATGAGATTAAAAAAAAAGATAAGTAAATGCTCTGTAATTAGGCATCTGTTATGTTCTGTCATGATCAGTGCTGTATGGGACAAAAATGCCAAATGCCAGTGACATTTTGCACAGTTTTGAGAAGAGAGCATTTCTCCTCACTCTTTGCTTAAGAAATACAGTGAGGCTGGCTTTGGCTTGCTAATAGATATTTTTAAATCAGTTTGGGAAAAGTTATTCCATGAGGTAAAAATCCTGTTTGAAGTCAAAGCTGTTCATCTGAAGAAACATCCGTCACAACACATGAAAAGAATGATTTCTTTGTAACTGGGAAATCAATGAGACATCTGTTTTAATGTACAGCCGAGAAATAATGCAGCTAGTTCAAAAGGGAATCATAAAGAAGGCTGCTTTTTGTGTCTTCTCTCCAGAGTGTGTAGGATGGGATTCAGCAAGGTATTTTGCATGAGCAGGACTTCTTTAGTTTGTGTCCTTAACTATGTGGCTGAGGCAGATCTTTTGAGGTTGCTGACTTCTAGGGCTAGATGAGCTATGGGGATTCGTGTTTACTGGCCTCACAAAAGAACCCCATTTGGGGCTGGATTTTGCCCCTGTTTTCCAGGCACAGATTGCTGGAACGGCTGATCCTGCCCTGCTCTCCGTGCGGAGCGGGAGCTGGAGGCTGCGCAGCCCTGGGATGCCTGGCAGGAGGTCGAAGCACTGGTACACGGCGGGCTGGCTCCGCATGTGCGGACATCTCTGCATGTGGTGTGATCGCATCTGTCTGTCCTGCTTGCTTCCTTTCTCTCCTCTGGAGCCCCTGGAAACCTTGCTGGGTGCCTGCCTCTTGTCTTTCATGTGCATATGCAATGAATTTGGGTTTTCCCTTGCAGGCTATTCTTTGCAGTCCCTTTAGCTTTCCTGAGTGGTAATGGTGTGGGAAGCAGCAGAAAGAGGTTTAATAAGAGTATACATGTCCTTATACTGGAAGGACCCTCCCCACAAAACCTAGATGCCCTGAATGAGACCTAACCCCTTATTTGTAAGGTTTTTTGAGGACAAAAAGAAATTAAACATTGAGGACTCAATTACATCAAGGCATATCAGACTGGTAGCGTTTTATAGCTCACTGGTGCATACGTACTGTGTAAGATAGAAGACCAAGAGGAACCCCCAGGCATTAGGTAGAGCCCCCCTGGGGTGTGTAGTATGGAGTCTCCTTACGGCAAAATAGGGCTCGCAGACTTTTTTTTTTTCCAAAAGGAGGAGAGACTCGCAAGAGGATACGCAGCTCTGGCAATGTTTGAAATCTGAGATCAATGGTCACCCTGGAAACAGCATGTTGAAAGTCTGAAAAACCTCCTGGCAGCGCGTGGGTGGAGTGAAAACAATCCTTGGGGTTGTGTGTGCCATTCCAACAAGTTGTGCTCGGCAGGAGGGAAGACAGCTACTGAGGGGACACACGCACGCCGTTCTCTGGGGAGCCATCTTATCGCTCCTTCACATAGAAAGCTGCTGAAAACGATTTTGTTTAGGACATTCTTTCCCTTGGGAAAGTGTCAGCAAAACGAGTGCATTTTTGTTCCTGTCAGCACAGTCCTGTGGAAAAAAGTCTGTGGAGAGATGCACAGAACAATAAAACAAATAGTCAAAGATGGGAGAGCTGCGCCCTACGAAAGGCAGCAGAAAATCCTTGCTGTTCCCACCACATAAGATGTTGGCATTGCAAATTCCAGCCTGTCTGGTTACGGAACGGGGTCCCAAACCTCCCTGTGCCCCAATGTCATGTTTACCTGTATTGGGGAATGTTACAATCTGACGTTTATGGACTGGCTGTTGAAGCAAACCCATGAAGACCATGAGCGGGAGCCGTATGGCCGTTCCTCAGGTACACATGGCTCAGTGGTCTGACTTCAGCTAGCTGCTACCTACCGGACAGCTCGTAATGATACTTCCCTGGTGCACTGTTCAGGCTTCAGTGAGATGTAGTTCAGGGCGTTCCTGAGCCAGCAATGGGTATCTTGACATCCGACAGGTCATGAAAGATTTTTCTTCCATGAATTGGTCTAATTATGTCTTTTAACAATGTAAACTTTGGCACCCACAATACTGTCTGACAATGATTCCCCAGTTTAAGCATATGATGCTTTAAAAGATAACCTCCCTTTCTCTACTTCAAAACTGCCACCTGATAACTTCTTCTGATACCTTTATTTCCTATATTATTGGAAATAATGAAATCTTTGCTCATGTCTTCCTTGCCACTTGTAATTTCATCATTTATCTCTTTTCCGAGATGAATAGTCCTAGTCTTTTAAATCATTTTTGTACAGACATTGCTTCATGCTTTTTGTCATCCTTGTTGGCTTTTTGTGGACCTTTTCTAGCTTTGTTATGTCCATTTTGTGATGGTGAGACAAAAACTATATTCAGTATTCAACATGTAAGTGGACATAGACTCATGCAATTGTATAACAATATGTTTAGCTTTGATGTCTGCTCCTTACCTAACAATTCCTGGCATTTGATTTGCTTTTTTGATGGCTATGGGGCAGTCAGGTCAATGGAATTATCTGGTATGCCCCTAAAATCTTGTCTGTAAATAGCAATACTAAAGGTTAAGTTAGGATTTGTTTTGCCCTTGTGCATTTGTTTACACCAAATTTCTTTTGACATTCTGTCACTCAGCCAGTTTTATGAAACCCTTGTGCAGCTCCTCACTGTCAATCTCATCTTTCCTGAGTGTCTTTGAAACTGCTGTAGTCTCATCCCTTTTTACAGGGGCATGAATATGCTGGTGGATTTGCTGAACAGCATGGACAGAGCCTCTGGAAGGACACTGAGAAACTGGTACTTCATTCCTACATTGTGCCTCCTGCCTTTGAATCAGTTACTTCTTCATGGGAGTACGTCTTTTCTTACATTGCTTATCCAGTCCAGATACTCAACTTTTTAAGAGCCTTTGGTGAGACACTTTTTGGAAATCCAAAATGACCAGATCAGTTTAATCTCCCCTGGTCCACACACTTGTCGAGTCCTTCCAGGAGCTACAACAACATAGTGATGTGACTTCCTTTTACAAAAGCTGCGTGGACTCTTCCCAGCATATTGCGTTTATTTCTGTGCCCCCCTAATTCTATTCTTTTGAATAATTTTTACCAATTTGCATGTGCCACTGTGTACAGGAGGTCCCATGGCATTAAAATTTGGCAACATTCCTTTTGAGCACTGGTAACAGGAAACTCCATGGATGACGTAGTGGAAATCACATTATTAGGCAAAGGAAGCCAGTGTGTTTCAATGTGTGTAAAGCAAATCAAGCTTTCCCACTTTTTAAGCTTGATTCACTGTTGATATTCGATAGGGTGTGGGAGGACAATACTATGATATTCCTGGTTTTGTTGTATTGGTTCTTCAGCAGCCTTGCTGGAGTTAAGACCTAAAGCACTGAAGACTGGAGTCCTGTGTTACTTGTGAATACATCCTATCGAGTCTTTCTTTTTCTTTTTTTTTTTTTTTTGGTGAAACATGTAAATAGTCTTTAGGCTTTAATGGAAGTAAAGACTGGTAATGAGGCCAGTGCTGAAATATTAGCTGAGAAATGTAAGGCTTGAGGGGCGATTCAAGTCTTGCAGAATGAAATTCCAAATTCTAATGTTCACTGGGTTGTTTCCTGCAGAGACTTCCTAAAGATATAGAAAAAATTCTACAAAATTAAAACCGGTTACTGTTCCTTTTTTCACTATTTCCATACCCTGTGATGACTAAATAGTAGCATCTTGCCTTGATTTGCCATCTTTTTGGAAAAAAAGAAATGTTTAACCAAAGTAAATAAAATTTCCCCAGACTTATGGACTCCTTAAAACGTAATCTTTACTTGGCTTTGCTTTTTCTGTGGACCTGGGTAATATAGACTACACTAAGAAAAGTCTGTTTATTTGATACCTCAGAGAATTCCTTGACATGTGTAAAAATGGTCTCTGTGCCAAGGATACACAAGCTTATGTGGAGATGAAATAAGGAGAAAAAAAAGTAAGCTAAGCTGAGTGCTTTAAACTACTGAGAAAGAACGATGTGCATAGGAACATTAGCACTGTATTTGATATATCAGCTTGTGCTCTGAACTTTACAGATAGGTGCAATGCAATTTATTTTCCTGCTATTGATTATTCATTGCTTGGTGAATCTGTCAGCTAGGAAAGATAGAATTAATCTGACAATAAATTTACAACACACAGAAAGCACCCTGCTTTCACACTTTATGGAAATATACATATCAAGCCTTTTTTTTTATTTATGCATACAACTAATCCCACTGAATTCAAAATACGTCGTGTGAGAAAAGCTATATATATATCTGTATGCACATTTGCAGACTCCAGATTTAAGTGCTGACTTTGTTCTATGGAACCTAGTATTTTTGTATGTGTCCTGTTTGTGTTGTTTCTTTTTTTTTTAACAAATCATAATCTATGATTTATATTCTGAGAGTGCCTATATTTGCATTCCCCCACAGCACAATTTTATTGACTGCAGTGATTGCTTTAAAGAAAGCGTATGTTCCCTTATTTTTCAGCAGAATTTGGCTTAGATGGAGCATCTGGTTTTCAGTGAAGCCATTTTCCTACCTGGTTTTGCAGCTGAGCCGACAAAGGTGTAAGAAAGTTGGGTGCAAAATGATACAATGGGTCGGAGGCTCAAAGAGGATTAAAGTTGTGAGCTTTTTGACCCTGGAGTACTTTGTTTAAGCCTTAGCTGGCAAAATGTATCTGAAACCCTTCAAACTGAGGGGAATCTGAAATACAGATTTGAACATAGGTCTGGATGACTTTGATTAGGTCTCTGGAACTGTCTCTAAGCCAATAGATTCTGCTCCCTGCTCTGCATGGGGGTGACTTATCTGTACCAAGTTCAAACATAACTCTTCTGCAAGCACCAGGTTTTACTTTACAACCAAAACACCCATGGGAAAAAGTAAAGGTAAACTTAACTTGCCTTTTCTCAGGGCTTCTTGGCAGAGACCTCAGAAAGCAATTCTTTCTACAGAAATGTTCTCACCTGCCTCCCTAATTTATAGGGTTAATAGGTTGTGTTAACTCTTTGTGGGGAGTACGACATCTTCACGTTTGCTGATGGCATGTTTCACTAGGATAATGTTGGTATCCTTTTACATGGCAAAACTGGAACTCTTTTTATTCAATAGGAAAGATCTGCAGAACTAAATAGTAGTTAAACTAGTAGGATTCCGCTCAAATATTTTTTTCCTTTTAAATTTAGAAAAAAGTGGAAGAAAACCCCTCTAACTGTAAAAAACAAGGAGACATGAAAACAACTTACAGTAAGATTCAGTTTCTGGATTAATCTTCGTAGGCTTTTAGAGTCATTAAGCATCCTTTACTTTTTAGTAGTAGAAATTCAAATTTCTGATATAATCTGTGGAGGTGCATGCAACTTCTTAGTTTTGAAACCTGAATGTTTCACTTGAACACTTACAGAATCACAGAATCACAGAATGGTTGGGGTTGGAAGGGACTTTTAAAGATTGTCTAGTCCAACCCCCTTGCTGTAGGCAGGAACATCTTCCACCAGACCAGGTTGCTCAAAGCCCCATCCAACCTGGCCTTGAACACTTCCAGGAATGGAGCATCCACAACTTCTCTGGGCAACCTGTTCCAGGGTCTCACCACCCTCACAGTAAAGAATTTCCTCCTTATATCTAACATAAATCTACCCTCTTCTAGTTTAAAACCATTACCTCTTGACCTATCATTACAGGCCCTGGTAAAAAGTCCTTCTCCATCTTTCTCCTAAACCCCTTTAAGTATCGAAAGGCTGCAATAGGTGGTTCCTTTCTAGTCATATCCAAACTTTGCACAGGCGTTTACAATCTTTGCTTCCGTGGGACTAGCTGTTTTCCCTGCTGCAGACTTTGCTGTCACAAATGCTATATAAGCAATAAGGTATGGTGCCATGTGCTCCCTAAACACTACAAAAGCAAAAAGGTACATTGCCCTCCACTATTTGTCATGTCTTGTTGGATGCTAGCGCATGCACATAACATGACAGCACTTTCCAAGTTCTCAAATGAACCCTTGCATATGGGTTCATTTTCAGCCCATGTGTTTATTTGTAGGAGTGGGGCCTCCTAAGGAGCTTGCTAGTAATTCCTTTTGGCCTTTGTTAGATAGGAAAACATTTGCAACAAATGAACTTTTATTCTTGGAAAACATATACTTTGCCATCTTTAGTCTGTCCTGTTCTTGCTTTGTATACCCCTCTGACTGTATAGGGAAGATGTCTTTCTGGTTGGTGGAAAAGAATATTAATAAATGAACGATCTATAAATAAACAAATGGAGACCGCTGAAAGAGGAGTGAAGTTGTTTAAATGAGTAGGACACCAAAGTAGCATAATTGTTTCCGGGAATAATCCCCTATTACAAAACATTTAACTTTTTCCACATTTCAACTTCTGGGTGCAATTGTCCTTTAACACAAATTTTAGTTCAGAATACAGCATGAACTCATGTGGCTTCATCTAAAGTGCTGTGGAATTCAATCGCTTCATGATTTTTTTTTTTGCAAATTGTTATTTATTGCCATGTGGGCACTATAGAAATGCATTTTGAATTTATTTACTCAAACTGAAATTAAAAAGTGGAAAATTCCTCCTAGTACAGTCTAGCACTGGGGCTTCACAGAGACAGTCTTGATCATGTTGAATCAATGTCTTGTGGTTTCTTTTAAAATAAATTCAGGTGGCTGACCTAGTATGCATGTAAATCTGACTGAAGTTAGTCACTTTGAAAGATTAGTGATTATATAATTGAGACTGCAAGTCTTAAGAAAAATTCTTGGCATGAAATGCAGAAAACCAGCTTTATAGATTACATGTCCCCCTTACACATTCTGTGCCACATAAGAAAAAATCAGTTCTGTCCATATTAATTTGGCCTGAGGTAGGCCTCAGTTTGGCAGCTTGCTCAATGTAATTTGCCAGCTTTATAACATGCTGGGTTTAGTTATCTATTTCTCAGTGTGCAGGAGGCTAGGAAGACTGTTTGTTAGGAAGAATACAAAAGTACTGGACTAGAATGGACTTTCTGAGTTGCCAAGTGCATCTTGCAAGGAATTATTATAGGCTTGGGGTTAGGGTCAGAATACTGTTTCTCTATTTTTTTAGAAACATACTTTTAATCTACAGCTTAGATGTATTCATGACTATTTTATACCCTTTGCTCTCATGCTGATCTTGTCTTGCAGCTTAAGCAACTTTTATCATTATCAGCATTTAATGTTCCCTGCTGTTTTTTACAGATAGCATTTACATCTGCTCTCAATGTCCTTTTTGTAGGGTGTGTAAGTCAAATTGGTTTAGCCTCATCCAGCCTAGCAAACCATACCTGTTCCAGTTTGTGTTTTCATGCATGACTGGGACTGTATGATATTACAGAGGTGGTTTCATAAGTGTTGTATAATGAAATCTGTATTCCTGCTGGAGAGGGAAATAATTTTGCCTCCATATATATCAGGAACACATTTTTCTTTCACAGTGACATCATAGGTGTGGTTCTTGCTCCTCCTGTTACTGATTGACTTCTTTTTTCTGCTCCTCATCAAACTATTGAAATCCCAGCCTATGACAAAAAAATCTTACGGATTTCTAACTACCTGGCCTTACACTTGGCACTGCTGAATGCCAACTGATTTCCAGAGCTCTGCGCCTCAAGGTCATCTGGTTCTTCTCAATGTCCAGACAGAGAAACTAGGAATTGCCTTCCCCCTGTCCCCCCCACCCCAAAAAGTGCCAGCAGCTTCAGTAGTAGTGGTGGGTATCCAGTGGACCTACCATTACAGTCACTGGCAGCTTCTAGCGGCGTGTCAAGCCACACGTTATCTACTGAAATATGTGTATGGCAAGTGGTGCACAAGTCACACTTTTTAGGTACCCCATTCTTTGACACTCTGGCTGACCTCTTGATTAATAGGTACATCCTTCTCACAGTGCTTTTTAAGCCAGAGGCATGAACGAAAATATATAGTTTCTTGAAGAACTCCAAGACAACCTCCCCCCAAGGCCAATTGTTTTGCTGTCAGCACGTCCTTCCCTGTAGTCAGTTTCTTACCATCTTACAATTGTTGAATTCAATTCCCATTTTCTACAGCATAGTCTTTTCCCATATGACACTGTAGAAAGAACTTTAATGAAGTCCAGATATACGAAAACTGGTTCATTTCTCTCTTTTGAAAATCTACTATTCTGAAAAGTTCAACCTTTGGTAAACCCATCTTACCTTATACCCCCAATTTTCCACTTTCTTCCCTGTCTTTAATTTCTTTCTTTCCTTCAAAGTGTGTGTTAAAACCATGGATGAGGTTTTGCAGTTCAAGGCCTTTAATTATCCAAATAATTTTTCCTCTTTTCTTATAGACAAGGTTTTCTGGCTGGTATTTGCCAAAAAAAGTAGAGCTAGCGTGTCTTATTTTGAATTAGATGACAAATAGAACAAAAGAAGCAAAATAAACACAGAATCACAAAGCAGAATAATGCCCCAGTCCAGGAACCAGGAATAGACAAGCTCATTCTGGTCTTAGGAGGGAACTTAGAGAGGCTCACATCACCAAATATTCCTATAATAATCAATATGCAGACATATATTTATTAAATTAAGGCCTAACAACCATCTAAATCTGTGCAAACCTTATATGATAAAGCAAATAAAGACTGAGTAGGAAGACATTGATTGTGGAGCTTGGGAGATGACATCCTTCAGAAAATGTCTTGCTGATATCAATGCAGTTGAATTTGCCGCAGCTCAGAAAGCACTCATCAGACCTGAGTAATTGTTATCTGCAAAGTCTGGGGATCTATATGTCCTCCTGTATATACCCTTAATATTCCCGCCCTCTTTTGAAACCATTGGCCAGTTTCAACCAAACTTGAAAAATCAGTAATAATTGGAAAGCTTTTACATCTGTGGAAGTTTGGACAGGTGGAGGAGAGAGAAATGTTAGCATTGACACTTAGGGAGAGGCCAGAATATAAGCACTGGTACCATAGGTACAGATGTCTTGAAATCCCCAATGTTGGGAAGAGTTCCAAGTGGACCTTGCATCTGTATTGGACAACGAGGAATCAAAAGATGAGCTCATGTATTGCTAGTCTTTCTGCCCATGAAACAACTAGTTTCAAACTGCTGATAGGGCCTGACTTTTGCTTTTAGCTTTCGGCATTCCCCATCCTGTGCAGATACTCCTGTCAAGTGACCACGTTTGAGAAAGGCCCTATTCAGAGTCATGGGATTGAAGGCTTTTGCCCAGTAAGTGTCTCAAGGTTTTCTGACATGGCTGATAGTACCACAAGGTTTTCCAGATGGTAGCTGAGCTATGATAAAAAAAAAAGATCCTCTTATGGCTTTCAGATCTCAGGTTCCTCTGTCTTTGCTTGATACTGTCTGGAACATTCATCTGGATAATTTAATTCTGCTGTTCCTCCATGCGTAGCTGTGTGGTAGAACAGTTGTCTCTGGAATAAACAAAATCATGAATGTCTTTGTCTTTATCAGCTGCCAGGTTATTCCTCCATGTTTGTGTGGTTAAATTGTCTGATTTTTATTGCTTCATGGTTAGAATATGCAAGACATTGAAAAAAACCCCTTTTCTTCATTGTAATCCAGAGATGGTATTTTTTTCTTCTTATTCTTCCTGGAGAGGGATAGATTTTACACCCCTTTTGTCTGTGCCTACAACACTTATTCTTGAGCATTTAGTATCTTCTTTCTTTACCTAGCAAGCCACGTTCCATGTTATCAGACATTTGGCAGGAGTGTAGGCCAGCTACCCATAAGTTTCTTATCTTCCTTCTCATTCATTTTTCTTAATTTGTGTTCAGCTTAAATTTTTCTTTATTGTAGTCAAAACCACCATAATAACTGTGATTTGTGGCTGGGAGATCTCCGCCATTACTTTTGAATGAATAAGCCTGTAGAACTGTTTTTTCTGATTAGAGGTAGGAACATAGAGGAGTGATTGGGTTAACCAAAGGGATAATTGGAAAATGGGCTTAGAGAAATGGCCTGAGGGAATGGGATTGAATTCATTAGCTTCAAATGCAGTAGTATAGTAGTAGTTGCTATTACAAATCCAGGGTAGTATAGATAAGCAAGAGCTACACAAACAGGGTAAAAGCAACTGGTTAGATAGCAGTTCTTGCAGAAAAGTGTTTAAGAGTTGGTTTGTGTCACAATTTGAATAGAAAGTCATGATTGCCATGGTTTTTCAAAAAAGGCAGACTTTGTACTTTGATTTGTAAACTAGTTTTTGCCTACAAGAGGTATGAAGAAAGTTCCTGCTCTGTTCCAAAATGGTTAGGATTCAGCTGGAGTACTGTGTCTGGTTTTGGGCATTTCACCTGAACCAAAATGACAGGGGTTGAGAAAAAAAATGAAATAAATGACTGAATTAAAAAAATTACTATAATATGGGAACTACAGAAAAATGTTCAAACACTGGGGTTACTTAGCTTAAAGAAATGGAGACTGAGAGGAGATACAGGATTACAGTTTTCAAGTGTTTAAGTGACTAGTGCAAAAGAGAAAGGAGTAACTTTTTCTCCAGGTCTCTGGTGAATAGGGGCGAGCTACAAAGGGTTTAAAACTGCAGCAACAAAGGTGCAGGCTAAATATTAGAAAAACTTTCTAAAAGAAAAGACAGTGAAGTACTAGAATTAATTGCCTAGGGAGCACTAGAATAAAGTCTGGAGCAAGAGTAGCTCAGACGAACGTCAGTAAGGAATGACGCCAAGAGGGTCTCAGGAACAGAAGGTGAACCCAATTATCTCCTGAGGTCCCTTTCATGACTGTTTTCTCAGTCATTGTGGATCTGCTGCCTTATAAATCATTACTAGCTTTTAACATAGCCCTCTATTAGTTGTTGGAGTTCAGAAAAAGTGTATAATCTTGAAAAGCATGTTATGAGCCGAGTACAAAATGCATTTCGATGTTGAAACGCACATAACAGTTGTGTGGCATCTTCTGACTGATTTGCACATGACATATAGTATTTGTGATTTGGTTACAGATCAAGGTATCATTTTCAGCTTTTTGAGCAGCTGAGGAAAGCCCCAGAGAATACCGCTTCTCATTCCCCTGAGACCGCAAGCAGGGTTTGAGGACTAGCAATACTTTGACTGCTGATTGATGTGTTAAACAAGACAGTTGACAGAAGAATCTTCTAATATTTGCCTTTTATTCAGTGACTTCTGACTAGGTCAACATTTAATATCAACACTCAGGAAAATATTTTGGTCCTTCTCCAGATATGGGGATATCGCAGACGAAGAAACCAGCAGGCTCTGGCTTTGACCTTGAGATCCAGATGAAGTTTATCTCTCTGATATATTTTTGTTCTGTCTGAATTAGACTTGCAATGAGAAAAACACTGCTATATTTGTCTTTATTTTAAGTCATCAAGCATAATTGCTTATATTGCTTTTGTCTAATGAGGATGTGGCTCCAAATCTACATGTATTAACAGAATCAATAAATACTGTAGAATAGCTACATGAATGTAGTACTATTCCTACATGGCAGAATGATCAGCTTTTAGTAGCTTAAAAAGCACTGCTCTTGCTGTGTTAAATTTCCAGTGGCTGTAGATATTTCCTCCCTGTTGTGAGAATTGCCATTGTCCTGCATGGGAACAAAAGTCTCTGGGCTTGAGTCAGCTCTGACATGCCCTGGGGTAGGAGAAACTCATTTCAGTTCAAAAAACGAAGTTGAAAGGGGATAGGCAAAGCAATGCTGCTCGCTTCTGAATACGAGTAACTTTTCAGAGCTCACATGCCATTTGACTGTGTACAATTGTTGGAAGGGAGAGTGTGTTAGGGGATGGCTTGTTTATACGGGTTTTAGTGGAAAAGCATTTGTTTATAGCAGCCGCACTATAAACTCTGGAGGAACCTTGGCTGTAGCAATCAGCCAGACCCAACAGTGCGTTGCCATGTTGCGGTAGAACAATTTCACAAAGCTGGCTAGTAGGAGAATGATCCTTTCCATCTTCCCATTCTCCACCCGTGCACTGATATATGGTATTTCTCTTCTAGCCCCTTACAGACTTTTTCACTCTTTCTGGGTTATTTCTGTGCCGAGGGGCATTGCAGGCACTGCCAGCACCCCTGTGAGTTATTTGCTTCCTGTTGTGCTCTCTTAACATCTCATGACACATTCATTCAGTAAATTCTTTGATCCCCTTTCACCCTCCCTTTATACTGATGTATCTACTAAGGCTTCCTAAGGCTCTTTTTTCCCCTAGTAAAAAAGACCATAACCCCTTTCCTACTGGAGTCAGCAGTTTTATTTCCGTAGGGCTGAAACAGTCCGCACACGAAGCAGGCACATCTGGAGGGACGTGCCGGGAACTGCCTAAAGCCATGAGATGGGACTCCAGAGAAACAGCAGTGACTTGGGCTGGTCGGCTCCAAGGGGAAAGGTCTGACAAGCATTTAGGATAACACACCGCCTTACAGTATGTTTGGCAAAGACCTGGCTGGGTTTCTGTAAGGATGTTGTCTGTTCTCTCCGTCTCCATGGGCTGGAGAGATGTTAAACCACTGTTGATTAGCTGTGTTATGTACAAGCTGGAAGTGGTTGCAGGGTGGATTAGTTTTATTGCGAGGTCCTAAAAAGTGGGTACTAGTAGGAAAGGATTAGTGATGTTCTGAGCTAAGGACTGGGGAAGCAGGTAGGTGCAGAGTGGAGATTTAGGGTTGGGGGACAGCAGAAAGAGTGGTTTCTAGACAAAAGCAGATAAAACAAGCAGCAAAGTTAGGAGCAAAACCAAATCCTCAAGTTTAAGGCTTTAAAGGGAAACGTATGCAAGCTGGTACGGGTGTTTTTAATAGTACTTAGGGCTTTACCAAACCTGTTAACTTTAGTACAAAGTAGCAGCTGAAATGCTTTATAACCAGATGTTTGTGATTAGAGGGGGAGTCCTTGGGCTAAAGGGTGGGGTGAGTTTGGGCACACCACTAGGTTTTAGTAAAATGGAAAGTAACTTTGGAGCCTTAGGGAAACCGTGATGGGTCACAGGGTGGGTGGCTCCCTGTTGTGGGGCTTATTATTTTTTCAGAGCAGGCACATCTTGGTTTTGTGATGTGATGTAAAGAGAAGCCTAAACCTGGCTTAGGCTTTAGACATATTTAGGTAGGGCTGGGAGATGTAAAGAAGGCAGAGTCTGACAGATCTGTGTGAAGGGTGCTTATCTGTCTATAAAATGGGTGGGTTGCTTGTTACTGCAGCACTGTTTTTAGGGGAAAAAAAAAAAAGTTGCTTTTGCCTTATTCTTTTGAAGTCTGCTGTTGCACCCTTGCCTTTCACTCTGACCTTCTCGCTTGTGAGAATCGCTGAATGACCTTCTCCACACTGTAAGCACGTGCTCCTGGCCATTAGCTCAAGGCTCCTTGTGACCTGGCAGTGCTCTGCCTGTCACTGCCATGTGTTTAGCTTTCCCACCATCTGAAAAGAGAACTAAAAACCCGTCTTAGCTCTGCTAAAGGGTCAGCCTCCATTTTCTGCATTTCCTTACACTTCAAACATACTTTGCCCATCATGCCTCACAAGAGGAGCAGCTGCAGCTCTTCCATTACCTTGAATGTATAATCAGGAGCAGGGCTCCTCAGTGAGAGGCTGAACGGTGCTTGAAGCAGATCTCTGTCACAGGGTCTTTGGCTTTGACCATGTTGCACTGTTGATTTGTACGCTGCCGTTCCCTTCTGCAGCCGGTTCTCAGGAGGGCACTATGGGACCTGTGACATTATCCTTTCCTTGTAGTCTGCCTTGGTCTATCTGCCGTGTCAGGCAGCAGGGCTTAGGGAGCACACCTGCCCTGCAGGTTACACCCAGCTGCTACATCCGAAGAGGCATCATCTAGAAGGGTCTAGGTAAAGTGAAAATCTCACTGTCCTTTAAAAATGCTTCTGCCCTCCCACTCTACTTCATTTATTCCGTGTTCTGGTTGTCTTGTTATAAACCTGGGTCATGAGCTCTTTAGTCTAGGAAATACACTCTTATCCTGTGGTTGGAGATGCATTTTCCTGCTCATTTTGTTCTTTAGTGGGGTGCATGGTTGTCATTTTTTGTACAAAACCAATACTACGGCAGCACTGGTTAAAAAGAGAGGAAAATTTGCTACCAATCAAGTAGTTTATTTAAAGTCTGCCGTTGTGATCCTTGGATATCTGCCTGTTCTTATTTCCTGACACAATTGTGAAGATGTTTGAAATCCCTTCTTCCTGATAGGAACTAAACTGTCAATATGTAAGGAATGAAGGCTTTTATATGTTTCCAGTGTCACAGTGGGAGCAGCTGAGTCATAAATGTTCTTGAAAATCTCATCCTGTTCGGAGACTTCATGGCAAAATGTGGCTGACAAGTGAAATGGCGTTTCCCATGTGGTTGACCTTTTGCAGACGAAGATTCATTTAAGCAATGCTATGTTCCTATCAACTAGCAAAACCACCTTTTGTTATGCAAGACCACAAATGTTTCTTTTCATGATCCTAATTCTATAGGTAGGGTTTGCTTGGAAATGATGTCATACAAGCTCTTATGCAGAGAAAGTTCTTGCCTCTCTGTCTGAGCAGCCTGCCCTTGCTCGCTTCCTTGACAAGTTTGCACTCGACTCATGTTCTTCAGCCTTCCATTGTCATCAACCCCCCAATCCTCTGCCTCTGCGGGGAGAGGCAGTGCATGTATTCAGCGATCATTTTGAAGATGAATGTGTTGGATAGTTTTGATTACTAATTTGCTATTTTAAGTCCACATTGTGCTTTCATGGCTCTTATGGGATTTTTCTCTCACAGTAAGGGACAAAGATCTAAGGGGTGCCTGTTTAGTTTTTCTCATCCTGTAACAATATAAAATGTCATCTTGGCCTAAGTAGATACACGTGTCACCAGCCCCATGGCAGTGTACTGAATAAAAGCATTACCCTTCATACATATACTTCAATATTTAAGTGGACTTAAGGGAAAGGAACCGATAAATGAAATCCTTCTAGAATATGAAACTAGTCTGCTATTGCCTCACGCTCAGTTTAAAAGTAAAAAACTCTTAAAATGTCTGCTCTTAATTTTTTAATGCTTATTTTTAAGCTCAGCACAATTAAGAGATTCCTATTTCCAAGCCGGTATATATGACAGGTTTAGAGCAAAAAGACAATTATATGTCATCTTAAATCCAAGTATTTTTCCCACCAATCCAATTAGTTTTTCATTAGATGTCTTTATCTAAATATAATATCTCATTCTGAATTCAATGAATTTAGCTGTTTCCTCCTCCCACTGTAAGGTATTTTTGTTTTTTACGTGCCTCTGCTCTCATCTAGACACCATAAGCTTGCAGAGAGGGGAACTATTCATTGTTCTGTATTTAAGGTACTACCATGCTATTAAACTCAATACCTTTTTGCTTGTTGCTTATTAAAATGATCTATATTAAAAATGGTGATTTGTAATAATGCTGTGTACTTACATGGAAAACACTTACTTTGAAGCTAGGTCCTACCGCTCACAAGTTGGGAAGTACTTTATGTGTAGTACTTGTTCACTAAAAACCTTGTCTGGTGTAAAAATTGAGTCTGTGGTTTGCTTTAATGGAATCGAGACTATCTGTAGTCTTGAAGTTATGCATGGACTTACATGCTTGCTGAGTAAGTGCCAAGGGCACTACTCGGTAGCCTTACATCTTCACTGTAAGGGTGTCAGTATCCCGTCATAAACTGGGGTCTGATGCTGCAGTCGCCTCACGCCTGAGGTCCATCTTACAACTCTGAGCAGTCTAGCTGAAGCTAGAACATTACTTAGGTTGTCATTACTTGGAGGATGACTCTCTGATGGCCCCAATCCTTTCAACACTTCCACATGTGCTTAATTTGGGATTACTGATGAGTTTACAATGAAGGGCATATGTAAGAGCTGGCAGGATCTGATGTTCCTAATTTGTTGCTACTAAGAGAGATTTCTTAATATACCTATTGTATTTTAATTTAAGATGGTTTTTTTCAGTAATCAAGACATGTTTACTACAATCAGCGAACATTTTCTGGGACTAGGTCACTACCTTTTAGCAGAAACCAGTATGCCTGCAAGAGCTCGTACTATTTATTTTCCTACAACCAACATGTATTTCAAGAACCCTCATTGTACTGAAGGTTTCAGCTCAAGCTAGTGCACCAGGATGAACCTCAGAGGCATAATTTAAGAGACAGAGCAACTGAATATCCCATGAGCTGTACTTATTATCCCACTTTAACATGAACCATTCCCGAAAACAGCGCTTTGACCATCTTGATGAAGTTTGATTAGCTTGATGTGTGTCCTTTTTTACCTAATACTTGCTAACCTCTAGCTTAAGTAGAGAAACAACCTGGTGTATTTTGGACTCTGACAAAGTTTAAATTTAGAGGCATTAATGCTTCAGCCTTTTTAGGATGAATGGGGGGTGTGTGTGTCTGTGCTATGGTTTTTGCATGTCACTTTTTATTTTGGTAGATGTAGCCACATACTATTTCCCCAATTCTCTACCTTGTAAAGCCATTGCATCTACCAGATGAAGGCCTGTCCCTTGACACGGCACCCACTCTGCAGAAACGTTGAGAAACATATAGCTGAGAAAATTCTTGAATTCATATTTTTTTTTAAAAGCAGCCCTGTAATTTTTGCAGATGGCAATGCTGGGCAGAATTCTCCCCTATTGTGTTTCTTCTGTAGTTGCTGCAACGAAGTCTGAGTAATTCAGCCTCTCGTCATGGGTTATGTCCCACATTGCCAGAAAGAGTGGCGATGACATGATGATTGTGGTACATGATTAAATGGGGTGTGCTATGATCATTATGATTTATTGAAAAAAAAAAAAAGAAGCGAGAGAAAAAGCATGGCTGGCTTAGATGGAGGATGCGAATGTGTCATGTTGGGAGATCTGTACAGCAGTCCTATTGGTTGGGGTATTTGGGGTCTGCAAAGGCATTGATTATGTGGGCTTTTCTTTTTTTTTTCATTCCTCTTATTTTTTACTTTTGCTGTGTGGTCCCATGCATATCCCACCGTCAAGTCCTAAACCTCAGTCATTGTCGAAGGATCTTCATAGGGAAGCCAGTGTCTGACACTGTTTGGTTCCTGCCATCATCTGATTTGTACCCTTGGAGTGATGGGAGGGATGGGAGAACTGCGGCGCCTGTATCAGCTGCAGCTGTCCTGCAGCCCTGTCCTGCCATGCTGGCTCACTGCTGCTTTGCTGTGGGGTGTAGTTTCCACCTGCCTGGGGATGGTTCTGCCGAGCTAGTAGAGACCGAGGTGTTTTTACAAACTGGAGCTATGGAGAGCCTGGACGTCTTACTGAAAGGCTTCCCTGTGTTTCATGCCCCCAGCTTTCAATAAAATAATTCTTTTTTTTCTCTACAAAAATTCACCTACAGGCTTTTTTTTTTTTTTTTTTGGTATGTTCAGCCATCTCAGTGAGAACTTCATTTTGTTTCTCTGCCTCTTCTTCTCCTAAAAGTGTAGGTAGTGAAAACTGCTGGATTAACAATGTTGGAGAAAAAAGTTCACAGGAAAACAACACCATGAAAAAAAAGCTGTAATCTCCGTGTGTTATAGTGTGATACTGCACCTGGGGTCCCAAACCTCCTTAGCTCCTTACACAGCCCCTTATACATGCCATAAGGTTTGGTGCTTTGCATCCATTAGTATATCCACCTTCACAGTCACTGTGAAGAGAGGAAAGCTTTACTGTGAATTCACAGACTGGAAACAGACCTTGTGGCATGCCTACAGGGGCTGTTAAACTCAGCCTGACCTATGGCAAGGAGAAGGGTGTAATGAAGGAGGGTCGTATGGCTCAGCCTTCTGGAGGTGGCAGCCGCAGCTACGTGGGAAGAGCGATGTGGGAATGAGGCAACAATCAGTAGAGATGCTGGTGTGGGGTGAGAGGTATCCAGACATTCCACTATGGCTCCATTTGTGCTTTCCATTCATTGCTGGGCAGGGATTATGTGTGTGAGCGTTTCAGGGTGCAGGCAGGGGAGCTGCAGGTGAATAGGCTTCGTCTGGAGGCACTATAGGGTAGCCTTGAATACATCCTGATGTACAGATGAGCTCGTTTGGGCTTGTGCTGATATGGGGAAACATTTCACAGTGTAAACATGTCCTAACTGTGATTTTGTCACTCTGGAAATCTGCAACAGAGCAGACTTGAATTTTTAGACTGGAGTCTCCCAAGTTCTAGGCTGATGGTTTTGTTAGCTGACTACTTCTAAATCACCGACACCTAGTAAATCAATACATACTCCACTGAAAAGCGCTGATTTTGGCAACAAAGGCATTTAAAAACCAAAAAAGATGTGTAGAAAAGATACCAGTGCATGTCTCCTCAAGAATGACTTGGAAGCATTGAAGGGAATTAGCTACAGTTTCTTCAAAGCAGATACACGTGTTGATCCACACCACACCATCCTTTTAAACATCCTTAGCTTTGCTCAAACATTTGCACCGTGGAGGGAAAATCTTTGGGTTATTTCAAAGGTTACCTGATATGTTCTGTTTATAAAGTCTACTTACTGAATCACCCAAACTGGTTGGTTGCTTCAGGCTGATCAGATCCAGGCATTGCTACCTGGTAAATATGGTGAAGAGATGTTTCAGTGTGGCTCCTGGCCTTTGGATTTGTTGTATTCTCATACTACCCCTTCTGTAAAAGCTAGGGACAAGATAATTCTTGCTTTACAGTGTGTTTCTGCATTTTTTAGAGGTGATGCAGTGGGTAGAATTTCAAATCATAGAAAAAATAAACCAAAGTAAACATCCATGAAAGCGTAGCTTGAAAAACACATACAAAAATAATTCTTTGATAATTTCTTTCTGGTACTTCAAGGTAGTTGCTGGTGAAGAGTGCATCCAGTTGCTAGCATGAATGCCTTTTTTTTGTTGCTTGCCTACGTATTCAGGGTTTTAAAGTCTTGCATATGTGATTTAGTAATATCTCTACTAGTTAATAAAATCTCTACCCTTTGTTTTCAGAAGTGTAGAGATGACCCTGAAATGATGGCTCTATGATCATCTGTGATCTAGTTTTTCCAGACTGAAACTTCAGCCTCCATGATGAAGACCTGTGTGGCCACCAAATTTTCTGTGGACTATGGGGCACTTAACATGGGATTTACCCCAGTTCCTTAAACCAGCGCTGCCCTCTGCACCCTCTGCCAGAGGATGGAATGGTGTTGCCATGAGGTGCTTCTGCAGCCACTGGGAGGAGATGGTGGGAAGGTGATGGGGAGAGGACCTCCACCTCAGTCTCCTCATCCAGCCTCCTGGTGCTGGGTTGCTGAGCTGAGAGAAGTGATGGTAGTCTGTGCACTGCAGTATGTGCGCTCTCTTTGATTCTGGAATATACCGGATTAAATATTTACCGCGCTGCTCAGTGCATAAGCCATGGCTATATGCGCTCTGACCCTCCCTCCATCACCCCTCCGTGATATGTCATCACCTCTGGTAAACATGTATCATCCAAAATGAGGGGCACATCTTTTCACTTTACTATTAGTAGACAGAAGCTTTCTAGAGCAATGAAGGCGTTTCTTTATTCTTCATATTCTTCATTATTTATTTTCAGTGTGTTCTTACTGTTATATAGATATATTTTTGTGGCCATGTTGTGAAATTTATTTTTAAAATAATACAAAAAAAAGTCCCTTTTGATAAAAGTTAGACTTGTGATTTGAGCATCTAAAATATTCTTTAAAATGTGTCACAGGTCTGCTTGATTGCATTACAATGCTTACTCTGGGCACGTTGTTTGTCACAGTGGTAACTCATGCCACTGCACTGTTAAATTCTGGAAAAAACTGAGTGAACTCTTTCCAGCAGGAGATGCATTGGTCAAATACATTGTATTTATAAGAAAAAGCAACATTTTAAGTTAAAAGTTAAAGTTAAAAATGAGAAAATTGCACATCCTTCAAGGAGTTTTTTTTTTGTGGGGTCCAGATTTTAGGAATATCATATAAAAAACTAGGAGATTCACAGTAAAACCAGTAAAACATGAAGTCTTTTTAACTGTACCAGGGTGGAACATGGTATCCAACAGGAATACATTTGTCTGAAACCTTCACCATGAACAAGAAGACAAAGTAAGAGCTGTGGTATACATGTTTATACAGCAAACTTGGAGAAGGGCTGTACTGATCATGCAGAGGACAAGTTGGTATGGCCGAGCTGGAGGAATTAGCTGGGGTTTCCATCTTCTGCTGAACTCTGCATTTTTGTTGTTAAAGTTTTAAATGTGAAGTTTTTAATCTCAGTGTAGTTGTAATTCGTTGCTTATTTTATGTGAATCCCTTTCATCTGCCACGCTTAGCAGAGCAATAGCATAAAAGAGAGCAAGTTCTCCCTACAGTAATAAAGTAAGTCATAGTTAATTTTTGTTTATTTTTTGGCAATTAAGAGGGAGATCTTGTTTTTCTCATGTTTTACTGGAGTGCCCCAAAGCCCAGTGATGGTAGGTACTGCATGAAACGTGTGCACCAAGAAACGTTTGTTTTATTTCAATGTAGTTCCTCTATATTCTGGAGCAAACATTCAGCTCTCTTCTCTAAACCACATTAAAAAAAAAAAAAAAAAAAATCCCCTCGACCCCCCGCAAACAAAAGCAGTTTTCCTTCTCAGAAGAGCATCTGTTATGTAGCAACATCTGAATTTCCATAAATAATCCCAGATTTCCCCTGCACAAAGATATAAACAATTGTTCCACGCTCAAGCCTCCCCCGGCTCCTCTGCCTCTCTGGGAGGAGAGTGGGAGAGGACGTGCTGGTGGGGGGGTCTGCAACGGCACCCACGTCAGGGCTGAGGTGGGGCAGGGCAGGGCTGGCTGCTGGGCCCCCACGGTGAGGTGAAAATTTACCATGTGGACTGGAGATCCTGCCCGGCATGGCCATGGGTTGGAGAGGGTAATTTGGGATGGGGGATGCCACCCTCCCCCTGACCCGAGACATGAGATTGATGTCTCCGGTGGGGGCCCACCACAAAGCTCCTCGGGACCGGAGGCTTCCCACCAGTCCCAGCTCTGCATTTCTTTAATATAATATTTCTGCGGGGGCGGAGGGGGCAGGGGAGGAGCTAACATCTTCTGAAAATTCTTCCTTTTATTCATAGGCTGGGAGGTTGGTTTGTTTTGGGTTTTTGTTGAGCACTCAATTAGCAGGTAATTAAAAAGAGTATCAACTGAGCAACAAAGGATAATGGCACAAAGAGAAATGAGCAGTTCTAGAGGCAGCAACTGCTTCATAAACTCATGAAATTAATGAAGTTCTGCTTTGGGCTCCCTGCTGTAGTGATAGTGTATTTTTAACACATGAATATACAACTTGAGAAACAACTTCCCTTAAGAGGTTTGTTTGTTCCCCTTGCCAGAATGTTGGGTTGGGGTTTTTTCTGCTGGGCTAAAGTTGCTGACAAATTAAACCATGCCTTCAGCTAGCTTAATTTTTCCCACCCAAATGATTGTTATTTTTTAATTGCAAAATGTTAGAATGCTTAAATTTCTTCAGTGATTCAGTAAAAAAGGACGCCACTTTTTCCATTAAGGTCTTGGGATGGCTATTTAATATATCTTATACATAGACAAGAAAATCAGTTTATCTGAGTTAAGGGGCCATTTCACAGTGAAACTCATCTTTCCTTGCATTGACCGTGTCCTATGATTATTTCTTTTCCATTCTGGCTCAGGTGATTGCTCCAGACATTCTTTCTATGCTTTGAAAATCTTGCAAAATTTAATTTTGTTATTAGTGTCAGTATTATTCCTTGACTCTTTAGCGGATCCCTCACCTGCTGACAGCTCTGGTCTTTTGGGGGCTACAGTACTGATCTTCCTACTTACTTCCACTGGCACCAATTTTCTTTTACACATGCATTGTTGTGCACTGAATACAGGCTCAATAAGCATGCCTGTTCAGGATTTGCAGTTGGTTTGCTTGAGGAATAGCAGGAAATAATCCTGAAGTTAAGGGCTGGATGAAGGGCTGGTGAAGGCCGGGTGAAAATCCTTTCATATGTATGAAAATCTTGCCTTTATGTCCAAGCCCTGTAAGGGAAATGTGTACAGAGAATGACATTCACTTTGCATCCTAACGTGGTAGAGCAATGTCATCCCACTGTCAGCTGCTGAAGTTGATTTGACTTGAATTCAGCAGAACCTTAGAAATGCTTTTATACTGCTGCATTGATATTTTTATATCATCTTAAAAAGCTTCATATACTGACTCTTGGTAGTTTCTTTTTCTTTACAGTTTCATGACAATGAAATAATTGGCTGTGACATGCAAAAAGAAAGCAAGATTATCTTAACTAGAGTAGTTTAGCCCCTTTCAATACTCTCTATCTGCTTTTAAAATTTATGTACCCATACATAAGTTAAATCAAAATTATAAATCCATGTAAACTGAAGTTACCCAAGCTCAGCAAGGAAGTTTTGACTTTCTATGCTAGCCTTTGTTCTTGCCAATGTGAATGACTGCTCATAAAAACTAATTAATTTGCACTGGTACCTGAAATGCATCTGTGAATAGGACCCCTAGTCTCCTCTTAGGCAGACCAGCCTTTTATCTGTTGGGTCCTGCTGCTTCTCTAAATATTTCTCTTTAATCTGAAGAACTTGTTTTTCTAGAGGAAGAGATTTCTGGGGAGGGATCCAGGAGTTACCAGTGCTCAGCGGGATTTGGAGTGCTTGCAGTGTGCAGGATCAGTAGCACTAGGTGAGGAGCTCTCTGAGGCTGTGAGTTAAGATGGAAGAAAAAGATTATGAAGCCTTCCCTTACCCCAGGCCTTGAGCAACAATACTTCTCATTGTGCACCCTTCCAGAGGGTGGTGGGATGTGGTCCAGTGGCTATCCTTCTGCTCCTGTTGTAAAAGCTCACCAAGAAACAGTTCGCTAAGAAAAGTATTGTCTGAAAAACCTGACATATTGTTAGAAATAATATTATTTTAAAGCATTGGCCACCTTCACTGTTGCTTAGTTGTTTCTTTTCCCTCCTGCCCTAACACCCCAAAGTGAATATGATCTTAAAGATGAGCACTTCAGCAGCACCTGTGGCTTCAGTCTGCTTATTTTGATTTTTGCATGCTATCAGTTGCTGAGGTTTTGGTGTGCCTTATGAATGTATGAAGTGAATTTCAAGGTTTTGGCTTGGACATGTGAATGGCCCGAGATCTAGTTACTCCTCTGTGATGCTGCTGCTATGGGAAGGGGCAGAGATGACCAAGCGAGTGCCCTTTCCACAGACGGCAAGTCTTCTGGCTGTTTGTCATTTTCCTCACCAAGTTTTATAACCTTTATGCTGACCTTCAAAGTCTTATCCTTTCTCAGGGCCCCACAGAGGGCCATGGCTGGCTGTTGTCTTCACATCAGGAACCGTACCTGGAGTCTTCTTCTTGAGTGTCCTAGTCTTCCATGGTGGTGAAAGCCAGAAAGTTTTGTGATGCAAAAGATGTATTGATGGAGCCTGCTCCAAATGTCTCATGTACAGTATCTAAAGCAGTAGAGAGGTAGAGGTGGTTCATGCGTGCACCTGAACGTAGGAGGTGTACATGTGTACCTGTGCCAATGCCTTCCTCTGAACCTCCTGCAAGGGGGGGGTGACCCATCAGAGTTGTACAAATATACCGGTTTGGGAAGATTCTTGGTCAAGAAGGTTTCTCTATTAAGGGAAAAGAGAAAAGATGGGGGGAAGACAGTCCATGCCCACCCCAGCCCTGCTAGCTCGTCCAGGGGGCTGAGCTTTGGTGATCCATGGGGGCTGACCTGTTTGCTGAAAGGTAAATCCTGGCACATGTACAGGTTGAATGCTCTTTTATCGGCAGAAGTGCTGCAGCCAGCGGCTTGTGCATTGTAACAGCTCAAGCTCTGGTCCGCCTCCGCTACCGGGAGTGCTGGGGCTTTCACGTAGTGTGTGCAGGTCTCCCCATGGGGGTTCCAAACACGGAGTGCCCCAAGAACATGGTGGCATCAGTGCTTGCTTGGGGAAGAGGCTGGGGGCAGAAAAAGTGCCCGTGAACCCTCACTTTGCAGCCAGTGCCATCAGCTGTCCCTTGTTGGGTTACAGGCATGGGAGCAAAAGCCTTGTGAGCTGGAGGGCATTAAGGGACTGCCGGCTGCTGTGCGGAGGACAGGATACTGTACAGCTGGAAGGGAGGAAACTGTAATGCAGAAGGAAAGGGATGGAGGTGGATTATGGCACTAAACCACACAGAATGCAAATCCTCAAGTGCAGGCTTGGCTGCAGCAAAGGTGTATCTTAATCTTTGTCCAATACTTGAGCCCACCCAGAACAGACTCTTTCATGAGGTTTGAAAATGTTCCACTGCTTTATTATGAATGAAAAAAAATACTGTTGTGTTCAAACACACCCTCTTCTTACAGGACATATGTGCTATTCATTTATGCTGATGGGGGAAAATATTTGTCTATTTTGCTTTGAAAACAGATGCTGAGATTGTGTGATAGAGGTCCTTTTTGTAGCTGTGACTTCCCAACTGAAAACTGAAGTTGTGATAAACTTTCTGGGAGAATCTTTTCTGAAAAGCCTCCCATCTATATTTTCTTTTCTGTGCCTTCCCGAAAACAAAGCTGCACAGACTTGGCTTGCTTGGCTAGGATTCAGCTCAGCTTTTGATTTTTTTTATGGCATTTACATGAAGTCTGCACTTGTGAGTTTCATTCACACAGCTTAAGAGAAAATGGTAGTTTTCTGAGGGTATCAAGCTCAGCTACTGGGGCAATATCTTACATATTTATTTATCTACCCAAGGTTGTCTTCTAGATTTTGCTGTCTTGGAAATAATTCGGTTTCATGGTTTCTTTTCTGTAACAGTACCAGACTATCTCTCCCTTTTGTGCTGCCTTTCGAAGATCCTCAGACAGAGGTTTGCACAGACCCCCTAAGCAGCATGTGCTGACTGCAGGACTTGCAAGATTGGCTTTTTCTAACAGGTAGGGTTTTCTCTGCTCTGCTGACCAGCTGTAGTTGGTGTTCAATTGCAGAGCCTAAGCCAGTGCCATCTCCTGCAGTGGAGACAAAAATATGTAAGACATCTGTGTCAATAAAATGCCCTGACAGCAATTCTTCCATTGCTGTCTGTGGCTGAAGTGACACTGGCAAAAATCACAGCTGGATCGGGATACATGTGCGGGATTTTGTCTGTCTGGGTTGGATCCACCTTGGCCCTGTTCTCAGTGGACGCAAATACTGTAGCAGCTTCACTGAGTTTGGTGGAGCAAATATTTAGAAATAGAGTTGCTTTAAGTTCTCTGAGGTGCTGCTAAATCTCGTCTTGCAAAAATTTGCTGTTTACCAGAATCCTGAGTAACTTTAAGGTTCCCAGGAGCTCTCTCGCCTCTTCTGCAATGAAGACCTTTGCAGACAAAGATGCCCACTGAATTTCTGCCAAGAACAACTTTCCTACCTCCAATACGTGCGCAGCAGGGAGGAGAGGGCACCTGGAGCGCTGGTGCTCCTGCCTCTGACTGAGGTACTGGCAGAGTTGTGCTCATTTGTCTCTGACTTAGTGTGCATGAGATCAATGAAGGGGAATATCTGAGGCTCTTCTATCTGGTCCCTGTTTGCCTTCTAGGCAAATATCAGGTTCAAGGGGGAATAAACCCTCCTTTCCTCATAGGCAGTACCCCATTTCCCACATAACCCACTTCCTACACATCCACTGCTGGGCTCACTGTTCCAGTTTTTGCTCAGCAGGAAAAAGGAGCGTATGCAGAATCACTCGCAGGTGCTCAGAGCCAGCCTTGCCACGGCTCCTCGTGGCAGGTCAGGCAGTTCGTGTTACCGAGCATGGTTGAAGTCTCCCGATAAGGCCGTGGCTGTGGCACAGGCAGACTCCGCACGTTTTCACTCTTGCTCTTTGGTGAGGACGGCCACACAGGTTGCATCCTGTGCTCTGTAAAGCTCAAAGGGTCATTTTATTTTTTCTTTCTACTTACATGTAGTTCATTTTCCAGAAGGAGTTTCTGCTTCTCTCCTGCAGCACTGGAGTGGTTACCAAGAGCTAGCGCCTTGACTGCTCTACTCCCGTGGTCCCAAAGGCTTAGCAGTCTGCAGTAGGGTGATTCAGTGTTCAGCAGCAAACACAGAAGCTACGAGTGAAAGACAGTAAGAGGATGAGCTCTTTTGGTTACTGCAAATCTGGGTGATCACTGAGCAGTGAATTAGTGCTGAAGCAGCAAGTTTCAGGTTTCTCAGAGCTCAGAACCTTTGGTATGTGTCATGGCCATATTTATGCAAGTATCGCAGCTTGTTGCACCTTCTGTGCAAAAAGATGTGGCTGTGCCTGATTATTGCAATGCCATTTCTAAATGTTAGCGGTGCTGAAATTCTGGCAAACATGCAACTTAGTGATTATAAGTCTCCTTCAAAATGATGTGCAAGAAAATGAAGAACAACAGACAATTTGCTGTCTCCTGTGCAGAGGAGGTGGGAGAGCAGCTGAATATGTTATCTTGCTTCTCCGCGTGATCTAGTTCAGAGCTGAGACGCATTGCTACAACCCACTGCTTCCAGGAGAGAGGAAAACATCTCACCAGAGAGATTTCTGTTCCTGTATGTGTGGCCCAGCACAGATGCCCTTCGTGACTGTGGGGTCTGACCAAAGGCAGTGCAGGGGTCCCTGTCTGTGCCAGTCAGGGCAGCGTCCACCCTCAGCACATACTAAATGCCTTTGCAATTGCATGTGGCTGCACCTCGGTTATGTGATGTGGGAGTGAACAGGCTGCTTGAGGGAGTGCTAAGACATGGGCTACAGCCTCCCCTACCTCTATCTCCCAGGTAAATTGATGCTTGATCCCTCATGTAGGACCATTGTGGTCAGTCTGACATCTGCTTGCTGTGTCTCCAGGTTTTATTATAACTTCATAACCCAACGGCCTGTGATACTACAAACAGTTTGTAACTGTTTTGTACTTTGTGCTGCTTGCACCTGTGCAGACTGGATTTAAAAGGCTGACAGGCACCCCGTGCATGCCCTCCGTCCACCCTCTGTCCCTGTGAATGACTGCATGGTCTGAATAATCCTGGAAGAGAATTGGGCCTGATCTGAGTTTGATTCTGTTACCATAAATTCCATGAATTATCACAGCACAAGAGAAGAAATTATGCCTAGGTTTGGCGAGATTTAGCCACTAGATTTGGAAATGGAGTAAGACCTTTCAAAACCCAGACAATCTATCCCAGTCCCTCCTACCTCCTGTTGTAAGTAAACAAGTTGGTTCTGTACGCTGATAAATCTTCCTCAAATCTGGGATATCTTTTGGCTGCATCTTGCCTTTGCTGGAAATAACGCATCCCCCATCCCCCTGTCCCCTCCGCCCCACTCAAATTCTTCAGCTGCAGCAGGGCAAGCAGCCAGCTCCTTTTCTGAGCATCTCTTGTCTGAGGCTCCATCCAGATGCTTCAGGAAAGGCCTGATCAAAGCAGCCAGTGCTCCGATTGAGCCTGTTTGCAGGGAGCTGTGGAATGGTCCTGTACTCCCCAGAAAATGCTGCAGCTCTCTGTCAGGCTGCCTTGATGAGGCTGGGCTGAGCTGCCCAGACAACCTCAGCAATGATGCGGTTGTCCCCCCGCATCCAGGGTGGCACAAAGGACAGAAAGGGATAAACACAGACATTTGGTTGGCAAAGTGAATGGTGGGAAGGATTTCATTTCGCTGTGGCAAGGCTGATTTCTGAATCCTTTCTGTGATATTATTTACCCTTCCCTCTTTTTTTTTAACTCCAGCAAGTTGATGACCTTACTCAGCATTTCCTTGGCTGAATGATACATATAATTTCATGATGAATATGGCAGTAATAGTAATTATGAACTCCACAAGAGAAGTTACATTTACAAATGGAAAATTTTGCCAGCTTGTGTTTAGTAAAGGTTATATTTACCACAAAACACCACAGTGTATATCGCAGCCTATAAACTCTTGAGCACTTTGAACTGTTACCCACATACAGTGCTGACAGTTCTTTGAAAGGCTTAATATAAAACTGTTCAGCCAGCTGAAGTAGGATGTACTTGTTCACACTGTAACCCATACATATGGCATTTAGAGTCATACTTTTCTTTGTACTGTATATGTCATCATCTACAATCACTGCTACATTTTTTTATTTCAGACAGCTTTAATACTGCGTGTGAAGTGAGTCTGACAGTAGGCTTACAAGAAGCTCCCCATCCCCAAAACTTCATTACCACAAGTAGCTTAAAATGCTCACATGCTTGGCAGGGTGAGCAGAGACACCCCAGACAGCCTGAAGCCCAATTGCAGGACAGTTAAAGCTGCCGGAGCCAGACCGGTGCTGTTTAGGATGGGCACGGGCATTTTGCTGTTTGGATAGTCCCTGCATCACTAGGCAGCTACAGTTTGGCATCTCTGTTGCCCCCGCTGTTTTAGATAGAAGGCTTCATGCTCCGGGATTGCAAACCTGGCTACCTGTATAAACACTGGATTAACACACACGTGCGCAAGTCATTGACAGTGACTGTGGAATGGGATGGGAATCCAAAATTACAGATGCTTTCTCAGATGCTAAACTGTTGCTCCACCTAACAAACAAATGCTGATAGTCCCATTTCAGCACCTCTGATGTGTGACAGTGCAGCAGGCAAGCAGCTGAAAGCCCAGGTTCTTACCACAACCCCATGTGGGCTACATGACTGTCCTGGGCCTGCCAAGTGTGATGGGGAATTGGGTGAATATGCTCCATCAGGAGAGCTCTACATAGCCAAAAAAAAAGTGGCAAAATCATCACAAATGTGTAAATTCCCATTTTTCTGGGTGACATGGTGAAAATTTACATTAATTCCTCTTTTGTCGCAGCAGACTTACTCATTCCTCCTAATTTGGGCTGAAAGTGTTCCAGATAAGGTGTTTGTGTGTCCTGCTTACCTGGTCATGATTTATCCTCATGTCACATTGATGACCCAAAGGTGGAGTTATTGTAGAACATGAAGTGTTTTTCCTCATAATTTAGAAAAATAGAGTTGGAAAAATCAATTTCATCAAAAATGAAAAAGAAATTCAAGACTGAACTGTGATTATTTTGTTTCCCTTCCAGCTTTCTGTTATGAAACACATTTACTATTTGTGAACTGCTCTGGTAAAGGGCAAGTCATGTAATTCCCAGAGAAGGATGATCTCAGGATGTGAAAGACTCTAAAGTGAAGCCAGATGAAAAATGAAGATTTGGGCGATTTGCTTTCATATTTCTCTCCAACTTGCCAGTGTTTGTGAAATATGTCTAGGTGCTGCTTGCGCCTGTGTGTTTTCTGAACCAGGGCCATGGCAGAAGTAGCAAACCTGCAACAGAAACCTTGCCTAAGCATATATGTGATTACATGACATGTTAGAAATTTTTAGGCAGATTTTGAGCCTTATGTCCAATGTTGTCTTCCTCTGTGTTTTTTTTTAAAATATTGCCACAACCTGGATTAAAATTACCAGGGTCACAAGTGATGGTCTGCCAGTTACATGTCCTACTGCTAGCACTTCTGCTCACTTTGCATTTTGTTAAGTATTGTGAAATGCACCGCTGCTTCTCTGAGTGAGGAACTTTGCTGGTCTATTGGAAAGTTTTGTGCGCATGTGAGATGGATATTGCTGAATGCAGCCTATGACATATATACCATAGCAGACCTCTTGACTTAAAACTGGTCTCCAGGTAACTTTGAAGAACCAATGGGCTACACTCATGTCCCCTTGTTGCTAGAAGTGCTGGGTCTTTAGAAAGTTGGAGCATTCCCAGTATTAACGGGTTTCTATTCTTTCATGTAACTTCATGTTGAAATGACAAGTTTGGACATGAAAAAGTAGTTATGAATTTTGATATACTTTCCTTTACATTATCTATGGTTCTCCAGTGTTCTGTCAGCTGCAAAGTATTGGCAGGTGCTACTGCTCTTTAGCCCAAGACCATCTCATAGCAACATATGCCTCCATAACCCCGCAGATCAGTTATGGTGTTTGTTCCGTAGAGGTGTTTCCGCAGATCTCCTCTGTCAGGCTCAGAGGGCAGCAGGACTGTTTACTCTCCAGCTTTAAGCTGCCACACTCAAATGACACTCACTCACCCTATGTTCTTTATATTGTGTGCCTGTAAAGAGACAGTTTGATTTTAAGCTAGTGGTGTTGATTTGAGATTTTGGCTGCACTGGATACTTCCTCCTTTGGCTGTTGCCTTCACAGATATCACAGGAAAATAGAGTTTTCTTTATCATGTATTGACTCAAGGGGTGACAGGACCTTTGCTGCTAGATGAAACATGCTCTATCTTGAAATTTGCATGATTCTCCTTTATAAGTATTAATGTTGCGGGGGAGGGGGCGGTTGGGGTACTATTCCAGACTTGTTTAGTTTGACAGGTGTTGGATTTTTAATTTTTTTTTAATCTTTTTTTCCCTCACCTGTTTTTTGTGGTCTTTTTCCTTTCAGATATTTACATCCCCACCCAGGAAAGCATTAAAGTCCATCTGCGCATCATTTTCTGCTCACGAAGGTTCTTAAATGTAGCAGGCAGCTGCCTAGATCCTGCTGAGGTCTCAGGAACCTACTGGCATGCTTAAGCTTTTGTTTGTGTGTGTTCTTAAACAGCAATGTCTATTTAACTTTTCTGAGAGAACTCCCCTTTTGTTAATAAATTGTTTTATTCGGTAGATGAAATCAGGTACCCTTTGGTGGGTGATGAAGTGGCATTATAAATAACTGGTGAGATCTGAAACTTCTTGCTCTGCTTTACTGCTTCTGTCAGTACGAAGTAAGCGAAGCAGCCGGGCCCTGGTGACCCAGCCAGGTGCCTGGCGCAGAGGGCGGCTGGCGCAGCACAGTTCGCATCCCTGCAGCTCATCTCTTCCCCCACCAAAGCAGGACGGTCCTGTCGCGACTGCTTGTTGTGGTCATCCCTGGCTCACTGCAATCTCCAGAATGATGCTGGAAAATTGCCTCTGGGACGGTTGGCTGGGTTGGGTCCGGTTATTACATCCACACTGGAGCAAGGGATTGCAAGGGTGGTGGATGGCCCTCCGGGAAGGAGTATTTGGTACTCGGGTTGGATTCTGGATCCTGAGGCAGGTTGTTCAACCTTCAGTACAAGACATTTGTGGTTTTAAAAGATTTTTTAAAAATCCAGCTCTAAGTTTTGTAGCTCCTAGTTAACTTTGTTCAAATATGATTACATGAGTAAAATACTGAATTCTCACTGAGCAAAATCTAATTAAAAGCAATAGAAGATTTTGTATAAGCATTGTAAGAAAGAGATGAGTGAGGATAAATTTACAATTACTGTGTTCCCATGCTAGTTTCACAGTCCCATTCATCCTGTTATTGCCTTCTTAGGCAATATTTCAGCACAAATAAAAGCCTCTGCAGTTTGACTAAACTTGCTAGGCCCACCCTAAGGCATGAGTATGGTAGTGCAAAGGATGCAGACATGCTTCTGCATGTCTGCAGAGAGATAAGGCTTGTGTTGTGCAAAAGGAAGCAAATAACAACTTGCTTCTGAGTGCAAACTGGAGCAGCTGTGGACTGCAGCAGCTGCCTAGCCAGTTTAACTGGTTACAAACAGTGGGCCCATGTGGTAGCATTCAGCGTGAAATCCCATGCCTGACTTTCTTAGTAGGCTCTAGGAGGTAGCGTTTGGGAGCTGAGGGAAGATGAGGTAGGATCCAGAGGCAAAGCTGGAAGTACTCCAGGCAAGATAGACATGAGATGGAGATTAGCTTTCACCTTTTGAGTGCAATTTAACCTTAGGGTTCAAGAAAACGGTTTGTGCCGTGTTTGGAGTGAGTGACCTGGCTGCTTCCCCCCACCTGAGGGTGAGGGTGCCATCCTGCATGCCGGGGCTTTGCAGGAGCAAGGTCCCTGCAGCAGCGGGCTCCAGCTGCCAGGGCTGCAGGGTGGATCTGCAAGGGGGAAGCGGGGGCCGACCCGCGACGGGAGGGAGAGAGGGTCTCGGCTACGGTGTCGCTGCCCGTATCCCCGTCTCGCTGTGCTTCATCCAGAAATCTCATTTATCCGAAGATATGGATGTTGTCCACGTGGTATAAATGGTTAACTTTCAGCATGTGAATAAACATGGAGAAGACAGCTTACGAGCCAGGGAAAGGCAGGGTTTGGAGGTGGCTGTGGAGTGTGGGGGGTTGCACAGCGACACTGGCCTTATCCTGTCCCCTGAGACAGTCATTTGGGGTTGTTAATGGAGAAATACAGGTGCTTGCTCTTCTGTACCTGACAGCTACGACCTGGGGTGCTGCCACTGAATGGTGGCTCTGAATGGTCCTTTTCTCTGTACACGGTGTACGTCGTCTGTCAGTGAGAAACCAGGGTGCTCATCACTTGGCAAGTATACTGATCCTGGTGTCATTCAGGTGTTCATACTCACCACTGCCTGATGGGGGAAAAAAATGGAAATACCTCTCACACATTTTATTTTAAATCTGAACTGCTAAATGACATCTGATGTTCTGGGCTATTTGTCCAGTAGGACACAAAAGTGACTGGTCATCCCTGGCCTCTTTAAAATCACCAAGAGCTTTGGGAGGGAGGTGAGGGAGTGCCTGGAGGAAGGCTGGGTGGTTTGGTAAGCACTGGCTTCCCACCACAGCAACAGCAGGTGTGCCTTCCTTTGGAGGGGATGGTATTTCTACGCTCGCCAGCTCCTGGCTTTGGCTTTTACTGCTGCCACCTGTGCCGTGGAAGGGTGCAAGGAGCGGGAGACATGTAAGGCATTTGTAGTGTCTCTCTGAGAGCTGCAGAATAGAGCAGAGAATGAGGAGCTGCTCTGGGCCACGCATGGTTTACAAGTCGGCAGTGTGAGAGCCGAGGTGTCCTCTCACCGCCACTTCTGCTCAGGGTCTCACGCAGCGGGAGGACTCACTCTGAAATATCGTGCTCTGGGAACGCAGGACCTTGCCACAGGCACCTGCTGGGTATTAAAAAAATGGGCGCTTCTTACGGGGCGCGACTTCTGAAAGCTGCTTCTCCCCCTACGACGTTGATCCAGTTTTGCTCTACTGGCCAGTGAAGAATCAAGAGGAGAAGCAGGAGCACAAGGGGGAAAAAGCAGAGCCTTTTTCCTATGGGTGGTGATTTAATGCATGAAAAAACATTTGATAACCCCTTCCCTGTGGCACCAGGGAAAGCTTCTCTTGTGACCGTCTCCTCAGCCTCCTCTACCTAAAAACTTTTATTTTTTCTGCACTATATTAAGCAACACATATTTAACCAAGCCTTGCTAATGTCTGAGACAGAACTGGGGCAGGGAGTTTTCCAGAAAAAAAATGGGAAACCCTTCCTAACGTAATTATTGCTCATGTGAAGTGCGAGCCGTCTTGGGGAGGGGGGGAGGCAGGAGACCATGAACAGCAGCAATATGGTCTTTAGCAGGTGTCGGGGAGAGCAGAATCTAATGAGAATCATAGAAACACTTGAAAGCTTTTTAACTCCATACAGGATTTTCAGGAGCTGTTGATAAGAAAGAGTAGTGACCCAACTGACAGTTAAAGAGATGAAAGGAAGCCCGTCGGATTAAATAAGATTTAGGAAATAAAAGGATTAGTGCTAGACAAAAGCTAGATTTAGGGGTTTATTTAACCAGTGCAGTGTGGCATGATGGGATGTGGGGCATCAGAAAGGAGATGAAAGACAAAATAAAAAGACCAATGCGGGAGGTAGTAAGGAGACAAGGAATGAGTACAACATCTCCAAAAACCCTTCACAAATCTTCTTATAATTGAAAATGCCACCAAAAAAAAGTAGTTTTCATTAGCAATCCTGGCTTCTTTACATAGTAACAAGAAGCGTTACAATGACAAGAAATCTTCTGTGATGGGGCTGTCAGCTCAAATCCCTGCTGCAGGAGAGAAAAGCCTACGTTGTCAGCCTACTTGCACTTACAGATTAGATGTCTGATGAGGTAAAATCAGATTTATGTAAAACTATCACTATATTAGATTTATAATTCATCATGCTCTCAAGTAGGGGCTGCTGAAGAACCGTTCTTGTTTAAGAGATCTCCATTTGGAGGTCTCTAGTGAAGTTGATGGTAGTCATAGAAATTAGGGGTATGCAGGTGTTGGCGGAGCCACAAGCATAAAACTCCTACAGGCAGCATCTATTGCAGGGACATTTCATCCTGTAGCTGAAAAAACAGGACCGATAGCTTTCCAGAGCTCAGCTTCTTAACTTCTGGCTGTAGGTGACCATTTGTACTATTAGGGAGGTATAGAAAAAAAGGATACAGTAAAGAATGTGACTCGAATAGATCTGTTGTTCACTTAGCGACTCCTCCAAAGTCTGCTGAAGACAGTAGAGTGGCTACCAGTGGGTTTGGCTCAGACCTTAAGACGGCGCAGTCAGGTAACTGTGGATGCTCTTGGCTTCTTGCAAGTGCTATGTGGAGAAAACACCATGTCCTCTGTTCCAAAGATGCTGTTACTCCAAAACTCCAGGATAGTTACGGACCTCTCTAGTGTGTTAGAGGCTGTAAGAGGAAGAACAAATGCACCTTTTTTCCCCCCTCCAAGTCTCCAAAGTGAGATTGGGTTCTTTTCTTGTCTAGGTGCAAAAGGAAATATATTTTGTGGCCCCATTTTAGCAATAGGAAGATTTTTTTACAATCATAGATGGTTATGACTGGACTAGGAAGATTTATAATGTTTGGAAGGTATTCAAATTAAAGTAATTCAGATTTCTTCTGCCAGTGTTTCTGGAAAGATGTTAGCATAAAAATGCTTTTTCAGACAATATTTTCTTTTCACTTGTTATGTTTTTATACAGGAATGCTAATAGGGTTAGCAAATAGTTAATAGGGTTAACAGAAAAATTAAAAAGTTAGGAAATGCCTTCATTTAAGTTTCTTGAGAACCTGTTATATGGTACTTTGTGGTTTGGTCCCTAGGATGGCTGAGAGTAGTTTCTTCACTGAACTCTGACCTGAATAAGAAATCTAGATGCAAATAATAGATTTAAATTTTATTTTTGATTGCTTTTTATCTTTTATACTGCTCTCTGTAAAGAGATGTGTGCTCCAGGTGGTTGGCTTTGGATGGAAATGGAAGTGTGACTGAAAATTTACAGAGTGCCTAAGAGACATTTTATTCATTCAGTAAAATGACCTTCAATATACTGACTAAATAAGAAAATCTTAATCTTTTTTCTTCATCTAAATTACCCCTTTCATTTCTTTTATTATTGGTTTTGTCCAGTTGAATGAAAGCAGTTAAAAGTTGTTTCTGTTAATAAGCTGGTCACCACATTATTAATACAAAAGTAATATGGTCCCCATGCAGACATGATTTTCAAAGGTACTTAGATGTCTGCTTGGATTTTCCAAAACACCTAGCTGGATGAAGTGTCTAATAACTCATGATGTCAGGGAGCATAAGTTAGCATCTGTAAGTGCTTAGGTACCCTTGAAATTGGGGTTTTCAAAGTTTGCTTTACATAGCTTGCTTGCAGCCCTGGCCTCCTTGACTGTGTCTTCCCACTTCCAAGCAAATGCAGTCAAGTCCAAGGGGCAGAAGTGTCACTCTTCGGACCACCCTGCAGCATAAGTCCTTCCCGGCCTCCGAGCTCTGCAGCCTTGATCGTGCCATGTCCTTACTTGTGAGGGCTTGAATTTACAGCCCGAACAAATGTCCTATAACAGTAGGCTTTGTTCATATGCGCTTCAGGAGGAGGGTGGGTTTGCTGGTTTGGTTGATTTATTTCCCCCCGCCTCTTTTTTAAAAATCACAATGCATACCCACCAAATCCTGTTGCAGGGCACCCAGGTGACACCCAGGAGATACTTGTGGACTTCCTTTTCCACCAGCTCTTCCTTTCCCAGAGTGGATAACTTGGCTAAGTTTAAGCAGGTTTTCATGAGCATGGTAAATGCCAGGAAATTCTAGCGCAGGTTATTTAAAATCTTCCCCTTTCAGAGCTTCATAGCCTTCTTTCAGGACATGAGGATGGTACTGCAGGTGTCTGCCTGTCTAACAGAGATCACTGGAACTTCGCAATGGCTCGTTTTTCAGTGGGTGTGTTGGTTGCCATTGGGGTTTCTGTTTGTTTTTGAATCTGAAATCAATTCTCTGTCATGGGAAATGTTTTACTGGATAAGCAACATTTGGAAAATGTGTTTTAAAAAAGAGAAAATGAGGGTATTAATAAAGGGAATTTTGGGGTTATCATATTAAACAGTGCCACTATACTGCCTATAGGTAGTACACAGATGATTGCTTTAACCATTATTTCAGAACATCCTGGAACACTAATTTTTACATAAATGCATGTTTATGATAATTTATTCCAAACTTTGAAAAGGTTCCATCGTTACTTTCTTTTAAAATTACACTTAATTTGAGTGTGCTTCTGCACTGCTGGCTTCTCTCATTTCTGTCTCTCTTTCAATTAGAGTGGAAGAAATACTGAAATATTGTTGTGGTGGACTTGAAATTCCTCAACCAGAACATACCAGTGGTTTCGGGAGAATAGAAACCCCTTTTGTCCTGAGCCACAACAGAATACTTTTCTGTTGTCCAAATGTCTCCCTGGGGACAGCCTTCACATGTAAACAATTTTTGCTCACTAGCAACAGGGACTTACCTGGCAATTCCTGCTCTGTGTCCTCCTACCAACTCCCCTGGCCCACTGCTGCTGCTAATGCAAACTCGGAGGAGCTCACACCCCTCTCAGACACTATCCAATATCTTTCTTTCAGCCCCAAAATGAAATTGGCAGAGCAAGTAACAGACTGTTCCATGCTAATCACATAGTATAAATAGCCACAAAATAAGATGGCTAAGGAAAATGCATGTGTTTTTTCTTCTCTCTAGTTTATTTGTTCTCCAAACACACTTTTTCTCCAGGTGGTACATGTGGTTTAAGCTTAGAAAACTTTTGATGTCAGCTTGGGAAACTATAGGGCGTAAACTATATGACTTCAGACTCGATGATCTTAAAGGTCTTTTCCAACCTAAATGATTCTATGATTCTATTCCTGCCTGCTTTTATTAGTAGACATTATATATGAAAATTATCTTTTTTTTTTTTTTTTTTTGTGTTGCACTGTCATAAGCAGCAGCGAAGTGGAATACTGAGTGAAATCCTAGCTCAGATGGGCTGGCTCTCTATGTAAAGGCATCAGATGAAGCTTGTTGAACTCAGACCCTCTCTTACATGAGGTCATATTGTTGATTGTCTCAGGCCTCTGGTCACTTTTGATGTGAGCTGCAATATTTCTGTGACCTCAGCCTAGGGATAAGCTGTGGGTCCGGACTCAGCAGCAGTTAAACATGACTGTAAACAAAGTGGAGATCTCCTTTGTGCCAGGCGAGGTCACTTTCAAGTGTACCCACAAACTCATAGAAAATTGATATCTTTGGTTTATTGCAAATATGTAATGGTACCAAAAGCAGCAGTATTCAAGGCAAAATAATATTTAGTGCTTACCAGCTCATATACCTTGACTCTGTGATTTC
Organism: Buteo buteo; assembly: GCF_964188355.1. Taxonomy (NCBI): domain Eukaryota; kingdom Metazoa; phylum Chordata; class Aves; order Accipitriformes; family Accipitridae; genus Buteo; species Buteo buteo. Next base: position 19,879,092 of record NC_134173.1, on the reverse strand, counting down.
AGTCTGCTGAACAGAACAGACACTGGTGGAAGGTTTTGAATGTATTGTCAGCTTCATTTCTTACAGATTAAAGGGATTCTGCACTACCTATTTCAGCCTTTCATTTTCATTTTTTTTCCTTGACTAAGTCACTGAAGTCAACTTTATGGGGCATTAGATCATGTATCAAATGCATGTATATAACTGGATAGACACATTTTTTTTTGTCCTTGTGGGTATTCCTTCCTTGTGGGAAGGAAGTTACGTGTAAACTACCAGCAGTTCTTAAATGACTGAAGCATTCAGCTGCTGTGTTTTGGGGAGCAGATGGTTTGTCTACAACTACCAAAGGATAGTATCCTATGTTTTACATTTTCAAGCCAAGGGAAAGGGAAAATGTAAGCTTAGTAAAAGATGGTGGCATCGAAGGGATTGCTTAAATGTTCCTAAGTACTGTCATCAGTAAATTACACCAAGTCAAGCTTCTGTGGTGGTGCAGAGGAGGGAGGAAGGAATTTTGTAAAGACAGAGAGACTTATAAACTGCTTTAGTAGTCAACTGGAACAGTCAACCCTATTCCTTGGCCTAAGTCTAAGCTGAACATAAAGCCGTAAACTTTGGAGAGGCTTAGTTTACTTTGTGTCTCTGTGTGCTGTGGGGAGCTGAGCAGCACGTTCTAGCACTGCTTTGATGTTTAGCAGTTGGGTTTATTTTTTAGCATTTTAGTTAAGCTTCACAAAGTCATGAAGATTCCCTCTGGGACTGCAGTTGTTGAAGAGTAAACTTAAAAGCAGGGCTCAAGCTGAAACCTGCTGAAGCTGCTTCCCTGTGCATCCACCTTGGGAGAAAAGACTTTTTTGGGAGCAATTCTTCCAAATGATAATGAAAAGTTATGAAGCTGTCAGTGCAACCCCTGAAAATCAAGAGTTTTGAAATGGTAATGTGTTCATTGTAACAGGTAATGGGAACATTACATCTGGTCTTCTTCAGGATGAGTCACATACTTTTCCTCTTTTCTAATTCTACAGAGACTTGGCACCTCTGTGTGATGAAATCCATATACTGGCTGTGGTTACAGGGCTGAGCAAAACACAGAGCAGATGAAGAGATACAGGTCAGTATGTGCATCTATATTTGTATGTTTGCCAAGATGACAGGGATCCAGAGGAATGTTTGAATATTATCCAGAAATTGTCATTCCTGAATATACATCCACTGAGATGACCCTAGAGAATACACACCTGGTTTTTACTTAACCAATTGCAGAAGAGATACCAGCTCAAGAGTCATGAGTCACTGGAAAATTTTCAGACAGGTCAGTGCTGTTGCTAAAATATCCTGGGATGTGGGGTACAATGGGCTGTATTTTTAATTTTGTTCAAAAAGAAAAAAGACTCTGCCCTAGGAAAGAGGGCAGAAAATGTACAAAATTACTTC